>NC_084484.1:42556131-43178452 GCF_030035675.1 Rhineura floridana | reverse complement strand
CATGCTTCTTTGCTGGGTAGAGAACACAACTGAAACAGAAAAGCAAAGTCGAAGGGGTGGAGTTTAGCTCTAGCGCATAATACAAAGTTCTAATATTTAACTCTTCAAGCGTCATCTTACTATACCAACAGTTTTTTTAAGGAACACTTAGGTAATTTTACGGTGATTGCGATAATGAAAAATCCACCCTCAGTCAGGGAAAGTCTTGAGTGAGGAGGCTTTTGGGGGCTCTTCCGGATAAGGCTTTTGTTCTGCGCTTATCCTGCCTTTATTCACTGAATTTTTCAGAGGAGCCCTATTCTTAAATTGCTCCTGTTCTTAAAGCAACCTGTCATTCTTTAAATGGAGGCTGTTGTCACCTGTCATGTCATAAATTAAAACCACAATTTAAAAAAAGATATCTGAGGGGGTGTGAAACACAGCTCGGGGGGGGATGATGCACCCATTTGCCCCACCCTGACTACAGGGCTGCCTCTAGCACAGTGGGGCTTTCCCCTTCTCCCTCTGCTTGCTCCCTAAACCTGTTCTAGGTGTTGCCAACACTCACCATATGCTCAGAGGCACGTTACCAAATTCTTCCAACTTACACAGGAAGTGGATTGGACTGTGAAAGACCAACCCAAATTGTGTTTGAATTTTTACATATTTGTAGGGCAGTACAGAGAGGAAATCAGGTCTCCTGCTCCCCTGGTGCATTCACGATAGCTGCCCAATTTTCCTGCCTTTTAAAGGTTGGTAGAAATATCTGTTGGCTATATGTACATTCTTAACCCTCAAGGGCTTTTTTGCCTATTAGTGAATTTCTATTCTTTTTTAATTTGGCAGGTAAGAAATGGAATCCTGTGTAAGTTTGCTGAGAATGGATTGATCATTTGTAGGGTTATTGAGTTTAATGGGATTTACTCCCCTGCAATCATGCCTAGGATAGGTGAAACTGACTATGGGGCAAGAAGAGAAGGAGGGCTGGAGCGGGGGGGGGGGAAGAGGAGAGTGAGAAGGATGGGGAGAGGAGACGGGAGGGGGAGAGGGAGGGAAGGGCAGGTTTGATCATTTGCATTCTTATTGAGTTCAATGGGATTTACTCATCATGCTTAGGACAGGTGAAACTGACCTGGGGAGGGGGAGGAGAAGAGGGAGCGGAGAGAAGAGGGGGAGAGAGAAGTAAGGGGGAGGAGGGAGGCGAGCAGGTTTGATCGTTGGTGTGCTTATTCAATTCAATAGGATTTACTCCTGTGCAATCATGCTTAGGATAGGTGAAACTGTTCTGAGAGAGGGACAGGGAGGGGGAGGGTTAGAGGGGGGAGGAGTTTGGGTGGGCATTGGGAAGAGGCAAAGCTTCTTTTCCAAAATGAAAATATTGTTAACAGTATCTTTATTTGGAGGGTTTTCCCCACCTTTTTATTCTACAGCAGGCACATGCAGTCTCCCACCCAAATTTAATCCAAAGCTGTTCATGGCCACATTCACACCAGACATTTATTCCACTTTAAACAATCATTGCTTCCCCCAAACAATCCTGAGAAGTGTAATTTTTGAAGGGGGCTGAGAGTTGTTAGGAGATGCCTTAATCCCTTTACAGAGCTACAATTCCCAGAATTCTCTGGGGAAGAGGGGCTGACTGTTAAACCACTCTGGCCACTGGAAGCCATGACTGTTTAAAGAGGAATAAATGTCTGGTATGGGTGTGGCCCCTTGATTAGCCAGCAGAAGCTGGCTTTTAGAACACTGAGAGTTGGTTCTTGACAGCTGGTATAGCACAGTGAGGAGGAGAGCCTGGCTCCAGAGTCTGCAAATTCAAATCCCCACTCGTGTCTCCTGGGTGTCAAGGGCCAGCTAAAGATCACCCCCACAGTGAGTGGCTTAGGGGTTACGTGCCCTGCCACCTGTGCAGCCATGGGCAAGCTACATAGTCCCAAGGAGCCCAGTTGCCCCACAGCTGGCAGTTGTGGACAAGGAAGGGTCTGGCTTGTGCAGCTGTGGCAAGCTGACCAGGCCCTAGCCAGCTGGGAAGGACTAGCCTCAAACGGAGGCAATGGTAAACCTCCTCTGGATACCGCTTACCATGAAAACCCTATTCATAGGGTAGCCATAAGTCGGAATCGACTTGAAGGCAGTTCATTTCATTTTCAGTTGATTCTTACTGAGCATGCCCAAGTTTATCATAGACACCAAAGTTAAGTTTCATTAATTAATTAAAAATCAGCCATGCATTTTTAAAAATTTTAAACTGCAGAAGATGAAGGTCAGACTATGGGGCAAAAGTCCAATGGGTCTAGATTGTTTTACTCGTTTCAGACTTTGAACTCTGAATTCTCTCGGAGTGTTTTGTGTATCACTATGAAAACGTAGAGGGTTGTTAAACAAGCATTTCTGTGTAAAGGACTATACGTTTTGTAAGGTTTTATTTTCAAATGAGCTTATGGGAAGCAGCAGAATGGCATGGGTGGGTATTTTCAATGGTAGAATGTGCAACATCCATGTTGGCAATAGTATACAGCTACTCTTGTGGCTGTATAATTTCACACTAGACAAAATAGAGGCTTCTGCTCTTGGGGGAGGGGTGGTATATATATTTTAAATATGAAGGTGTTGCACAAGAGTGATATTTACCTAGACTTGCACAACAGCAAAAAAAAAAAGGTCTTGTGCAGGAATTCTATATTAATTTTTTAAAAGCCTGATATATGTACTGTGACACATCCAGTCTCCGAGGTAATTATGAGACCTTAGAGGAGACTGACTACTGTGTATCTTGATTACGGTTGCTAGGTCTCTGATTTTTGCCTAGAGACTCCAGATTTTTGAGGTGCTCTCTGCTCCGGGTGAGTCACCTTAATTTCTAGACTCTCAGCTTTCTTTTTTTTTTTTAAATTAAGAACCTTTTTCTTTTCAGAGCTGTCTTCCCTGACTGTGCTGGTATGTATGGTACAGCTTGAACTCTATAAGATAACACTCAGCAAACACTGAATATGTCTGTACTGTCCAAGACATAGAAATGATTGCATTAACTAAAATGCTTAGCTCATAGCGAAAATGTACTGGTATGTGAAGTGCTGAACATTGCCACATTGACCAGAACATAATGTAGAGAGTATAATGCTCGTGCAATGTCTATGTAATGCTGATATGTAGCCCTGATGGAGGAACTGCTAATGTCTTTGCCTTGGAATGTATAAAAAAAACCGACACACAGTGCCATGTTGCAGCTCTCCGTCCACTCAAGGGAGACTGTGTTGGAGTAAACAAATATTGCATGGTCACTTTAAGGGATATTTGGGGAATATCCCATGTACCTGTTTACCATGATGTAACTTCCTAATGGGTGGGGTTTAGTTACCTGACTTCCTCCTCCTTTGTCCTGGGGAATTTTTGAATATTCTCCATTGCTGATCTTCCTACCTCTGCAGGCTCTAAAACTTCCTGGAGTTGATGTCAACAGACCCGATGATATGGAAAAGCTTCACTGGACGGCTACTTGAGGATGCGATGGAGGTAGAGAAGTAGACCTTCTTTGCCGCCCTCACCACCACACAGTAGGCCCGGTTATGATGTTTTACTCATGCCCAATCAGCCTCACAGCATGTCTTTCGCCACTTGCGCTCTAGCCGTCGTCCAGCCTGTTTCATTGCCCTTAGCTCAGTGGTGTACCAAGGTGCAAACTGGGCTCCACAATGCCAGAGAGGGCGCTCGGGGGCAACCGTGTCAAGAGCCCGATGCGTCTCACTGTTCCACAGCGTGACAAGGACCTCAACAGGGTCACCTGCTCTATCTACTGGGAACTCCCCCAGGGCATTCAGGAATCCTGTGGATTCCAGTAGGCTCTGGGGGTGGACCATCTTAATCTGTCCACCACCCCTGCAGGGAAGGATCGGAGCCATAAGTCTAAACTTTACCAGGAAGTGATCCGACCATGACAATGGGGTGACATCCACTCCTCCTATCTCCAGACCACCCCTTCCTCCAGCTGGAGCAAAAACCAAGTTGAGGGTGTGCCCTGCCTTATGTGTTGGGCCAGTGACAACTTGAGGCAGCCCCATAGTTGTCATGGAGGCCATGAGCTGGAACACTAGAGGCAAGCCTCCGCATGGACATTGAAATCACCCAGAACTATTGTTCTGGGCTCCTCCAACACCACAGCTAAGACGGCCTCCGCCAGCTCGGTCAGAGAAGCTGCCGGGCAGCAGGGTGGACGGTACACCAGCAGCAACCCTAGTTTACTGTCTCCTTGGCCCGACACCAGGTGCAGGCCCTCACAGCCAGCTCCAAGACAGAGTGCTTTCCTTGTGACATAGATGGAAGTTCTGTAGACCACAGCAACTCCCCCCCCATCCCTGTAGCCTGTGCTGGTGTTGCACCAAGTATCTAGGTGGGCAAAGCTGGGTCAGATCAACTCCTCCCAGCTCACCCACCCAGGTCTCGGTAATGCACACCAAATCGGCACCTTCATCCACAATCAAATCATGGATGAGAGTGGTCTTATTGTGTACCAATCTGGCGTTAAACACCACCACCACACAGGCCAGTGGGCACAGCAGATGAGCAACAAGGAACCCATTCATGAGAGGAGTGGCAGCAAGGAACAAGGCACAGATAGCCTTGTCCTCGTCTTCTATGGTAATTCCCCACATCCCCATGGCTATATTTCCCTCTACCCATGATCACTGAAATTGAGGTGGTATCACCCATGTTCCTCCGTACTAAGACTCCTCCTAAACACCTAATATGGACCCAACACGAGCCCACCAACAAAACCTGCTGGAGCCAATTATTTCAGTAGGCCTCTGCAAGAATTGGTAACAGTCATACCCATTCAATTTTTTTCACACAAGGCGCATCTACTCCCCCTCCTGTCTCACACCCAGGGAGGGCCAGCCTTCTGCCGGTTACAGACGCTCACTCTGAAGGCATCTGGCGAGTTTCTCCTATCATTCAGTTCATTGCACACACTCTCACCCTGTGCAGGAACTACACATGCACCACACTCCCTTCCCACCACCAATCTCCTCTAGATTGGTTTAACAGAAAACAAAAGTAATAGAAGGGGGTAGCGCCCTCGCTCTTGGGACTCCCTAAGGGGCTCCGCAAGGGAAGCTGGGCTTTTATGCCTCCCGCCCCAGCCAGCAGCTGATGCAAGAGGCTGCAAGATTGACTGCAGCCTCCCTCTGGAGCCAGGGTCAGACAGGAGGTCCCAGTCCTTGCAGCACTTACCAGGGACCAGCTGTCTCAAGGGACAGCAACTCAAAGGAGGGACAGGAAGCACCCAGATGCTCAGATACTCACTCCCAGGGCAGGTCTTCTTCAGTCCCCTAGTGCTGCAGCTATTCCTCAAGGACCCCCCGGTCCAGCGAACCTCAAAATTCCCCATCATAGCTAGGTTAATGAGGCTATTACTTTAATAAAAAGAGAAAAAGCCACAGCTGAGTCTGAATCCCTCAACTTCAGACAGGACACAAGTACTTGAAGAGGTGCCTCTCTCATTATTAATGTATTTACTTTTGGGATTTATAGCTTTCTCAGTTGTGGTGCCCCATCTGTAGAACTCTTGCCGTGCTTATTGAGATTTAGGTGTGGCATGAAGACACACCTTTTTATCACATCTATGGGGCTGAGTAATGCTGTTTGGCTTTTTGTAATTTGATTCTTCATATGGTTTGTGTTCATTGTTAAGAAGAATTTTTATTTATTTATGTATGCTGATCTTTTAATTGTATAGATGTGTAAACTGTCCTGGAATCTCTTTGATAAAAGGGAAGTTTAGAAATTATATAAACAAAATTTGTTTTAATGTATTTTAAGATCTGTTTTTATGATGTTTTAAAGTGTTTTTAGCCTTCGTTTGTCACCCTGGGCTCCTGCTGGGAGGAAGAGCGAGATACACATTAAATAATAAATAAGTTACTTATAACAGTGACTGTATGTGTAATAATACTCAACGTGTGACATACCTTAACTGAGTATTGTTATATTTGTATTCCATACATTCTCTTAACAACATTCATGGATTTCTCAGTCTGTCTCACAAGCCTGGCCCCCCAACTGGTTTCATTTTAGAAACAGAACCTTATCACACCTTCACAAAAACAATCATGATGCATGAAGGCACATGAATGCAATATCCTTGCTGAAACAGAGTAGGCCAGCACCTGGACAGACCATCACCTGGCCACCTTGAGTTAACGGAAGACGGTGAGAGCATAGGTGTAATAAAACCAGTCCCATACCACTTTAAACAGTCATGCCTTCCCTCCAAAAATCTTGGGAATTGTAGTTTGTTAAAGGGACAGAGTTGTTAGGAGACCCCTATTCCCCTCACAGTCCTAGGATTCCCAGAATTTCCTGGGGAAAGGGACCGACTGTTAAATCACTCTGAGAACTATTGCTCTGTGAGGGGAATAGTCCTCATGATTCTGGGGAGCAGGGGAACCATGACTATTTAAATAGTGCTTTAAAGGCATAATGCAGATGGGAGTTGCTTCTACACAAGTCTGATGCTCTAACCTTTCATCAGAAATTAAGTAGCAACTCTCATTACTGCGGCTAATATTGTGTTGGCAGTTTCCTCTAAAAGCTTTAGAAGCCAGACAATATCAGACTGCTTGCTTAGTGGTCTAGAGAAGGGTTGTTTTTTTGTTTTCATTTTGGATTGAGCAGAGCGCCCTGACCTTTTTCATGGTCATAACCCGTTCCAAAGGCCACATCCTCAAACATTCTACAAGCTCCCCAACTTTTGCCCTTAGTCCCTTTGCCATGGCCCAGCAAAAGATACAAATAAAATACTAGAAATTTTATTAGGTGGGAGGATACAAGCAAGAAAAAAATATTGCATACACTCCAATCTCCAAAAGGTGAGAGACTTCCAGGGGCTCCACCACTTACCGTGTTTGGTTTCCTTGGAATAAAGGTCAGCAGAGAGACTGTGGTATCATTAGGATATATGGTTTTATTTACACACATATATATAACCTGAGCATAAAATGGAAGGGCTCACAGCATTAACACTCCAACAGATCTTGCTTCCCTGTTAGGCTTTTGGGGAGGTCTTCCAAAACTATAGCTTTAGATTGAGAGAGAGCAAGGCAGGCCTCTCTGTCTCTTTCCAGCTGTCAGCTTCACATCAGAGTAACACAAAATCTGCCCCAGCCAGGTGAGGGGTGGAAAGCTACCCTCATTCCTATGGCAACACATCTGCCCTTGACCACATCTTTTGATGTGTAGATCGGGTACTTGAGACACCCATTAACTTAACAAAGAAACTGGCTTGACCAGTACAGATTCCCTTACAACCCCATCTCTACAGATTCAAAATCACAGGCTAGAAGAGGACCCAAAAACTTCATCCAGACCAATCCTGTAAGAATAGTATGAGTCTCTGTGTGGATCCAGAATTGGCCTTCAGTCACTTACGGACCCACCGTTAAAGACCTTATTTTGGAAGACAATCTTACTCGGCCACGAGTGATCGCCAATGAAATGTGAAATTCTGAGGCTGCAATCATGTATATTTTCTTGGGAGTATAAATACAGCGAGACTTACATTCAAAGGATGCATAAATTGTAGTAAGAGTATATTTTCAGGGAAAGTTAGCTGTGGCTAGAGTCATTTGCCAAAGCATATTAAGAGGATCCTTCTTTTCACCATGGAGGAAACTGAGCTAGTTGACCATGAAATGTTCTATCATGTTCCAAAACATTGATTGTAAGAATAATTTATTGATATTTCTTTTTAAAATATCAATATTTCCTTTAAAAATATGAATATTAATTTTTTTCTAGCAGGAAAAGGATTAGTAAAAGCAGCAGCTAGCAAATAAAGATCTTGAATTGATGCCAGCCTGTTAGGTCCATGGAATGCTTTCAAACTGGCACTGGCCAATGGATCCCATCCCTACTCCAGCCCAAGCTGGAATGGTAGCAGCTTCTACCTTGCAGGATTCATTTCTATCCCAGTCTTTTGGCACCTACTACACCAACAAGACCCTGGACCCTAGGTTTCCGGGCCAGCAGTTTTTGACACATGGAAACTTGCCCTTTAGCAGAGACTGACTCTTCCATTATTAGTTGTTCTAATGACATCTGTTGTCTCATTGCCTGCACTATTATTTTCTTATTTGTTAGAAAAGCATGCATTTGGAACCATTGCAACCAGGGGATATGAATTCCAACATTTCTCAAAACTGTTGGTTCTGTTATCATCTTGGAATTTAAGTAGAAGTTCTGTAATCTAAGTAAACCTTTTAATAAACCTCCCAATCCATGTATTTCTTTACCATGAAATAACAGGGGAAAAGAAGTGGGAAAACAGCTGGTGCCAATTGTTTTTGTCCTTGTAAATTAGGGTTCCATTTTCCATCTCCAGCATTTCCTTAATATCTCTATTTTATCTGGCATGTATTTTAAGCTTTTCAGTACACGTAAGTCCCAAGTCCATATTTCTGAAGTCATATTTGCTATTTTGTCTAATCTCATCCACAATTCCCCCCCAAGCAGTTTCACTTTTTCCTCCCATTTTGTCAGTAAATTTAAGTTGTAATAGCCCCATAAATTGCTCCATGACATTTATTTTTCCCTCTGACTGCTTTTTGCTGCTGTCTCTAGAAGACACCATTTTGTTAAGATCTGTTCATTGTGCCTGAGCTGGTTTAACTTCAGGCTCGTTTCAATTTTTTAAAAAAATTGCCTTCTCTGCATCGATGAGGGCAGGCAGCATCCCTTTCCTTTTGACTATTAAACAGGGGCTTCCATGTATCTCTTAACAGCAATAAGGAAAGTTTAGGAACAGCAGGTTGCAGAGCTCCGAAATGAGGCATCATCTTGCTGTGGTGCAGCCATGTCTCCCCTTGCTCCTGTAATACTATGACATGACAAGTTACACTTGCCAAAATAGGCTCTTCTCTTATGCAACTGTTAAAAAGGTCATTTATTGTGTAGTCACCCTAACGAGCAGAACTTGCATTTTTAAGCTGAATAATTTATAAAACATAGCTGCACAAAAGACATACAATAATCTCTCTCTCTACTGAACATTTTTCTTACCGAGGATATAACATCTCTTTAGAGAGCTACACTTGAAAATAGAGAAATCTGTAACCTTAGAATGCTTCTTTTATTTTGTCCTGAAAACTCACAGAAACAGCATCTTATTAAAATACGGTAACATGGCCTTTTGCTTTTTTCATACCTGCTAAACTTTTTTGGTGGGATGTACCAGAAGCAGAAGATGTGACTCTATTTTGATCTTGACATGAAACCAAAATCAGGATCAGGTTTACTGTCCATATATACATGCCACAGATCATTCTGATGGTGTAATAGGGAAGTGATTACCTGACAAGAAGTGCTTCATTAGTCATATTCACATGAAATTGTTTTTCCTAGCTGATGAAAGTTAAACAATTTTAATATAAAATAGTTTTCACTTGATGCAGTGTTTTTACATTCTCTGGTAAATGAACAGGTTGAGAATTCATAAGTAACTGTGCCTACCTTTCCCCCCATGATATTTTTATATGTACATTTGTGAAGTTTTAAAAAATGTTTAATTTATGTTAGAATATTTAATGGTAGATGTTCTAGATTTAACATACCTAAGACTTTCACATTTCTTTCATTTTTCCCTGGTTACAAAGCCAATATTGCACAATGTATTTGATGGTAACAGTTAAAAGGCTTTTTAGAAGAGGGGGGGGAAAGTAACATCACACTTTCAGGTTAATATTAAGTACAAATAATAGGAGCACTTCTAAAATGTCTGTCCCCAGTGAAAGTGGTATAAGAAAAAGTTTTCTTCAGTCTTAAAAGTCTTAAAATATTTGATGAATATTTTTCATCAAATATTTTTGTTCAAGTCTCTGAAAGTTAGCCAGGTCCTTAGAACAGAACTTCTGTAGCTGAAAATATCTCAGAATGATCTGCAAGATTTTCAAAGATTTCCCCTCATTTCCATTCAGATTGTACTTTTAAAGACAGACATAACCCAGAGTGCACACAAATCACCTTGCTCAGTTATCTGGAAAAAGAAATTACCTCAGAAAACTTGACCTGTGAACTATGTACAGCTGAGTCTCTCATTTGTCAACCAATGCTGTATCCAACTGAAAAACTGGCAACTTTGTGGTAATACTCTGTATTCGACTCTCTCTAATGTACACATATCTAAGACAAGCCCAGTTCACAAGCTTCTAGGACAGGACACAGAAGAGGAAATGAGGGGCACAGGGGAAAGGCAACATAATGATCAAATAAAAATGGAGTACCCATTTAGCTAGGTTCTTTGCGGGACCCACCAAGCTCCATGCCCTTCAGCATGAAATCAAGTGATCTTTCAGAGATTTTGTGTGCTCAAATGGTTGATTAATGGAGCGGTTGGGGCATGCAACATGATGATCAAATAGAAATGGCATTGCTGCTTACGTCAAAGGTAAAAGGTAGCACAGCAGCTTTTAAACTGACTGAGGGGGGAAACCCAACAGGAGCTGAGAAAGGTCCGGTTCGGAATAAACCTCCCCCCTGGGATAAAAACCAAAGAAAGATGAAATTTTAAAAGGGGTAGGCCTAGAAGTAGGCATTGTGAGAGCAGGGGCACAGGATATAAATTCAGAAGAGCAAAATTACCACAGGCCAAACCACAAGTGCCAAAGACACTTGAAGAGAGACACTGCTTACAAGTGCCTGTACGCTAATGCTAGGAGCCTCCGAACCAAGATGGGAGAACTGGAGTGCTTGGTCTTAGAGAAGAGCATTGATATAGTGAGCATAACGGAGACCTGGTGGAATGGAGAAAACCAGTGGGATACGGTTATCCCTGGATATAAACTATATCGGAAGGACAGGGAAGGACGTATTGGTGGCGGAGTTGCTCTATACGTGAAAGAAGGCATTGAATCCAGCAAGCTCGAAACCCCAAAAGAGGCAGACTCCTCCACAGAATCGTTGTGGGTGGTGATACCATGCCCCAGGAGGGACTTAATACTGGGAACGATCTATCGTCCCCCTGATCAAAATGCTCAGGGAGACCTTGAGATGAGATATGAAATTGAGGAAGCATCCAAACTAGGAAATGTGGTAGTAATGGGTGACTTCAACTACCCGGACATAGACTGGCCGCATATGTGTTCCAGTCATGACAAAGAAGCAAAGTTTCTAGATATTCTAAATGACTATTCCCTAGACCAGTTGGTCATGGAACCGACCAAAGGGACGGCAACCCTGGACTTAATCCTCAGTGGGGACCGGGACCTGGTGCGAGATGTAAGTGTTGTTGAACCGATTGGGAGCAGTGACCACAGTGCTATTAAATTAAACATACATGTAACTGGCCAATTGCCAAGAAAATCCAACACGGTCACATTTGACTTCAAAAGAGGAAACTTCACAAAAATGAGGGGATTGGTAAAAAGAAAGCTGAAAAACAAAGTCCAGAGGGTCACATCACTCGAAAATGCTTGGAAGTTGTTTAAAAACACTATATTAGAAGCTCAACTGGAGTGCATACCGCAGATCAGAAAAGGTACCGCCAGGGCCAAGAAGATGCCAGCGTGGTTAACGAGCAAAGTCAAGGAAGCTCTTAGAGGCAAAAAGTCTTCCTTCAGAAAATGGAAGTCTTGTCCGAATGAAGAAAATAAAAAAGAACACAAACTCTGGCAAAAGAAATGCAAGAAGACAATAAGGGATGCTAAAAAACATTTTGAGGAGCACATTGCTAAGAACATAAAAACCAACAACAAAAAATTCTATAAATACATTCAAAGCAGGAGACCATCTAGGGAGGCGATTGCACCCTTGGATGATAAGGGAGTCAAAGGTGTACTAAAGAACGATAAGGAGATTGCAGAGAAGCTAAATGAATTCTTTGCATCTGTCTTCACAGTGGAAGATATAGGGCAGATCCCTGAACCTGAACTAACATTTGCAGGAAGGGATTCTGAGGAACTGAGACAAATAGTGGTAACGAGAGAGGAAGTTCTAGGCTTAATGGACAATATAAAAACTGACAAATCACCAGGCCCGGATGGCATCCACCCGAGAGTTCTCAAAGAACTCAAAGGTGAAATTGCTGATCTGCTAACTAAAATATGTAACTTGTCCCTCGGGTGGTCCTCCGTGCCTGAGGACTGGAAAGTGGCAAATGTAACGCCAATCTTCAAAAAGGGATCCAGAGGGGATCCCGGAAATTACAGGCCAGTTAGCTTAACTTCTGTCCCTGGAAAACTGGTAGAAAGTATTATTAAAGCTAGATTAACTAAGCACATAGAAGAACAAGCCTTGCTGAAGCAGAGCCAGCATGGCTTCTGCAAGGGAAAGTCCTGTCTCAGTAACCTATTAGAATTCTTTGAGAGTGTCAACAAGCATATAGATAGAGGTGATCCAGTGGACATAGTGTACTTAGACTTTCAAAAAGCATCTGACAAGGTACCTCACCAAAGACTTCTGAGGAAGCTTAGCAGTCATGGAATAAGAGGAGAGGTTCTCTTGTGGATAAGGAATTGGTTAAGAAGCAGAAAGCAGAGAGTAGGAATAAACGGACAGTTCTCCCAATGGAGGGCTGTAGAAAGTGGAGTCCCTCAAGGATCGGTATTGGGACCTGTACTTTTCAACCTGTTCATTAATGACCTAGAATTAGGAGTGAGCAGTGAAGTGGCCAAGTTTGCTGACGACACTAAATTGTTCAGGGTTGTTAAAACAAAAAGGGATTGTGAAGAGCTCCAAAAAGATCTCTCCAAACTGAGTGAATGGGCGGAAAAATGGCAAATGCAATTCAATATAAACAAGTGTAAAATTATGCATATTGGAGCAAAAAATCTGAATTTCACATATACGCTCATGGGGTCTGAACTGGCGGTGACCGACCAGGAGAGAGACCTCGGGATTGTAGTGGACAGCACGATGAAAATGTCGACCCAGTGTGCGGCAGCTGTGAAAAAGGCAAATTCCATGCTAGCAATAATTAGGAAAGGTATTGAAAATAAAACAGCCGATATCATAATGCCGTTGTATAAATCTATGGTGCGGCCGCATTTGGAATACTGTGTACAGTTCTGGTCGCCTCATCTCAAAAAGGATATTATAGAGTTGGAAAAGGTTCAGAAGAGGGCAACCAGAATGATCAAGGGGATGGAGCGACTCCCTTACGAGGAAAGGTTGCAGCATTTGGGGCTTTTTAGTTTAGAGAAAAGGCGGGTCAGAGGAGACATGATAGAAGTGTATAAAATTATGCATGGCATTGAGAAAGTGGATAGAGAAAAGTTCTTCTCCCTCTCTCATAATACTAGAACTCGTGGACATTCAAAGAAGCTGAATGTTGGAAGATTCAGGACAGAGAAAAGGAAGTACTTTACTCAGCGCATAGTTAAACTATGGAATTTGCTCCCACAAGATGCAGTAATGGCCACCAGCTTGGACAGCTTTAAAAGAAGATTAGACAAATTCATGGAGGACAGGGCTATCAATGGCTACTAGCCGTGATGGCTGTGCTGTGCCACCCTAGTCAGAGGCAGCATGCTTCTGAAAACCAGTTGCCGGAAGCCTCAGGAGGGGAGAGTGTTCTTGCACTCGGGTCCTGCTTGCGGGCTTCCCCCAGGCACCTGGTTGGCCACTGTGAGAACAGGATGCTGGACTAGATGGGCCACTGGCCTGATCCAGCAGGCTCTTCTTATGTTCTTATGTCAGCTCAGACAAAATGGCAGTCCCACTTGATGTTTATTGTGGAACCCACTAATCTCTGTGCCCTTCAGGAACTGAGAAAAGCTCCCTCCAGGGAACTCCAATGAAGGTAGAACGCTCCTTGAAATGACCTGACAATTCCCCCCCCCCAGATTACAAGGTGAAAACCGGGGGGGGGGGGAGGGAATAAAAAAGATACAAGATACACACACAAAGGGCAAATGAAGAAGTAATGTACTGAGTTAAAAAAATTACATCCAGTTTAACAAAAACACAAAAGAAGGAGAGGAGGAAGCGCAGTAAGAACATTGACTCAGAAAATCAATGATAAGAAAGGCACAAGACCAAGAAAAGACAAATGCTCAAGAGAGAACAAGAGGACCCAACCATGACCAACAGCAGGCAGGGCTGATCTGGTGAGAGGGATGACTCCTCCCCTTGGAGAGGAGGCAAAAGGCTTTAATGGCCCCTGTCTGTTCCTTCCAGTAGGAGGCGTTATCCCTATCAGGAAGGTCATCCATCATCCTCAGGTAAATTATAAGTTATTAACAAAAGATTCTTTTATTGTATTGCGATATTTAAGCCTTAATGATATTTAGAAAGAGCACATTAGAAAAATCTAGATTTTTTCTCCAACCTTAACACATAAGCACAAAATGTGCAGTTTAACATGGTTGCAGGTATGCTCTTGTGGGAAATGTACAGGCATTAACATAAACTCAAGACAACTCAACACGATAAACATGTTTTCATTGCATTTTTCAAAGATGCATATGGATTAATGTCAAGGCCACATGTAGCAAATTGATCTATTCTATTAATGTAAAACAAACAGTACTTATGCTTGTGTATGTCAAAAGAACAAAACCGTAATCCATTCTACATAATATGTATCATTAAAATCTGCTCTATGAACACTTAACAGTGCATCTTCCTTCTCTGTATGCAGATCTTCTCAACCTATTATCCAGTCTCTTAATCTGGTTATGCTAATGCTAATTAGGACTGACACTGCAATGCAGTTATGAAATGTCATTCTTATGCAATACAAGAGTGTTACATTTATACAAGGCAGAATAGATTAACAAAACATTAAATCAACCTAGAATTTAACAAATAGTGTAATCTACATATTTTTAAAACATCAATATCTGTATTTACAGAATTTAATTATTTATTTATAATGTGATAAGCCACTGAAAAAGTTTAAAGTATTTATTACAATTATGAATTTATAGATTCCAAGACTCAAGAGACACATAGTTCAAAAGGCCAACAACACTGGAACCGAAGGAAGTCACTGAAGAAGCGAGGATAATTTATGGCCGTAACTCCAATAAAAAAAAGAAAATATCAAATTAAAAGTAACATGCTGACTCAGCCTTCAAAATCATGATAGAAAGTAGTTATCTCCTTTGAAAAAATAATAATTAACCCCACCCAACAAGTCTAGAAAACTGTATTTACAACCATACTTTATATAGCAGTATCATTAAAAATTCTGTAATGTAGTGACTTCTAGTCCTTTAGAATTTAAAAGTTCTACTATAAGCAACATTTACAAATGCATACAATACTTAACTTCAATCTTCATTAAGAACAACGAAGTGAAAACAAATTGCAAAGTTATAATACAAATGTTCTGAGTGGGCAAAATGTATATTCAGTATCATTCACAAAGTACAGAAGTCAATACTTCAGATAAAGCTTAAATTTCTCTTCAAGAGCATGTCTTTATGTTAGGTTGATGGTTCCTGTATGTTATATGACAGTTTCTTCAATCCACTTTTACAACACTGTATATTTTGGTCACAAACCAGAAGCATGCAAAGAATCCAATTGTTCCTACAAAACGAAACATAAGTAAACAGAGAGAGAAGATTGTATTTAAAAAATACACCAAAAGGATCTGCTATGCAAAATAAGATCAATTGATTTGTTACTGTATGTAACAAATTTTACTTCATCCTCAATATACATGTCCTCTTCAGGCCACATGGATCATTTGCACATTTGCATCATTGCACTGCCTACACAAACAGGTGTGTCACATCAACACAATCCTATCTTGCAATACACGCAGTGCCTGCTCTTTCAGGTACCAGGAGCATGGGAGGTTTCGCCCCCACTCCAATGCTCCTGATTCCTTTCCCCATGCTCTTGGCTTCCATGTCATAATGGATTGGTAGGTGTGGAAGATTGAGCAGCTGCTGAGGCAACTATGAAGGAAGGCTACCACCCTTTTGTCCTGGCTCACTTTTAAAGGGAAGCCAATACTTTTGGATTTTTCCCTCCTGGTAATGACATCCCAAATTACCAGGAGATTAATGTTAGTTATCCCCTCAATTATTTATTTAGTAGATTTATATCCTGGCCTTTCTCCTAGTAGGAGCCCATGGCGGTAAACAAAAACACTAAAAAACACTTTTAACACATCATAAAAACAGACTTTGAAATATATTAAAACAAAACAACCATTAAAAACATATTAAAACAAAGCATCTTTAAAAACATTTTTAAAAAGCTTTAAAAACATCTATTTAAAAAACAAGGTTTAAAAACATATTAAAAAGCAATTCCAACAGAGACACAGATTAGCATATATTTAAGACTATAGTAGAATGAAAACTTGGAATAATACAGTCTATTTATTCACAAAGTTTGAAGAGATGGTTCATCCAGTTCTGAGTGAGAATATTCACCTCTATGTCTCTACACAGTAAGAATGCACACTGTAAAGTCTTATTCTATTCATATTTACTCAGAATTAAGTCCCACTGAATTCAAGGGAGCATATTTCTACAGTAATGATTGCAGTCTTAATGTATTTATGTTCACCATACCCGGGGACGAGCCACGTTTTCAGGCAGTCATGTGTTTGAAAAATTGAAAAGAATTTTCTTGTTACATAATCAGGCATCCTGAATCTTGCATGTAGTAAGTGGCACAGCAGATCTAGTCCTAATACTTATAAAGGAAGAGAGCCTATTAAAGGACGGCCTATCTGAAAAATCAGTTTTGTGTGATCAAAGTGGCAAGTGTGGTTCTACTTCCTCTCTGGACGAAGCTGGGGAGAGAAGGATCCTAAGGCATGAGTTCTAGAGAAAATGAGACACAAATAATGTGGCAAAGACCAGACGGAAATAGGTGCTTTCTAGCTAGTAAAATAGATGGCTGCTAGTGCTACTGTTACATTCTTTAATAAGTATGAACATAGTTTTGCTGAGGAAGCACAAAAATCCAGATTATTTGATTTCATAACTTTTGGCTGATTTAGAATCCAGGTCATCGACCACATTTTAGCTTTCCACCAATGAAAGATATCGGAGAACGGAACAATATTTGATAGCCTGTTCACAGCTAGAAGAGAACCACATGCCTCAATAAACCAATAGGAAATACTGTTTTTAAAGATATACAATCATTTGAAGATATAAATTGCTAAGCAATTATTTATTTATTTATATCCCACCCTTCCTCCCAGCAGGCACCTAGGGTGGCAAACAAAAGCACAAGAACACTTAAAACATAATAAAAACAGACTTTAAAATACATTAAAACATATTTTAAAACATTTTTTTACAAAGCTTTCAAAACTTTTTTTAAAAAAAGGTTAAAAACATGTTTTAAAAGGTTTAAAAACATATTAAAAAGCAATTCCAACACAAACACAGACTGGAATAAGTTCTCAACTTAAAAGGCTTGTTGAAAGAGGAAGGTCTTCATTGGGTGCCGAAAAGATAACAGAGATGGCGCCTGTCTAATATTTAAGAGTAGGAAATTCCACAGGGTAGGTGCTGCCACACTAAAGGTCCATTTCCTATGTTGTGCAAAACGGACCTCCTGATAAGATGGTATCTGCAGGAGCCCTCACCTGCAGAGCGCAGTGATCGACTGGGTATATAAGGGATAAGACAGTCTTTCATGAGTTCTGGTCCCAAGCTGTATAGGGCTTTGTACACCAAAACTAGAACCTTGAGCTTGGCCCGGTAGCAAATGGGCAGCCAGTGCAATTCTTTCAGCAGCTGGGTGACATGTTGGCGATACCCTGCCCCAGTGAGCAGCCTCGCCACCACACTTTGCACCAGCTGCAGCTTCCGGACCAACCTCAAGGACAGCCCCACATAGAGCTCATTACAGTAATCCAGCCTGGAGGTTACCAGTGCGTGGACAACAGTGGTCAGGCTATCCAGGTCCAAATGGCCGCAGCTGTCTTACCAGTTGAAGCCGGCAAAAGGCACTCCTAGCCACGGAGGTCACCTGGGCCTCTAGCGACAAAGATGGATCCAAGAGCACCCCCAGACTATGAACCTGCTCTTTCAGAGGGAGTACAACCCCATCCAAAGCAGGCAACTGACCAATTATCTGAACTCGGGAACCACCAACCCACAGCACGTCTTGCTAGGATTCAAACTGAGTTTATTGACCCTCATCCACCCCACCACTGAGTCCAGGTAGCGGTCCAGGGTTTGCACAGCCTCTCCTGATTCAGATGTTACAGAAAAATAGAGCTGGGTATCGTCAGCATACTGCTGACACCTCATCCCAAAACTCCTGCTGACCGCTCCCAAGGGCTTCATATAGATGCTAAATACCATGGAGGACAAGATGGTACCCTGCGGCACCCCATAGCACAACTGCCAGGGGGCCAAAAGACAGTCACCCAATGCTATTCTCTGAGAACAACCTTGGAGATAGGATTGGAACCACTGTAAAACAGTGCCTCCAATACCCATCTCACCAAGTTGGCCTAGAAGGATACCATGGTTAATGGCATCAAAAGTCGCTGAGAGATCAAGTAAGAGTAACAGGGTCGCACTCCCCCTGTCCTTCTCCCAATAAAGGTCAGGGCAACCAAAGCCAATTCAGTCCCATAACCAGGCCTGAACCCAGATTGGAATGGGTCAAGATAATCTGTTTCATCCAAGAGTACTTGCAATTGCTGTGCCACAACCCTCTCAATCACCTTCCCTAAGAAGGGGGTATTTGCGACCGGTCGGTAATTGTCGCAAACCAATGGGTCCAGGGTGGGCTTTTTCAGGAGCGGTTGGATCACTGTCTTTTCCAGGGCAGCTGGAACCACTCCCTCCCACAATGATGCATTGACCACACCCTGGATCCACTTGGTCGACCCCCCTCAGCAAACTTTAATAAGCCAAAAAGGGCAAGGGTCGAGAGGACACATTGCTGGCCGCATCATCACAAGCACCTTGTCTAAGTCATCAGGCCGCATCAACTGAAACCATTCCCAAGAAGTTCCAGCAGACGTTTGAACTGAAACTCGCTTAGCAATTGCACATTGATTTTATGCACCTGAGAGATTATTCACAAAATGTATGTACAGATGGACTTCTAGAAATGTCACTTGAAGTTTGTGTTTGATGTAATTTGAGAATTAATGCCTATAAAATTAATTTTTTAGGGCAACATGGATGTCTGAAGACAGGTATTGTTCCCTTTTATGGTGCAAAAATTTTCTATGGTTATATATGAAGTTGTAATACAAGTTTAATCTCTTTTTTGTAAAGCGATATGAAGATTTAGGAATAGTACATTCACTATGGAAAAAATCAGCAAGAACTGTGAATGATGATGTTAATTTTTTTCATACTGATGTTTAACTGACTCATTTATTCTGAGACACTGTTGTGGGCCCAGCTGCAAGTCAGATTTGTCAGATAGCTCCCAGTATTTCACCTGCTGCGTCTGATCAATGACATGGAATTCAGTGTGATAAGCAAATGCCCCAAGCATGTGCTACACCGTCATAGCAGCAGGGCACCATCAAAACCCTTCTTGAGGCTGACCATTTTTAACAGACGAGTAAGCAGCAATATAATATTTTTGATACAGCAATTATAAGTTTCTCTTTTTAGCTTTTATATCATCTTGACACAGGAAGTTAGATGCCTTTGGGGCTTGTGTGCATAATTTTGATAACTTGCTAGAATGATCTCATTTTAGCCTAATGAAAGTTGCTATGTATCTCTTGATATATAGCATCTTTGTTCTTGTAAACAACTGTTTTTGGGCAGAGGGCAAAGAATCCCAATGAACAGTATCAGCATATTAAAATGGAAGTCTAAACCTTACAAACTCTCTTCTAGTAAAGGCAACAATATGCTGTGCAAAAACTAAAAAACAGTTTAGAATATTAAAATGGAATCAAATTGACTTCTTATATTTTATAACCTTCCATTTTTTGTACATATTCTCTTTGAATCTTTACATGCCGAAAATCAAGTTCTACAAGCAGTACAGCTCTTTCTGTATAAAACTTCTTATGGTCCATAAAATGTAAATATTAACAGTATGCAACAATACAGATAAAAGGAGGAGGAGTTTATATTATGCATTTTAAATCTAATTCTGAAATGGCCCTAGTTACCTTTAGGAATTGTACAGCTGACTGTCAACATTCAGCAGCCAATGCAGCAAGTAGAATACAGAGGAGTAGGAAAATGAACAGAAAGATGTCCTGACTACAGTTAAACTTCCCTGCATTATGTCATGACATCCTGAGGGCCATGGTCCACTTTAACATTCTAATAGAAATGCACAGATTTTTTTGGTTCAAAAGAGATGACTATCCTTTAAAAATGACTGTTTGAAGGAAGACATACATACACATCAAGACTGTACTGTATGAAGCATCCCAGAGCCATTCTACCTAAAGTACCAAAATATGCATATTTACCTGTGAAAAGGAAGAAGATCAATACCATTATCATAGTGTATCCAAAGTATAAAATGGTGCTTGCTGTACCCGTAATTTGAAGTTTTGAAAAGAAGTAGTGTACTGCATATATTAGGAAATAAACAGCAGTAAAGCCACTTGTGAGGAATGAGCGCCACTGCCAGTGGTAGTCCTACAACAACAAAGAGGGAGACAGTTGAAAAAATCAGAAATACTTATAGACCTACTGGACTATATAATCAATCAATTTATCTGTATGAGAATGTTAACAAACCAATGGAACGTATAGTAGGTATTTCACATTTAACATGCTAACTTTTTATAAAATTTCCTTGAACATTCCTCTCCTTATAATGTTAAGATTTGCTATTGGTAATTACTACATAAAAAGAAATTATTTGCAAGTGTTAATTTACTCAAAACACTACGCAGATGCCGTTCCAATAGGTGCAAGCACAGTATCCATTCAAATCTAGCGTAGGTTGTATTTCTGAGCAGGAACTACAGATGAAGCAACGTTCTAGGACAGTATGTAGTCATGTAAAGGTCGGAGGGATTTTTTTGTTTCTTGCCAAGCCTTTGCATTTCTAACACAACAAGAACATACAGATGTCCAGATTCATTTACAACATACAACAGAATCAGCATAAAAATCCCTTAACCCATGGAGCTTGTTTTCTGGTCCTATTGCACACCTAGGTTCTTTTCATTATTAGCAGTAGGCTCCATTTATCATAACTGTCGATCACATTATGGAAAGTGAACAGAGCTTAGCGTCAGAGAGGATGAGGCTTTCATTTTTTAAAAAAGCAGGCACATGACCCCAATGGTTGATATAATTTTAAAGTAGAATATCAGCTGGAAAACTGATGAGGATCAATCAAGTTATAACTATTCAGAATATTTGAAGGTAGAAATTATTTATTTAAAAAGATTTTTAGGCTGCTTTACAGGACAATGTCCTTTCTAAACAGCATAGAAACTCAAATTAAACATTATAGCTGCCAGTAAGCAATAAATACAGATTAGAACAGCTTGGCTTAAAAAGGCCATCTGTGTCAGATTTCTAAGCACTAGCAACAGTCAGCACCATTTGTTAATGTTTTCTCTATCTTATGCATTACATCCAAGTCAATGAACAAATCTGAAGTATACTTCTCATTATCCTAAAAGTCCAGTGGAATTCTCTGTTAAGAGAGGGTGAGGGATCCCAATTTCTCACCAAAAGGTGATTTCCCCCCTAAGTGAATGCTGCTATATAAGAGAAAAATCACCCCCACCAAATGTCTCCATTCACTATGCAACTCCACCAAAAATTCCGCTCAGCTCTATTTGCCATGTTATAAATCAAATGAGAAAACAAGTTCAATAAATATTAAAAAGTGAACGATGACAACCAAAATCAGCACCACAGAAACCAGTAAACCATTGGTACTGGAAGATTATTGACCTTCAGTTCTCATGATGGTCAGGCATATTATTGATTGGGAGCAGTTTTTTTAAAAATCTGAATTCCTAATCATTTACACTTCATAATCTTGCATAACTGAGACTCTTCCATCTTCTTAAAAGACATTGGTCACATTTGAAAGCAACGTAAACCATAATTTAGCTAGATGGGCATGAACAAAAGTGAACTAGCTTGAGCTGCACACTGCCCCCTTCCCTTTTTCATGTGGCCCGGAGGACTATTTCACAGCAAAGTGTCATTTCAGTTTCCATAAAACCTGGCCTATCATTATGTATAAACCATCGAGCACGGCTTACAACAAACTCTGGTTAGTTTCAAATAAAGTCAATAAACAAAGCCACTTTCAAACCATGAGCAATAAACCTGGCTTGTTAAGCTAACCCGAGTTTGTTTTAAACCATAATCCCTGGTACGTTTGTCACTAGATGGATGCCAGATCTTGAAGCAATCTCCCTTGACTACTGTGCAAACAGAATAGTAATGTGGGAGCTGAGCTATTGACAGGATACGTTTTGCTGCTTTGTTTAAACTAAAAACAAAACAAAAGGACTTGGAAGAGTCTTATATTGCAAAAAAGAATTTTATAGGCTTACCTCTGCACACAAGTGGAAATAGCAAAGTAGAATAGTAGCCTCAGAACATGTGATAACCAGAATAATGAACACCAGAAACAAGAAGCCAAACATGTAATACATCTGATGAGACCTAGAAAACAGTGGTTTAAACATAACAAAAATGGTATTGGTAGAGTGTACTTTGCCATTCTATCTTATAAGTAGCAATCATTGTCTGTCTGGTTCCAGTAAAATCATCACCTGGAGCCTTCTCAACCAAATTGTACCCACAAGAGTCTATGGCATAAATCCACTCCCATGTTTAATTCAACTCAAAGTTGCCCATGGACTTTAGAAAACAGAGACAGACAAGATTTCCCCAGTACGAAACTCTCTCATGTAAGACATTTCATTTTTATCTAATAAAATTTATATACTGCTTGAATGTAAAAACCTCGGTGTGGTTTTCAAGACATGATAACAGAATACTAGAACCAGTGCCATGACACTGAAGGCCTGCATCATGCAATTTTATGTTGGAGGGTTTCAAAAGCTTATGGCCAGGTAGATACATACTTGCAAGAGTAATACATCAAAGCAGAGCAGCCAATAGCATCAACAGATGAGGAAAGTAAACCACAGGAGACAAAATAAACTCTTTTAAAAAAAGCAGGGAAAAAAGTACTTTAGAGGCGATCAAACATTTTTCAAGAGACACATACACTTACCATATGCTATTAAGAATGAAGAAAAGTTGTATAAAGATACATCCAAAGGGTAGAATGCCTCCCATAATGATACCAGGTAATGGTTGTGTATAAAATGACTGTTCAGGAATCTGCCGAGGAATCTGATTAGTACGAACTGGATGTTCTATGGCCTTTAAAAGATGTAAACAGAGGAAGAGGAGAGTTCTAAGTAATTAGAGCAATATTTAGCACCACAATCAGAAACAAGTACCTACAATCATATGGACTTCTAGTACAATAAAGGAAATCCAAGGTACATCTAGAATCAGATTTGTCTAATAAGACAAATTTGGAATGGCTTTCTTTGTTTTGAATCCAGGTGTTTGTACAGGAATGCTGCAATCTGGCCATACTTTATTATACAGACACAAGAGTGGCTGTATACTATAGCCAGTGTGGATTTTTCACATTCCACAATGTTAAATTGAAAATACCCCCATGCCATTCTGATGCTTCTTATAAACTCATTTCAAAACAAAATCTTACAAAACCTATAGTCCTGAACTCAGAAATGCTTGCTTAACAACCCTCTAAATTTTCATGGTGATATACAAAGCAGTCAGAGAAAATCAACAGTTCAAAATGTAAAAAGAGAGGGGGAATCCAGACCCCTTTTGCACATTTTTCTGTCAGAGTTCTCATAATCTGTTGAAATTCATTAAAAACCAGCCATGTTCACAGAGTACCTGTACTCCTATTCCTGACCTTGCCCCATACTCTGACCTTTATCTTCTGCAGCTTAAAAGTTAAAAGAATGCCTGGCTGATTTTTAAATAGTTTAATAAATTGTACACTGAACTCAAGGATAACCTCAGGCATGCTCAGTAAGAACCAACTGTCAGTGTTCTAAAAGCCAGACTCACAGCTGCTTGGCTTGGCTAATTAAGGGGTGATACCCACGACAGACCTTTCTTTCACTTTGAGACAGTCATGGCTTCCCCCAAAGAATCCTTGGAAGTGTAGTTTGTGAAGGATCCTGAGAAGACACTCCTATTCCCCTGACAGAGCTCCAGTGGCCAGAGTGATTTAACAGTCACCCGTTCTGATTGAAGCTCTGTTAGGGGAACAGGGAGTCTCTAAGCAATTCTTAGGATTCTTCACTAACTACACTTCCCAGGATTCTTTGAGAAGCCATGACTGTCTAAAGTGAAATAAAGATCTGGTGTGGATGTGGCCAGGGACAACTTTGGTTTAAATTTGGGTGGGAGGCTACATGTGCCTGGTGTAGAATAAAAAGGTGGGGAAAATGCTGAAAAGCAATGATTCTGTTGACAATGTTTTCCTTTTGGAAAAGGGGTTTTCCTTCTGCCCAGTGCCCACTCACTCAATCTCCTCCCCTCCCCCTCCCTGCCCCTCCCCCAGGTCTGTTTTACCTATCCTAACTATGATTGCACAGAAATAAATCCCACTGAACTCAAAAAGTATGCAAATGATCAAACCCACCTTGCCTTCTCCTCCCTCCTACCACTTTCCTCCCCCTTCCTTTGCTCCTCCCCCATTCCCCTCCCCTCCTTCCCCCTCCCCATGGTCAGTTTTACCTATCTTAAGCATGATGGCATGGGAGTAAATCCCATTGAACTCAGTAAGCATGCCAATGATCAATCCATTCGCAGCAAACTTGCACAGGATCCCATGTCTTACTTCCCAGCAGAGAAATTCACTAATAGGCAAAAAACCTTGTGATTTAAGAACGTACCTATAGCCAACATATATTTCTATCAAACTTTAAAAAGCAGGGAAATTGGGCAGCTATAGTGAATATAGCACCAGGGGAGCAGGAGACCTGGCCTGAGATATTGTACTGCCCTGCAAATTTGTCAAAATGCAAACATAATTTGGGTTGGTGTTTCACAGTTCAATCCACTTCCTATGTAGCTTGGAAGAATTTGGTAACGTGTGTTGGGCTGGTGACCAGTTGGCATTACTGTCTCTAGTAGTTTTCCATGAAGCCTGCAAGTGTGAAGACGTAACTGTGGTTAAGGGGGAGTTATGTCTATGATCTGTCTGGGAACGGACTGCCAGGGTCGTTGCTATGGTAGCCATCTGATAACGACTGGGAAAGTTCTAACAGAGACTATGTGTTGTGCTCTTCTGAATTATGCCTTTGAGCTGAGAGGCTGTCTTTTGTGTTCATCTATGGAGAGAGATGCACCAGAAAGGGGGGGGGTGACTGAAGAATCTCTACATGTATTTACTCTTAAGCCTCTGGCCTTAATGTCTTTCAATAAAGACTCTTACATGATTTAAATGCTCTGAAGAAGTCTTCTTGCTCAACTTAACTCCAACGTAATGTATGCTGTTTCACACAACAACGCACACAAGCCAACAGTGGTAGCACAGGATGGTTACGCTCCACCGCACATTACACGGGAGTAAGTTGCTGGTCTGAACTGCAGACGGAGTTCCAGAGAGGGCAGCTTGATTGATTGAATCAGACGGAGGTGAGCAACATGGCTGTAAACCTGTCTGGGGGAGGCTTGCCGATGGAACGACTTAATGAGAAGAATTTTGCCAGCTGGAAGCCGAGGATGAAGGCTTTGCTGATAACAGAGGATTTATGGGACGTGATTGAAGAAAAACCCCCGGCGGTACTGACCGCGGCCTGGAAGCGTCGAGACCAGAGGGCGCAGGCGTTTATTACTTTGGCTCTATCGGATTCTCAACTGATGTGTGTGACAGATGAGCCGTCGGCTAAACAGACGTGGGACGCGTTGCAGGATTTGTCCCAGGAATGGCAGCGGAGGCAGGAGGCGCAGAGAGCCCAGCCGGTGGAAGCTGTCAGGAAGCAGGAGGAGAAATGTGCCGAACCGGAGCAGGCTATCGAAAGCAGACAGGAAAACAAGCGGGAGCAGCAGCGACTGAAGTCTTGTTTTGCCTGTGGGGCCCATGGGCATCTCCGTAAAGGTTGTGCAATCAAGCGAAACTCCAGGGACGGAGGCTTGAAGCAAGGTAGTGTGAACTTTGTTTGTAAACAGAACTCTCAAGATTTACGACCTGTGAACTGGTTGCTCGACAGCGGAGCAAGCCATATACTAATTAAAGACAGGAGTCTGTTTTACACGTCTACAGATGAGCAGGACTATGTTTTACTTGCTGATGGATCACGGAAATCCGTACAAGCACGTGGTCTGGTGAAATTTGACAAGCTTGGCATTATGACGGACTGTTTGTTCGTTCCGGACTTGGCTCATAATATTTTATCAGTGGGCAAACTGGTGAGTTGTAATTATTCAGTTTTGTTCCACCAAGACCAATGTTTTATAATGAGGGGGGCTGAAGTGTGTTTGCAGGGAAGCCTTGATGACTCACAGTTTAAAATGTCCATGGGTGTGAAGTGTGCTAATGCCTTGAGTTCAATGGGGCGGAAAGGGAATGACGGTCAGGGCTGTAAACAGACAGCCGTAAAAGGCATGCCGTCGGTATTCACTGCCCAGATGGAAGTTCACAGAGAACTAGAAGAGCCAGCATCATTTCAAGCAATCAGGCTGATGCCTGAGGCAGAGCAGCACAAATGGCAGCAGGCCATGCAGGACGAATTACAAGCCATGCAAAAGAATGGCACATGGACATTAGTAAAGTTACCCATGGGTAAAAAGGCCATAGGTTGCAGATGGGTGTTTAAGAAGAAGAAAGCAAGTTCCGGGGAAGTACAGAGGTACAGGGCACGTTTGGTTGCCACGGGATTCACCCAGCAGCATGGGACAGATTATGATGCTGTTTTCGCCCCGGTTGTGAAACGTGAGTCCATTCGTGTGCTGCTGAAGCTGGCAGCGATGCAGAACATGAGTGTAAATCACTACGATATAGGGACGGCATTCCTACATGGTGATTTAAGAGAGGAGATATATATGGAACTGCCTCCGGGTTCTGTGTCAAAGGAAGGGTTCGTGTGTAAACTGCATAAATCAATATATGGACTGCGGCAAAGTGCACGCTGCTGGAATGAGAAATTGGACAGAGTGTTGCATGGAATGGGATTCCAAAGATGCAAGGCAGATCCATGTGTGTATATAAAGAGACAGGGGATGAAAACCACGTTCTGTGCAGTTTACGTTGATGACATCATGTATTTTTATCATGAGCAGCAAGAGGAACAAGAATTTAATGAGCAACTGGGCAGGCAGGTGGACACAAAGAATTTGGGGCCTGTCACACACTATTTAGGCACGGATATTGTGCGTGCAGAAGACGGAAGCATAACATTGAGTCAGGAAAGTAAAATGCCTCTGAACATATGGTGAGTGGTGGCAACACCTGCAATCAGCCCAAATAATAGAAACAAGACATATGCTGTGCTGATCTTGCAGCAGGAAGCAACAATACTGATACAGCTGATATAGGTCAGATAATCACCTTAAATAAGTTTGATTTATTTTGCAATTTTAGTGAAGTTTCCTATAGTAAATCACTTTATTTTGCTTCTGTTTCTGTGAATATGTGAAGCACAGCAACACTTTGCAAAATATACACTAAAAAACTCCAGAAACAATTGTGGAATAATACCACTCACTATTCTGTGGAAGAGTCTCCCGTGGACATCCAGAGTGTCTCAGTCTGCACAAGATAAAGCAGTGGGAGGTGAAATATATTCTAGCAAATTTCTAGGCGTGCTCTATGTTTTTAATTGACCTTTCCTTAAATGAAGTGGATTAAACATAGCAGGCCAAAAACATGCATCTTGGGTAGGCCAAGTATGTTTTTCTCCAACAGCTAGAGTCATTGCTTAAGTAGCAACATATTGTAATCAGTCTGATTTTACATCCAACTGCAGTTTCAGATTCAACTGTTAATGCACCCAAAATAGAAATAGAACACAACACCTGAACTGTTAAGGAACCTCTTTCATTTTGCCAGTTTATGAGGAGCAGGGAAAAAGCAATTTTTTTAAAAAAACAGAAGAAACCATCAACATTAATAACAAAGAAAATTATTTGTCTCCACTAGTCCTCCACAGTGTCAAGCACACATAAAGCATCCATTCCCATAAGAAGAACTGAGAAAGTGGGGGACCAAGACTCAATGAAACATTTTGTTCATCATGCTAAAATAAAACATCCCATAATCCATTTTTTCTTCTCCCCCCCCCCATTTTTCAGAAAACAACCAAAACAGATTTGGGGAAAAAACAGTTCCCCCTCGAATTTTTCCAGTTTTTTTCCAAGCCTTCACAGCTTTATTTTTAGGAAATAATGAGGAAAATAAAATTTTCTATTTTTTTATCATTAATTTTTATTCAAAGTTTCAAAAAACAAAACAACAAAACAAACAAACAAAAAAACAAATTAATAACTAATACAATAAAATAAAATGTTGACTTCCGATTTGTCGCAGATCAGTTATAGATCTATAATATATAACAAACCTGTCTCTTAATATATTACAAAATCACTTTCCTCCAGTAGTTATCTTAATTAATCATCAAATCTCATTGACATTACTATATGCTTTCCGCAAAAAGTCAAAGAGAGGCTTCCACTCCTTGAGAAATATATCCATCGATTTTTCTCCAAATAAACATGTCAATTAATCCATCTCATCAAGTCTGCTAGGTCCAGTAGTTTCAATAGCCATTCTCAGTGTTAATTCCATCTTCCATCACAATCCTTCCACCCATAATAATCTTGCTGTCATAGTCATAGTCATATAATAAAAGTCTGATAGGAATTTCTTTCATCACAAATATTTCCTTGCCATCAATTCCGAATGTACCACTAAAATGTTGTTGTAAAGCTGCATCTCTGCTCCTCCTTTCCACAGAATGCACCATCACATCTCCCGAGAGTTTTTCCATTGTCACACATCTGGAATTAATTCTGTAAACTTTCTCCATTTCAAGTTCCATCAAATCCTTCCAATCCAGGAATTTTTTTGAACCGTTGATATCTTTATCTCTAATCTCTTCACCAATTCCTTCAAAGACAGCGCTGAATTCCAAACAGTGATATTTGTCTCCAGGATCCATCACAGCCATAAAATCCAAATCTTTTTCCAAGTCCATATTTGATATATCTATTCCAATCTCCAGGGCTTGAACCTTTCCTTTAATTTTTCTTTCATCTTCTTTTATTTGTCCAGCCATATCTTTGGTCTCATCCACCTCCCCTCTCACAGAATCCTGAATTTCCTTCAGCTCCTGTCTCATTTTGCCAAATTCACTTTTCATCTCTTGTCTGCTCTGTCTCAGCTCCTGTCTCACCAGCTTAATCTCATTCATTATTTTCTGAAACATATCTAGATAGAGAACCCCTTCCTGTACATCCAGGGTCTCAGCCACCTTCTTGATTGTCATTTTTAACTATTCCCAAGCAAAGAACAGTTTATTTCTTTTTCCAGTCACAAAGGAGTTAATCCTCCAAGCCTGCTGACATCACCCTCTAGACAGCACAAACCGCCTTATCTCTTATGTGTCCAAAAGTGCAAAACAAATTTAGTTCACAGCATCCAAAAAATTAGTGGCATAAAAAGTAAGCAGATTCGTAAAAAAAAAAAAAAAAGTAGACCAGAAAAAATAGTCTCAAATGTCATAAAATCAGATTTCCTCTTTAGATTAGTTGCCCCTCATCCGTTTATATCTTTAAAATGCTCAATTCCATGCCAGCTTTTTGCAATAAAAAACAAAGATAGGCTATTTCGATTTTCTTCCTCCTTAATTCCGTGTATATGAGAGAAAGTTATAACTCACCCAGGGATTCTTTGTTGCCGATCCTTTAACAAATCTCTTTTACTATAACGATAACAAAATGATAAGAGTAGATAGAAGAATGCTTGCCTGTTAAAATACGTTTTTCTTTAAAGAAAAAAAAACATCTTGCTTAATCAGTTTGAGCTTGCTTGAAATTCCCTGGCTCCGTCCGACGTTGTTGGCAGGTCCTTCGTTCCTAATGAATTCAAGTCCCCCAACAAACACAACGAAGCTTGTGGATAATCTCTTCGTTTCTCCCTTGCCTGGGAGAAAGTTTTTACCAGTCAAAAAAAACCTTTTGGCTGGTTTTAAAACTGAAAAAGCTTCCTCTGAGACAAGAGCTCGTCTCAGAGGCAGGCACAAGCTAAGCAATCCTTCCCGGAAGTCCTCGAAAATAAAATTTTCTAGATTAGATTCTCTGTAGAAACAATAGTAACACAGGAAAGGAGCAAAGTAAGAAGAACACCAACAAACATACAAAAATGTAATTCACCATCTTTGGAGATGACAGGCGTTGCCACCACTCATCATATGCTCAGAGGCACGTTACCAAATTCTTCCAAGCTACACAGCAAGTGGACTGGACTGTGAAAGACCAACCTAAATTTGTGTTTGCATTTTAGGGCAGTTTGTATCTCAGAGAGGAGGTCAGGTCTCCTGCTCCCCTGGTGCATTCACTATAGCTGCCCAATTTCCCTACTTCTTAAAGTTTGATAGAAATATCTGTGGGCTATAGGTACGTTCTTAAACTGCAAGGTTTTTTTGCCTATTAGTGAATATACACACAACTCAAGCATTCAGCTCAGACATGATCCCAATATCCACAGCCTTTTAAAGAACTTGACCCAACATTACTTTTACAGGCAGTTCAAAGGTACAAGATATGTGGCTATAAAGGTAAAGGTGTCCACGCACTTATAGTGTGAGTCGTTTCCGACTCTTAGGGTGACATCTTGCGACGTTTACTAGGCAGACCATATATATGGGGTGGGATTGCCAGTTCCTTCCCCAGCCTTTCTTTACCCCCCAGCATATGCCGGGTACTCATTTTACCGACCACGGATGGATGGAAGGCTGAGTGGACGTCGACCCCTTTTACCGGAGATTCGACTTCCTCCTTCCGTTGCAATCGAACTCCGGCCGTGAGCAGAGCTTCGGCTGCGTTACCGCTGCTTACCACTCTGCGCCACGGAGGGTCACTATGTGGCTATAAATGGAGAAAAATAAATAGCATCAGAAAGACAAACTACTTACATTCTTCTTAAAACCAAAGTATGCTCCAATGAATGTCAACGGTACAGATATGCAAAACCAGAGGGCAAGAACAGCAACCAAAGTACCGAATGGAATGGCTGCAGAGGACCTTTCTCCCCAGAGAATCAGATTCATGATAAAGAAATCTCCAAACACAATGCTGTAAGAGAAACAAGATTTAACGATTACACTTCATGAATTTCAACGTTACTGAAATCATATTACTATATGTTTAGCTTAACATTAAGGCTAGGTGACATGTAGAAAATATCAGGCAAAGAGATCCTTTCTTCCTTAATCTAACAGGTCTGACCTCCAACAGAAGCTGACATTTCAGTTAAATAGCTGCAAATATACGTCTTTCTTAAGTACACTTCAGGGGATGGCTGCTTGCTGTGATTAAGCAAAAAAAATTAACATAGGGATTGTACAGTATATGACACCACATGAGACCAACTACAGTGTGGCCTGAGAAGAAGCTCAAGGAGTAAAAGAATCAACAAAGAGCAACCCTGTCTAAAAAAAAGTACTTCTGTCATGCTGATACTGATTACTCAACCTTTTCATGTGGCAAAAGTAAATGAAATGTACAAAAAACAAAAGAAAAGCACAAGCCATGCACAGCTCTGGCATTCAATGCTGCTGCTGTGTTTTACTATGTTACTTACACATTTTACCTAAGCTTCTCAAATATATAACAGTAATCATAGCTTACCCAGGACAAAGGAAGGCTGTTAGCAGAACATTTGTCTTCCATTTTTCACCTCCAAATGCTGTATAAAAAGGAACCCAAAAGAGCACCAGTTAAGTGACAGGTACTGAACATTCAAACATAACATCCCATTTATTTGAACAGGTTAGACAGGCACTTGAATCATGGTGAACTCTAAGGAAAGTTCAGTTTTGATATATATTTCTTATCAAAACCAACTAAAAAATTAGACAGATTTTGCACTTGCCAAGGCAAATTACTTCAAGTTTTATTATTGAAAATATAAACCTCTGACATGGCATGAATTGTATAAGAGTTATGGTTAATTGCTAATTTAATCACCGATAGAAGCTATGACTTAAATGAAATGGCTTATGCAAGACATATTCAATGCACAGTATTGCATACATACTCAAAGTACACATTGAGAAGCTCTGTAAAGCAGTTATATGTTTTTATAAATAAATATAAATATAAACCGTATTTATATTCCTTTCAAGTACATATAGACAAACCAAAGAGAACAAAACCCAAAGCAAACTTCACACATCAAACGCAATGCAATTTCAAAAGCCATCAACAGTATGATTTCTGTAACAGTATGATGTCAGCTACCTCCTCCCCTACAAGTAGATCCAAGCAACTGACATTAGAGTTAATACAATAAGAGAATAGCAAACTTGAAAGATTACTAGCTTGAGAACAATCTAAACATGCATGAAGTCTCTCTTCAGTCTTAAACATTTTCCATCTTGCCCACAGGGCATGTGGGATTGGGGGAGGGATCCCTGCTGTGATGATAATTTGGACTAATGAATGTAAGTGTTGTCATATTAAACAAAGTTTTATACTTACATTTGTAGAATCTGGCAGCAACATAACCTGCTGGGGTTCCAAGCAGCACCCACAAGACCACAGCACAGGTCATTAATGCCCCCCGATTTGCAGGTGATAAAAACCCTAGGCAAGCAAAGACTGCAAAAAGCAAATAAACAATATTTAGAGGCCTCTTAAATATGTATATGCTTCACATGTGATCAATCTTATCCAGATCTATGTACATAGTGGCTAGGAATGATGGGAGAGTATTCTTTTTTTTACCTTTTTTCTAAATGTTTCAGATTTTGGCAAGTTACATTTACTTAAGTACAGATGTAATGCTGCTGGATCTCTGACCTAGCCACAGTTGAAGCAGCCTGAATGATACTGCCAAAGGCCTATGTAAACTTCCTGCAGGCTGTGTCCCTTTTCAGTTTTGGGGCTAACTATGGTTTGCACTGTTTGTACATTGGCATTGTTAACAACCAGATTTATTTGTTTGTTTTTAAATTTATATCTCCAAGAACCTCAAGGTGGCACATATGGCTCTCCTCCTCCCCATTTTATTCTCACAATAATCCTGTGATGTAGGTTAGGTTGAGAGACAGTGACTGGCTCAAAGTCAGCCAGACAGTTTCACGGCTGAGTGGGAATTTGAACCCTGTTCTTCCCGGTCCTAACCACTCCACCATTCTGGACCTCAACTAGGATCAAAACAGTCTGAAAGTGTTGGATCAAGTGTGTGTGTTTTATGTATGGTTTGAAGGCACTGTGAACATCCAGCACCAGTGAACATGCCTCTGAAACCAGGGGAGAGGGGAATGCCTATGTGCAAGAGAAAAGAGGGAAGGAAGAGGAGAGCACAAGCAGATTGAGCATTCTTGCTCATCTAACCAAGGTGAGGCAGATTAGATTTTTAGAATTAAGGTGCACTGTTTTACCCATGTATCCCTGTATGTTATACTTACATAGAGTAACAAAAGTCATAATTAAAATCTGTGTTCCAGAGCCCAGAAACACTGAAAGTAGCATTCCTTTTCTCGGGGGCCTAAATATGTCACCATGAACCAGTTTCCAGCCAAACTCCTCCTGAGCATCCTCCTGAAAAGAAATAACCCAGTTGGGCGTATTACATTAGTAGGGATTATTCATACAACTATAGATCTCTCTAATCCTATCCCTCCTTTCAAATACACAAACTGTGTATTTTATACATAAAATACTGTGAAATATCACATCACTCCAAACATTCTAAATTCATGTCTCAAAAACCAAAGAGTCAAATACAAATGGGATCTCAGTATTTTGTCATTTTAACCTTCTGGGACAAAGCAAAGTTGAACACTTACTGTGATTTTTTTTTCTTATTTGGAGTGAATTCAACATCCAGAAAGGAACGTGTTAAGCCCTGTTGCTGCCCAGGAAGGAAAGGAAAAAGTGACACTCTTTGTGGTGTCTCTGGTGCTCTAGGCTCCTCCCCAGTTCTATCTGTGGCCAAGCTGAAGGTAGAGTGCACCAAGTCATATAACCATTTCTAGGCGGAACAGGCGGAAACTGCCCAGAGAGCTTCGGCTATGGGGCAGTATATTACAGTAAGTAAGTAAGTAAGTAAGTAAGTAAGAAATCTTACTCCCCAACTGGAAGAAGTTCAGTCTAAACTGGAGGTCTTGGGACACAGCAATGTGTTGGGATGACAATTTGAAAATTTTACTGGTATTGGCAGGGTGAGTCTTGGGATGCCTCATTCATTGAAACAAGAAAGAAACTTCTCAGTAAGCATCCAACTTCCCTTTCTCTGTTTGGGGTGAAGGAGGCATCCAGAAAGGAATCAAGTACGCCCATGCCACCCTGATACTACAGAGGAAAAATACAGACAAGTGGATAAATCAAGAGCATGGCAAAATGTGCTGGAGCACCCATCGGCCAAAGGGTGTATCTGCAGAGCTGAAGGGATCTATCTTGTATTGTCTAATGAAGATAAAAGGTGACTTTACAGACGGCTGCTTCACCGATTTCCACAAGGTGGAAAATACATTATGAACTGGCTCCAGCTATTGTGAGTGAGCCATGATCCCCTGTGGTTTGGGAAGCCCTTGGAGGCCATGGGTATACTAGTCTTATGCCACATAGAGATAGTAGTGATAGAGGGGGTTTGCCCTAAGGATTGGGATTAAAGATATGAAGAGGGAGCTTGAGAGTCAGATTGATTGCATATTTTGAGGGCTCTGTGAACATCCAGCTTATGCTAAAGTCCTCTCCAGACAGTTAGAGGAGCTGGAACAAAAGGAAGGTATGATGAGCTCCCAAGTCAGAAAAAATGTTAACTTTCGGGATGAAAGTTGGGTCTGTGCACAGAATGACCCTACCCTTATGGAAAACCCATACATGGCTTTGTTCTGACAAGGCTCCCAAATTCAGAGCCCCTGTGGACTGTAGTTATTGCAACTAGAAAGGCCATCTATTGGGTTAACAGTCTTAATGACACTTCTTTCAGATGTATGATTGATATGTACATGAGGATTCTGAGAATCACATGGAGGTTCCGGGAATATCTGTAGACTGAGGACCCCCCCCCCGGGATGCACACCTTAATGTGGTGAGGGGGTTAGAGAGTGTTGAAGAAGCTGAGAGCAATGCTGTCAGGAGTCTAGACGAAGAGGCTACACTACCAGCAGGGGCACCCAAGGCGGAATGGTCAAAGCTGAAACACCAGACTAAGATGCATCCAAACTCAGAGGAAGGCAATGGTAAACTACCTCTGAATATCTCTTACCACGAAAACCCTAGGAACAGAGTATCCAAAAGGCAACACGAGATAGTGCTGGAAGATGAGACCCCCCCCAGGTCAGAAGGCACTCACCAAGCTACTGGGGAAGAACAAAGGACAAGTACGAATAGCGCTGTGACTAATGATGCAGCTGGGTCAAAGCTGAAAGGAAGCCCAGAGGCTGATGCACACAGATGCAAAAGGAGAGTCCGGAGTTGTACGACGCACACAATAGGAACAAGGAATGTGAGAAGCATGAACCAGGGAAAGTTAGAAATTGTCAAGCAAGAAATGGAACGTATCAACATTACAATACGTGGCGTGAGTGAATTAAAATGAACAGGAATGGGACATTTTCAATTAGGCAACTGCAAAATATTTTATGCAGGAAATGAGATATTAAGAAGAAATGGGGTTGCTTTAATAGTGAAAGTGATGTAGCAAAAGCAATTAGGACCCACAATGCAAGGTCTAAGCAAGTGATATCAATGAGATTAAACGGAAAACCAATCAACATAACCATCATCCAAGTCTATGCTCCAACGGCAAATGCAGATGAAGAGGAATTGGAGAGATTTTACGCAGAAGTACAGGAAGAAATTGATCACACACCAAAACAAGATGTGCTGATAATCATGGGGAGTGGAATGCAAAAGTAAGGAACAGAGAAGAACTAGAAATTGTGGGGAAATGGGGCTTAGGAGACAGAAATGAAGCAGGAGAAAGACTTATTAAATTCTGTGAAGCCATTGATTTGTTTCTGTCAGCTCTGCACTGAGACAGCAGTGCTGGTGGGGGCTGGAAATTCCTGGGTAGTTATCAGGGCAGGAAAGTCCTTAGCTGGCAGTCTGGTCGTAAATCTGCCAGGCTAACGAGGATGAAGCATGATAAGGGCAAGGCCCGTCCTAAGCTTACGTGCCAAGCCAGAAGTCCAGAAGCGAGGTCAGTAGAGGTCCGGGTTCAATTGCCAAGGGGTCAGTCCAAGATAAGATTCAGGGAAACTAGAAACACACGAAGCCACGCCTGACGTTGTAGTCAGCAACAAGCTGAAGCCAAGGTTTGACTTTTAAGGAGCAGGTTTGTCAGCAGGTGTGAGCCCTCAGCGTTTTGGCCTTAAGTGGACAGGCCTGCCCCTCTTCTGCCTGACCTTCTGCTGTCTATGTTCTGCAGGTGAGGGGGGAGTATCCTGTTCACTGTCTGCGTCTGGCTGAAGGGCTTCAGCTGTGTCTGGGGTGCTCTGCAGCTGAGGGGGAGAAGGAGCTGGGTTCTCAGGAGTTTCCTCCGTTTCTCCTTCTGGGTCTGCTGCTGTTACTCCCGAGTCATCCTCGTCTGATGAGTCCTCTGACGGGGCCATGACACTATCCCCCTCCCCATGACCAACCCGCCGCCTCCCACCTGGGCCCGGCTTATCCGGGTAGTGCTGGTGGAATCAATGGACCAGACGAGGGGCATGCACCTGCGCAGCATCTTCCCACGAGCGTTCCTCTGGGCTGTACCCCTGCCAGTCTATGAGGTACTGGAGGCGGCCACGATGCCTCCGGGAGTCCAGGATCTGTGCCACTTCGAATTCCTCTTCCCCATTGACTTGTATCGGTGGCGGGGGGAGCAGCTTACTACTCAAGGGGTGAGGCGGGAGAGTGGGAGTCAGCAGTGATCTATGGAAGACAGGGTGAATGCGGAAGGAGGCAGGGAGTTGGAGCCGGAACGCCACCGGGTTAATCTGCTGGGTGATACGGAAGGGACCTATGTTCCGAGCCTCCAGCTTTTGAGACGGACGTTGCGAACGCAGGAACTTGGTCGAGAGCCATACCTGGTCCCCTACCTTCAGCGGTGGGCCTGGTTGGCAATGGCGGTCCGCAAAGCGCTTATACGAGCCCTTTGCCTGCTCCAGCTGTTCCTTCAGGACTGCTTGCAGGGCCTGCAACTCCTGCAGCATGACATCCGCAGCAGGGACCAGCAAAGGGGGTTGCACTGAGGGGAAGAACCGGGGGTGGTAGCCATAGGAGGCAAAGAACGGGATCTGGCATGTGGAGGCATGAACGGAATTATTATACGCGAACTCAGCCAGAGGTAACAGATCCACCCAATTGTCCTGTTGGAAGCAGGTGTAACACCGCAGGTATTGTTCTACGGTGGCATTGGTGTGTTCAGTTTGTCCATCTGATTGAGGGTGGTGGGAAGAGGACAAGTGGATCTGGACGTTCAGGGCCCGAAACAGGGCCTGCCAGAACCGGGCAGTGAACTGGGCTCCTCGGTCAGATATCAGGTGGTCGGGGAGGCCGTGCAAACGGAAAACCTGGGTCAAAAGCAGTTGAGCAGTTTCTGGGGCAGAGGGTAGTCCGGCACAGGGGAGGAAATGGGCCATCTTGGTGAACAGGTCTACGACCACGAGGATGGTGGTCATTCCCCGGGAGGCCGGTAAATCCGTGATAAAATCCAGGGAGACCAAGCACCAGGGCCCTGGGGGGTAGGCAGCGGAAGAGGGAGCCCAGGTGGCTTTCTGGGGTGTCTCTTGGCTCGCTGGCAGGTATCACAGGCAGCTACATAGTCCTTGACGTCCGCTTGGACCCGGGGCCACCAGAAATCCCGTAGGACCAGGTGGAGGGTTTTATAGGTTCCAAAATGACCTGCAGGCTGGCTGTCATGGCAGAGTTGGAGCACCTCTCCCCGCAGAGCTCCCGGGGGAACGTACGAACGGTTCCGGTGGTACAAGAGGCCATTTTGCAAGGAAAATGGGCTGTCCAGGGTGGGCGTTCCTGACTGGAACTCTCGCTGCTGTGCCAGGGCGTATGGGTCCTTTTGCTGCTGTTCCTGCACCCGGTCCAGTAGGGGTTGTGGCTGGTGGGTAGCTGCAAAGTTCTCTGGGCGGAGGATTGGGCGAAGGGGGCGATCAAACTGCTCGGCTCGGTATTCTGGCTTGTGAGAGAGTGCATCTGCTTGTGTGTTTCGGCGGCCAGGGAGGTAGGTGACCGTGAACTGGAACCGGGAGAAAAACAGGGACCACCGGATCTGGCGTTGGTTCAGCCGTTGGGCGCTTTGCAGGTGCTCCAGGTTTCGATGGTCCATTCGTACCTGTACCGGATGGTGTGCCCCTTCCAAGAGATGACGCCAGGTCTCGAAGGCTACTTTTATGGCCAGTAACTCCTTCTCCCAAATGGTGTAGTTCTGTTCCGAAGAATTGAGTTTCCGGGAGTGGAACGCACAGGGGAGCAGGGACTGCTTGTTCCCCACCAGCTGTAGTAGGACCACTGCCACTGCCTTATCGGATGCATCGGTCTCTACTATGTAAAGTCTGGTGGGGTCAGGTTGCTGGAGGATGGGTTCAGATTTAAAGGCTTGTTGGAGGCGCTGGAATGCCTGTTGAGCGGCCTCCGTCCAAGCAAACTTCTCTTTGCATCGAAGCAGGTCCGATATGGGTGTCGTTAGTTCCGAGAAGTGGGAGACGAACCAGCGGTAATAGTTGGCGAAGCCCAAGAAGCGCTGCACATCTTTGTGGCTTCGAGGAGCAGCCCACTGGAGGATGGTCTCAATTTTGGCTGGGTCCATCTGGATACCCGAGGGAGAGATCCGATGGCCTAGGAAATCCACGGTAGTGAGGTCAAATGCACATTTTTCTAGCTTGGCGAAGAGGCGGTTCTCCCGCAGGCGCTGCAGCACCACTCGAACATGCTCCTTATGTTCCGAGGGGTTCCGTGAGTAGATCAGGATGTCATCCAAGTAAATCACCAGGAAGCGGTCTAGGAGGTCCCGGAAGATGTCGTTCATGAAGTGCTGAAAGACGGCAGGGGCGTTGCACAAGCCAAAAGGCATCACTGTGTACTCAAAATGTCCATAACGGGTGCAAAAGGCCATCTTCCACTCATCTCCCTCCTGCATACGCACCAGGTTATAGGCCCCTCTCAGGTCCAGTTTGGTGAAAATGCGAGCGCCCCACAGCCGCTCTAGTAGTTCTGGGATCAGGGGCAAAGGGTACCGATTCCGAACTGTAATCTGGTTGAGGGCTTGGCAGTCATTACAAAGCCAGAGTTCTCCACATTTCTTTTTTACAAATAGTACAGGGGCGGCTGCAGGTGACGTGGAAGGGCGAATGAACCCTCAGCGCAGGTTCTTGTCTAGGAACTCTGAGGGCTGCCAGTTCGGGTTCCGACAGGGAGTAAATCTGGCCCACGGGAATCTTGGCTCCAGGGAGCAGGTCAATGGGGCAGTCGTAAGGACGATGGGGCGGCAACTGGTCTGCCTCTTGCTTCCCAAAAACATCCTGGAACTCCCGGTACTTTTCCGGTAATTTCTCCAGCGCGGAGCTTGCCTCCTGGGTAGTCAGGATGTGCTCCTTTGGCCCCCAACAGGTGGTTTGGCAATAGGGGGATCCGAGGGTCAGTCGGCCCATGGACCACTGGATGATGCGGTCGTGCTACTGTAGCCACGCCAGGCCAAGCACTACCGGGAAGTGGGGCGTGGCAGCCAGGTAGAACTGGAGGCTTTCCCGGTGCTCACCCAGTGCCATGTCTAGCAGCACTGTCTCCTGTACTACAGGGCCTGAGGCGAGAAGCCGGCCATCAATAGTCTCCACAAGGATAGGGCGGCGAATGGGTTGACTAGGAACCTGGTGTAGATTGGCAAAGGACACGTCCATGAAATTGCTGGTGGATCCCGAGTCCAGCATGGCTGGTACTTGTAGGGTACCCCTTCCGAGGACTGTCAGAGAGATCAACACGGTCAGATGCTTGGGCGGTGAGGAACTGAGGTGGAGGGCCCCCTGAACCACGAGGTTGCCCCGGCACAGGGGCCTGTGGAGGCCGGGGCGTGGGAGTTTCCCGAGGTAGGGACTGTGGGTCGTTTCGCGGAACAATGGGCTGCAAAATGTCCCTGGGCCCCGCAATACAGGCAGAGGCCCTGCTGCCTGCGTCTCAGCTTTTCGGCAGCAGAAAGACATGGCCGAGCCCCTCCCAGCTGCATAGGTTCTACCGGGGGTGTAGGGTCCTTGCTGGAGGGCTCCGAGGGCACAGCCACTGGGGCCGAAGCTCTGTAGACTGGCCGGGGTTGGTTGGCAGCATGCCTGCTTTCCAGCCTCCCATCAATCTGGAGACACAGGTATATTAGGGCTTGCAGGGTTCCAGGGCGCTCCACCCTAGCTAGCTCATCCAGAAGCTCATCGGACAGCCCCTCCTGAAATTGATCCATGAGAGCTGCTTCGTTCCAGCCCAGGTTTTGTTGTAGTAAACTAAAGTCTGTTACATATTCCCCCAAAGTGCATCAGCCTTGCTGCAGCCTGTGTATGCGGCGGTTGGCTGTGGCTGATTTGACTGGGTCCTCAAACATAGCCTTCAGTTCTCTGGTGAAGGTGGCTAGGTCGTTGAGCACGGGGCTACGCTCGAGGAGCAGGGGCGTGGCCCATCTAGCTGCGGCCCCGGTGCACAGGTTAATCAAGAATCCCACCTGGGTCTTATCATCTGGGAAGGCCTCTGGTCGTAACTCCATGAAGAGCTGGGCCTGGGCCAAGAATGCTGAGAGCTGTTCTGAAGCCCCAGTGAATTTCTCTGGGAGGGTCACAGGGCACTCGGCTCTCCCTGTAAGTAGAGTGGGTGGGGCTGCTGCTAGCTGGGCTTGCAAGCCTTGGATGGCCAACAGCAGCTGATCTACTTGTGAGCGCAGGAGCAAGTTTTCCTGCTGGAGTTGCTCCATGGTCGGCACTTCCCCCACTCACTCGTTGCTTCCTTCGTTTTGGGCTGACTACAAACTGTCAGCTCTGCACTGAGACAGCAGTGCCGGTGGGGGCTGGAAATTCCTGGGTAGTTATCAGGGCAGGAAAGTCCTTAGCTGGCAGTCTGGTCGTAAATCTGCCAGGCTAACGAGGATGAAGCATAATAAGGGCAAGGCCCGTCCTAAGCTTATGTGCCAAGCCAGAAGTCCAGAAGCGAGGTCAGTAGAGGTCCGGGTTCAATTGCCAAGGGGTCAGTCCAAGATAAGATTCAGGGAAACTAGAAACACACGAAGCCACGCCTGACGTTGTAGTCAGCAACAAGCTGAAGCCAAGGTTTGACTTTTAAGGAGCAGGTTTGTCAGCAGGTGTGAGCCCTCAGCGTTTTGGCCTTAAGTGGACTGGCCTGCCCCTCTTCTGCCTGACCTTCTGCTGTCTACGTTCTGCAGGTGAGGGGGGAGTATCCTGTTCACTGTCTGCGTCTGGCTGAAGGGCTTCAGCTGTGTCTGGGGTGCTCAGAAGCTGAGGGGGAGAAGGAGCTGGGTTCTCAGGAGTTTCCTCCGTTTCTCCTTCTGGGTCTGCTGCTGTTACTCCCGAGTCATCCTCGTCTGATGAGTCCTCTGACGGGGCCATGACAGTTTCCTGCAAACACATTTTTTGAGCAACTGAAAAGATGACTGTACAGGTGGACATCACGAAATGGTTAATTTAGGAATCAAATTGATTATATAATTGGTAGCAGAAGATGGAGAAGTTCCATACTTCCTGCAAAAACAAGACCAGGAGCAGACTACGGTACAGATCATGAACTGGTTGTATAGAAAATCAGAGTAAAGCTAAAGAACAACAAAGCAATCATAAGGCCAAAATACAATTTATATAACATCCCAGAAGAATATAAAGATCATATAAGGAACAAATTTGAGGCTTTGAGTCATTGCTTAAGTAGCAACATATTGTACATCAAACTGCAGTTTCAGATTAAACTGTTAATGCACCCAAAATAGAAATATAACATAACCTCCAATTTGAAACACAAAAGGCTATCTTCACCATCATATGACATTGACCAATAAACAGGATTTGAAATTAATAAAAATAAATTTGATACAGGTTTCTAGGATGAACAATGATGGAAACACAATTTTCTACATCACATTCTCTGTAGAAACAACAGTAACACAGGAAAGAAGCAAAGTAAGAACAGCAACATACAAACATGTAATTCTCCATCTTTGAAGATGGCAGGTGCTGCCTACCACTCACCAAATGCTCAGAGGCACGTTATCAAATTCTTCCAAACTACACAGGAAGTGAACTGTTAAAGACCAACCTAAATTGTGTTTGCTTTTTGACAAATTTGTAGGACAGTCCAATATCTCAGAGAGGAGGTCAGGTCTCCTGCTCCCCTGGTGCATTTACTATAGCCACCCAATTCCCCTGTTTTTTAAAGTTTGATAGAAATATCTGTGGGCTATAGGTACATTCTTGAACCACAAGGTTTTTTTGCCTATTAGTGTATTTATAAGGTATGAGAACATGTTACATGGGTATGTATGTCACCTGGTCTATTAGGGGCTGGAAAAATTACATTTATTCACCAATGGCAAAAAGCAATTAAAAGAAGTACTTACAGTAGAATCCATCTGATTATATCTTGCAATGTCTTTATGTAAAGTTCTTAGCATGATCATAGCAACCATTCCAGATAGGAAAAGGACGATCACCAGAGAATTCATAATGCTAAAAAGAAACATGATGACCACTTGTCAACATTATTACCTTTTATACCAAAAAGAGCTCCAATATGTTGAATTATAAAATTAAGACATTTCCCTTACCTAAACCATTGTATGTGTGTGTGGGGCATGGATTCTAAAATGTAATCCCATCTGGATGCCCACCTGATTTCCTTATTTTCCTGAAGAGCAAATGGTTAGTTATCACATGTCTTATAAGTGAAATAAAATTATAATAGTCTTGCCAGGTTTTTATACTGGGAATGACAAAATAACTACTGACAATAAATATTGCAGACAGCTTTTATCTTCTTGACTTGTACTTCTGTTCTTAGATTGATACTAATGAGAATTTTCTCACTATTTTCAATGAAACGGTGAAATTGGTAGGATTCTTGGTAACCAACACCATTCATGATTCATAATGTTTAATATTTATATAACCTTTTCAAGTGTTCAAAGACGTTCACATGCACTATCTAGTTATAATCCTTACAACAACCCTGTAAGCTAAATCAGAATTATTATCCACCATATTGGGGGGGGGGGACAACTAAGACTAAGAGTGGGTTGCCTGAAGCTATCTAGTGAGTTCATGATAAGGCACAAGATCCACTTTAGGGACTTCCTGGTTCGTAGCTCAGTCTCTTAGCCACTATGCTACAGAGACTTGTCACTGAAGCTGCAATGCTCTATACGTTTACCTAGAAGCAAGCCCCTCTGAACACAGTGGAGCCCACTCCTGAGTAAGCATGCACAGGATTATACAACCCCCTCATTGTAGCCCCCACCCCCAGTACACCCACAAAATTGCTCCAGAATGCAAGCAATTTCTGTTGTTAAATCAAGTGTATGTCATTGGCTGTCACCCTTTATTAGGATTCTGAGAATTATAACAAAGTAACATTTATTTAACTATCTACGAGCATTATTTCCCTAGTTAGCCTAGAATAGCTCAATCAAAATTTTTAGATGAATCAACTTTAAGATACTTATTTCATTAATATTTTATAGTGTTACTTTTAACTTCTTTAAAATACTTGGAAAGTACTTTCCAAATCACACTACCTCCAGAAGACCAAAGGGAAGAGACTAAAGCATACCAACCTCAAAAGTAACTGAAAATGTGTAAGGAATTTTGACAGTTCCAGAAGCAAGTTTGTTACTTAAATCCATAGGTGGTCCTGAGCAGTCTGGATTGTCAACATTAGTGTGCTTGTAACTGTTAAAAAAAACCAAGGATAATATGAGTGCAAAAAGCATACTTGTTCATGGCCACAAACTAAGAGGAATGTACTTGGTGGTGCAAAACATTAAACAGGCAGATGTATAAAAGAAGCAAGTTTAGTTATAACTACAATACAAAAAAAAGAAAAAGCAACATAAATGAAGAAAGCAATACTTTTGAGTGGCTCATTAAAACTGCAAGACCCTTCAATGGCTATTTTGACTATCAAGAAGTCTCCCATGATAAACAAATAACACCGCAATAACAATATCCCATATAAAATTTGACTGCAGCTTCTTCTAGGTTGAGTTGGCAAGTTAACATCTGAGGAATGCATAAAGATTGGTTAACATTACTACATGAATCTAAGCCCTCTAGATTCATAAATCAGGTAAGAGTTCCACAATGAACATAACAGAACTCTGATGGTAATACAGATCCTAGAGACAGCAAGAAGTGCCATCTGTTTGATTTATTTTACTTGATTTTTATTATTAAATTTATATCCTGCCCTTTCTCTCAAAATGAGCCCAGGGCAGCAAACAACAAGTGACAAAATACTAAAAACATCTTAAATCTTGCTAGGATTCAGAATCAGTTTATTGGCCCTCATCCAGCTCACCATTGAGTCCAGGCACCTGTCCAGGGCTTGCACGGCCCCTCCTCATTCAGATGTTACTGAGAAATATAGCTGAATATCATCAGCATACTATTGACACCTTGCCCCAAATCCCCTAATGACCACTTCTAATGGCTTCCTATAGATGTTAAACAGCTTTGGGGATAAGATGGTACTCTGCGATACCCTCCAGCACAACTGCCAGGGGGCCAAAAGACAATCACCCAATGCTTTACTCTGAAACTGACCTTGCAAGCAGGATCAGAACCACTGTAAAACAGTGCCTCCAAAACCCATTTCAGCAAGCTGGCTCAGAAGGCTACCAGTCATTGGTATGAAAAGCCACGGAGAGATCCAGTAAGAATAATATGGCTGCACCTCACATCCTTCCCTTGATAAAGGTCATCCATCAGGGCATCAGTCCCATAACCAGGCCTAAACCCAGGCTGAAATGGGTCAAGATAATCCGTTTCCTCCAAGAATACTTGCAACGGTTGTACCACAACCTCTTGATACTTTTCCTAAAAAGGGGGTATTTGCAACCAGGCGATAGCTGTTAGAAACCAATGGATCCAGGGTAGGATTTTTCAGGAGCAGTCAGATCACTGCCTCTTTTAGGGCAGCTGGAACCATTCCCTTCCACAAAGACATGTTGACCACACCCTGGATCCACTTGGTCCCTCCCCGGCAAGCTTTAGTAAGCCAAGAAGGGCAAGGGTCGAGAAGACACATTGCTGACCATACCATTGCAAGCACTTTGTCCATGTCATTAGGCCACATCAACTGAAACTTCTCCCAAGAAGTGCAGCAGACGTTGCACTGGAGATTTCACTGGGGATTACAGCGTCAAGATTGCTACAGAGGGGGATCTACTTTATTTATTTATTTATTACATTTATACCCCACCTTTCTTTTCATGATAGAAACCCAAGGCAGCTTACATATGGTTCCCAAGCAGTCTCCCATCCAGGCACTGAACAGACCTGACCCTGCTTAGCTTCAGCAGGGAGCTGGCCTTATGTGCCTTCAGACCATAGCCTGGAACCACTCAAAGCACCTTGCAAACAATTCACAGTGGGCTTCTGAAGGACCTAAAACTCAATTTCCTGGAGTAGATGTTGAGAGACCTCGGACAATATGAAAAAACTCCACTGAACAGCTACTTGAGGATGCAATGGAGGCAGAGAACTGGGCCTTCTTTGTTGCCCTCACCGCCACACAGTATGCATGGTTATGTTGTCTCACTTGTTCACAAAGCACATCTTTTGTCACCTATGTTCTAGCTTCCATCTGGCCTGTTTCATGGCCCTTAGTTCACCAGTGTACCAAGGTGCAAAATGGGATCCACAATGCTGGAGAGGGCACTCTGAGGGGGGAGCTGTGGTTTAACTTACATTTGTGTAGGAGCAAGTGAACCTTCCAATTACTTCTGTTTATCAGGCAGATTAGAAATGTGGGTAGTTTGCAAATACACAAATAGCAAGAATGTACACAGTTTAAACCACTACTTGAAGTAACAATGCACAAAACTGTTAACTGTTTTAAAAATATTTAACCTGCACAGAATCACTGGTATTAACCAAAACTTCTACTCAATGCATTATGAATACTAAATTCCTAGTAACACATTTTTAAAGGTATTGTAGAGATTTTGTTTGGGACAAGGCCAAATACAATGCCCTGGTATGCTCTTCACTTTTAAATCATTATTGAAATTATATATATATAATTTCATTTTTTTTTAAAAAAAATCAGGCAATATACACACACACACACACACACAAGAGTTTTGAAAGCAACAAACAGAACTTCACTCAAGCTTGCTCTGGATCCCTATAAGGATTCCGTTAATCACCTAAAAATATATACAAACGTAATTGTGATTAACAAAACAGAGGTTTTTATTGTATTAACAAAACATTTTAGCTTCCGCCTTCATCAGGTGCTAACATACAAATGGCAGTTATAGAGCTTTGAGGATGGAATGGTCAGAGGGGATTCATTTGCAAAAGCTAAGTAGTGGTGGTACTGTCCTCCAGCTTCAGGCCATGTGGTGCCAATGTGTCCAGAGAGTAAATCCAAAAGTTCTCCCTTTTAGTCAATGCTGCTGGATCTGTTGGCATCTCTATCACTGTTATAGAAAAGTCCAACAGACTGTGACCATCCATGGTGAGATGTTTTGCAACTGGTTGCTCCACTTTTTTTGTTAAGACTGCCAATTTGTGGTTTCTGAAGTGTGTGCGTATGTCAGTTGTGGTTTTACCTACATATTGGATATGACATCCTGGTCTTTTGCATTCAATGACATAAATTATATTGCAGGACCTGCAGGTGATGTTCTGTTTGATGTAATAGGCCCTGCCTGTCCTAGTGCTTGTAAAAGTGGCTGTCTCCCTGAGGTACACACAGGTGATACAGCGTTTGGAGTGACAAGGATGAGACTCTGGATTGGTGATAGGTGGCTTAAGCACAGCTCTCACCAACAGTCTGCGCAAATTAGGAGGTTGGTGAAATGCTATAACAGGAGGCCTGCTGATGGCTCTGGTAAGATGTTCAGAGTTTGCCAGCAATGGGTAGCTCTCCTTGATTCCTCGGTGATAGTTAGGAGATGCTGGATGGAAATCTACCACAAATGGAATCTGTTGCTCTCTGCTCTTTGACACCTCAGTATGATGGAAGAGGTTTCCTCTGGACAGAATGGAGGCTTGGTGGATGTTGCAATCGATAATATGTAAAGGATATCCTCTTAAAAGAAGGTGTTCTTTAAGTTCACTGATTCTTCTCTGGTATTTATCTCCAGTGTTGCAAATAAGTTTGATTCTCAGAGCTAAGCTATACACAATGTTTTTCTGTATATGCTTAGAATGGCAGGATTTCCAGTTTAAATAGGTGTGGGCATCAGTGGGTTTGCTATAGAGATCAGTGGCTATTTTGTTGTTTTCAATGGTGAGAAGGACATCAAGAAAAGGGATGCGATGGATAGAGTTGATGTAATTTTAAATTGTTCTACTCTCTTTACCATTTGTCCAGACCATAAAGATGCTGTCAATGTATCGCCACCATGTAAGTGGTTTGTTGATGGCCTTTTTGAGGATCTCCTGTTCCAGTTTACCCATAAAGAGATTCACATATGATGGAGCCATGCGAGTCCCCATAGCTGTGCCTTGAAGTTGCAGGTAGTGTTCTCCATTGAATGTAAAGCTGGTACAAGTCAGGACTAGTGTAGCTACAGTTGTGAGAACCTCTATTGGAGGATTGTTCATATCTCTGGTGTTAAGGAACTCATTTAAAGCCTGAATCCCATCATTTTGTGGTATATTGGTGTAAAGAGATGTGACATCTAAAGTAGCTAGTTGCACGCAAACCAGCGTTCATGGCTGGGTACTTTTCCTAACAAATCACAATGGTAATGCAAGGTTTGTTCTTGGCTCACCTTCATGGTTTTTAGGAGAGAACCAAACCTCAAGTGCTGGTTTGCACATAATGGTAAGCCAGCCTCTGGTTTGGTACTTCCTCTAACTGGGAAAGGAAGGAGCAAGGGAGGAGTGGCTCATGAACTTTTGAACAGCATGCACCACCACACTGCACCACCACACTGCACATTCTTGCAAAACTAGGCTTCTAACCCCCGCTGGGCATCCATCTCCCAGGGGGAGATGAAAAACAACTACTTTGCCAGCCCTACAATCAGTACTTCCCAAAGCTTCATGTGCCAATCATAAAGCTTCCAAAGTGGCTGTTTTTCCCCTCTTTCTGGGAGACTTGTGCCAAGCAAGGATTAAATTCTGTTCAGTTTGACTACATGTTCCCAGGACAGAACAGGCACGCTCAGTTAAAGAAAGCCTTTTAAATCCAAGCTTCTCTCTCTTCTTCCCCACCCTGGGGGAAAAAGAACCACTTGGTAAGCCCAAGGACTGGTGCTTCCGAAAGTGTTGAGCACAGAGCTAAAAATGTCTCTTGTGCTGTGGTTCCCAAGCACCTGCAAGCCAGCTGCTTATCAGGTGTTTGGGAACCCCATACAAGAAATTTTGACAGGTGCTCAGAACAACCTGCCTGTCAATCATTTGATGTTATAATAATGTGTGATTGACAGGTGGCCAGCCCTACCCACCTGTCAAATTTGGCCCACAAGGCCAATCCCTACCCATTTTAATGTTATGTGTGAACTGGTTCTATTTAAACGTAGTCATACTGGCAACAATGTTTACCAACAAGTATCAATTACATACCTGTCTATTATTACTTTTCTATTAAGAATGAAAAATCTCACGTCCCACACACCCACTTGCTACTGGATATCTGGCATACTATATGAAGACCACTGTGAGTGGCACGTGAAATTTCTTCAAATCTTTCAAATCAAGTTTTAAGATTGCCAACATGCAGCCCAAATCTAGTAATAAAACTGGATGCTCACCTTTTTGGTTCAAGTTTAGCAGCTACTAGCCTTGCACTAGGTGCTTCATTTTCTACAATATGATAGACTATTTTGATGTCCACATGGTTGAAAATATAGAAGGTATCGGGTTCATGGAACTCAGACTACAGGGGAAAAAAACAGAAAGAGCGTAATCAAAAAGAGGGAAGGAACAGTGCATAATTACTGTAAACTGCCCAGAGAGCTTCGGCTATGGGGCGGTATACAAGTACAATAAACAAACAAACAAATACATAAATGGCTGTAAGAGATTCCCCTCCCCTGCATGTACAAGGTCTCAGGTTAAATTCCACATCCATTCCCAATTAAAAGATTTCCAAGAGCAGGAGTGAGAATTATCTTGGTGAGAGACCCTGAAGAACACAGGTCTGTACTAGCCTAGATTAATCATTTGTTTTAAGCACGTTCCTTATATATATTTTTGGGAAGGGTTAGCACATCTCATTTGACCATGCAAGAGAGAAGCACAGATTTTCCCCCAGCAAGCATTTCCATGATGTAAATGAATGGTGAATCTTAATTATGGCATGTTGAAACAAGCCAGCTTTATAAATTATGAAGCTGGCTTGTTTCAACAAACCATAGTTAAGATTAACCACAGTTTGTCCTGGTATGGACATCAGAACAGGCTGCAGCAGTTCATTTAAAACAGAAGCAAAAGCTTCCACACTCCTCCTCATGGCTCCAGAGGAGAAGGGAGTTCATGTGAGCCCAAGGTTCACTTTGCTCATTCTCATACCATAGGTCCCAGTGAGGTCATCGTGAGAAATCACTTCATAAGATTCCATTTTTCACACTGTTCAAAGACTGATCCCATTCCTCAGTGCAACTTCATCATATGAATACAAACAACGAATCATAGGGTATGATCTGTAGTTCAATTCTATAAAACTTCAGATTTTTCTATAAAGGCTTCAGAAATTAAGCCAAACACTTTGCAGTACAAGAAACAAAAATGAAAGGCTACTTTGGATCAACTGTACTGATTAAAAAAATTGTAAATTATCTAATTACAATTAACACTTGATGCTAATTTATGAACTACTCTTGCTTTTGTATAGAAGATTATCACGAATGCTGGGAGCTTTACTGCTTTTTAAAAATAAATTTGAAAAAGAATGCTGGGAACATCCTATCAGCCAATCTTCTGTAAACAGCAACAAAATATTTGATGGGGCAAAGCAATCTCATGACCTGAAATCCAACCCAAAACCATAGCAAGAATAATATTCCATCTTTCAGAAACAAATTCTCTTCCACAGAGAGGCTGAAGATTAGTTTAAAATTTCAAACTAATTCACTGGAATGACTATTACCTCTCTTCCATTTTTCCTTTCATACAACATTTCTGTGTTCTTTTTAAGCTGTTTTAACCCACCTCTTAACCCAGAAGGGAAAACATAAGGTGTGGAAATTAATGGTTGTGCTGAGCAGACTTAGCATGCTGCAGAAAGACATTGGGTTGAGTGGCACAATACCAAGCAGATTAGCTGCCTATTGTTATTAGAACTAGCTTTTATGTATCTATCCTTTTTCTTTCTACTTCTCCATGAAGGATGACTCAGTCATTCCGATGGTGTTAAAACATGCTCCTAAAAATAGCACACTTACATAGAACATGGAATAATGTAAACTAAAAATTTAGGGGGTGGGGAAAACCAAATAGCATGCATTACTTAAAAACGTATTTAAACATACACTGATAACACAGGCATCTTTGGGATGTCCATCTTCTGTTATATAACAACCAATGGGGAATCCAGGATTGCAGAATCTTTGGTTATCTTCCACCTCATAACACCATGTTACAGGCATATTATCTACAATCCTAAAAAAATTAGGAGTAATACAGCATTTTGAGATGAAGCATGTTATATTGTTAAAATGTTGTGTTTTGACATACAAGATATTATGAAACAGCTATAAATTTTGAGAACTAAAGACCTTTCTCTGTAAAAGTAAGGCAATCTAGGTTCCCTATTAGATGTCACAAAAAATATTGCTATTAATAATGGACTCTGCTTGGGGAACAGATTTGCTGTCTCTCCTGCATGCCTCCCAAAATCTGCTTCAGAGAATTGGGCAGAACTTTCTATATTGCCCTCTATCTCTATACAGAAGAATATGGATTTGCTTGACGAGATGTACTTTAATTAAAAAAGAATGGAAACTATATTGTTTGACCTGCAAGAAATCTTAACATATAAACAAACTTTTATGTTTCCATGAATATCCCACATTTCTCATCATAACAGTGAGATTCAAAGGAAAAAAGAGATCACAAGAGCCACAGAAATTACATATAAAACCATAAAAATATCAACAAAATGTATCAATATAAATCAATTCCCAACTGATTATTTAAATAAAAGTTTTAACCAGTTTTCTAAAGGAGCTAGTTTTTGCTCTAATAGGCCTTACAGGGCAAAGCATTAAACAGCTATGTGCCACCATCCAGCATGTCCTACTTTGCACCCCAGAAAATGTACACTAGACAAATGGTATCCAGAGCAGGGCCATCTCATGGAGCAAATGCCACCACTAAACTACACTTTCAATTACTTTTTTGCTTGTTAAGTTGCTAATCATTTGAAAGGAACAGAAATAAAGGTGCTTTTTAAAAACTGTGTGTACATCTCAGTTGCTGCTTTCCATAATAACTCTTTAAAGAAAGACTTTATGGTTAAAATGCCAAAGCCAAGAATAATGATAATGCAAATTCTGAGAGGAATCTAGGCTGCTGTAATGTAATATTGAAGAAAAAAGGATACACTATGTGTGATGGGATGATTAAATACACAAAAAAGCACTAGCCAAATCTACGTATTTAGAGAGATCAATGGTATACACACAATCACTTATTTTATCCCATATCTTCTTTCTACATAAAAAACCTTTTCTTAAACTGACTACTGTATTTACTGTATCACCTTTACTATCAGGTGACTTTGTGGCATCAGCAGATTGACAAGGAAAACTAACAAAGATTATGTTTATGGACTCATACTTGAGGAGGTAAATAAATCACCTAGTCTGATAATTAACAAACTGAAGTGATAGCAATAAAATTATCTTTTAAGAATTTAAATTTTTCTCCTTCTAGTTGAACTACACCATCTTCTAATTGAATGAAACAGCCAAACCGCAATATAAAAAATCTTGCAGTTTGTATTCTCATTCATTCAAAAACAGCTATCACTTAAATGTACCAGATTAGTAGCCTTACATTTTTGACACATACTAAGCCCCATACTTAATTCTCACCACTGAAATTAACCAAGACTTTAAGTGTGTTTAACTTTAACTAGATCATGTTTTAACTGGGTGTTGAAAAAAATCTGTTTCAGCATTTAAAAGCAAAACACTTCCATTTATCATAAAGTGCAAAAATGCAACACCATTTCATATCATCCACTAAAAGTAAACTAATAATTAAAACTTAAAGGTGAACCCACCAATGATGCTGATAGTTCAGTAGCATACCCTTTTTCAGAAAATCTACTTTTTGCTTGTCTTCTGTTTTCCCCAGATCATATTCTTTTGTACAAACAGACTTGCATGTATCTGGTTTTTTAAAGAAAAACTGAGAAAAATGAGAAAGTTTAGAAAGAACTCTCCCTTTAACAGTCTTTGCTCAAATTACCCAAAGATTTATACCAAAAGTTTCTAAGACATCACTAGTAGAATATCCAAATGTGCACACACACAGAGGTTCTCAAGTCACTACATACTAGAGTTCAATGAACGCACATAATGGTATCACCATGTGCCTAACACAAGCATCATTTTTTCTGCAACGAGAAATCCCAAACTCTCAACGCGTTTTTTAGTTTTGCCAACCAGTCCAAATTTACCACAACCAAAAACTATTTCAAATTGTTATTTCTTTTATCTTGAACCAAAGGAGGTTTTGAACCAAGGCTTTTTAGAACCTGAACTGATATTTTCAGGTTACTAGTTCAAAAGAGTTTAGTAACAGCTTACATGTTATCAGCTAGGCTGCCTCCGTTAAATAGCTAATTCTTCTAGCCACATGGCAGTAATACCACAAGCACATTTAAAATAATCCCTGGGTGAATTTTTATGCATTCTGTTCTTATTTAGGCTAGGCTTCTCTGTCTTAAGCTGCTTTAAGTGCACTGTCTAATGCGGTGTCATGAGGTATGTTAAAACCAGATAGTAAAATTAGGGTAAAAAAGAACTAGGACCCATCTTAATGTGTTGGAGAGATTCTAATGATATGATAGCTGTAAAATAAAGCTATACAAGGATTACAATTGGTGCAGATGAACATCTTCAACACAGTATTTTTGCTGCAGTACTTGGCAGCAAAAGCCTTACTATAGTAAAAAAGGGAAATTTCACAGCAAGCAATACTTTATCCTAATGATAATGAACACCATAATGATACTCTCTGAATTACTGTGATGAACATGAAAAATATGGAACACCAAGGTGAGCTGTGGTTCCCAATAATATATTCATTCCTGCTCTCATCGACTGGCAGCCAACTTGCCCACAGCAATTCCCATACAACACAGCCATTTCTGAGGTAGGAAAATAATATCCAAGCAAACCCTTCTCTTCTACAGCTTAGGCCCCTTCCCTTTAACAATCTGGGAACAGACTAAAGCTGTATGTATCTAAGGAAGTCTGCTGAAACACAGGGGATGTCTATGAGCATTATAGCCAGACATATTTCCAAGCTGGCTATGGTGACCAAGTTTCTTGGGGCCATAGCAGATGGCAAGCAGAAGTGGGGGAAAGGGGAGAATGTCACTCCTGTCAGTACTGCCAGTCCCAAGCAACAGGAGACACCAGCATGGCTTCTATTTTAATTTCCCCAAAACACAGAGCTTGCAATTTCAAATGGCATCAGCAAGCCCACCTATGTGGGTCTGGTATTCCTTGTCAATAATGAAGCAGCCTATCTCCCCACTGCCAGGCAAGCAGTGCAGCAGGCAGTCCAGCAGCAATGGGCCTGCCAATGTAATGCTCAGGTCACAGGAATTACACTGTGAGAAAATTTAAATGGTGGCCAGATTCAGACACTTGGGCCTGGAACAGTGGCAAGTGAAGAAAAATGAAAGGGAGGAGTAGAATCAGTGGATCCTCCCACAATCCTAGAATTTGCCCAAGAATGCATGTGCTGTCCTAAAACCTGTCAAAGTTAAAAAAAAAAAAATCTTGTTCAAATTAAAACAGGTTAGTAACTTGGATTCATTGTTTACATTCTGTAAATTCTGCATATCCTTTGATTTTTAAAGCAATGGAAATACCTTGTAAGGTGATTGTTCAATCCTCTCTCCAAATAATACCTGACCAAGATTTTCAGATGGACGTTTCTTTCCAGGTGCTTGGCAAAAATCAAACCTAAAATCAAGTTCAGTACAACCTGAACATTTCATTATATTGTACATACAGAATGCACATCTACAGATAACTTAGGACACCATATTAAATAATGAATTTTGCAACATGATTTTGAATCTCATTTTCAGTTTCCTCACTTGTGCATACCTTCCTGTTGACAATTATATATATTAAGTTGACTTCCAACCAAGTGAGCTTATGTCTATCTGGAGAGAGACGGGGGAGGGGGAAGTGATCCTGTTGGTTCTCTTTGACACATCAGCAGTTCTTGACTTCATTGACCATGGTGGAGCGACTCGAACAGGTGAAAGTTGGAGATACTGTATTACAGTGGTTCCCCTCCTACCTGCAAAGTCACTTACAGAAAGTAGTACTAGGAGTGTTTTGCTGAGCTCCATGGGTTGTGGGCTGTCGGGTCCCTCAGGGGTACATTCTGTCTCCTATGCTATTTAACATCTATATGAAACTGTTGGGGGCTGTCATCCAGGGATTTGGAGCATGGTGTCATCAATACGCTGATGACACACAGATATATCTCTCCATTCCATTAGAATCAGGAGAGTCTGTGAAGATGTTGAAACAGGGTCTGGAAACAGTGATGGACTGGATGAAGGCTAATAAATTGATGTGGAATCTTGATAAGATGGAAGTGCTGTGGTTGGGTGGTATCTGGGAATTAGGTATATGACCTGTCCTGGGAGGGGTTGCACTCCCCCTGAACAAACAGGTCCGTAGCCTGGGAGTACTCCTGGATTCCAACTTGTCACTTGAGTCTCAAATTACTTCTGTGGCTAGCAGTGGTTAAGCCCAACTTAGGTGATTTGCCAGCTATGGCCATTCCTGGGGTGGGATCGCTTGGCCTCAATTGTCCATGCTCTAGTGACCTCTTGTCTGGACTACTGTAATGCAATGTATGTGGAGCAGCCCTTGAAGAGGGCACAGAGGCTGTAGCTAGTGCAGAATGCAGCTGCTATGTTACTAAGAAGGGCAGCCCGATGGGACCACATGTCACTGGTCCTCAAAGGGCTGCACTAGCTGCCAGTGAACTATTGGGCCCAATCAAGGTGTTAGTACTAGCATATAAACCCTAAGTGGTTTGGGACCCAAGTACCTAAAAAAGCATCTTTCCCAAACTCAGCCATCTCAGACCCTACAATTGGCAGGTGAGGTCTTATTGGTGGTGTTACCAGTGGGAGCTGGCCAGTTGGTGTTGACCTGTGACAGGACCTTTTTGGTGACAGTTCCCCATTTGTGGAATGTCCTCCCTGGTGAGATGTGTGCCTCCCTCATTATTCACTTTCAGAAGGAATTAAAAAACATTCCTGTTTACATAGGCATTTGATGGCTGGAAGGCACAGTTCCTGGCAACCCTGAGATCAGTGGTTGAGAGAATGTTTTAATGGATTTGTTTGATTGATTTTTTTAGCCTAAGTAAGTTTCTCTACATCAGTAGTAAGGAAACTGTGGTTCTCCTAATGTTGCTGGATCACAACTCCTATCATCACTGATAATAGGTAATGCTTGCTGCATCTGATAGGAGACAAATACTGGTCTATATTTATTTAACAAAATTTATACATCACTTGATTATAGAAAACCTTTAAGCCGTTTACAAAATAATGCCTAATTAAGTTACTTGGACACGCCAGTTAAAGATGATTGACTAAAAGCTTTTATCATTTGTAGTGATCCATAAATGTTAGATTGGCTTAGCAGCCAGCCCATATGAGTGGTTATATCTGGAAAGCTTTATGAGTCTCTACATTCAGCTTACATACAAGGAATCCCCCAGAACTGTGCAAGATGATCCACATGCTCTTGGGATGATTCAATTTTTCCCCAGACACATACCTGCAAAATTCTAGATGTATTCTATATTTGCTGTTATGAGCCTTACACTGGTTAATTTTCAATATGCAATAGATCAATTTAAACACAAATAACAATTGAGGAAGTAAAGCCCTGGAATTAGTTTTGATGAGAAGGTGGCAGGCTGAGCAATTCAAACAATAGGAAACCAGCATAATTTATGCCAGGCTAAATTATGCTGGTGTAATTTGCCTCTATTCCAAACTCTGTTCAGGAGCAGGGTGAATGCCAGCTGCCACCCTGAGTATGGCAGAGGGAAAACAAGCCTTTAAAACAGAGTTTGACTTACACCATCCTTTTTATCAGTGTAACTTCTGCTGGGTTGCCAAGTCACATGACTGAGCTGAATGGAGTTTGGCTGGGGTAAGTCTCCCCCTACCCTTCTCATGAAACACCCCTTTTGGGGGACTTACACTGGCCTTGGCTGAACTGCCTTCATCTGAGCCAGCTGAGACACAGCTGAGCCAGGATAGAGAACTTATGCCAGCATATCTCTGGCTCAGCCAGGAAGAGGGACTTCAGTCGCCTTAAATGAAGATCTCCCTATTCCAAACTCCACTCATCCCAGCAGGCCTTGAATCTGGATTGCTCCCTAAATAATTCTGTGATGCACAGAGATGCGCAGGTGGGCAAGCTGGTATCTTATGTGCTGGTAAATACCTATACAATTGTGGAACTTAATTAGCTACTGTATTAGTAATGCAGAACATTTCTACATTGCATGATTTAGGATTCTAAAATGCAATAAACTTTGCTCAAAACTTCTTCCCAAGTTGGTTTTATTTAAAATATATAACTGAATTACAAAATCAAGTTCTAAAACAAAGGAATTCTATCCTTGTGATAAATATCAGGAGCAGGATTTAACAAGTTAAACTCTGGTAGCAGCAACTAAATCACGGACCAAGTATCACTGACACTGTAGCTTAGATGCTCATACCCTTATTATTTAAGCAAAGTTGTTCTGCGTTAAAAATCAAGTTAGAGAATAATTTTAATGTACTTACGCTGTATATTCATATGGAAGGACTGATTCCACAGAGTCTAGTCTATTCACAAACAGCTCTATCAAAGGCTGCAAAAAACATGAGACATTAGCAGAGTCAAACTAACATAAGACATACAGATGTGTAGAGAGAGTAGTTCTAAATCTTGAGGCGAACTTGAGGTCCGTCCAAGCAGTTACATGGGGCATTCTTCTCAATTAGAAAATTTGCACAGTGTTAGGAAATCTGCACAGTTGGTTGATTCAATATTTATACATTTTTATGAGATCCTGGGGGAAAATAATTCTCCATAAAATCCTTTGGGATTTTCTGTGGACATTCACACTGCTTTTCATTATGAGAGAGCTAAAGTGCGTATTAAAAATTAAGAATATGAGTTTTCAGGAGCTGCAGGCCTCTTCTGTCAGAACTTGTTCCCCAATATATTTGGGTTTGGATAACTGGAAATGTTATCAAACATATACGTATTTTAAGCTTTCTTAACCTTCCTAAACTCTGAAGAGTTTTTATGCAGTTGCATTGTAATTCTCCGCTTAGGAGCATTAATGGTGGGTCAATTTAACTGGACTCAGTTGAAGAAAGACTACATCCTTGTGATGAGCGCTGTCAATAATCTTTGTCATGTTATTTTTTACTGCAGATATTATAATGGAGTAAGGAAGGATTTGATCCTATCATATTTAAAGCATTTATCTGGTAGACAGAATAGTGTGACTGAATTACATAACAAGGGTAAAGGCAAATACATTACTAGAAGAGCAGCTCTTTAAAACATTATGAAGGTAATCAAGGTAAGAGCTCAGATGATCTCAGAATGAGTTTTGGGTGGATATAAAGCATTGTATGTTTTGTTTTTATTATATTACATTTTACAATCCATGGTACTCCAGTTGTATTTTATAATAGGTCAACGACTATATAAATAATTCACTAATAGGCAAAAAACCTTGCGGTTTAAGAACGTAGCTATAGCCGACAGATATTTCTATCAAACTTTAAAAAGCAGGGAAATTGGGCAGCTATAATGAATGCACCAGGGGAGCAGGAGACCTGACCTCCTCTCTGAGATGTTGTACTGCCCTACAAATTGGTCAAAATGCAAACACCATTTGGGTTGGTCTTTCATAGTCCAATCCACTTGCTGTGTAGCTTGGAAGAATTTGGTAACGTGCCTCTGAGCATATGGTGAGTGGTGGCAACACCTGCAATCTGCCCAAATAAAAGAAAGAAGACATGTGCTGTGCTGATCTTGTTTTAGCAGGGAGGAAGCAACATTAAGACAATAGATATAGTTCAGATGGTCACTTTAAATGTCTGACTTACTTTGCAATTTTAGTGAAGTTTCCTATAGGAAATCATTTTCTTTTGCTTTTATTTCTATGAATATGTGAAGTACAGCAACACTGTGAAAAAACTCCAAACATAATTGTGGAATAATGGCACTGACTTCTACAGAATAGTCTCCAACACTGTAAAAAAACTCCAAACATAATTGTGGAATAATGGCACTGACTTCTACAGAATAGTCTCCACTGGACCTCAGAAGTGTCTCAATTTGCACAAGATAAAACAGTGGGAGGTGAAATACTAGCAAAATTCTAGGTGTGCTCTATGTTTTTAATTGATCGTGAACGCCTTGCCTTAAATAAAGTGGTTTAAACATAGCAGGCTGAAAACATGCATCCTCTTTTTTCCAACAGCTAGAGTCATTGCTGAAGTAGCAACATATTGGAATCAGTCTGATTTTACATCAAACTGCAGTTTCAGATTCAACTGTTAATGCACCAAGAACAGAAATAGAACATAACCTCCAATTTGAAACACAAAAGGCTGTCTTCACCTGGCAACCAAGAAGTCTTCTGTATCTTTAAAAGTTGTGCAGGGGGAAGGGAGAATTCCACCTTGTGGTTTTTCCAATTACAATGTTGCAAGAACACCTGCACTTGGCTGACTTTCTCTTCTCCTAAAGATACAGGATCAGTCTCAGGCCCTGAACCTGGCAACCCTACCTCCCACCCAAATTTAAAACAAAGCTGTCCCTGGCCACATCCACACCAGGCCTCTATTACACTTCGAACAATCATTATTTATTTATTTGTTTGTTTGTTTATTGTATTTATATACCGCCCCATAGCCGAAGCTCTCTGGGCGGTTTACAATAACAAAAAACATTAAAAACAAATGTACAAATTTAAAAACACATCTTTTAAAAACAATTTAAAACACAATTTAAACAATTTATCATGGCTTCTCTCAAAGAATCCTGGGAAGTATAGTTAGTGAAGGGTGCTGAGAGTTGCTAGGAGATGCCCTGTTCCTCTCACAGACCTTCAATCAGAGTGGCTGACTGTTAAACCATTCTCTCAGGGGAATAGGAGTCTCCTCTCAGCACCCTTCACAAGCTACACTTCCCAAGATTCTTTGAGGGAAGCCATGACTGTCTCAAGTGAAATCAAATCTGGTGTGGGTGTGGCCCCCTAATTAGCCAAGCCCAGCAGCTGTGAGGCTTTTAGAACACTGACAGTTGGCTCTTACTGAGCTTGCCCCGCGTTATCATTGGCTTCCAGCCAAAATTTCTTAAATTAATTAAAAATCAGCCAGGCTTTTTTTTTACTTTTAAACTGCAGAAGATGAAGGTCAGAGTATGGGGCAAGGTCAGTATTAGGATTACAGGTATTTGGTGAACATGGCTGATTTTTAATGAATTTCAACAGATTATGAGAACTCTAAAGAGAAAAAAGTTCAAAAGGGCTTTGGGTTTTTTTTTCTCTCTTTTTAGACTTTGAACTCTATTCTCTCTGACTGTTTTGTGTATTGCCATGAAAATTGAGAGGGTTATTAAGCAAGCATTTCTGAGTTCAGGACTGTAAGTTTGGTAAGGTTTTGTTTTGAAATGAGCTTATGGGAAGCATCAGAATGGGATGGGGGGTATTTTCAATTTAACATTGTGGAATGTGAAAAATCCACACTGGCTATAGTATACAGCCACTCTTGTGGCTGTATAAATCTGATCTGAAACAATGTTAATATTTATTCACAAATGGCATCCATTTCGTAATGTACTTATGAAACAGAACAGTTTATGTGGAAAAATAAAGCACTGGAAAATTTCCCAGAAATGCTTTTGCCCCACATCAGTGACTACATCTGAAGATGGAAGACTCCCTCTAGCTATCATGCAAAATAGCCACAGGTAGACCTACTCTCCAGGAGTTTGCCTAATATATATATATTTTGAGCCATCTAAGCCAGAGACAGATATATTAATCTATAATACAGTAGGGCCCCACTCATATGGCGGGTTACATTCCAGACCCCCACTAAAAAGCGAAAACTGCTGAAAAGCAGAACTCATTGAATAGAATAGTGCGCGATGCCCGAAAACCACCGTAAAAGTGGAACAAGAGCCATATGAGTGGGGCTTTAGTCTAATTGCGTCTAATTGAGACCGCCACATTAGCGAAGCGCTGTAAAGCGGGGGCCCTACTGTACATCTGCTTCAGAGTGCTTAGAGTAAAATCAAAGAAATGCTGAAAGATTTCATCATCACAATAGAATGAGGTGAGCAAGATGGAATTCAATTATTTTGTTAACAGCAACTGACAGATCAAAACAGCCACATACAAAATACATGCTGAAATCTCTACATTGCCCTTAGGTTCATACTGTCAAGTTTACATTTTAATCCTATTTAGTTCACTTGAGCTGGTAGATGGGGGGGTGGGACAAGAAAGCAATAATAAAACGCTTCTGTAGTGGTTACAGTATGGGACAAGATGCAGTATTGTTCCTTTTAAATTTTTACCTGCTATCTGTAATATTCTAACATAATATTTCCCCGAGTGTTGAAATGCTTATATATCCAATTCCCTTTCTGATCAAACAAATTCCTGTGCACAACTTTAAAACTCTCCATATCATTGGACCACCTTCTCTTTTGGGTCTTGATTCCTTTTACGTCCCTATTTATGTCCTTTATGCCTCCAAATCCACCACCAGTTTCTAACATGACTCTATTGATTCTTCCAATATACTCCCTATGCATAGAATTATAGAATAGTAGAGCTGGAAGGGGCCTATATGGCCATTGAATCCAACCCCCTGCTTAATGCAGGAATCCAAATTAAAGCAAACAGGTGGCTATCCAGCTGCCTCCTGAATGCCTCCAGGGTTGGACAGCTCACCACCTCCCTAGGTAATTGGTTCCATTGTCGCACTGCTCTAACAGTTAGGAAGGTTTTCCTGATGTTCAGTCGAAATCTGTTTTCCTGTAACTTGAGCCCTTTATTCCATGTCCTGCACTCTGGGATGATCCAAAAGAGATCCTGGCCCACCTCTGTGTGACCTTTCAAGTACCTGAAGAGTGCTATCACTGCTATCAAATCTCCCCTCATTCTTGTCTTCTCCAGGCTAAATATGCCCAGTTCTTTCAGTCCATCCTCATAGGACTTTGTTTCCAGTCCCCTGAACATCTTCATTACCCTCCTCTGAACCTGTTCTAATTTGTCTGCATTCTTAAAGCGCTGTGTCCAGAACTGGATGCAGTATTCAAGATGAGGCCTAACTAGTGCTGGATAGAGGGGAACTAGAATGCAATTTGGAAACTATACATTTGTTAATGCAGCCTAAAATAGCATTTGCTTTTTTTGCAGCCACATCACACTATTCCTCATATTCAGCTTGTGATCAACAACAAGCAGGGAACTCTGAACAATCTGTGCCATCATGCTCTCATCAAACCCCTGCTCAAAATGCACTCTTACTAAAAGGTTCCAACTCTAACCCTTTAATGTTCATTTCCAGCTGTAACAGTATTCCCTTCCATTGCTCGGTAAGAGCAATAAGATTAGCAAATAGAACTTGGCTTGTGGTAGCACAGAGGCAGATTTTTTCACAGGTAGCACCAGTGTTGTGGAATGCTCTCCCTGCTAAAATATGAGAGGCCCTATTGGTAGTGACATTTCACTAGCTCTGGAAGACACACTTGTTTAGACAAGCATTTCCCTATCTCCTGACCTGAAGCTCCTGTTTCAATGGGCTTATTCTACTGTATATTTTAATTGTGGGTGTTTAATTTAATGTTTTGATGGAATTGTTTTATTGTGGATTTTAATTATGTGTGTTTAAATTTTCTGCAATTAGTTTACAACTAATTTACTAATTTATTAGTTTACAACTAATTTACTAATTCATTAGTTTACAACTAATTTACTAAGTGGTTTACCACTTAGAAGCCAATTTGGCAATTAAGCAGTATATAAATAAATAATATTTTTAAATGTATTTGCTACATTCATTCGCTTTAGTATTCTTTGTCTCTCCCCCCATCCTCCACTGTCTGTTTTATAGTTTACACACTCTTTTCTATTTGCTTATGAAACTCTCCAAAGCTCAATGTACACTGAAGGTGCTGTATTTAATTATAATTAGGCTAACAGCAATTTAAACATATAGTGTAACTTCAAATCTAAATTATATAAAGCCAGTTATGTAAATAGCTGTCTAGACACATGCACTATGTCAGACTCTTGAAATAGAATCATAGAATTACAGGGTTGGAAGGAGCCTATAAGGCCATCGAGTCCAACCCCCTGCTCAATGCAGGAACCCGAATTAACGCATACCCAACAGGTGGCTGTCCAGCTGACTGTTGAATGCCTCCAGTACTGGAGAGCCCACCACCTCCCTAGGTAATCGGTTCCATTGTCACACCGCTCTAGCAGTTAGAAAGCTTTTCCTGATGTTCAGTCGAAATCTGGCTTCCTGCAACTTGAACCCATTTTTCATGTTTTTAAAGATGGTTGTTTTATTTTAATATATTTTAAAGTCTGTTTTTATGATGTGTTAAAAGTGTTTTTAGTGCTTTTGTTTGCCACCCTGGGCTCCTACTGGGAGAAAGGGCAGTAAATATATCTAATTAATTAATTAATTAGAAAACAAGTAAATAAATAAATAGGAGAAAAGTATCTCCAACACAAGTCAGGAATTTCTTGGAGGGGCCATGTTTGGCAGAATTTGTCTCCCAACAGATATCGGGATAATTGAAGTTCCCCATTACTACTACATCATGCCTCCTCAAAACATTGGCAATTTGCTTTGTAAAAGTTTCATCCTCGATTGAGTGGTCAGTAGTAGACTCCAACCACCATGTTCCTTTTATTCGTTGCCCCACTAATTTTAATCCAGATACTCTCAGTGGAGCTACCAAGGTCATCCCCCTGTATTTCTGTGCAGGGATATATATTTTAACATAGAATGCAACTCCACCTCTCTTTCTATTCCTTTGGTTCTTTTTGAACAAGTTATATCCTTCAGTTGCTGTATTGTGGGAGTCATCCCACCAAGTTTCAGTTATACCTATCAAGTCATATTTACTCTCCTATGTTAAGAGTTTAAGTTCGTCCTGTTTATTTTTCATACTTAGGGCATTAGTATACAGACGTTGAAGACCATGTGATTTATGGCCTGGCTTTCTTCCTACATTTTTATGAAGACTATTACTGGGCCCCATTAGAGCAGTTCCCTCAGTTCCTCTTATTGAGGAAACCTTTGTTAGTCGTTACCACCAAATTTACGTCTCCCTCTCCCTTAGGATTCAGTTTAAAGTTCTCCTAATGAAGTTGTCCAAGCTGTGGCCAAACACATCCTTCCCAGTCCATGTCAGGTGCAATTCATCACTTGTCAGCAATCCATCTTCCAGGAAGCATAGCCCATGGTCCCAGAATCCAAATCTCTCGCGTCGGCACCACCTTTGTATACCAGTCATTCACCCATAGTATTTTTATTGCCATTTCCACGCCTAAGTACTGGAAGGATGAATGAGAAAACTATCTGGGCCCCATAGTTCTTGAGTTTCCTTCCCAGAGCACGTGATTTCTTCATAGCTTGGCAGTATCATTTGTTCCTACATGTAGACTTCTAGCACTTGGGTCAAAAGGAGCTGGGAGGTTGCATGAGATTTAAGGCAGCTTAAATTTCATGGTCAACAGTGCCAGGAACATAACCATTATTATTTATTATCTTCATCTTTTTAAAAGTATGTTTGCTCCTCTTTAACCAAAAAGGCTCCAAAAGGAGTTCAAAAAAAATCAGTATAAGCCTAAAGGCAGGGACTACATATAATACATGACACAGTAAAAGGAGGGTGGGAAGGAAGGAGGACAAAGTTCCAGTTGTTAAACATTTGAATGCAGCACAAGTGGCAATCAAATTCCATTTCCAAATAATATTATTTTAATATCTAGACACCCTTCATCAATTTATGATCCCAGAGCAGAGCAGGAGAAGGAAAGATAGCTGTACTTCAGGATGGAGAGAGCAGGAACTGAACTGAATAGCTAACCTTTGTTCTTATTGTATTTTTTTTTATTGTATGGTTGTTGTTGTTTTAACTTGTTGTAAATTGCTTTGATGTTTTTAACAAAATAGTGGTATACAACTATATTTATAAATAATAAAAATAAGCTTGGGAAGACGCTCAAGGAACTCAGTAACAAAATCCTCCTCTAAAAGACTCCAGAGTCTCTAAAACCTAACTCAGACATACAAAATATTTGCCGCTACACAACCATTCAATGACACATGGCCTCCCTATGAAGCAGTATCAGTAAAAACGGAAGGGATCTGAAGAAATCTTTTCTGTATTCAGAGAGAAGCCTAAGATAGGCTAAGAGGCTGCGATCCCCACCAGAGAAGTGGAGGGATGTATGCTAAAAAAAACTACATTTCCAAATGCCCATTTTAGGAGCTGCAGTATCCCAATATAAAAGTCTAATGTTATGACAAAGGTACCGCCGGTCACTAAACTTGCCTAGCCTGTTAGTAGTTCATTTAACATGGCCTGGTCATTGACAGAGCATAGACTGAAGGAGTTCAGGGTATTCTTGAAGACTTCCTATTAATCCATTGCTCTTTAAAGTGCAAAAGACGCCTAAGCACCCGTCCGGCAGAACGAAGTCGGCGATCATAAATCTGCGTGGTGGGGTGGGTTCCTGTCATTGTACAGTTGAGGAATATTATGAGAATCCACCCGCCGTTACTAACGGACATCAGATACACACAGACGCACATATTCTTTCTTTCTTTCTAACTCTCTCTCTCTCACACACACACACACCCCATTGACTTTTGAGGGTGTGCAGGCCTCGTTCTTCTGACACCCCCTCGCCGCCCGGTCCCGGGACAGGGCTGCCCTCTCGCTCTACACCTACGGACCTTGCAGTCATACTTGTCCGGGTCCTCACAGAAGTTGACGGGCGCCAGTCCGGGCAGGTAGAAAGACGAGGCGAAGGGCGGACAAGCTGCCAGCAGCACGAAGGACAACACGAGCCACACGAGAGCCATGGCGAAGGGAGACAGCGGAGAAGGGGGAGAGATGACAGAGGAAACAAGTACCGGTCCTGGTCCAAGCAAACAACAGGGCCAAGCCTTCTCGGCCGCTACTTCCGGCTTCCTCAGACACGTCAGCTCGCGCATACGGAACGGCAAGTCAGAAGCGCGTGAGGAATCACTTCCGTCCACTTTCTCGCCCTTGTGCCCCCGTTACCATAGAAACAGCAAGATAAGGCAGCCCAAGCCTGGCGCAGCTTGAGGTTTATAGAGCTTTCTGTGCTGTGAAAATATTCGGACGCCAGGATTTGTTTGATAGACAGCCAAGCAGGTGTGTCGAGTGTCGGGCTAAGACTGGGTGGACCCAGGTTCAAATCGCCATTCACCTATGACGAGCACTGGGTGATCTTGGGCCTTTCTCTCAGCCTAGCCTACCTCACAGGGTTGTTGTGAGGATAAAATGGGAAACACTTCATGTACACTGTCTTGAGCTGCTTGGCGGAAAGATGGTATATAAAATATAATTCATAAATGAAAATAATAATTTGTTCACAAGTATATATACCCCACTCTTCAATCCTTAAAGGACTCCTAGAGCAACTGACAATTACAACCAACAGTTTAAAACAGCTGATCATTTCAGAACATCGGCAACAGTTAAAACTACACAAAACTTGTAAGCTAAAACAATCATCTCAATGTCTTTGACAAATTTATTATTATAATAATAGTCACTTTCCTTGCAAAGCTACCCAAAGCAACTTACAACATTAAGATTATAACAAACCCATTCAAACAACAAACACAACACAACCTAAAAACTAATCAGTTTGAATAAAGACAGGTTCTTGTTAGACTTGCCACATTAAAAAGAGGCCATTGATGCCTGAAGCCCTTCAAATTAAGGGCCAAAAGCCCTTGTAAAAAGGGCGTTTTTTGCCTGGTGGCTATAAATAGATAATAATGGCACCAGGCATTCCTCTCTATGGAGAGCATTCCACAAGCAGGGAGCCACCACTGAAAAGGCTCATTCTCATGTTGCCACCCTCCACACCTCCCTTGGAGGCTGGCACACAGAGATGGGTATTAGATGCTGAATGCATGGTCCTGGTTGGTTCATGTGGGGAGAGGTGGTCCATGAGGTATTGGGGTCCTAAGCCACATAAGGGTTTATAGGTCAAAACCAGCACGTTGAATTGAGCCCAGAAACTAATTAGTAGCCACTGTAGTCATGCCAAAGTAGGTGTTATTTGTTCTGACCATCCTATGCTGGTTAATAACTGGCTGTTGAATTCTGCACCAGCTGCAGTTTCTGAACCGTCTTCAAAGGCAGGCCCACCCACATATAACACTTCAGGACTCAGAAGTGATCATGTTGGCAACCTGATGCATCTCATTCCATAGTGCTCCAAGACCTTGACAGGATTGCCAGCTCTGGCTCTTGGAAAATTCCACAAAGCATTCAGAAGTACCTCAGATTCCATAAATTTCCAATGACGGATCATTCTAAAAGGTGTCTCACCCCTGCAGTGGGGGGGACGGGGGACGGGAACAGGTAGGGCAACTGGCATTGTAAAATGAAATGTCACCTTTAGAGATCACAGATCAGAACCAATAATTTTACATGAAAAGGAAGGGGCCCAGAAGTGAATACACTTGCTTCAAGGTTAGTGATTTATAATCAAATTTGGAGGGGGGGGGGATGTTAGGTGTTCATAGAAACAAACGTAGTAAACATATTAAAAAGCAATTCCAACACAGACACAGGCTGGGATAAGGTCTCAACTTAAAAGGCTTGCTGAAAGAGGAAGGTCTTCAATAGGCATCAAAAATAACAGAGATGGCGCCTGTCTAATATTTAAGGGACTGGCCATGCTTGCCAGGTCTAATGGGAGTTGTAGTTTAGCAACATCTGGAGTGCCAAAGGGTCCCCATCCCTGCAGCTCTTTGCTAGAGACAATCCCAGTTTTTTTCCTGGTACTTGTTCTTGGTTAAACACTGTATTTATTTTGCCTTTGAGCGGGAGATAAAAAAATCTTCCTTTTAAAAAAATATATCTTATTTATTTATTTATTTATTTGTATCCTTCCAGTATACATACTGTCTTGTTACCGTTTGGAGTAACAGCTGAGGGAATGATGGACTTTCAATTCATACTAGGAAAACAATGCAGGGAGGAGTTAGATAATAAAAGAGGGCCTATATTTGCATAAAATTTGCATAAGCTAATGTATGGACACAAAATTTGATGTTACTATAATTTAAATAGAAATATAATAGATTTTATCACAGTGGTGGACTGTGACTTTGTGTCTGCTCCAGTGCCCAGGTGCTGTTGATGGGCACTTTAAAGACCCCTTGCTCTCCCTCCTTAAGGTTCTTTATCTTTATACTGGATGAACTGGAGAGCCCTTCAAACAGAGGACTGACCCCCCATGGTCACCCTACAAGTAGGGCTGGGAAAGACTCCTGTTTGAAGCCCAGGAGGATTGCTGTCAGTCACTGCAGTTAATACTGAGCTAGATGGTCTTACTTAGTATAGGACAGCTTCTAAAATTCAACAGCCTGCTTATTCCTTTTCCTTGTGTTCTTAGCAGGTTACTCTGAATACCCAAGATTGGATTAAAAATAGTGACAATCTCAAATTAATTTGGTGAATTCCAGAAATAGAAACATATACCCACACTTTTCAGGCATACAGAAAATGAAATAAAAGTCACATTCAGATCTCTGCATTTTCCTACATTTACAAATTCTGAGGATGTGAACATCTGAGGACGTTTGCATCTGAGCAATGGCATTCATCTAATTTCAGCCTTTTACTAACCTGACATACTGAAATCACTGAACAGAACCACGGGTGAGGTTAGGCAGATGAAAACAATTGGCTAAGTAAGCAAGTAGGAGTGAATTTCATTCTCAGTGGTTAGGCTCCTGGAATCAACAGGGAGCAAGGTTCAATTATGTCCCCAAGTACACACCTTTACTTTTTGTCCCTATCCACACAGTCTTGCTACTTACTAAAGAATCCAGTGAGCATTAGCCAGAGATGGAGTTATAGTCCTTAACTGGAAATTATTTCTCTTTGTTACAGTCCACAGATAGTGGTGTAGTATCTGTTGGGAACTTCCAACTCCTATCATCCATGACCATTAGCCAGGCTGGCTGGGGCTGATGTGAGTAGTCCATCAGGGGTGGGGACATAGGCTCTTTACCCCTTGTTTTTGGATGCCTACAGCTGGGCTTTGCAACATCTGCAGCTAGAGTCCAGCCTCTTTTCCCTTTCATGAAGGAAACTCCCATTAATTTAAAAAAAAAAAGGTAAAGGTGTCCCCACACTTATAGTGCGAGTCGTTTCTGACTCTTAGGGTGACATCTTGTGACGTTTACTAGGCAGACTGTATATATGGGCAGAGCTTGGAAGATTACTTTAAAATCAGAGGTGGTAGAATAATTATTTTTATTCATCAGATAGCAATGGTGGTCTCTCCGCTGGTAAGGGTGGTGGGAGGTTGAGGCCACTACTCAGATCTTTGCCCGTCAAACCAAGTGCAATCCCCCCACTCAGCCAGCCAGCATAATCTCTCTCACTTAACCACCTTCCAGACCCTGCCCTGCCACCAACTAAGGGACACTCACTCAAGCAAACATTTTCCCCTGAGATGCTAAAAAGTTAAAATACTGCAAATGCATCACAGTAGCCAGAGAGGGTGGTAGAGGCCACTTTGTGTGCCAAGCGCAAACACAGTGTGTGTGTGTGTGTGTGTGTATAAATACACACACACACACACACATGTTGTCATCTTTCACCTCCACAGTTCTTTATCTCCATTCTGCTGCTGCCTCCTTCTCCTTTATCCATGTTCTTGACCTCCAGATCCTTTTCCCCTCCACTCCATACTTCACCACCACTATCTGTTTTTTAAAATAATTGTTTTCTCCACTCCACCCCGTCTCACTCTCTGCCTCCTCCCTTGTTGCCTCCTGCCCATCCACAGAGCACGAGGAAAGAGCAACACTGCACAGAAGCCCGGTTTGAGGCACGTGATTTTCATCCACAAATCAGAGGAGCAGAAGACTTCCCCTGCTTCCCCCCAAGTAATGCCCAAAAGTAATTCTGGAAACGTTACAATTACTCCACAAAAGTAGTAAAATTACTCCTAGTTCTATTACAATCAAAATGTAAAGGAATTACCCACTTGTTACTCAAAAAGGTAATGAATTACAAGTAATTCGTTGCTTGTAACTAGTTACTTCCAAGCTCTGTATATGGGGTGGGATTGCCAGTTCCTTCCCTGGCCTTTCTTTACCCCCCAGCATATGCCGGGTACTCATTTTACCGACCACGGATGGATGGAAGCCTGAGTGGACCTCGACCCCTTTTACCGGAGATTCGATTTCCTCCTTCCGTTGGAATTGAACTCTGGCCGTGAGCAGAGCTTCGACTGTGTTACCGCCACTTGCCACTCTGCGCCACGGAGGATCTTCCATTAATTAAACTACTAATTAAAATGACCCCAGTACTTTTGGCTCATTCTAGAAATAATAATAATATCACTCAACAGTATTGTACCTTTATACTAAAAACATGTGTAACCATAAGGAAGGCCAGCATTTTTATCCGTATATTAGAGATGGGGGTGGGAGGTTAGAGATGATGGCTGATTTTATTTTTATTGCACATGCCTTTTTTTTAAACTAGAGAAGCTGTTAATACTTTTTATAAATAGTGATTTACCTAAGACCACTCAATATGTTCATGGGTAACACAATAAGTTCATGAGCACTGGGATTTTCTAGATCATATTCTCTTATCCATTGCATCACAGTCTCGGCCTCAAGCCACATAAGCAAGGGAAAGTCCGCAAGCACGGCCTGGCTCAAAGGGGTTTCCCATGAAACCAGTATGGCAGTAGGAGTATTCCCACAGAGCAGTTTCTCCAGAGCATGGTCAGCCACAAAAAATAAGAGCAGTGAGACAGCACAACAGGAAGAGGAGGAGATTTATGATGCCCAGGTTCATGAAAAGGAGCACAAGAAACAAGGAAATTTGTCTTCTCACTCATCCTTCCTACGGTTTCCAGCTGCTGCTTCCTCCTCAGAACTGCTCTTTAAAGAAAATAATGCTAAAACAGTGCCAGGGGCAAGAGAAAATTGGAACGTTTGGGGGAATTGTTTAAGAAAGTGAGAGAAATGAATATGCTTCTGTACATGCAGTAAACTTAAATTGGTACAAAGAGCTGCAGCCAGAGTGCTAACTAGGGCTGGTTACAGGGACCATACAACTGCCCTGTTACAACAGCTCCACTGGCTGCCAATTTGTTTCCAGTCACAATTCAAAGTGCTGGTTTTCGACCTACAAAGCCCTATACAGCTCAGGTCCAGGCTATTTGACAGATCGTATCTCCCTACATGAATCTGTCTGGGATTTGAGATAAGAACATAAGAACATAAGAAGAGCCTGCTGGATCAGGCCAGTGGCCCATCTAGTCCAGCATCCTGTTCTCACAGTGGCCAAATAGGTGCCTGGGGGAAGCCCGCAAGCAGGACCCGAGTGCAAGAACACTCTCCCCTCCTGAGGCTTCCGGCAACTGGTTTTCAGAAGCATGCTGCCTCTGACTAGGGTGGCACAGCACAGCCATCACGGCTAGTAGCCATTGATAGCCCTGTCCTCCATGAATTTGTCTAATCTTCTTTTAAAGCCGTCCAAGCTGGTGGCCATTACTGCATCTTGTGGGAGCAAATTCCATAGTTTAACTATGCGCTGAGTAAAGAAGTACTTCCTTTTGTCTGTCCTGAATCTTCCAACATTCATCTTCTTTGAATGTCCACGAGTTCTAGTATTATGAGAGAGGGAGAAGAACTTTTCTCTATCCACTTTCTCAATGCCATGCATAATTTTATACACTTTGATAATGTCTCCTCTGACCCGCCTTTTCTCTAAACTAAAAAGCCCCAAATGCTGCAACCTTTCCTCGTAAGGGAGTCGCAAGGAGATCTTCGCAAGTACATATGACGGGGACACGAGATAGAGCCTTTTTGGTGGCCGCCCCTAGGCTATGGAACTCCCTTCCGAGTGAGGTGCGATTAGCTCCCTCCTTGCCGTCTTTCCGGTGACAAGTAAAGACTGTTTTATTTCAACGGGCATTTGGGATAGAGAACGACCAGGATTAAGTGTCATAGGATTGGTGACTACATTATATGATCTTATTATTTTAAATTGTCCACTGTTTTTAATGTATGTTTTATGGTTTTAATTTTTCTCATAGTTTAATTCTATTTTTAATTGTATACTTTTATATGTTTTAATGGTGTTGTTTTTTAGTTGTAAGCCGCTCTGAGTCCTATTGGAAAAAAGGGCGGGGTAGAAATAAAGTTTATTGTTATTATTATTAAAGAGAGAGACAGGAAGATGTTACCTTTTTCTGGATTTACAGAGGCTAACCCTTTAACAACAGCATAATAACCAACCATCAGCAGGGGGGAAGATATCCTTATATGAAGCTGCCGTGTTGGGAAAAGCTGCATCTGTTGATTTCTGACTATGAGCCACCCTAGACACTATCTCAGCAAACATGTTGTTGTGGTTTAACATCTCTAAAGGAACTAACAGTTCTGAAGTGCTTCACAGACATTAAAAGATAAGACAGTCCCCGCTCACAGGCTCACAAGCTATGACACAAAAGGGGAAAAAGGGAAATATGGAGGGAAGAGGAAAGCAAGCACTGGAGCAGCTCCACCTTCATTGCACCTGGGGGCCATGCAGGGCCACTTTATGACTTTTGTGGGCCCTAGGCACTTTTGCCTTCGTGGGCCCCTTCCTCCATAAAAAAATATTAAAAATTATATTTTACAATTGCGTTGGTATAAAGACGAATATAATCCAGGCTGGATTATATTCATCTTTATACCAACGCAGTTGAAGTATGTATCTTGCTTACTGTGAGAACTAAACTGCGCTGAGGCTAAGTGGGCCTCCTATCCGCCATCATTCAGCTGGTGCCTGTGGCTGAGGCCATATTGGCCATACAGTTTACAGTCACTATGCTTCTCACTATAGTACAAAATAATAGTGCATATATCAAAGTGTTCTCCGTTTTGATTACTTAAAAGTTACATATTATAAGTAATTTCATCAGTAAGTTATCATCTATTTAGGTTAGGGATTTATTTATTTATTTTTATTATTTAATTTGTGTCCCGCCCTTCCTCCCAGCAGTAGCCCAGGGCAGCAAACAAAGCACTAAAAACACTTTAAAACATCTTAAAAACAGACCTTAAAATACATTAAAACAAAACAGCTTTAAAAACATGTTTAAAAAAAAGTTTAAAAAGCATTAAAAACATTATTAAAAAAAGGATTACCTTATATAAATAATTTATTAATTTTGCAAATACGGGATTGTTATTCACTAAATACGTGTGAATAAATTTGAATGGTATGAAGTGCACATATATTGTGTCTATATTGTGTGCTTAATTATAACATTTGAAAAAAATGGTTATATCTCAAATATACTCACCTTATTTCAGAATTGATGATAAGTAGTTCCATAAAATTATTATATGCATACATGTGCAAGAAATTATCCAATCAAAATGCAAAAGTGTATTACTGACGGAAATTCCGTTATGGTGTAATATCCGATTGTTGAGTTGAGCTCTAATTTGAATTATTGCAACTAATAATATAATATAAACAATTAAATTTTTAAATACTGTGATTTTTTTGTATTTTAATAAAGAATTTTCAGAGATATATTAATTTTTATCCTTGTAGTTTCAAAATGTCTGATGGTTATAAGAGAAGATATCAATCTGGAAGTGAAAAACGGAAGAAGAAAGAGATCTTGGAGGAAGGTTTTAAAAAATTGAAAGGTTCTTTGCTAAAATTTGTGACAGTAAACAATGAAAGTAGCTCGATCTGTTCTCCAGACAGTGCTACAAATTCTAAAGAAAGTAATGTCAATGAACAACAAAAAGAGAAGGACCCTGTCAAAAATACAAATTCTGTTAGAGCAAATTCTAATGAACCAGCTTCAGATTCTGAAGAAAGTAACCTTGAAGAAGAAGAAGAACAAGAAAAGCCTATTGCAGACACCAGTTTTAATAGAGCAGATTATGAAAAACCCACTTTAGACTCCAATTCCAAAATAAAATACAGTAGTGATCCAGCGGAATGGGTTGTAACACCTGATCTAATAAAATATTATACAAAAAATATTCCTTCGCAAAATTTAGGATCCAATTTTTTACTAAAAGGTAAACTATTTGGTGATAAGATGAGATATGTGTGAAGATAATATTTTATCAGGCAAATGAGCAATAACAAGAGATTGGTTGATTTATTCTTCTTCTAGTGGTAAAGTATATTGCTACTTATGCAAACTATTTAGCACACATTCACATATAATATCAAATCAATTTCAAACTGGTTTTGATGATTGGAAAAATGCAACTGTAAGAATTTCTTCTCATGAAATATCCAAAGACCATCTTAGTGCCTTATCATCGATGTTACAACATCGAAAATATACAAGTATTGATGCAGAGTTGCAGAAGGAAAATGAGAGATTGTGTGCCTACTGGATAGAAGTATTAAAGAGAGTAGTTGCAATTGTAAAATGTTTGGCTGGAAGAGGATTAGCTTTTTGTGGTGATTCCATTTGCATAATTGTTCCAATAATGGTAATTTTCTTGGTTGTATTGATTTGTTATCAAAATTTGATCCATTTCTTAAAGATCATATTCAAAAGCATGGAAATCCTGGAAGAGGGAATGTTTCGTACCTTTTTACTAATATATGTGATGAATTCATAGATCTACTGGGGTCTAAGGTATTAGCACAAATATCAGAAGTAAAAGATGGTAAATATTACAGAATCAGGGTAGATTAAACCCCTGACATTAGTCACACAGATCAATTGACAATAGTACTTTGTTATGTGCTTAAAAATGGGGAGGCGATCAAAAGATTTCTTAAATTTGTTTCTATTGAACAGCGTGATGGAAAATATTTATTTGATGTTTTATGTAACACTCTCAAACAACATTATATAGATATAAAAAACTGTAGGTCCCAATCATACGACAATGCCAGCAATATGAGCAGAATATACACTGGCATGCAAGCAAGATTTCGTGAAGTTAACAATTTAGCCGAATGGGTTCCTTGTGCCGCTCACAGTTTGAATTTAGTTGGTGTAGCTGCAGCAGAGTGTTGCACAGAAACAGTCAGTCTTTTTAGCACCCTACAAACAGTTTATACATTCTTTGCTGCCTCACCACAAAGATGGACAAAGTTAAAGGAGAATATGAAGAAAGATACAAATATTGTGCAGAGTTTATCTGAAACTAGGTGGTCAGCCAGGAATGATGCTACTAAAGCTTTTTATGAAAATTATATTGGAATTTGTCAAGCTTTATTGAGTATAACTGAATGCGAACGACAACCACCTGCTACTGTTCAGGAAGCAAAGGCTCTTGCCAAAAAACTTAATAATTTTGAAACAGCTCTGATGTATGTCATTTGGAAGGACATTCTCCAAAATATTCATATCATTAATACAGATTTACAGCAGCCCGGCATCGAATTATGTACAATAATAAATCTTTACAACAGCCTTTTGTCTTATTTGCATACTACATGAGACACGTTTCACAAATTTGAGGATTTAGCAAAAGAACTTACACCAGAATCTGAGTATAAAGTCATAGAACATCAGCAAAAAAGAAAATTCTTTTTGGTGAAGTTAGAGTTAACAGTGAAACCGATGAAAGCATAAATTTAAATTCAAATGCTTCAAACAAATTCAGGACTCAAGTTTTTTATATTATTATAGACAGGTTAATAACAGAATTGAGAAAAAGCCTATGAATCACTACATAACAGGTTTAATTTTCTAGTTGACAGATCTATGCCTGAAGATGAAATTGTTTCCAAAGGGAAAGTACTGGTTGAAATATACCCTACAGATCTTGAAAAAGAGTTTGTTAATTAATTTTTATTATTTTCAAGATTGTTTACTGAAAAGAAAACCGTGACTGAATTGCTTGCTGCACAAACTGAAAAAAATCCAGTTACATGTTTTCCCAATGTATATATCGCATTAAGAATTTACTTATCAATTTTTGGCACAAATGTAGAAGGAGAACGGTCATTTTCCAAATTAAATTGCATCAGGAATGTCCTACGTTCCACTATGTCAAAAACAAAATTAACTCACCTCTCTCTACTCTCTATTGAAAGTGAGTTATTAAAAAACATGCCCGTTGATGAAATAATCCAGAAATTTGCCAATAAAAAACGCTGTAAAGTTAAAATTTAGATAATAAATTTACGTTCATACGTCAAAATGGTGTTTTCTGAATGCAAATTATATTTATTTTCTCTTATAAGTTAATACGTTAATATAAGTTAATAAGCTCCAGCGAGAATTGTTAAATTATCTCGGTGGCAATTAATATGTGACTGACCTTTTGATTTGAATTGTATGTATATTTGTTTTGGTTTGCATTTTATGTGCAGTATTAGTATTCTATGTATGTAGTCATACTTTCAGGGCTGAAAGGCGTGAAAATAAATTATTACTACTACATTTTAATTTTTTCTTATTTAAGAAAAAATAAAACATTTTTGTGGGCCCTAAAAGTTTCGTGGGCACAAGGTACTTATGCCTTCATGGGCCCCTCCCACCATAATAATATCAATATTAAAAATTCTTTTTGATATAACTTTAAATACTTCAAAGTTTTGTTTTTTTCTGTTTTAGGCAAAATTTAATAGATTTTTGTGGGCCCTAAAAGTTTCATTTTTTTCTGATGTGAGAAAAAAATTAAAACATTTTCTTCGACCCTAAAAGTTCATTTTTTCCCTTCTGATTTAAAAAAAAATTAAAACATTCTCATGGGCCCCAAAAAGTATTGTGGGCCCTAGGCATTGTGCCTACTGGATAAGTCGGCCCTGGGGCCACATTGGTCTCCCTCTTGCCATGATGTCCTGCCTGGGAAACAGGGTGCAGTCTCCCAGTGCCCCGTGATTTCCTGGCTGATGGCAGAAGCCAGAGTGTGCCTCCCTTCAGCTCTGCAGTCCCAGGGTAACTGGTAGTTGAAGCAGAGCCAGTGCAAGGGATCAGGCTGAACTCCCCTTGCCATTCTTGGGAGGCTGCAGGAGGCTGCTTCCTCCCCCGGCCAATGGCAGAGGCCAGACTTGTTTCTGGAAAGCAATAGTATGGTAATAGAGCATGCCTCCCTTCAGCTTTGTAGTCCCAGGATAACATGCAGTCCAATTTCCTTCAGAATGCTAGTACAGGACAGGGGAGGGGGCATTTTCAGGGGAGAATCAGCTTGCTCGGGGTGTTAAATTTCTCCTGTGCCCATTGATTTGTCTTTCAAATGCCCCCTGGGTTGTTCTTAGGGCCAGGTGACTTTGTCATGTTTGGTTTCTCTCCGTTTCTCATTTTCCCAATTTTAAGTTCAGTTCTCCATATCAATTTGCATTTAAAAATAGTTCTAATGAAAGTTTATCAACATTTTAGTGCAAATTTATCCTAATAAACACATTTTTGCAAAGCAATTTTCCATAATGTAATTCATTTTTGAACGTTATTTTCACGAACATAGGGCTGTATCTGACATTCTCTGTCCGCTGGCACAAGGGTTGTTGCGCTAGTGGATGAGTGAGTTTTAATGGTGTGCAACAGAGGAATCCAATGCAACAGTTGAGCTAGAGGAAACTCACTATGCAGCAGATTATGCAATTAAGGATGCAACAAAGTTGCCATCAACCTGCTTATGCATTCTCTTGTGCAACGTTTTGTGGGTGCAAAATTTTTGCCACGGGACTTTAGTTTAGTTCTACATTGGATATATCCCATGTGCATTTTTATGCATACGTTATCCTAGTATATGTACATTACTTGGTTTGAGAACTGCACTGCAAAATTTGGAGAAGTGTGAATTTTGAAAAATGGCTGTGTTTCAGTTCATATATTGTTTTGGAGCAGGTCTCTAAAATAGAATCCAGCTTGGGGGGGGGCAACCTTGATGTGGAAGGCATTTATAGCATCCCTTCTACCTGCTAGTGCCGCCCACTAACTGTTGTGTGCCGCCCACCTTTGCATTCCTTTATTTTGGCAAACATGGTATTGGGACCATGTTTGCCAAGCAAGGGTGTAGTTTTCCCGGGTCCTGGGGTTAGACCCTTTACTTTTTTTGGAGCAGGGTCCCAGCAAAGTCCCTATGTCTCTAGCACCCTATAAGCCAACCAGCATGAAAGGTGAATGTGTTAGGTACTGAGAAGAGTCTTCTAACATGCTTCCTTGTTTCCTGCTGATTGGAGACAGAGTAAAAGGAGGTGAGTCAGCCAGTGAGAAGACTCTTCTCAGTAGCTAACACCCCCCCTTTCATGCTTATTGGCTCCTAGGATGTCTGTTGTGGTGGGCAAAGGCATTAACAAGGATCTCATTCCCTGCACTCAGCAGCGAAAAAAAGGGAGGGTGTATGGTTGTGACTAACATGAAGGGACTCTGCACTTCTGAATTTGCCACAACACTACTGTTGTCAAGGTAACATCAAATTTGACCCTATCATAAGTTGACTAGATGCAAAGGAGCCCCGAAATAGCTAGATTTCAATGGGGCTTACTCCTCCTACTTTGCACTTCAACATAGCAAATTACACCACCACTTCACCATAATATCTGTAAAATGTGGAATGGTGAATCACTACAAGCTGCCTCTGAACATCTAGGAGGGCAAGGTTTCATATAGAAATTACTGCTGCAAATACGTCCATAGACATCTAGCCGTGAAAATTCAGAAGACTGGTTGAAAGACAGGATCCATGCTGAGAAGCCATGAGATTAGCTGCATAAGGATCAGAAACTAAATTTAGTTTAGTTTTGTTTTTGGACAGGGCTGAGTCATACCACCCTCAGTGTGTGCTGATATAAGGGCTTTCTGTATCCAAAACTTACTCTGTGCACATGGTGCAATGGCCCTCATGTGATTTCCTTAGTTTATGTCAAAACCATTAAGCTCCCTGGGAAGCCTTGAATCAGTCACTATCTTTTAGGCTACTGACGTCACAGGGCAGTTGCTGTGAAGATAAAATGCAGGGTGTGTATGAAACAATATACTACTCCCAAGCTCTTTGGAGGACAGGATTACTCTTCCAATGTGTCCTCATTTACTGTACTACTGCCAGCCATCTTTTGGGAGCCTCTGTAATGATGCAATAAAATGGGACATGCATTAAAAACACAACACCTGGGTTGAAGTTATAACTACTTTAACGCATGCACAGAATCAAATGGGATATAATACATGTCCATATAAGGACAGGTCCATAGGAATAGGCCCTGAAGTCATCCATAGTTTTCCTCGAGGAAAATAAAAGGTAGCCAGCTCCACTTGCACTGCTGTAGGAATTTGTGAAATGCTGACCTCACTGAAGGAAATGTGATGAACTGGCCACTGTTTTTATAGTGAACTATAGGCAATACTGTGGGTATTTTAAATTAGTGTATGTTTACACTTATGTTTTAGAATATTTGACTTGTTATATGCTGAATGAGAGCCAGTGTGGCATAGTGGTTAGAGCAGCCTTTCCCAACCAGTGTGCCTCCAGATGTTGTTGGACCACAATTCCCATCTTTCCTGACCATTGACAATGCTGGCTGAGGCTGATGGGAGTTGTGGTCCAACATCTGGAGGCACACTGGTTGGGAAAGGCTGGTTAAGAGTGTTGGACTATGACCTGGGAGACCAGGGTTCGAATCCCCACACAGCCATGAAGCGGACTGGGTGACCTTGGGCCAGTCACTGCCTCTCAGCGTCAGAGGAAGGCAATGGTAAACCACCTCTGAACACTGCTTACCATGAAAATCCTATTCATAGGGTCGCCATAAGTCGGGATCGACTTGAAGCGAGTCCATTTCCATTTTATATGCTGAATGGTGGGACAGATATTTTAAACAAGGAAATGAACAGGTTGTTTGAATGCCAACAGGATGCTGTTCCTGGTAGTGGGTTACACATAGTGTAGCAGAGGTAAGTCATAAGGTGGTGAGGGTTTTTTCCTCTCTTGAAGTACATAGGGTGGTATTCAATACTAATCCTAGTCAAAGTAGACCCATTTAAGTTAATGGACAAGACTAAGGTTAATTAATTTCAACATGTCTAATCTGAATAGGACTTAGTTGAGTCCATAGAGCTGAAGAAGCTGGAAGAGTGAAATTTTCAGTCCCGTATACTTTCAAGGTTGATATTAAATTCTATTGGATCTGAATTTTAAACCAGAACAATTGGGAAACCGAAATGTGTGTTTGTTTCTTTGGGTTTTGATAGGTGAAGGGGAAATAGAAGTGACCAGAGGTTGATGCTCACAGTACTTGCTCAAAAATCCAAACGTGTCACAGATCTAAAATAGGCTGGCAACCCCATAAGCTACGGGGAATGGGGAGCAAGATTTCCAGTGATAGGAAGAGAGGCTTCAACACTCTGATTAGCCCTTGCACATTTCCATTACTAGCTGAACACTTTTACAAAATAAGCAGTCATATATGCCCATGCTTCATTTGCATAACTTAAGTGTGTACTGGACTACAGCTTACTTGGAAGTAAGTTCCATTGAACTGTGACTAACTTCTGAGTAGACATATATATGTTCACAGGCAGATGGCAGAATTCAGCTTTTTTCTGGCAGACAATTCAATTATTTTTTCTATTTATGTGTTGACTTTCATAAATCCTTTTCCTGTGCTATTTTATTATGTGTATTTTATTTATATTTTTACTGTGTTGTGGGTTTTTTGTAAGCCTTTGCACAAGGTGGCTATATCCTGCCTTTCAGATAAATCCCTAAAATAATTTATCAAATAAATACCTTGAGTTGGAATGAAGTATACACAGCACTGGGGTTGGCAGCCCTGTGATTGCTGTCTTGCCTCAGATAGTGGACTGGTATGGTTCAAATATGCCCGAGTTTCATTTGCTTTATGTCTCTCAGTGTGTTACTTTGTGAGGGCTTGGCCTTGAAATCACAGTAATTAATAACTGGAATAAATAAACAAACCCTTACTGACATTTGTTTCCTTTACGCAGTGGATTTTCAGGTTGTGCTCTGGAAAACTTGGGGTTAATTGAAAACTTATCAGACGATCCTCACTAAGCCTACTTAAAAGGAAAAGCTTCCCTGAAAAAATAGGAGTGGTGGTTGTCCACTACTGTCAACAATTTCCCCTTGCAATGTGCAGACATGACATCATTGTGTGTGCTCTAGGGGGCACTGTAAATTCATGCAAGAAAGTGCAAACCTGAAAGGAGTATAGACTAGTGCCCTGCCTGCATTGAATATATACACCCTAGAATATTTCCTTGAATGTTCTGTGATGAAGGGGGTGGGTTTCTGTGACTGGCATGCAGGAATCACAAGCAAGTCAATGTGCAGCTAGAGGAAAAGGGGGTGCCTGAAGCTAAAACTACTACCTCAAGGGATGTCTTAGGTTTACTCTTTGTGACCGTGTTCCTTGATCTATTATTGTTTTAACAAATAAAAATATGAAATTTTATAAATGTTGAGTATGAGCATCCCAACTGCAAAACTGAAGATTGGATTGTGCCCTCTCCCCTGTAAAGCACCTTTAGATCCTTTGAATTCAATAGGACAGAGATTTAAGCATTTGTTTAAATCTCCTTTTGAAATATTTAGAACTTTTAACTCTTGTCTGATCATCTGTGTAGATTGCTACTTATATATGAAAATGTGTTAACCATTTCATATTTTTATGCTGCAAAATTGTACAAGGATTGACATTTTAATAATTAGGCTTCAGTGGTACAGTAATTAGCAGTAAAAGCTGCTAAATTATAGCAGTTTAAAATAAATATAACCATTTAAATTATGTATTAAAACCAGTAGAACAAATATTAAGTGGCAGTTCCTGCAGCCATCCCTGGTACTGGGGAATATTGTATAGATACACACATATACACTAAGGACGTTTATATTAAGAAATACATTTTATCTTATTACATTTCAGGTGGACAGGATTTTATACCAATTTTTTCAGGCTTTTTACTTACTGGAAAGTCTTGCTTTGTACAATGTAGTATCAGGAACAACTCACAACTGTTATAATTTATAATCTTTACCGTCATCTAGTCATTCTTGTATTAACAAAAAGCAATAAATGACTATTCAGTTAAAAACACATTCGCAAAATCAGATTTGGCCCTCTAATACACTATTTCTCACATCTCTTCATCCTTCATTCGTATACTCTTGTATCGCATATAACCAGCCTACCTTCTCTCTCACACGCACACATTACCTACCTCTTCCTTAGTGGCATTCTGGGACTGAATGTGACAATTTGAAGAATAAAACATTATTCTGAAGGTCTTCCTGTTATTACAAAGCCAGTTCCTTTATGAAACACATTATGTTGACCATGGTCATAAGTAACAAAGTGCATGAATGAATGAATCCACCAGACTATTCACCACAGACAGAACTTTCATATCATCCATTTTGATTTAAACACAGTATTTTTCAGTGGAGTCTATTCACACCTTTAGCTGCGAGTCTTTAAATTCACTCTTCATTTTGCTGGAAGCTTCCTGTACAAACTGCATATATAGTTAAATTCAGACTGAATAAACTATCAATGATGGGAAAGCAGGATTACCTTTCCATTTACATCCAGATTGCTTCAATATTTAACTAATGGGTTATAACCTTATGGCAGCCACCATCTGGTTGGCACCCATCTTCTGTGCCTAATAATGCAACTAAGGTATGGGACTTTCTCATGCTCAACATTCAGTGTTTCACTTCTAAACTAGAAGCATCGGAGAATTGAAAAGGCAAGGGTGTTATGGCACAGGAGAACTTGCTGGTGGGGTAGTAAGTGAACATATATATGTGTGTGTGTGTGTCCACACATACATAATGCCAAGAGCTTTCAGTGCTGGGCAGTGTGGGAGTCAAGATTTAATCCAACTTCCAGGACTGGGATGTATTGAAAGAGCATTATCTATCTCCATGAAGATGTATGTGGTCCAGGAAATCAAATAGCTTGCTTATTGAGATACACTTAATTCATTGGCCAGTTCGCCCATTTTATTTCATCATTTATTCAGCTATTTTGAATATACTGTGCACATATTAGATAAATATGAAAGGGGGTTGGGATGTTCCTAGGTAAAGCAAACACAAAAATCTCTGAAAAGACTCAAAAGCAGTTCAGATGAAGGCTGGGAGAAGTTACATCCCAAAGGTGAGCATATTTCAGAAGGATAGTAACAACAATCTGCAACTTTGATGTGTGAGGCCTGGATGCCTTTTCTGTCTCTTTGCCATTTTCCATTGATGCCTATAGACCTATAAATTTGCAATGAAAAAGGTAACTCCAAGGCTGTGTCTCATGGAAAACAATCTGGTGACTAATTAAAGCTTCTTCATTGGGCCCAGTTTTGAGACTGGCAAAAAATATCACTAAGTGTTTACTGGGCCCATTAATGACAATTTGAAAAACACACAAAACTCACAACGTCATGCTGGTGTTCCCATGTGGCCCAATATTTCCATTCATTTTGCACATTAAGAACATAAGAAGTCCCCGCTGGATCAGCCCAGTGGCCCATCTAGTACAGCATCCTGTTCTCACAACGGCCAACCTGACGCCACATTAATTTACCACCTTTTAACACAAATGTTCCCAGGGTGGTTCATATGATGGAAACTTGCCCAACTGTGTCCAGGTTCTGGGCTAAAAGTAAGCACAGAAACCAGTGGCCTTACTGATTATCTTTGCTCTTCAGCATTAGTCCAAGTAGCTGGGACCTCCCAGATAGCTGTGCCACCTGATCAGGTGAGTAGTCCTAATTACGAAGAGACTGATTTGGGAAGGCCTTTCAACTGACTTCTGGCCAAATTAACTATCCAGCCTAGCAATACATTAATGTGTTATACATGAGAAGTGAAACCAAGTAAATACCTGCTGTTCATTATGAAACTGTTGCGCAGAAATCTTTGGCTGGCCCAGAACAGATACTCTACAAAAGTGTGACCAACTATTCCTAGTCTGGCAAAACCAAACCACCTGTGAATAACCTGCATACCTTTGATTCAGCTACATAAATTGTAGATGTGATCACCATGCTTTTAACTATTTCCCCCTTGTTTTATCATATCACACTGCTTTTGATTAAGCTTAACACAGAGAATTTTGGTGCATGCCATATGAACTGTGTATCTGTTTTATTAAAGTCTCTATTTTTTCTCTTCAGAAAGAAAACCAGCTCTAGAAAAGATGTAAAAATGTTTTCCTCTCTCCCCTAGCAAGAATGAGCAGTTACAGATTTGATCTCTGGCAATTCAGAAAAAGAATATAAGCGAATGGTATTAAGTTTGACATGAATGGTTAAAAAAAGAAATGTTGTTTAATGTATTGTTCTTTCATAATAGAAAAATATTCAAATTAAGTAGTTAAAAATATTTTAATCAAGAAATCCCTACAGTGGTCAGCAATCTTTTAGATCCAGTTGCCCTATGATACATTACAAGTAGACTTGTAGTCTGCTGCTTGTGGATGATGCTTTCTCAAAAGCTGCTTTTTTCTCACCTGCTCTTAAAAATGTTACATTTGTTATAAATTTTTTTTCAGTGAAACACACACCCTAAAGTGTGATCCTGACATTAGATATGCTGTACCTACACAGGAGACAGCATGCATATATGAAAGATCGCCAAGATAACATCCGAACACTGCACAGAGTCTACAAACCACAGTATTTGAAAAACACAAGAGAAACACAATGCAAGCTTATTTGAAAAGTGGATACATAGATGTTTTTTGCTATTGTTTTCACAGTTTTTCATTCTGTGGGAACAATTGTCATATTCTTATTCTAGTTGAATTGTGATTGGGATAAAGAAGGCTTTTATCACAAGAAGGAACACTTTCTAACCAGCTGGGCACACAATTGGTTAAAAGGCTACCCAGAAACGGTAATAAATTATAGTTCAAAGTGGGAGTTCAGTCTTACATCCAATATTGATAATATGTGGCTGTTATATTTTCTAGGCATTTTTTTATTTTATACATTTTCTAGAGGGGAAAATTGTTAGTTTATTAAACTTCTATCCTGCCCTTCCTTCCAGAAAGAGCTCAGGGCAGTAAACAAAGGACTAAAAATATCTTAAAACATCTCAAAAACAAACATCTTAAAAACATTTTAAAAATAAATCATTTTAAAAATAAAACTTTTTAAAAATAAAATACCTTAAAAACATCTTTTAGAAAATCTTTTAAAACTTATTTTAAAAAATGTTTAAAAAGCAATTCCGAAACAGATGCAGACTGAGGAAAGGTCTCTACTTAAAAGGCTTGTTGAAAGAGGAGGGTCTTCAGTACGTGCCAAAATGATAACAGAGATGGTGCCTAATATTTAACAGGAGGGAATTCCAAAGGGTAGGTGCCACAACACTAAAGGTCTGCTTCCTTGGTTGTACGGAATAGACCCACTGATAGGATAGTATTTGCAGGAGGCCCTCACCTGCAGAGAGCAGTGATTAACTGGGTGTATAAGGGATAGGACAGTCTTTCAGGTATGTTAGCCTGTTGCAATGAAAACAAGAGCCCTCTGGCACTTAAAAAAGTAACCAATTTATTATGGCAAAAGCTAGTCTTTAAGGTGGCACAGGCCATTATTTGTTGTTGTTTTATACTGTTGACAGTGAAAAAAGTATTCATGGATCTAAGCCACAGGTGGTCAACCTGTGGCCCAGGGGCTGGATCAGGCTACCCAACCACATTTTTCTGCCCCCCTACAAGACCCCACTGATTTTGGTAGTAGCAATAGTAAAAAATAATAATGTTGACATAGCACTTCGGTAGGTAGAGAGGTTTAAACCCAATCTAGCACCCTGATGGGGATTCAATTTGCCCCCTTCCTAGTCATCAGATTGATCATAATGATCAGGGAGGGGGTAATAACCCCTTTCCTCAGCTGATTTGTATGTATCAGCCAAGGAGGGGGGGCATGTATCTGTCTGAGTTTGTGAGAGAATGTTGGTGTTACCAAGTGGCCCCCAGTGGGTTGGCTAAGGATGAATATGGCCCTCGATCCAAAAAAGGTTACCCACTCTGTATCTAACCCAGAGATAAGAGAGTGTGCATAGATTTATGTGTAGCATATACAGAGATTTATTGGAGCCAAGATTCATTGATACAGAACCTGCTCTGAATGCCAATGATCAGCCATGGAGAACAAAGGAATGCCTCTCAGCATGGGCAGAGTTCCTGAGTAATCACAAGTGGCCCACATCCAGCTGGCATGAAGATTCAAAGCTTTCACCTAGAGTGCATAAGCAATAGGGCTTTAACCCTGGTACGGCTCTTGTGTTTGTTTAAGAAACAGGGCAAAGAAAGCATGCACCTGCAGCAGCAGCCTTCAACCTTTCATACTGGGACTCATCTTTAACCCAATACTTGCCCATCCTTCTGTTTTCCCCCTTTTTAAAAAAGGCACTGATAGTTGTGTCTCTTGTGCAACCTACCTTTCAGTTCCAACCCACCAGACATTATTTATATCTAGTGTTCTATGCCTGCTCCATATTTCCCCAGAAAATGGAGATATTAGGAAAAAATATGGTGAGTTCAGTTGTTACCAACTAATTCACTTTTATTTCTCTTATACCCATGTTTTCAATGAATTGTATATATTTTATTAAATGTATATGGTTAATCTACTGTGACTTTCCAATATCTCTGTTAATTTTTTTAGTATCTCTGTTTAGTCACATGGATGATTTAAAGGTTAAAGAAGGGAGAATGGAGATTTAACATTTTTCATAAATGTTAATAGAATCCTCTGAACAATAATCACAGTCCTCTCTCCCTTTATTGAAATCACACAGCCAATCATAAAGGAGGTAAACGAAATATAGTATTCAAAAATATTTAAGATTAGAAAAAAATGATACAAGAGGTAAAAGCCTGCATTTTTGGCAAAAAGCTGTTTCCTCTTGTTTCCTAGTTATTAGGAATGGTAATAGATTGTATGCTGATTTGGAGGGGGAGAACCACCAAATTTTCCAAAATAAATACTGAATATAATGTATTTTTACAATTTAAAGTACTCTTCAAGTGCAGTACACATCACCATTCAAGGGTCAGACATTTCCAGTGCCATCCATCATTTCTGCTCTGGTATGCCACATGCGAAGAGTCAGCTTCCTCTTCCTGATTTAGACATTCAGGAGTCTACCCAGCAAGTAGGTAAGTCCTCTTCTGGGGAACACAGCAACCATGTCAATTCAAGTTCTTCATTGCAGGCACTCCTCAGTGCTGGAGCAGAAAATTGGTGGCTACATTAAGGTCATTATTTGAAGCCCTCAAAGCTTCCAAAGCATCTACCCGGGAAAATCCCATTTCCATGAGCCGTGCGACCTAGCAGAAAAATAAGGAGACAAAAAACGCTCTTTATCTGGAATTCAGATAAGCAGCTGACAAAAGAACATACTTTAAAGAACTGACTGAGAATACATAAATATACTACACGATAGGACCCTGACTACCGTATGGAAGGAACTCATACTTTATCTCCTCTCCACTCCAGTGTTAAACTATTTTCTCGAGTTTGATGATGGAAAGGGGAGAAGCTGTTGCAGACTTCTCTACTGAGATCTGGGCTTTTTCAGTGTTAAAAAAAAGGGCATGGGAAGGAGTGACCCTTGCAGTGGTCGCACCAGAGAAGTGTGAGAAATCAGCCTGTTTTCAAATCTTTTCACTGAAGTGCTGTTTTGAGACAATGATGCTACAAACACGCTCATTGCCAGAGCATTGTTTCCATTAGCCACACGTACAGGGGGAATGGGTTGATCTGCAGATCAGTTAGAAAATCTCTTTGAAGCTGAATTTTTAAAAAACGGCACTAAAGCTGCTCCCATCAGGTTTTACAGTAAAAAGGGGGTGGGGTATGACTAGCATCACGTGTCCCCATTTTCAGGAGAGGTGGAGATGTGCTAGAACTGGCAGAACAGTGAGCGTGTTTCTATCCTCCGACTTTTCACATGGAGCTGTTCTTCCTCCCACGTGTAACTGAAATGGTACAGTCCTATGAGAGCAGTGTATCACCTCAAACAGGGAACATTTGCATTTACTTTCAGAGAACCACAGTAAGAAAATCACAATGATGATTATTAAAAGAATGTATATACCACCTTTCATTTTAAGAAGAAATACTCTTGAAATTGGAGGAAGACATGTTTAGAATAATATTCAGCTTGGTATCTATTTCTTTATCACAAAATAGTAGAGTTGTCGGTGTCCAAGTTCTCCGTTGGAGACAAATGTAAAACACAGTTAAGGATATACTATACAAGGATCAGAATATCCGAAGACCTTATTTTTGGACATAATCAAAAGGAATGTGAAAATCAACAGTCTCTGAGAGTGTCTTTATAATTGCACTTACATGCCAAAAGAGGAGGAAGAATGTTATGCAGGCAAAAGATATATGGAACCTTGTTGATATGGTCTACTATCAGGATCTCATTGTCCATTAAAAAGCAGCTTCAGGAGGGGACCACTCAAAGTGAAAAAATGTGTGAGAAGAAGAGTGTTAAATATTTTCCTCAACTGCTACAGACTGGTGTCACCCAAACTCTCTCCCCCCCCCTTTGGGGTTCAAAACACCAAAACTCTCTCTCTCTCTCTGTGTGTGTGTGTGTGTGTATTAGTTGGAGGAAGGTTATTTGGAGCAGAGAAGCAGATAGTAGGAAAAGAGTTTACACCCCTACCACTACATCACTCCAATTTGAAAAAAAGTGTCAAGGATGTGTTACCTGTATTTCTAAGAAACATTTAATAATGCCCTTCACTAAATTCCCACTGAACAAAATTGTCTTTCTAAAACAATGCTCACAACAAAGAAAAAGGCCTTTTGTTAAACACTCTGTGTGTGTGTGTGTGTGTAATTATTCAGTGAACACTGTTACTGTTAAGATCTAGTTAGGTCTTGGATTTGCAACATGGAACTGACATGTTTAAAATGGAAAATAAATTTCTAAATGAATCAACATTTCCAGACTGACAGCATGCATGCTTTTAAAGAACAGAGAATGATCAGTATTTGTCACGGCCCAGATTTTCAGTTTTTCCTCCCCAATTATAATAATGAATCAGAGGGACAGGCAAGTCAGGAAAGCCCCTGCATTGGCTCACCTGGGACCAACTGCCATTTGGCTCCTTTCCTCTCCACTAAGCTACCACTTTACCAAGCTGAATCAGGGTGAGAGTCAAGGCAGCGAGGACACCCTTCCATTGACTCAGCTGGGCCCAAGTGCCATTTGGCTTCGTCTGCTCCCAGAACTGTCTCATGCCATCTTCATTGTGTGCCATCATGAAAGATCTTGTACCTGAGTTTGCTTATTTTTCTGTTCTTCCCCTCCCTTTTCCCATTTGTATCAAGTCTCTCAGCATGCAAACTATGGTTCTGTCAGTCCAAATTCTCCATTGGATACAAATACCAAACACTATAATTTGTGGCACTAAATAACAGTCAGAATATCCAAAGACCTTATTTTGGGGCATAATCAGAAGGAATTAAAAAATCAACAGTGTCTGAGATGATTTGTGTGATTGGCATATAAACGTAGTAAAATAAATAAAAGAAGCAAACTACTATCTCACATATAATTTAAAAGTTCTTGCCATCAAAAATAGTTGCCATCCTCTTGAATCACAATTGATTCCAACTTTATCAGGGAAACATTGCTATTGTATCTACTGTATTTACCGGATATGGAATTTTATGTTGTAATTTGTCCTGTGGCCATAGGGTTAAGGGCAGCATATACATTTTTGTAAAATAAATACAATATTAGTAACAAAAAAAGAAACTGAGAAGTTTTTATATGGTCCACTGACAGAACACTAGAGTTCTAGCTCCATTAAATGCCCAATCCACACACATTTCACCACTAATGTTAATAAAGGGATGCCATGGTAACTATCAAAATCCACAAAGGGCTCCTCTAGCACAAGTACCATTTTTTCCACTTGTACGGTTGATGGAAGAGCATGAACAGCACAGCTCTCATATATGGATTATTTCAATGCACAGTGCATGACTAGAGAGAGTGCAGACTTTTGGACAAAATTATCTGTGATACCAGCACCCTTCCAACTCCAATGCTCATAACAAAGGAAAGAAGGACCATTATATTTGTTTTTAAACTCTCTCTCTCTGTGCGCATGCCCATACCCTGCATCTAATACCCTAAACCTTTTTCCTGTGGACAGGAACCACAGCAGGATCAGACAATGTACATGGTTGGCTTCCCATGTTCAGTACAGGAATGCCCAAGGGAAAAGGCACGCTTTCTGTTCTCTATTTGGGTATTACAGCGTTAGGTAGGGAGGACGGGAAGCCATAGAAGTGCCCTAAATTAAGCAGAATCGCACAGCATGCCATGTAATCATGTTTCCCCCTGCCCCTTCACCAGTATAATTGTCCAGATCCTTGCCTGTTCTTCAGAAACTTCAGCTTGAGGCAGTACCTCATGTTCAGTCTGGTGATTATCCTGATAGTTTGCATTATGTCGATGACGTAAAGGAGGAAAGAGACGATTCCAGTTAATCATTCCACCCTGCAAACAAATATTCCAAATTATTATTATTTAAATACAAACTCAGTAAAACCATTATGGCTGAAGATGAAATCAGTCTCTTTACACATCAATCAATATTGTTCACATCACAGGCTGAATGTTGGAGAACAATACCCTACCCTCTGTATGAGATTGTGGAGATCATGATTGATTTCTGTATGGATTATGAAATGAGTGAGAATGGTAATGAACTATGGAGTGCAAAATACAAGGTTATGAATAAACAGGTATTTGGAACAATGTATGGTGGATGCGGTGGGGTAGATATGTCTAGGGAGTATAAAATAAATAAAGATCATTTTAAAAAATCAATCTCTGTCATGCAAAATAAATCCTTAAACATTTTGAGACCAGGATATTTGAAGGACCAACTCCTCCTATACAGTCTGTGCTCTGTATTCAACATTGGAGGCTTTGCTATGTGTCCCATTAGTTTCAGAAGCATGATTGCTGGGATGCAACTAGGAGCAGTTGTGGGTGTAGCATCCCTTCATTCTTTTTCCTGACTCCTAACTGAGCAGAGCAGAGGGAGCTGTGTCAGCTGGTCCAGAGGATATATAAGCGAGCCAGCTCTCAGACAGCGAGCTAACAGGAGTTTGGCAGAGGAGTTCAGCGGGGGAGGTCAAAAGGGGTGCCCCTCATTTTTTTTTCTTGTATGGCACACCACATACCAATGGGACTCTCCTGTTTACCCTATAGGAGGACAGGACAAAGCATAGGTTATTCCAATACAAGTAGAAAGAAACAAACAAAAGGCAGTAGAGACTATGGACGGGAAGGACACTCCAGTGGTGGTGACCTGCAAGCTGTGTGCAATGTTTGTTTTCTTGTCCAAGAACAACATGGCGTACACATACAAGAAGTGCAAGCTGGTGGTGCTGCTGGAAGAAAATGTGAGAAGCCTGGAACGGCGGGTGGCCACACTGAACAGTATAAGACAAAGAGTTCTTAGATAGAACACTGGAACAACAACAGAGAAGCACAAGAGGTGGGAAAAGAACAGCATGTTGAAGCAGAAGAGGTGACTTTTTACGAGTGCTCAGGCTATCAGCAAGAAATACACACACAACATGCGATCATATCAACCCAGACCCCGCCTTTTCACTTTGATTTGTAAGAGGGAAAGTGTATTTAGGAGCAGGGTTTGAGACTCAAGATGGTGATCTGAGCTCCAACATGTGTAACTATGTTCTCAAGGAACGCAGTGCAGGCCTGCAGGCCACAGACCGGGAAGGGAGTCTGTATGTCAGTGCACACAGTGCCTTGAGGCAAAGAGAGTCCTTCCTGCTTTTTGGTCAGAGCTCCTTCACACCACTTCAGTTGTATTCCACTGCCCACTCCTGGGCCTAGGATAGGTAATATCTGCTGCCTGTCATTCCTTATAGCAGTAGGGAACTTTGATCTCTTTAGTTTAAAGTTATGAATGGGTTAGGATATTAATGGTTAATGCTGCCAAGCACCCAGTGATTTTGTAATGCTATTCTTCTCTTTTTTCTCAATAAAAGAAAGCTCTGCTTTAGTCTAGTTTGGACTTGCATTTTTTGGGGTATACACACACTATTTAGGCACATTTCAGGGCAAAGCACTTGGTTTATCCTTAGCAAAAGATCCTCCTCCTGTCAAGGAGGCATATTTAATGGGACACGTGGGTGGCAGGTTTACACACTCATGCTCCCAAGAGAAACGTGTGTTAACACTATTGTGGAGAGCATCAACGAAGTGGAGGAAACTCTGTGGAAAAGAGTGACAGTTAGGAGCAGAAGAGCTAGAAGACACCCATCACCGGTGGAACTATGGAACTGCTTTCAGGCATTTGAGGATGAGACTGGAGGACAGCTTGCAGGGGAAGAATTACAGGAGATCCCACGCAACAGCAAGCAAGAGGCTGAAGCTCAGTTAAACAGAGACAATGAAACCACGCCCCACGACAAGAAGAAGAGAAGTCGTAGTAGGAGACTCTCTACTGTGTGGGATTGAAACCCAAGTATGCCAAGAAGATCCATGGACTCGCCAGGCATGCTGTCTCCCTGAAGGACATATTAGAGATGTGATGGAAGGGTTGCCATCATTCATAAAGCCCACTGACAGATATCCTTTCTTCTCATCCATGTGGGAACAAATGATTCTGCCAAGCGGAGCTACGAAGAAATCACGTCAGACTTTGAACCTGTGTGAAGGAAACTAAAGGACTTTGGGGCCCAGATAGTTTTCTCATCCATCCTTCTGGTACTTAGAAGAAGAGTAGAAAGGGAAAGAAAAATACTCCGGGTGAATGACTGGCTATGAAGGTGGTGCCAATGCAAAATAATTGGATTCTGGGACCACAGGCTACACTTCCTGGAAGATGGATTGCTGGCAAGTGATGGATTGTACCTCACAAGGACTGTGGAGAATGAGTTTGGCCACAGCTTGGACAACATCATCAGGAGAGCTTTAAACTGAATACTAAGGGGGAGGAAGATGTAAATTTGGTGGTAACAAATAACAAAGGCTTGTGCACAGTAAGAGGAACTGAGAACGGCTCTAATGGGGTCCAGTAATAGTCTTCATAAAAATGTAGGAAGGAAGCCAGGCCGTAAATCACATGGTCTTCAATGTCTGTATATTAATGTATAGGAAACAAGCAGGATGAACTTGAACTCTTAATACAGGAGAGTAAATACGACTTGATAGGTATAACTCAAACTTGGTGGGATGACTCCCATGAGTGGCATATATCAATTGAAGGACAGAACTTATTCAAAAAGAACAGAAGGAATAGAAAGGGAGTCAGAGTCGCACTATATGTTAAAATATATATCTCTGAACAGAAAGACAGGAGGGACGAGCTTGGTAGCTCCACGAAGAGTATCTGGATTAAAATTAATGGGGCAAGGAATAAAAGGAACATGGGGTTGGAGTCTACTACTGACCACTCAATCAGGGAAAACATGAGGATGAAACTTTTGCAAAGCAAATTGCCAATGTTTTGAGGAGGCATGATGTACTAGTAATGAGGGACTTCAATTACCCCAATATCTGTTGGGAGACAAATTCTGCCAAGAAATTCCTGACTTTTGTTGGTGATAACTTTCTCCTACAAAAAGTGGAAGAAGCAACTAGAGGATCAGCTAACCTTAATTTGATTCTAACCAATAGAGATGACTTGGTTATGAAGTGGCAGTTACGGGAACTCTGGGAGAAAGTGACCACACTATACTTAAGTTTTTGATTGTAAAGGAAGCAAAAGCTGAGAGTAGCCATAAGCTTATCCTTGACTTCAGGAAAGCCAATTTTAATAAACTCAGAACAACGGTAAGTAAGGTTCCATGGCAAGCAACCCTAATGCGAAAAGGAGTCCAAGATGGGTGGCACAATGGTAAACAATTCCATCAAGGAAAAGAGGGGAAAGACAACAGAAGAAGCCAATGTAGCTTCACAAAAACCTTAGAGATGACCTGAAAACAAAAAAGGACACATACAGGAAGTGGAATGAAGGCCAGGCCACAAAGGAAGAGAGCAGACAAGTAGCACAGAATTGCAGGGATGGCATCTGGAAGGCTAAAGCTGAGAATGAGCTGAGATTAGTTTAGTTTAATTTCATTTATAAACCGCCCATAACCAACGGCTCCCTGGGCGGTGTACAACATAAGATAATACAATAAACCAACAAAAATCACGAAATATAAAAAATACAGATACATAATAACAATAATGTAATATTAAGATCACTAAACCATTAAGACATTAAAATACTTTAACATGAATTAAAATGCCTGGGAGAATAGAAAGGTTTTAGCCTGGCGCCGAAAGGATAACAACGTAGGCGCCAGGCGTACCTCCTCGGGGAGACTATTCCACAATTCGGGGGCCACCACCGAAAAGGCCCTGGATCTTGTCACTACCCTCCGAGCTTCTCGATGAGTCGGTACTCGGAGGAGGGCCTTAGATGTCGAACAAAGTGCACGGGTAGGTTCGTAGCGGGAGAGGCGTTCCATCAGGTATTGCGGACCCGCACCGTGTAAGGCTTTATAGGTCAATACCAGCACCTTGAATCTAGCCCGGAAACAAATCGGCAACCAATGCTAACGGGCCAGAACAGGTGTAATATGTGAGGACCGATTGGTCCTCGTCAACAGTCTGGCTGCTGCGTTTTGCACTAGCTGCAGCTTCCGAACCGTCTTCAAGGGCAGCCCCACGTAGAGTGCATTACAGTAATCCAATCTAGAGGTCACCAGAGCATAAACAACTGAGGCGAGGTCGTCACTGTCCAGATAGGGGCGTAGTTGGGCTACCAACCGAAGGTGGTAGAACGCATTCCGAGCCACTGAGGCTACCTGAGCCTCCAGTGACAAGGAAGGATCGAAAAGAACCCCCAGACTACGAACCTGTTCCTTCAGGGGGAGTGTAACCCCATCCAGAACGGGATGAACATCCACCATCTGTGCAGAAAAGGCATTCACCAACAGCGTCTCGATCTTGTCTGGATTGAGTTTCAGTTTATTAGCTCCCATCCAGTCCATTATCGCGGCCAGGCAACGGTTCAGCACATCAACAGCCTCACCTGAAGAAGATGAGAAGGAGAAATAGAGCTGCGTGTCATCAGCATACTGATGGCAACGCACTCCAAAACTCCGGATGACCGCACCCAGAGGCTTCATGTAGATGTTGAAAAGCATGGGGGACAGAACCGATCCCTGAGGGACTCCACAATGGAGAGTCCAGGGTATCGAGCAATGCTCCCCAAGCACTACCTTCTGGAGACGATCAGCCAAGTAAGAGTGGAGCCACTGCCAAGCAGTACCCCCAACTCCCAACTCCACGAGTCTCTCCAGAAGGATACCATGGTCGATGGTATCAAAAGCAGCTGAGAGATCAAGGAGAATCAACAGAGTTACACTCCCTCTGTCCCTCTCCCGACAGAGGTCATCATACAGGGCGACCAAGGCTGTTTCTGTGCCAAAACCGGGCCTAAAACCAGATTGAAATGGATCTAGATAATCGGTTTCATCCAAGAGCGTCTGGAGCTGGGCGGCAACCACCCATTCCAAGACCTTGCCCAGAAATGGAACATTCGCTACCGGTCGATAGTTGTTCAAATTATCTGGGTCCAAGGAGGACCTCTTCAAAAGAGGTCTCACTACAGCCTCCTTGAGACAACGGGGGACAACTCCCTCTCTCAAGGAGGCATTGATCACTTCCTTGGCCCATCCGGCAGTTCCAGCCCGGCTAGCTTTTACTAGCCAAGAGGGGCAAGGGTCCAGTACCGACGTGGTCGCACGCACCAGTCCAAGCACCTTGTCAACTTCCTCAAGCTGCACCAACTGAAACTCATCCAATAATTGAGGACAAGATCGTGATCTGGGTACCTCAATAGATTCAACTGTTCTAACATTAGAGTCGAGATCCCTACGGATGCATGCGATTTTATTTTGGAAGTGCCCTGCAAACTCGTTGCAGCGGGCTTCAGATGCCTCTGTGATGTCCTGAGGGCCAGAGATTAACAAGGGAATGCTTATCAGAGTTGCAGAGGGATAGCTAATACCCTGGAAGACAGAAATAAAATTCAAAGGGATCTTGGTAGGTTGGAGCATTGGGCTGAAAACAGCAGAATGAAATTTAACAGTTCTACACCTAGGAAAAAGACACCAAATGCACAGTTATAATATGGGGGATACTTAGCTCAGCAATACTACTTGCAAGAAGGATCTTGGGATTGTAGGTGATTACAAGTTGCATATAAGCCAAGAGTGCAATGTGGCTGCAAAAAAGGCAAATGCTATTTTAGGCTGCATTAACAGGAGTATAGTTTCCAAATCGCATGCAGTATTAGTTCCCCTTTATTTGGCAATGGTTAGTTGTTAGGAGACTCCTATTACCAACAGAGCTACAATGGCCAGAGTGGTTTAACAGGTAGCCCCTCTTCTGGGGATTGTAGCTCTGTGAGAGAAATAGGGCGTCTCCTAACAATTCTCAACACCATTCAGAAAATACACTTAGGATACTTTGAGAGGAGAAGCCATGGCTATTTAAAGTGCAATAAATATCTGGTGTGGATCTGGCCAGGGACAGCTTTGGTTTAAATTTGGATGGGAGACTACACATGTCTGCTGTAGAATAAAAAGGTGGGAGAAACTCCAAAAAATAATGATACTGTTAACAATGTTTTCCTTTTGGAAAGGGGCTTTCCCTCTGTCCAGTTCCCACCCACCCAGTCTCCTCCCCCTCCCTCCCCCTTTGCTCTCCTTCCTGTCCCTCCCCTATGGTCAGTTTCAGCTAGCTGAAGCATGATTGCACAGGAGTAAATCCCATTGAACCCAATAAACCTCCCCTCCCCCTTCCTTTCCTCTCCTGTCACCTCCCCTTCCAATTCCCTCCCCCCTCCTCCTTCCCTCCCCCTTGGTCAGTTTCACCTATCCTAAGCGTGATTGCATGAAAGTTAATCCCACTGAACTCAATCAACATGCAAATGATCAGATCTCCCCTCCCCCTCTAATTTTCCTCCCTTCCCCCTCTTGTTTCTTCCTCTTCCCCTCCACTTGCATGCCCTCCCTTCCCTATGGTCACTTTCGTCTTTCCTAACCATGATTGCACGGGACTAAATCCCACTGAACTCAACAAGCATGCAAACAATCAAACCTGCCCTCCTCCTCTTCAGCCCTCCTTCCTCCTTCCCTCTGTCCTTCCTCCTCCTCTCCTCCCCCTCCCTTCTCCTCCCCCATGGTCTGTTTCACCTATCCTAAGCATGATTGCAGGGGAATACCACTGAACTCAGTAAGCATGCAAATGGATCAATCCATTCTCAGCAGACTTGCACAGGATCCCATTTCTTACCTTCCAGATTAAAAAGCAGAGAAATTCATTAATAGGCAAAAAACCCTTGCAGTTTAAGAATGTACCTATAGCCAACAGATATTTCTATCAGACTTTAAAAAGCAGGGAAATTGGGCTATAATGAATGCACCAGGGGAGCAGAAGACCTGACCTCCTCTCTGAGATATTGTACCGCCCTACAAATTTGTAAAAGTGCAAATACAATTTGAGTTGGTCTTCTACAGTTCAATCCTGGGTAGCTTGGAAGAATTTGGGAACATGTGCCTCTGAGCATATGGTGAGTGGTGGCACACAAAAGGCAAAACCCACCCAACCCGTCAGCAAGGAAACCATATCTGAAATATAGGCATAGAACCAGACATATGATATACAAATCTATATTACAGATAAACATAGACAGATGTTAATAGCACTATAAGACTCCAGTCCCAGACTAGCTGGAGCCCTCAATAAGAGTATTCCTCTTATTGGGTTGGGGTACACTAAACCTTCATTGCAGGTCCCACTTATATTCTTCAGTGTCAATATTAACCCAAAGCCAAGACGTATCTACAAAAAATACCCCTCTCTTTTGAGCGTACTGGTCTACTCTACTACTACTACATATTCAATATCAGGATGTGACAGGAACTGGTCTTCATGGTCAGTTGTGATGTTCCTGTATTAGTGTATATATGGTAAGTGCTGTTTGTATAGGAGATACATGGTAAGTGGAATGAAAGAGGAGGGGGGAGTGAATGGGCAGTAGAATGCTAGATGATTGGCTGAGTGTTTAGAATGGCTGAGAGTATAAATGGAAGGAGGACAGTTAAATCTGGGTGGACGTGAGAGGGTTGTTTTGGTGGGTTTGGAGAGGAGATTGTGCGGAGAGTTGGTGGATGTGAGGAGAGTGTGGCGTTCGGATTAATACTAAGACAAGTATCATAGCAATAGAAGAAACCATATGCTTATGTGCCTTTATAAAGAAATCTTGTTATCTTTGTTATTTAATAAATACTGTATTTGGTTTACCAAAGGCCTGATCCTTGGCTGGGGTTTCACAGACCAGAAGGTAGGGTAAGGTAAATACCAAGGCTGAAGAGTGACAAATGGTGGCAGCGGGGAAGGGAAGAATAACACCACAAGTATTCAGAGCAAACCAGGATTATCTGCATTGATACAAAGGGATTGGGACAGCTTAAGCACGCAGTCACAGAGGTAACCTGATAGAGAGACTCAGGCAGAGTCTCTGGGAATACGGGTTATAGGACGTGACTGGTGGTGCTGCCTAGCAGGGGGATCTGGTGAGGTCTATGCTAGAGCGGGGAGAGAAACCATAAAAAAGGACAGTCCGGACTGGTGGAGTCCCTGGTGGTGCCTAGTGACAGGCAGTAACCACGAGCAGGTAGGAACCTGACAGGGAGAGCCAGGGAAGGGCGTCACATCAGTTACCAGGAATGAGGAAACTCCTGGCAAAGTGGGTTCCCTCCAATATCAATGGGCCCTCTAGTTGGTTTACCAGTGAGAGGCAGCAGCTACTGCACTGTAATTTAGTGAGCAGCTATAAGCTACCTGCCACTGTAATCACCCACAATGTCCTGATATGACACTTCTCAGGGACACTGCAGGCAATTTAAAGAGGTCCAGAGGAGGCATCAGCACTGGTGGGCAGCACAGCTGCTCAAAGATGCTAGGTGCTCATGCCTGGCCTGCTGTCACCACTGGTCTCCCAAAATACCAATGGTTGCTAAAGTAGAAATTACCTGCAATCTGACTGCCTTTACAGCAACAATTTCTAGCCTTCAATGCACAAAAGATTGTAGTGGTGGGCAAAAGACTGAAAACCTCTGCCATGAAATATATCCCATGATCATTCTTTTATTCTCTGCCATTTATCCAATAATTAGGTTGATTGGTTTCACTGAACACATTCTACAGTTAACAGAGAATAGTGCTTTGTGTAAAAAATAGCCTTTGGCTAACTTATCTGAAATACCACCTCTGTCCCTTCAGACACTCTCAGGCGTTGAGATCAACAGAGGGGGCCCTTTTGGTAGTTCCGCCACCTTCAGAAGCTCAGGGTGGGGGTGGCCCAGGAGAGGGCATTCTCTGTGGCGGCCCCTAAGTTGGGGAACTCCTTCCCCACTGAGGTGCATCCGGCAACTTTGCTGTACAGTTTTAGGCAAATACCTCTTTGCCCTGACCTCTGGCACCTGAGATGTGTGTCTTTAGGACCTACCCTATTTTGGGATTTTAGGTTGTTTTTAAATTGTTTTAATGTTTTAACTTTTTTAAAATTGTTGTAACCCCCCCCCCCCCCGGACCTGTGGGTGAACAGCAAGTAATACATGATGACGATGATTATGAATAAATAAATAAATAAATGTTTGGCTAAATGATACAACTCACATTCATTGAGTGGTTGATTTTGCACAAGGTATGCAAACTCAATAGATTTAAAAATATTTGGTGTGACAACTTGAAAATGGCTAAGAATCAACCTTCTTCCCTTTGTGAAACCAACTACACCCCTGGCCTTTAAAAAAATTGCTCTTTTTGACTTTTATATAAATTCTATTGTCTGAATGACAGTTCAGCTATTTTGGAGAAAAGCTCGTTATATACTGCGAACATTTAAAATTAGTTATCTCAAGCTATATAGCACAGTCGGGAGGAGAGCCTGGCTGGGAGACCAGAGTCTGTGAGTTCATATCCCCGCTCGTGTCTCCTGGGTGTAAAGAGCCAGCTAAAGAACACCCCCCCAATGAGTGGCTCATGGGTTACGTGCTCTGCCACCTGTGCAGCTGTGGGCAAGCTGATGGTCCCAAGGAGCCCAGTTGCCCCAGTTGGCAGTTGCAGACAAGGAAGGGGCTGGCTTGTGCAGCTGTGGCAAGCTGAGCAGGCCCTAGCCAGCTGGGGAGGACTAGCAGAGGGAGGCAATGGTAAACCCCCTCTGAATACTGCTTACCATGAAAACCCTATTCATAGGGCAGCCATAAGTCAGGATCAACTTGAAGGCAGTCCATTTCCATTTCATCTCAAGTTTATCATTGCACTGTTCAGTCAAACCTCTTCTTACATGTGGCAAATCCATTGTCAAATCCATTATATGGCTAAAATCTTATATCCTGGGATACATTTCAAACCACAAACTCAACACTTTTGTGTTACTCAGGCAAACTTTTGGTTTTGGAGATTCAAAGGAGGCAACTTGGTTTTTCATGCAGTCAGGGATTTCAATACAAACATTCAGGATGCAATCCTATATATACTTACTGTAAGGATAAATATCACTGTACCTTTAAATGCACACGTCTAGTTTACTGGGAATAAATGAATTTAACTCAGTAGCACCTATTTCTGAATAGACATACACAGTGATGCACTGTCAGACCCTAACCCTTTACTAATGTTTTTGAGTTCCTTTGCAGGCATCAATTTAGATTTAGGAACCCAAACATGGATGTTTTGGTGACATTAGAAACTGTTAAGTTTTCACTACGAGTTCTGGTTTTTAAATAGGGATGAGGAACCTGTGGCCCTCCAAATGTTGCTGGACTACGACTCTCATCATCTATGACCATTTGCCATGTAGGCAGGGGCTGATGAGAGCTGGAGTCCAACAACTTCTGGAGAGCCACAGGTTCCCCACCCATGTTTTAAAACAACTGAGTGATATCTATCTAGGTCATATTCAGAGGAGATCCCTTGAAATCAATAGACTTGGTTTCAGTAGGTCTACCTTGAGTATAACTAACATTGGATATCACCCATTATCTTTTAGAGCATAGCTGACTGAACGAGGAAGAGTAAAAGAGGAGATCTATTATTCCTCATACTAACAATGACTCAGGATGGTCTTATTAAAAAAAAAATCTCACAAGGCATATCTCAGTATTTGTAATTAAAAGTTGTAGAAGATCTTTCTTATTATTTACTATTATGTATCTTATAGAGGGAATTGTTGAATACAGTTGTTAAGGATAAATTAAAATCCCCAGTGCTTGTAAAACTACAGTTCACTTGTCCTATCTAAACCAGCTTGGGCTTTATGGGAAATAGAACCAAAGTGGCCTTTATTTGACTTTGATATAAAATCTGGTGACCTGACCCTTACCTACATTCCAGTGGCTCGCATAATAAAAGCCGGTTTAAGCTGGAAACTTCCCTACTATGCATTTTCTGTATCACATTTGTGCTTATGGCCTTGCTTATTGTTACAAACATGCATTGCATAGAAATGTCAATTGCTATCCCAATGCCCCTCATATCCTTGACTTATACTACTCCTTTTGATATGTGAGCAGAGTAATATCGTGTCTGTCTCTGGTTTAGGGGGCGCCCGGTTGCAGCTGGGCCTCCCCTCAATAGTTGCCTTTGTCTGCTCTTGCATAGTGCTTATCTCAAGGACATGCGAAATATGCAGACAGAGAGTCTAAGAGATAGTCTTGATGTTTCTACTTTGTCCTTCCCCCGTACCCCTTTTACCTCCTTACACATGCCCCAAAGCTATGATAGTTGGCAATGTTTTCTTTGTGTTTTATGACGTGAACCCGATATTGTAAACTTCGGGGTAAACCTATATAAACCCTTGAACACCAATAAACGAGGTTCCCATGCTGGCCTGCTTCGGCTTGTAAGTATTGGGTCCCCTTTGCAAAGGTTTTTGTCTCGTGTTACTTGATCTCTGATAGTGGGTTCATTTGCACTCAACTCCGCACTCTTCCCGGGTGTAAAAAGCGAGTTGGGGTTGACAGGGCGACTTGCGTGTTGGGTTTGGACCTAACACAGTCTTAAACAGGTACTGATTTTCACCCACAATTAATAGAAATGATGTTTCTTTAGTACTGCAGAGTCAAATTTATTGAAAGCAATAGAACTGGCACTTATTCCTGCAACAAGTCACTTCAGAAGACCCTCTAGGCATATTTATAAGGAAGAAGGCACTATAAAGGAGATGGCCTTTTTAAAGGTATTCAGTTCTCATACTGGAGACAGTTTTAAATCTCTGTGCTTAATACATTAATGCCTTGTTTATAATTATTCTGTATTCAATATACAGTAAATGTCTATTAACCTTGCACTTAGATCAATAATACTGCCCTGCTTTTTGAAGTAGCCCAATTGGCACAATATGAATGAGCAAATGTGTGGACTCCTGGAGAGGCAGTTCTTTAGCTCCTCCCTGGTCATCCTGCTGCTGCACTGTGCCAAGCCATAGTTTGGCTTAACATGTTCTCCAAACCTGGGGCTCATGATTTTGCTCTCTACAGACAAACTGCGACCTGTAACAAAGGTTTGCCCTTACAGCATATGGTTAGTCTGAGAAAACTAAACTATGAGTCAGATGACACACTAAGCCAAATCATGGCTGAGGGCAATGCAGCAGCAAAATGACTTAGGAGGAGGGAGTAAAACACAATCTCCTCTCCAAAAACCTGGGCAATTGCTTGTTCATGCTAAGCCATGGTTGGTTTGGCTTCGCATTATGTGTGAAAAAGGGCATTATGATTGTTTTAAGGCTATATTGAGTAGAACACAATAAATCTGAAGTATCTATGTGGTGTTAATTATTCCCCCTCTCCTTTCTTAAGTAATTCTGATCTCACTAAAAGTTGTTCTTTCAAAAGACATAAAAGGCCTCTTTTTTCATTTCCCCCAGACTTTCAAAGCTGTTCTTCGTTTCTCCAGATTGATAAAGTCAAGCAGTTTTAGGCAGATTCTAACAATTTCTTACCCTAACTCTTCCTGTTATTTTAGCATCTACATCATTGAATTGCCACCTTACTTCCAGTAGCTACAAGTTCTAGCCTACGTTAGAAGGTCTTTGAAAAATATTTGATTATTTTTAAGAACTTAGTTTTAATTATTCCCCGTGGTATACATATGTATATATGGATATTCTCCCTTCCTCTCAGATTTGTGACAAGATTCCTTCCTTTCCTGTTTCTATAGGAATTTGGTTTCCTTCCTGTTAAGCCTATCAGGCCTGTTTCTCAGCAGGGTTCCCCCTTTAAAAGGAATCTATTTTTGTCCACTTACATTGTTTTTGTTTTCCTTTGGATGATCCCTATGCTGTTCTAACTGCTTTCTGCATTTTAAAAAAAGAAATCTAAAACTTGTTCAGTTTTTCTTTTTAAAAAATGCAGTGGCAAATAAAGATGCCATCAACTTTTTAATAGGTGGCCTAATTTTAAAACTTGCTTAAGACTTATTTGTAGGTTCACATAATCCTAACTATGGCACATGCCACAAGGGGACAAAATGTGATATCCTGTCAGTATCACCAGGGTATTATGTTAACACTGCACCCAGATATGACAAAGGAAAGTCAGAGTGTCATACACTGACCCAGTTTGCACATCACAGAGTCAATGAGTTGCTATGAATACACCAATCTGGACTGTTCTCTCTCACTACCACAGAGGAAAACCCCACAATCCCAGGTTTAACACTGCCATTGTCATCTAATGCTCTCCATCTTTGAAAAAGAAATAATAATGACCTAATGCATAGAGTTGTGATGAGGATTTGAGATAAATATTACTTAAGTAGCACTGAAATAATTGGGAATAGCTATGCTAATATAATGTGCTGTATTAGCTTCAGATAGCTGGAATGGTGTTACACCATATGGTATACATCACAATTTGATGAAAGAACATCCCCTCCCCCCTGCCCCAATAAGAAGGCATTAGACCTACAAGCATGCTCTCGCTCTCTCCCCGCCCGCCCTTCCCCCTTCAGATGGCCAGAACATAAAACTTGGGAATGAGCAGCATATAAACCTCTCTCCACTTATTTTCCATTAGCACCTTTCTCTTTTCTCTACTGTGAGGAACAGCTGCTTTATTTAGAACTTGAAGATCTTGCCTCATTTCAAAAGCTCCAGCAGGTTTCAGAGATTAGTAAAATTACAAGTCATCAGTACAGATGAGCAAAATCACTATATGCAGCCATGCATAACAATGAAAGAAGAATGGCCCCTTTATTTAGCACAGAGAGACTATACACTAATTTGAGAGTAAGACCGACTGAACACAATGGGACTTACTTCTAGGTAAAGCTACACAGGATTGTGCTCTAAAGATACATTTCTGTTCTTACCTTTGCCACCTTTTTCTTTATAGCTTTGGAAACATTTTTATACATCAGTGAGCAGGGGCTTTTTAAAAAATTGTTTTAGGGAGAAAGGCTAAGAATAACTGTTGCTATTTTTTCTAGGGAGTTTCAGTTTATTGTTCCCTCATCCATCGCATTATTAATTCCTGTTCAGGAACTCTATTGCTTCACCATGGTTTTTATTGTATTGAATAATTTTATGTATTTTTGTATTGTGGCTTGTGCTTTGTCAGGAAGCAGGGTAAAAATCAAATGAATTAATCAAAATTAACAATACAATAAATGAAGAACAGAGGTATGTGAAAAATCTAAATCTTCCACCTTGCATGGCAACTGTCCAACACTCTGAAGGACAAAAAGCCCTCTAGAACAGTGGTTCCCCGCCTTTATGAGTACGGGACCCCCTTTGTAAGCTCAAAAAATTTCATGAACCCCCCCCCATTGTAATTTTAGTCTCTGTTAACTGGAAAATGTTGCATGGTAAAATCACATATCCAGATATCCCTTTTCATAAAAAGCTCCCTGCAGCCAGTGTGGTGTAGTGGTTAAGGTGTTGGGCTACGACCTGGGAGACCAGGGTTCGAATCCCCGCATAGCCATGAAACTCACTGGGTGACCTTGGGCCAATCACTGCCTCTCAGCCTCATGAAAACCCTATTCATAGGGTTGCCATAAGTCAGAATCGACTTGAAGGCAGTACACAGGTACTAGGTAGCAGACAGGGAGGTGTTGCTTTCTCTTCTTAATGCAAAGGTCCAATCAAATTGGGATCCCCTGACAGTCTGAAGATGCACAGTCCTGTCTCCCAACACCAGTGGTTTGCAGTGTTGGGCTAAGATCCAGGTTCAAATCCCCACCCAGCCATGAAGCCCACTGGGTGACCTTGGGCCAGACACAGTCTCTCAGCCTGACCTAACTCACAGGGTTGGTGTAAGGATAAAATGGAAGATGGGGGGAACCATGCAATAATAATTAATTAATTAATTATGTTTCAGCTGCAGTATGTGGACCCCAGCCTCAGCCAACCTGCTGAGCTTTTAAAAAATCATCATCATCATCAGGAAGCAGCAATGTGGTAATGGTGGAGATGCTAGTTTGTTAAGACAAGAAAGTGGATAGGTTGAGGAGGATTAGTGCTTTTAGGCCTTGGAGTGGTTATCAGAATTAATAACTTGATTAGTCTGCACTTGGGGAATGACAGTGCAGCAGAAGACAGATCAGCGCATACACACACACAAACAAGATCAGCCTCAAAAGACCTTCTCTCCATCCCACCAGTTAAAACAGCCAGACTAGTGAGGACTAGGGAGAGGGCTTTTTTAATTGTGGCCCTCACCCTGTGGAACTCCCTCCCAAATGATCTCCGCCATGCCCCTTCTATGATGAGTTTCCACAGAGCCTTGAAGGCCTGGCTCTTTAGGCAGGCTTTTGGGGTGGGCTAGGTTTTACTATTATTGCTTCAGATTTTTAATGTTTAATGTATTTGTACGTTTTATTTTGTACGTCGCCCAGAGTGGCCGGATAACCAGCCAGATGGGCGACTAATAAATTTAATAAATAAATAAATAAATAAATAAAACACACCTGCCCCTCCTGCAAACATCTGCAGGTGTGCATGCTTTTGGGCACATGGGAGGGGGGAAACCCTCAACTGCTGCAGCATCTTGGAAAGAGGATGGTAGGGGCAGAATGTAGGTGAAAGAAAGGGGGACACTGGCACACACACTTAGCCTCAGAGATGGGGGGCGAGCAAGTCCTGAGCTTCCTCATTGCTCTTTGACTCTGTCTGGGCGGAAGGAGACATCTGGTCGGCCTCGCAAATAAGAATAATTTTTAAAAGGAGGTGGCAGTGAAGCAGGAGTCAAGAAAGGCAGGCAGGCTGGCTGTCAGGAAGGAAGGGGGAAAGCAGCCTTTTCTTGCAGCCTTGCTTCTTGTTGCTTCACGAAAAGCCCTCTCCTCTCATTCTAAATAAGGGCATCCTCAGCAGCGGCAGTGCAAGGAGTCGGGAGTCGGGATAGCAATCCCCTCTTCTTCCTGGTAGCACCTCCCTCAATTTCCTTTGGCATCTGCCATACGTGGTATAGGCAGATGCCTGCCCTTGGTGTGCCTGAAAGATGCTCTGGCGTTTCAGCAAAATCCTCCCCTCTCATTTGGAGCAAGGGGGAGGTGTCATCTGCAGCGGCAGTGGGGGGCAAACAGCATCCAGGTAGTGAAGAATTTTTTTAAAAAATAAATAAATAAATAATTTATTTACTGTTCATGGCTCTTTCTGGATTACTTTGCAGCCTCCCTGGGGGTCACAGCCCCCAGGTTGGGAACCACTACTCTAGAACAAAACTTGATTTACAAGTCAGGTTTCATTGGACAAATAATCTCATAAATGAAGTGCCACAGCTAAAAAAGCCCTAGATCTAAGGACAGGGGTTTCTCAGACAATCTTAAATTGCAGGAGAAAGCAGCTACTGTCATATTATCACTTTAAAAGGTTACCTGAGCAACAGTATAAAAACAAACAAGGAACCAAAGTGTGAACCAGGAAGTCCAAATGTTGACTTTGGCATAAGCTCTCTGACTTTGGACAGCCACTATCTCTGAAGTTCAAACCTCTATCTGCAATATGGGAATAATAATACTGCAACCTTGCCTTACAGAGTTGGTGTAAGGTTTCCTGAGATAATGCATGTAAAATCCTTTCAACAGTTTATTTATTTATTACCCGCCTTTCACCCAAAGGACACAGCACACGTTACATAAAAAGTATTTTAAAAGAGACCCTAACATCACAGGAAATGCAGCAGCACATCAATACAGTAGAGGGGGTGAACCCAACTAAAATATTACCTTACTCCACCCCTGCAAAAACCTGGGCAAAGGGGTGCATCTCTTGACCTGCAGATTATAGACTGCAGATTGAGTTGCCGATGCACATCAGTGCAAGATGCAGTTTAAAAAACACACTATATAAATGCCAACTTCTTTTTATTAACACGTCAAATGCTCTCTTTCCTGTCCCTGTGAAACAACCTCCAAACTATGAACCATTTACCACTATATATTCAGTTAATCCCCCTCTAGGATGCACACCTTAACGTGGTGAGGGGGTTTGAGAGTGTTGAAGAAGCTGAGAACAGTGCCATCAGGAGTCTAGACCAAGAGGCTAGACTACTAGCAGGGGCACCCAAGGCAGAATGGTCAAAGCTGAAACACCAGACTAAGATGCATCCAAACTCAGAGGAAGGTAATGGTAAACCACCTCTGAATATCTCTTGCCACGAAAACCCTATGAACAGAGTGTCCAAAATGCAACACGAGACAGTGCTGGAAGATGAGACCCCCAGGTCAGAAGGCACTCACCGAGCTACTGGGGAAGAACAAAGGACAAGTACGAGTAGCACTGTGACTAATGATGCAGCTGGGTCAAAGCTGAAAGGAAGCCCAGAGGCTGATGCGCACAGATGCAAAAGGAGAGTCCGGAGTTGTACGACGCACGCAATAGGAACAAGGAATGTGAGAAGCATGAACCAGGGAAAGTTAGAAATTGTCAAGCAAGAAATGGAACGTATCAACTTTACAATACTTGGCGTGAGTGAATTAAAATGGACGGGAATGGGACATTTTCAATCAGGCAACTGCAAAATATTTTATGCAGGAAATGAGAAATTAAGAAGAAACAGGGTTGCTTTAATAGTGAGAAGTGATGTAGCAAAAAGAAATTAAGAGATATAATGCAAGGTCTGAGCAAGTTATATCAATGAGATTTAACGAGAAACCTATTAACATAAACCATCATCCAAGTCTATGCTCCAACGGCAAACACAGAAGAGGAATTGGAGAGATTTTACGCAGAAGTACATAAATATAACACACCGAAACAAGATGTGCTGATAATCATGGGGGAGTGGAATGCAAAAGTAGGGAACAGACAAGAACTAGGAATTGTGGGAAAATGGAGCTTAGGAAATAGAAATGAAGCAGGAGAAAGACTTATTGAATTCTGTGAAGCCAATAATTTGTTTCTTACAAACACATTTTTTGAACAACTGAAAAGATGACTGTACAGGTGGACATCACCAAATGGTCAATATAGGAATGAAATTAATTATATAATTGGTAGCAGAAGATGGAGAAGTTCCATACTTTCTGTAAAAACAAGACCAGGAGCAGACTGTGGTACAGATCATGAACTGGTCATATAAAAAATAAAAAACCAGAGTAAAGCTAAAGAAGAACAACAAAGCAATCATAATGTCAAAATACAATTTAAATAACATCGCAGAAGAATATAAAGATCAAATAAGGAACAGATTTGAGGCTTTAACTTAGCTGACAGAACCAGAAGAATTATGGAATGAAGTCAGAGACATTATCAGGGAAGAATGCAAAAAGACAATACCTCTCGTTAAAAAGAGAGAGAGACCTCAATGGATGACTGAAGAAACTCTTAAAATGGTTAAAGAGGGAAGGAAAGCAAAAGCAAAAGGAGATAGAAACATGGACAGAACCCTACATGCAACAATACAGCAACTAGTACGTAGAGACAAAGATAGCTATTATAATAGTTACTGTATAGAAATAGAAGAGGACAACAAAAGGATAGAACAAGGATAGACATGGAATGAAATAAATAAATAAACAAGAGCCCTATTCCAAAAGATTAGAGAAAGTTGTTGGGAAAGAAGAGGCTCACATAAACATGATAACAGCGTTAAAACAAAAAGGACTTACTTGTGGCCATTGGTGAATTGCCATGATTTTTCTACACATAAATTAACTTTTAAATAAAAGGTGATTATAACAACAACAAAATGACAGCTTATCAAATGATTGCTCCAACTGCCATAATTAGTTGAGACAAAATATGCTACCAGAAAGGAAATGATGAAGATGCTGAACCAGTTCACACTTTATGTTGAACCACAGTTAAAAATAAATTATGATTTAATGGGAACAAGTGGTGTGCTGATGCACACTGCTCAATCGTGCCTGCTGTGTTCCTTCCTTGCTCCTGCCTTTTCCAGCACGGAGAAAATAAACCACGGCACTGGCTCAGCACTACATGTGAACAAATGTTTGTGGTTTATTTCTCCCAAATGAACCATAACTCATAAGCAAAGAAGAAACCTTGGGTTCTACTCATGCTTTGTTTGGAGAGTAACAAACCACAAGTGCTTGTTCACACTTAACAACAAGTCAGTGTTGTGGTTTGTTTCCTCTCAGCTAGAGAAGGAGAAAGTGAAGTGGGCATCACTGTTCACATTAAACCATGATTTAGTGTGAAATGTGAACCAAGCAGCTACAAAACAGCCTAGGAAAGTGTGAACGCTCTCTGTATAAGCCAGTAGATATCCATGAACCTTAAGCCTCAAGTCTGTAGAGAGAACAACTTGAACCTGTTCTTTACATTAAAATGGATAAAAAATGTTTCATCACTTGATCACAGCATGGAATGACCAAACAACATATTTCTAGCCAGGAGATTGGGGCAGCTGTCTACATATCATTCACCTATCTACTTCTTTGTAGCTAGCCTTTGTAGATCACAAAGCCAACTGGATTTTATTCTTAATGCTCTACTTGCGCTATCCCAGATTCAACCCAAAGAACACAATGACCAGTCCCCATATCAGGAACTTGGGATGCGGAAGGGGGTATTGTGCAGCTGTCTTTGTTCCTGTTTGTAATTATAAAAATGAGAACAGATGTGTGGTCCAGCACTGGATGGGAGCATGGATCCCTTAGAGCAGCCTTTCCCAACCACTGTGCCTCCAGATGTTGTTGGACCACAATTCCCATATTTCCTGACCATTGGCAATGCTGGCTGAGGCTGATGGGAGTTGTGGTCCAACAACATCTGGAGGCACACTGGTTGGGAAAGGCTGCCTTAGAGAATGAAGTGAAAATTAGGGATGTGCTTCAAACCATGAAGGGCCCCCAGTTTGGTGCTTCCAAAAACAGCCCAGTTTGGTTTAGACTCATTTGGAGGCTGCCTGATTAATCTCTGGTCTGAATCTGCATTCCAATTTTAAAGCTTAATGTCTCCCCACTCACTATTATGGGGAAATAACATGGCAATAGCTTGTTTCTGGATAAAATTTGCAGGTATAGTACCTCTTCTTCAGTTGATATAACCTGCCAAATTACAGATAGATATGTCCAAGGAATCAGAGGGTGAAACCCTTAGTTTGTTATTTCAAACTCCCACTTTGTCTCATCATCACCATTTGTTATGCTCTAAACTTTATAAACTAAGAAACCCCCATATGAATCTCTTGAGCATTCTGGTTGCCCTGTTCTGAACCTTTTCCAATTCTATGATATTCTTTTGAGATGTGCTGACCAGAATTGTACACAGTGGATTAAATGCTGCCATGTCATAGGCTGATATATTTATAAAGCAACTTGGTACAGCCAAGATGGAAAGCGTTTATCATTGTTCTTACTTCGAACAAAACACAGACATGAAGAGGTTATAATTGTACATAATTACAAACTTTGGAAACATATTGATCATATGATATTTTTCTAAAAAATGAACAAACACCCACTGAACCAGTGTTTGCAACTTAACTTAAAGCTTATATATCTCACAATGGAAATGTAGACAGTCAGTCAACAATGAAAAAATGCAGACAATATGTGTAAGACAGAGGAAATGAATCAATCAGTTTGAACACCTTGCCAGAGTTTCACAAACTTGCCTTCATGATAAGGGGGTTGTGTGCAGTTGCTATGGTAATCTCACTTTTCTTATCACTGCTTTCATTTAGATCTTGATGTCTACTGGAAAGAATACTGTGGGTCAAGACTGTCAGCGGTAAGACTGGGAAATTGAGCAAATTAAAAATGGAATAGGTGTGGGAAATGTATTTGTAAGGGGAAGTGTGCAGACTGTTTCATCACCTTGAATGCAGCATTGCAGAAGATGTTGCCCTCACAACATTTCATAAACACCTCTACATTCCGGAAGCTTCTCTGAGGTATAGACTGAAGCACTGAAAGCACGTATTTCCCTCTAAATTTGGGCTAATCAAGAAGATGTGGTTCCTGCTCATTCTCCATCTCCAAATGTATCTATCTCAGGTCTAAGAGAATCAAACAGCATGTCACTTATCCTGTATCAAGAGCTGACAGATTACTATCGGAGAGGGTTCCCTGTCAACAGCTGCTTAACATTATGCAACAGAGAAAGTTCTTCAGAAGAAAAATTACACACCATGAATGCTAATTGTGCACAGTAAAATGGAAATGAATAATGGACAGGTCCACTGTATATTTCAGCTGTGGCGTTTGCAGGTCATACATCATCAAGCTGAACAGATATGCTGGTCATGTTCTCATCTGTACTTATCTTTGCCTAAGGTAGCCATTTCCATCCCTATTGGCTTCTTCACATATTCACATTTCTTATATTCACAACTGGTCATAAAACCTACTAGCAGCTACCTGTACGAATGAGGGAAAGCAAAAATCATTAAAGGGCTGTGAGAGTCCACCTGGGGCACCCTCTCCACCATTTTATGCAGGGTGAAGGACCACTTAGAGCAGTGTTTCTCAAACTATGTTCTGTGGAACCATGGGGTTTCACGAAGCAGTCCACGGAGTTCCATGAAGAAAAACATCTTCCATGAAGACAAGTGCTGCAATGTTTGAATTCCACTAAGCTGTAGCCATGAAGTTTAAATGCACTCCTGAAGCAATTGTGTTGGGAATTCCTTCCTCTTCTTTTGTTCCCTTACCTGTGCTTTCCAAGAGTTAAATCAGTAGCATCTGGTGGGGCAGTGCAGGGGAGGGTGGCATTGCATAATTTTCTTCCCTATGCCATGTGTTGCTGCCGATTACTGACAGAGAGGGGGCGAGGTAGTGGGGAGTAGGCACAGTGTGAGTGCAGCAGCAGAGCCAATCTGCTGCTCCACACTCCTTCACTCTCAATGCAGCTGCATGCAGCATTGGGAAGTCAAATAAGCAACACTGCCCTGCCCATGCTGCCCACTACTGGGTTAAAGGTGCTGTTTATGCACTTGTCATGGGAGTCCCTTGTCCTGCTCTTAGCACCTTCCGTTGAGCTGCAGCCTGGATAGAGAGATAAGAACTCTCTCTGATAAGAGACAAAGCCTTAAGGATGGCAAACCAATTAAAGGCTTCTCCCATCAGAGGAGATCAGGAGATCGATAGCAAAGTTTTTCAAAGTCTCAAAGTTGCTGCTTTGTCTGGCTCTCCCTTGTTTATTCTCCAAATAATGATCTCCCTTACCCCCCTTTAAACACAATTTAAAAACATTTTACTGCAAGGGTTCTGCTGAAGTTTTGTTGAAAATGAAGGGATCCATCACAGCAAGTTTGAGAACCGATGGCTTACAGAATGCTTGTTGGGGTCACTCCGAGTTGCCATTATTGCTCTATTCAGTTGAGTGAGATTAGGAATTTCTGTTACTAGTTGCTGGGCTGCTGGAATTATAAGAAAAATAGTGAAAGACCTGCCATGTTTTCCACTATCCCAAACTGTACCTCCCAAAACACTACTGACCACACTCATTCCTGAAGCCAAGTTGCTAGCCTGATTCCACCTCATATAACCACATTCTGTAAGGTTGGTAGCTAAATGCCCAACCTTATGATGGGTAGGATGAATGCGCAGGAATGAGTCTGTATTTCGCATTGATGTATATTGCACTGACGCTGATGGAGTCAGGCCATACATTATCAAGGGCAGTGGACAGGCTTTGTCCCCATTGCAATGTGATTCCTAGTACATAACATCATTTTCCCCCATAGGAATGAAAAGTTCAGTATAGAGGTGCAGGGGAATAGGAGTCAGCCACTAAGGGGTTTTTTGCTGCCAAACTGCTGAGCCAAAATGTAAACCTCCCCAACACTCACCCAAATGTTTGCAGACTTTTGCTCCCTGAAATGGTCTCCCCTAGTTTAAACATCTCTTTTCACACCCTGTCCTCCAAATTTCAAGTCCAAAATTTGCAAAGAAAACCTTTCAGTCTACCTATAAATATGTATAGATATTTAATCTATAGATACATATACAACACATAGGCAAGTGAACCTTTCATTATGCGAACATAGACCTTTTCTGGCTACTGCTTGAAAAGTCTGCTCTCACAAATGGCTCCCTCCCCTAGGCTTCACCTTAGTGGGAACAGCATATGCATCTTTTCACTGCTGAGATGCTGAGCCTTGTAGTCCCCATCTAGCCTCTGGGAGGAAAAAGTATTTGCCCAAACTCAAAGACACCCACCACCTCTGCCGTCCCCTTGCTCAATGCAATTTCCTGGGAAGCCTTGGGGCAGAGGAAAGGGGAGGTGGTGACAGGTACTCCTCAAGCATCCTTGAAGATTAACAATTGTTTGTTCCAAATGCATGTAAGCCTTGACCTCTTTCAGGGCTAGTTCAATTATGCTGGTGCATCCCTAGAGCTAGGGAAAACAAAATTACACTTCACAATAAACTAAATCACTCAGGGGAAAAAAATCTTTTTTTTTACCTGCTGCTGTCTTTGACGCCTCATCTGGGCAAACTGAGACATTAAGATTTGCCTGTCCAACAGCTCCATTCTCTGTTGCCTCTGTATGTCCACAGTTGCTCCCATTCCGACTCTAATCTCACTGGATGGCTCCACAGATGAGAAAATTGGTTCAAGTGTCCAAGCAAATATTCTTGCCACACCACTGGGTACACAAAGTACATGGTACACTTTTAACACACTGCTGCTGTAGCACATTCCAGAAATCTGAAAGCAAAAGCAATTTAAAATGCTTGATTTAAAAATATTGATGGAAAATTTAGATAGATTTTAAGTCTCTTCTAGCAGCATATAGTTATCCGATATGAATTTCAAGGGATAGCTACTTTTGATGCCAAAGCAAAACTCCAAAGATGGCAAATATTATTTTTGTCTCACATACGGTTCTAGATTTTACTGAGGCACAACTCTTGTCACCAAGAAACTGGTTATACTGGCAAGTAAAACGAGGAACAACCATCTATTTGATTTAATAATACTAGAAATGTTCCTATTTATCTCCATTTTTCCTAATCCTGTGGATATATGTCATCTTTAAGGTGCACATTAATTATTGTCAGTTGCTGATTCAAAGCTCTAGAAATACAGAGACTTAAGACTACAATTTTGGGGTAACTTACAACTAAAAATGGTGTTGCCAGTATAAAATTAGGATCAGAAAAAGATTAACATTTGAAAATATGTGGGAGTTAGTATAGTATCACATAGTTATAAGAAAATTAAAAAGCAATTTAAGCTTCTTTTGTGACAGCATCTAGTTACCAAACATCATATTAATATTTACATTTGATGTGTTATTCACAGCAATAGATGAAAAAAATAGGAGCCAATGCATACTCATTTCACCATACTGTGGCAAAATGATTAAGTAGTTTGTGAAAAACCAAATGCACTTCTAAATTATAGGAGGCATTTCATAAGCAGCTCTGACTCCCAATGATACTTTCTTATCTTCTTGTAGATTATAGCCCAGTTCTTCCTGATGTGGTTAAACCTGGATCTGGCTGATAGCACTACAGACTGCTCCTCCACAGGGGAAAAATGACGTATTGTTTTTAATTAATTATTTTATTACATTCACATCCCAACATTTGTTCCAAAAAGCTCAGGGTACTATACATGGTTCCATTCACATTTTATCCTGTCCAATAATCCTGTGAGGTAGCTTAGGCTGAGAGTTGGTGATTGGCCTAAGGTTACCTCATGAGTTTCATGGCTGAGTAGGGATTTGAACCTGAGTGTCCCCAGTCCAAGTCCAAAATGCTAACCACTACACCACACTGGTGAACTAGATGTCAGAGAAAAGGCTAGACTAGAACTCCTCTCCTGGACATCCAGTTTTCTGTATATGTGGCAGATTTGTATGAAGTAGTGTTGGATAATATAAGCCTCTGTACGAAGATGGCAGCCCAGACACAGGTTTGAACTAGGCCTTCTTTACCTGATTTCAAATCACCTTGGTTGATTCTTCTGCCCTCCTCCCCAGCTGTAACACATTTGACTGAAACAGCGGCAGTATGACAGGAGGTTCATATTGGCTAAGAACCTAAGGTCGAAAACTTTAACTGGGGTTAAGGCTCAGTGAACTCAATATAGTAGCTGATAGCAAAGTGGGGTGGCAACACTCATCTGACCTCTGGTTACCTTCATTGTGACTGCATACTGGAATGGAAAGAGGGAAGGGCAAGATGGCTGCAAGGTCAGCACAGTGCACATGCACCAGCAGAGTCAATCCACTGCTTCCGCTGGTGCATTTACACCATGCTGACCTTGCCATGTTCTCATCCATCTCCACTCCCAGTATATGGCAGTGACACTGGCCACTGGAGGTCAGATGAGTGCTGCTGCCGCCCCATCCCGCCATCCATTACTGACTCAATAGTGCTTACTCTGGAATAAAAGTGTATAGCATGCACTGTTATGCATGATTGCATCTATCTAGGGTCACCTTCCTAGCAATTTGTGAGGAAGGCTTTCTGGCTTTTATGGATTCTTAAGTTACAAGCATGTAACCCAAGACCATCTTCAGTTAATACATTTTGCTGTTCCTATTCTGTTCTTTTATCCCAAAGACACTGTCGGCTAGCTTGATCCCAAAGCACTGTTGGCTGTGTGCTAGGGAAATAAAAATGTGTTTGACGCGTTTCACAAATTTCATTATATATCAGTTCACTAGTTTTATTATTATGTTCAAGTCTAATAGCTTTTTTATTCTGTTTATCAAAGCAGTTTATGAATAAATATTCTCCTTGACACATGCCCCTATTTATAGATAACCTGCAAGAAACAAGGCATGACTGCCCAACTGAATTTGGTAGGCAAGCTCAGGAATTAGGAGGGAACTTAGATATCTATTACACACCTAAGTTACTTGCAATATTCACAGGGAAAATGTTTACAAATGACATAAACCACATATCTCTCTATGTACATACAACATTATCAGGCCCAGTTTGTTCTAGCAATGGCAATCTTCAGTCTAAGTCAGTGATTCTCAAACGGTGTGCTCAGGAACACTGGTGCGCCCTAATACGTGGCTAGGTGTGCCTCAAATATTATGAAAGTATATTTTAAAAATGAGAAGAAACCCATTTGTATAGGGTAAGTAATAGTTTTCTATAATTTATTTTTATTCATAGTTTAAAATATATTAATATATTTTTAATTTTGTACATGAAGTGTGCCAGAAAATTTTTGTTTTACAGTGTGCCGCGAACCAAAAAAGTTTGAGAACCACTGGTCTAAGTCATAATTGTCTAATAAATACAACATATCAGATACAGAAGTTACATCATCCAATGGGTTCATATTGTTGCTCCAAATTAAGAAGAGCCTGACCTTTAACTAAATTTTACATAGTTAAATGATTTTCTTATCTTAAATCAGGCAGAATGTTTTTAAACAATGGAAACTAATACATGCCTCAAGAATAATTTTATGGATGAAAAGGGTATGACAGATGGCAAATATAAATGATAAAATGTCAGGCCAGGGTGATGGTTTATGTTCCTGCTGAAACTTCAAGCTGTTCAGAGATTGGCCCCTCTCTGGCCATATCACAACTGAATTCATGGAGCATGTATTTTCTGCTTGGAACTACAACTAAGCTACCCATTTTGGGGTGGAGTGGGGGAAACAGCTGCTGCTTCCCTCAGGAAAACCCAAACTTCTGTTATTCCCTTTGACCCTGGGTAAAAGAGCCAGGATCTTCTGCTAAGTAAGTGCTTTACTTGCAGTGCTTCTGGAGAGGAAACTCTTATCTTCTCCTTGAATGAATATGATGAGTAGAGATCAGCCTGTTTCTTCCACTCATTTGGTCAAAGTGTGAGATACGACCAGTACAACAGCTATTTTTCTTCTGTCAGAAGAGAAATGATCTAATATACTCATATAGAATACACTGAGACAGAGTTCCTTTCCTCCTTGACGTCTAATGTGGCATGATGAAGATGAAACGCATTCATTCCCAACGTTAATTTGGTAACAAGACAAAAGAATTACAAGGCGGTTAACCCTGCCCAAGGTCCACAGGTTAGCTATCTCTGCAGGAAACTAAAGGAGAAATTGAACAGCCACATATGCTGGTAAAGTGCACTGAAGTATTTATACTGGTGTAAACATCTTAAGAACAGAGCATAAGACTGTGTGCTACATATTTTCATTCGCCCCATCAAGTACGTATGCATATTCAGTGGTATTCTGCTAGCTTTAGTAGTTTCTTTGACATTCAGAACTTCCTGTTCTGCTAGTTATTACTTGAAAAGCTAAACACATGCAAATTCAAGTCGTTTCTCTTTCTATAAAAATGTTTTTCTTACAACTTAGGAATAGGAGGGATCTTTAGAGACGCTTACAATTAAATTGATTTCTAAACAAACTATGTTAGAGCATTATTGTCATGAGTCCTGTGAATATGGTCCTACAGTAATGAGGATGAAGAGAAGGAGACAGAATGGGGCTTGGGGGAGGCCCCCAATGACTAGCATTCAGAGAAGGTGGAGGCCGATGGCTTCAGTGCTGCTGACAGTGACAGCAATGCCCCCGTGGGTCCTATAACAACTGATGAAGTGCTGCCTGACCAGGAGGTTGTCTCTTCACTTTCCCTATACTCCCCTTCCTCACTCACCCTGCCATCGCTGCCATATACCTCTCCTCCTAAGGAGGAGGACCTTGCTGAAGTGTTTTTGCCACCCTCACCTCGGATACGTAGGCTAGTGTTGGCAGGCTCAATGGGTTCCCAATGTTCCCCTGAGGCGGAGCGCCTGTATGCGCATGCATTCCCCACAGTGACACTGCTCTCATGCAAGTAGAAGGAGCTCGCCCACACACTTAAGGGTTGTAAGGGGGTGTATATAATTGCTGCGACAACGTCTTAATGCAGTGTCATCAGGCCTAGCTATGCCTAGTAGAGATGCTGAATCCTGTGTAACCTGAATCCTGTATAACCTGATTCATGAAGCGCTTTGAACTGAAATTTTCCATTAAACCTATTAAAGAAAAGCACATCTTTGTGTCCATGTCTGACTCTGACAGGTGTGAGCAGAACAATTATCCTAGAATCTTCAAACACAAATCTCATAGTGAAAAACATTGTGTTATGAGAAAAAAGATATCTATACACCAAGGTACAAAAATAAATAATTCACTAACAGGCAAAAAACCTTGCGGTTTAAGAATGTACCTGCAGCCAACAGATATTTCAATCAAACTATAAAAAGCAGGGAAATTGGGCAGCTATAGTGAATGCACCAGGGGAGCAGGAGACCTGACCTCTGAGATATTGTACTGCCCTACAAATTTGTCAAAATGCAAACAAAATTTGGGTTGGTCTTCCACAGTCCAATCCATTTCCTGTATAGCTGGGAAGAATTTCACTTATAGCTGCCCAATTTCTCTGCTCTTTAAAGTTTGATAGAAATATCTGTTGGCTATAGGTACATTCTTAAATCGCAAGGTTTTTTGCCTCTTAGTGAATTTCCCTGCTTTTTAGTCTGGGAGGTAAGAAATGGGAACCTGGGAAAGTTTGCTAAGAATTGATTGATCATTTGTATGCTTATTGAGGTCAGTGGGATTTACTCCCCTGCAATCATGCTTAGGATAGGTGAAACAGACCACAGGGGATGGAGAGGGAAGGAGGGGGATGGGAGCAGACAGGAGGGGAAGGGTAGGTTTGATAATGTTCATGTTTATTGAGTTCAGTGGGATTTACTCCCATGCAATCATGCTTAGGATAGGTAAAACTGACCATGGGGAGAGAGGCCTTGAGTGGGCAGGGGAGGAGGAAGAAGGGAGGAGAGGAAGAAGGGGAAAGGCAGGTCTGATCATTTGCATGGTTATTGTGTTCAACAGGATTTACTCCTGAGCAGTCATGGCTAGGATAGGTAAAACTGACCATGGAGGTGGAGGGTGAAGGGACAGTAGAGGGAAGGAGGAAGGGAGAGAGAGGAGCAGAAGGAGTGGGAGGGAGAAGGAGGGGATTGGAAGAGGAGGGAGAAGGGGGGGATTGGAAGAGGAGGGGGGAGGGGATTGGAAGGGGGAAGGAAGGGGCAAAAGGGGGGTGATGGGAGCAGGAAGGAGGGGGAGGAGAGGAGAAGGAGAGGTTTGATTATTTGCACGCTTATTGAGTTCAATGGGATTTACTCCTGTGCAATCATGCTTGAAAATGAAATGGGTTGCCTTCAAGTCAATTCCAACTTAAGCAAACCCTATGGATAGGGTTTTCATTGTAAGCGGTGTTCAGAGGTGGTTTACCATTGCCTTCCTCTCAGTCTGAGGCAGTGACTGGCCCAAGGTAACCCAGTGAGGTTCACAGCTGTGTGGGGATTTGAACCCTAGTCTCCCAGGTCGTAGTCCTAGGACTCATGGGGGGGAGGAGGGAGAGGGGAGGGGGGAGAGGAAGGGATTGGAAGGGGATGGAGAGGGAAAGGGTGAAGGAAGTGAGAGGGAAGGGGCAAGAGAGAGGGGATGGAAGGTTTGATCATTTGCTTTCTTTTTGAGTTCAGTAGGATTTACTCTTGTGCAATCATGCTTAGGATAGGTGAAACTGACTTGGGGGAGGGGCAGGGGGAGGGCGGGAGGAGAGGAGATTGTATGGGTGGGAACTGGGCAGAGGGGAAGCCCCTTTCCTTTCCAAAAGGAAAACATTGGGAACAGTATCATTCTTTTTCAGGGTTTCTTCCATGTTTTTATTCTACAGCGGGCACATGTAGCCTCCCACTCAAATTTAAACTAAAGCTGTCCCTGGCCACATCCACATCAAATCTTTATTTCAAGTTAGACAGTCACGGCTTCTCCCAAAGAATCCTGCGAAGTGTAGTTAGTGAAGGGTGCTGAGAGGCCTAGGAGATGCCCTGTTCCACTCACAGAGCTTCAGTCAGAAGCCCTGTACCCGAGAGAACTTCAATCAGAGTGGCTGACTATTAAACCCCTCTGGTCACTGGAGCTCTGTCAGGGGAATAAGAGTCTCCTCTCAGTACCCTTTACAAACTACACTTTCCAGGATTCTCTGGCTGATGTTTAATGAATTTCAACAGATTATGAGAACTCGGACAGAAAAAAGTCCAAAAGGGGTCTGTTTTTTCTCTCTCTCATTTTACACTTTGAACTCTCAATTCTCTCTGTTTTGTGTATCACCATGAAAATGTAAAGGGTTGTTAAGTAAGTGTTTCTGAGTTCAGGATTATACGTTTTATAAAGTTTTGTTTTGAAATTTGCTTATGGGAAGCATCAGAATGGCATGGGGGGTATTTTCAATTTAACATTGTAGAATGCGAAAAATCCATGCTGGTTATAGTATACAGCCACTCTCATGGCTATATAATTAGTCAGCAAAGTAAACACTTATTAAGGTGGATTCATATTTTGGGTTTAACTAATTTGTTATAGAGTAACTAATTTGTTATAGTGTAGAGATCAATAATGTTATAAAGTAAGCAGAGGATGCTTGCTTCATGCATAAAATATGGCACACTGAAAATCTCTACTTTCTCTTGTTCACTTGATTATCATTGTCAAATGTCTTCACTTTAATTATACCTCGCTGTCTAGTGGTCCGCACCCTCTCAACACTAAAAACCACAAAGAAAACGGAAGTGGCTCTGGCTTTGTTTTCACTTCCGATAAATCAAACAGACATTCTAGGCTGACTTGCTACAGGACAGAGATGTCCATTTGTATTCTTTTTGTTTATATCAGGGAGCCAACATCATATTTACCTCACCACCAGTTCTGTAGTACCGTAAATCTGAAAACAAATGCCAGTTTGAAACAGCAATTACTAATGTGAATTCAAAAGCCAGTATATAGCTCAACAGGAAAGTTGATTAAGGCTCCTAAGCAAATTTAGCAGTCCTGGGCTAAGGGTACAGATTCTCTTATGGATCTGTAACTGGTTAGAGAACAGGAAGCAGTACGAATAAATGGGCAGTTCCCACAATGGAGGTATGTAAAAAGAATCTACATTGGGGACTGGCACTTTCAAATGATTCAGAGTCATACAAATAACATGATGGAGAGATTCCAAAAGGATTTCTCCAAATTGGGGCAGTGGCCAATAAAATGGCAAATACAGGTCAATATAAATAAGAGTACAGTGATACACACTGGGGCAAACATTCCTAACTTCACACACTGGTGGGGTCTGAGCTGATGGCAACCAACAAGGAAACAGAACTTGGGGTCATAGTGAATAGTCTATGACAATGTCTACCTAAGCTACAAGAGCTGTGAAAAAAGTTACATTCCATCCTAGGGCTTATTACCAAAGAGACTAACAAATGAAACTGCCAATATCATAATGTCTTTATATCAAGAATGGGAAACCTCAGGCCCAATGGCTGGATGTATCCTGCAGAGGACCCCATCTGCCTTGCAGCCTCTCATTCCCCCTCCCCACAGCAATTAGGCCACTGGTGCCAAAGCCAGGGTTTTTAAAAGTCTGATTGCAGCAGGGGCGTCTTTTGAGGCAGGGTCACAGCTAAGAAGGGAAGGCTTATCCCTCCCTCCCACTATCAATTTGTCAGCCAGATTTTTATTGTTTATAGCCACTGTCCATTACAAAGTAACTCACACACACATCCAAAAAGACAATCCAAGAGCAAGTTAAATATAAATTTTCAGAAATGCAAGTTCTCAGAACTTCACGTTGTCAAGTTCCCCAAATCATTTAGATTAAAAAATCCTCTTGGCACGCAACACTGTTTGAGTTTTAAAAAGTATCCCCTAGGTTTCTTGATGCTAGTGCATATAAAGCTACCCTATAGGTAACAAAACCTGTATTAGCCAGCAACCATCTAATTCTGAAATCTGAATGGCTGCTGACCTAGAACATTCTGAAATGGATAGAGGAATCTATTGGTAGATGAGTTGTATAAACAGCAATGCAGAATATATTGCACAATATCTTCAATCTGACCTAATCTGCACACACAAAGATGGTCATTTGTTGAACTACTTAAAAAATTACTGGCCTGAAATTGCGTGGGCATAGTTTGAAATCTAAGCTACAGAAATTCATACCTTAGCAGGGGAAATGTACAAAACTGAGGAATTATAATTCTTCATATATTTATATACATTTTGCAATCTTCAGCAAAAATTACATTATAGATCTTATGGTCAGAAATGTCCTGAGATGACATTTGAAATTAACTTGACATCAAATTATTACAAGTTGTGCCTACCCTCTAATATACAGGGCTGAAAAACACAGTTTTTCTAAATATTGTTCAGATTATATATAAAAAAAATTCATTGCAGAATCATGGATTTAAGAACACATACTTTCAGAGAAGTCAGACAGTTCTAATTAATGTTCCAGGTGTATTGTGTAGGACTTCAAATAGTACATGTTTGAATTTACTCTGAGCTACATCCAATTCATCCCTATTAGAAATTCACTAATAGGCAAAAAACTGTTAATGCACCCAAAATAGAAATAGACCATAACCTCCAGTTCGAAACAAAAAAGGCTATCTTCACCATCATATGACATTGACCAATAAAAAGGCTTTGAAATTAACAAAAATAAATTTGACACAGATTTCTAGGATGAATAATGAAGGAAATAAAATTTTCTAGTTTAGATTCTCTGTAGAAACATTAGTAACACAGGAAAGAAGCAAAGTAAGAAGAACACCAACAAACATACAAAAATATAATTCTTCATCTTTGGAGATGGCAGGTGTTGCCACCACTCACCATGTGCTCAGAGGCACATGTTACCAAATTCTTCCAAGCTACACAGCAAGTGGATTGGACTGTGAAAGACCAACCCAAATTGTGTTTGCATTTTGACAACTTTGTAGCGCAGTACAATATCTCAGAGAGGAGTGCAGGTCTCCTGCTCCCCTGGTGCATTCACTATAGCTGCCCAATTTCCCTGCTTTTTAAAGTTTGGTAGAAGTATCTGTGGGCTATAGGATCATTCTTAAACCACAAGGTTTTTTGTCTATTAGTGAATTTCCCTGCTTTTTAATCCAGGAGGTAAGAAATGGGATCCTGTCCAAGTTTGCTGAGAATGGATGGATCATCTGCATGCTTATTGAGTTCAGTGGGATTTACACACACATACCAGGCAATTATGTTTAGGATAAGTGAAACTGACCACAGGGGATAGGGAAGAGAGGAGGGAGGGGTGGAAAGTCAGAGGGGAGGACTGAGATGGGAGCAGGCAGGAGGGGGAGGGGAGAAGAAGGACATGTGGTCGTTTGCATGTTTATTGAGTTCAGTGGGATTTACTCCCGTGCAATCATGCTTAGGATAGGTAAAACTGACTGGGGGGGAGGGATGGGGGGCTGGAGTGGGCAGGGAAGGCAGAAGAAGGAAGAGGGGAGGAGAAAGGGAGAGGAAAGGGGAAGGAGGGAAAAGGCAGGTCTGATCATTTGTATGATTATTGAGTTGAATCGGATATACTCCTATGCAATCATGATTAGGATAGGTAAAACTGACCAGGCTGGGCCTGCCAACCATGACGTCTTCTGTATCTTTCACAGTTGGGCAGGGGGAAGGGACAATTCTACCTTGTGGTTTTTCCCATTACAACTGGCACTTGGCTGACTTTCTCTTCTCCTAAAGATACAGGATCAGTCTCAGGCCCTGAACCTGGCAACCCTACCTCCCACCCAAATTTAAAACAAAGCTATCCCTGGCCACATCCACACCAGGCCTCTATTACACTTTGGAGAATCATTATTTATTTATCTATTTATTTAGTGTATTTATATACTGCCCCATAGCCAAAGCTCTCTGGGCGGTTTACAATAACTAAAAACATTAAAAACAACTATACAAATTTAAAAACACATCTTTTAAAAACAATTTAAAACAATTTATCATGTCTTCTCTCAAAGCCATGGCTCAAAGCCAATCATGGCTTTTCTCTGAAAGAATCCTGGGAAGTGTAGTTAGTGAAGGGTGCTGAGAGTTGCTAGGAGACGCCCTGTTCCTCTCACAGACCTTCAATCAGAGTGGCTGACTGTTAACCATTCTCTCAGGGGAATAGGAGTCTCCTCTCAGCACCCTTCACAAACTACACTTTCCAGGATTCTTTGAGGGAAGCCATGACTGTCTCAAGTGAAATCAAGTCTGGTGTGGGTGTGGCCCTCTTATTAGCCAAGCCCAGCAGCTGTGAAGCTTTTAGAACACTGACAGTTGGTCCTTACTGAGCATGCCCCACGTTATAATAGGCTTCCAGCCAACATTTCTCAAATTAATTAAAACTCAACCAGGCATTTTTTTAAAAAACTTTTAAACTGCAGTAGATGAAGGTCAGAGTATGGGGCAAGGTGGGGACTTCCCGGAAGGAGTGCTGGCTGGTGATTGTCTCTGAGTGAGCTCTATCTCAGAGGAAGCTTATTTCAGTTAAAAGCCAGTCAAGAGGAATTTTTGACTGGCGTAAATGTTCTCCAAGATAAAAGGGGAACCGAAGAGATTATCCACGGAACTCCGTCGAGCTGTAGATTGCTAGATTTGATCAGGAATCCCCCTGAGATAAGAAGGCATTTCTAGCAGCGGAAGACTGAGTCTGGATTTCCAACAGGCTGTTGACTTTTTTTCTTTCTCTTTTAAAAACGTTTTTAACGAGCTAGCCTCCTTCTGTCTAAATCTTATCAACTAACTTAAATTACTATCGTAAAAGAGACTTGTTTACGAATTGGCAACTCAGAAACTTGGGTGAGTCACACTTTTTTCGTATTATACAAAGCTAAGGAAGAAGGGAGCAATTCAAAGAACCTGCTTTATTTTTTATGACAAAAAGCTGGCTTAAAGCTGGAATTACAAAGATTAAACGGATAAGAGGCAACTTATTAGATAAGATGATTTGATTATTTGAAGGAAATATATCTGAGAATATTTTTTTTTATTTTGGATTAAAAATTTTTTTTTTGAACGAATCTGCTGTTCGTGTATCTTACTAACTGCTGGATGCTGAGAACTGGATTTGTTTTACATTCCTGAATGTGCTGGAGATAAGAACTGTGTTCGTTAAACAGGCCTGGAATATTAACTTTTTTGTTGCTGGGAGAAAAGAAACTGTTTGCCTCTACATTGGCTAATAATAGAAAAGGTTTTTTTTTTTCCCAAGAATGACAACTAGGAAAACAGCCAAAGTTTTGGAGCGAAGAGTTTCAATTGATACACAGGAAGGGATGGACATGTTCCAGAAAATTATGGAGGGATTTAGTGATTTTAAACAAGAGTTGAAACAAGAGATGAAACAGGACAGACAACAACTTAAAGATGAATTTTGCAATATGAAAAAGGATTTTAAAGATTTACAAGATCATATTAAAACAGAAGTGGGTGAGATTAAAAATAACATTGGGCAATTAACACAGGATGTAAAAAATGTTAAAGATAAGGTGCAAACCTTAGAGAATAGAATAGATATTACAAATATGGAATTGGAAAAAAATTTGGACTATATTGCTGTTATGGAACTTAGAGATAAAGAACATTGCTTGAGATTCTGTGCAATTCCTGAGGAAACAGGTGAAGATATCAGAGAGAAAATTGTTAATGTTTTGGCAAAATCCTTCGACAGGAACAAAGATCGGATGGAATTTGAAATAGACAAAGTTTATAGAATTAATTCCAGATATGCAACAATAAAAAAAATCCCAAGAGATGTGCTTGTTCATTTTTTAAAAAACAGGACCAGAGATATGGTTTTGCAACATCATTTTAACAATGTCTTCAAAATTGACGGTAAAGAAATACTGGTGATGAAGGAAATTCCTGTTAGGCTTCTACGTAAGAGAAAAGATTACGCTTTCTTCACAGAAAAACTTAAACAATGTAAAATTCAATTTAGATGGGATGTTCCAGAGGGAGTGATTTTTACATTTAGACAACAGAAGTATCGATTAAATACTGTTCAAAAAGCAAGGGATTTCTTGAGAAAAGCTTCAAAAGACATGGAAGAAGATAAACTCAAAGATATGGATGTAATTCCTGGGAAACAAAGTCAACAGAAACAGGTAGAGGAAGAAAAGGATGATGATGGATCAAAGGGAGCAACAGGCACAGACTTTTCTAAAATACATGCTTAAAAATGGATTACAAATATCTAACTTGGAATATAAATGGAGCTAATTCGTCGCAGAAGAGAAAGAAAGTATTTCATTATTTGAAAAAATTAAAAATGGATATAATTTGTTTACAAGAAACTCATATTAAGAAGAAAGATTCTAAATATTTAATTTGTAAAAATTTGGGTGAAGAATTTATTTCGGCAGGATTCAAAAAAAAATGGTGTGGTTCTTTATATTAATTCACAATTGTCTCCTAAATTGATATTATTGGATGATAGTGGCAGATTTGTGGGAGTTGAAATCGCCATTCAGGGTACAAAAATTTTGATAGTGGGCATTTATGCTCCTAATGAAGATAAAACAAGGTTTTATACTGGACTTATGGAAAAACTATCAGAGTTTGCATATGATCATTGGTGTGTCATGGGTGATTGGAATGGGGTAATTTCACCAAAAATGGATAGACTTTCTGAGAAAAATATTAAAGAGACACAGGGCAAATTGCCGAAGATCTGTTTCGAATTGATGGAAAATTTACAATTGGTGGATACTTGGAGATATATAAATGACAATGCAAAGGAATTTACTTACTTTTCAGAAAGACATAAAACATTTTCGAGGATTGATATGATTTGGATGCCTAAAAATTTAGTGAAAGATATTTCCAAGATGGATGTGTTACCAAAAACCTTTTCGGATCATAATCCAGTGATATTGACTTAAAAAAAAATAAATCTTGGATTTAGATGGAGACTAAATGAATCTTTATTACAGAATGATAAAATAGTGCAGGAATGTAAGAAGAAATTAAAAGAGTTTTTTGAACACAATTTACATAAAGGAACAGATGAAAATATTGTTTGGGATACAAGTAAAGCATTTATGAGAGGATATTTTATTAAATGTAATTCTGAATTAAAAAAGAAGAAGCAACAGAAAATGCAATTGATCTTGGAAGAAATAAAACAAAAAGAGGAAGAATTGAAAAAGAATCCAACTAAAGCTTCTACTGTAAATCAAATTAAAATGTTACAGAAACAAGTGTCAATGTTGACAGTTAGAGAAATTGAAAGGAAATTAAATTTTGCTAAACAAAGGACTTTTGAATTTGCAAATAAACCGGGGAAATGGCTAGCATATAAATTAAGAAAAGAACGACAAAAAAATCTTATTTTAAAGATACAAGAAGGAGATGAGATGTTGACAGACAATTTAAAAATCCAAAGGGTTTTCCATCCATATTATTCAACTTTGTACAAGTGTCAGGAAATTCCCTCAGAAAAAATAGAAGAGTATATATCCAAACAGAATTTGCCCAAAATTACAGATCTTCAGAGACAAGCTATTAATGGTCCTATTACGTCAAGAGAAATATCTGAGGCTATAAGTAAAATTAAATTAGGAAAGGCGCCAGGACCGGATGGACTATCAGCAATGTATTACAAATGCTTGGAGGAGGAACTTTTACCACCTTTACAGTATACAATGAATTCTATTTTATAAGAGGGGAAGATACCAGATAGTTGGAAAAATGCCAATATAACATTAATACCTAAAGAGGGGCAGGATTTAACTAAAACAAAAAATTATCAGCCAATATCTTTACTGAATAATGACTATAAAATTTTTACAATGATTTTGGCTGAAAGAATGAAAATAATATTGCAACAATTTATTCAGGAAGATCAAGCGGGGGTTTTACCTAAAAGACAATTACGTGATAACATCAGGAATGTTTTGAATGTGTTGGAATATCTAGAACAACGAAATGACATACAAGCTGCTTTGATTTTCTTGGATGCTGAGAAAGCATTTGATAATTTGAATTGGAAATTTATGTTTAAGGTTCTAGAGCAAATGGACTTTGGAGATAATTTTAAAAAATGGATCAGATCGATTTATACATCACAGAAGGCACAGATAATTGTCAATGGGGATTTAACGGTCTCATGTGAAATACAAAAGGGTACAAGACAGGGATGTCCATTGTCCCCCCTTCTATTTATTCTGGTTTTAGAAGTGCTGCTTAGAGACATAAGGCAAGACAAAAGGATTTCGGGAATAAAGATAAAAAAAGAGGAATATAAATTGAGACCATTTGCTGATGACTTGATAATTGTATTAGAAAATCCCTTGGAAGGAATCAAAGTATTGATGGATAAATTAGAAGAATTTGGACCATTAGCAGGATTTAAGATCAACAATCAAAAAACGAAGATGCTGGTGAAAAATTTATCTTTAAGAGATCAAAAAGAGTTAATGGAGAAGATAGATTTTAAAATAGAAGAAAAGGTGAAATATTTAGGTATCATTATGACAAATAAAAATTCAAAGTTGTTTCATAATAATTATGAAAAACTATGGACAGAGATTAAGAAAGATTTGTTAAGATGGGATAAATTACAGTTGTCATTAATGGGTAGAATATCTGTAATAAAAATGAATGTATTGCCGAGAATGATGTTTCTATTTCAAACAATACCTGTCATATCCTCTGATCTACCTTTCAAACAATGGCAAAAAGATATTTCTAAATTTGTTTGGCAGGGGAAAAAACCAAGAGTTAAATTTAAATTATTACAAGACGCCAAAGAAAGAGGAGGGCTGGGATTACCAAATCTGAGACTTTATTTTGCTGCTTGTTGCTTAGTCTGGATAAAGGAATGGATTCTATTGAGGAATAAAAGATTATTGGATTTGGAGGGTCACAACCTGAAGTGGGGATGGCATGGATATCTATGGTATGATAAAGTAAAAGTTAATGTGGATTTTAATAATCATTTTATAAGACGTCCTTTGTTTTTGTTTTTTAATAATTTTTATTCAAATATTTCAAAAGACAAACAAAACAAAGTAAAAAAACATAACAATACAACAACAACAACAAAAAATAAAATACTTGACTTCCGATTTGTTGCAGATCAGCTATAAGTATATAATATACATCAAACCTGTCCCTTAATGTATACATACAGGATCACTTTTCTCCATAGGCTGTCTTAGTTAATCGTCAAATCCCAATATCATCATTTTATTTTGATCTTTCAACAAAAAGTCTAAGAGAGGCTTCCATTCCTTAAGAAATGTATCTGTCGATTTTTCTCTAAGTAGACATGTCAATTTATCCATTTCTACTAAGTCCATTAATTTCAATAGCCATTCTTCCATTGTTGGTGTTGATTCCATTTTCCACTTTTGTGCATATAATAATCTTGCTGCCGTAATCATATATAATATTATTCTTCCATATTTCTTTTCTATTTATTATTATTATTATTATTATTATTTATTAAATTTATATACCGCCCGACTAGCGATAGCTCTCTGGGCGGTGAACATAAAATAGTATAAAAATACAATGAATAACAGAATAATATTAAAATACAATCAACAATACAATAAACATTATTAAAATTAGATCAATGTAACTTAAAATGCTTCAGAGAATAGGAAGGTTTTGACCTGGCGCCGGAAGGAAAGCAGAGTCGGCGCCAGGCGTACTTCCTCAGGGAGACTGTTCCATAGTTCGGGGGCCACCACTGAGAAGGCCCTAGATCTTGTCATCACCCTCCGGGCCTCCCTGTGAGTTGGAACCCGGAGGAGGGCCTTCGTAGCAGAACGTAGTGCACGGGCCGGTTCATATCGGAAGAGGCGTTCCGCAAGGTATCGTGGTCCCGCACCGTATAAGGCTTTATAGGTTAATACCAACACTTTGAATCTAGCCCGGAAACATATTGGCAACCAGTGCAAGCTGGCCAGAACAGGTGTTATATGCTCGGACCGCTTGGTCCTTGTCAGCAATCTGGCCGCCGCATTTTGCACTAGTTGTAGCTTCCGAACTGTCTTCAAAGGTAGCCCTACGTAAAGCGCATTACAGTAATCCAAACGTGAGGTTACCAGAGCATGTACCACTGATGTAAGGTCCTCTTTACTCAAATAGGGACGTAGCTGGGCTACCAACCAAAGTTGGTAAAACGCATTCCTAACCACCGAGGCTACTTGAGCCTCAAGTGAGAGGGAAGAGTCTAAAAAGACTCCCAGACTACGAACCCGGTCCTTTAGGGGGAGTGTAACCCCGTCCAGGACAGGGTATATATCCACCATCTGATCAGAGAACCCGTCCACCAACAGCATCTCAGTCTTGTCTGGATTGAGCTTCAGTTTGTTAACTCTCATCCAGTCCATTGTCGAGGCCAGGCAACGGTTCAGCAAATCGACAGCCTCACCTGAAGAAGATGAAAAGGAGAAGTAGAGCTGCGTGTCATCAGCATACTGATGACAACGCACTCCAAAACTCCTGATGACCTCTCCCAACGGCTTCATGTAGATATTAAAAAGCAGGGGGGACAAAACTGACCCCTGCGGGACCCCATATTGGAGAGCCCGCGGTGTCGAGCAATGTTCCCCAAGCACTACCTTCTGGAGACGACCCGCCAAGTAGGAGCGGAACCACTGCCAAGCAGTACCTCCAACTCCCAACTCCGCGAGCCTCTCCAGAAGGATACCATGGTCGATGGTATCAAAAGCCGCTGAGAGATCAAGGAGAATCAACAGAGTTACACTCCCTCTGTCTCTTTCCCGACATAGGTCATCGTACAGGGCGACCAAGGCTGTCTCAGTGCCAAAACCGGGCCTAAAACCCAATTGAAATGGATCTAGATAATCAGTTTCATCCAATAGCGCCTGGAGCTGGCCAGCAACCACCCGTTCCAAGACCTTGCCCAGGAATGGAACATTCGCCACTGGCCTGTAGCTGTTAAAATTGTCTGGGTCCAAGGAAGGCTTTTTCAGGAGTGGTCTCACCACTGCCTCTTTCAGACAGCCCGGGACCACTCCCTCTCGTAAAGAGGCATTTATCACTTCCTTGGCCCAGCTACCTGTTCCATTCCTGCTAGTTTTTATCAGCCAGGAGGGGCAAGGATCCAGTACCGAAGTGGTTGCACGTACCTGTCCAAGCACCTTGTCCACGTCCTCGAGTTGAACCAACTGAAGCTCATCCAACAAAACAGGACAAGACTGTGCTCCGGACACCTCACTAGGATCTACTGCTATAACTTGAGAGTCTAGGTCCCGGCGGATACATGAGATCTTATTCTGGAAGTGATCGGCAAACTGATTACAGCGGGCCTCCGATGATTCCACCCTGTCCGGAGGATTTGAATGGAGAAGCCCCCGGACAACTCGAAAGAGCTCCGCTGGGCGGCAAAGAGATGATTTAATAGTGGCAGCAAAATGATGTTTTTTAGCTGCCTTCACTGCTCCTACATAGAGCTTAGTCGAAGCACTAACCAGCGCATAATTGTATCCGTCGGGAGTTCGTCTCCATTTCCGCTCAAGCCTCCTCCTATCTTGCTTCATCGCTCTCAGCTCCGGAGTATACCATGGAGCTGTATGAGCTCTACACAGGAGAGGGCGTGCAGGAGCGATCGTGTTTACAGCCCGGGTCATCTCCGTATTCCACAGAGCGACCAGGGCTTCAGCAGGAGCGCCAGTCCTATCAGCCGGAAAATCCCCCAGAGCCCTTTGAAAACCTTCAGGATCCATTAGTCTCCGGGGGCGGACCATTTTAATAAGTCCCCCACCCTTGCAGAGGGAAGAGGTTACTGAAAGTCTAAACTTCAGCAAGCAGTGGTCTGTCCATGACAAAGGGAGTGTTGTAAAACTCCCCACATCCAGATCACTTTCCCCATGCTCAGTAGCAAAAACAAGGTCTAGAGTGTGCCCCGATACATGTGTTGGACCACTAACATATTGAGACAGCCCCATGGCTGTCATGGATATTTGTTTATCCATAAAACCCAATAAAAAAAATTCTGGTTTTGACTGAATATTTATCTTTAGAATTTTTTGCATCTTCCTACCTATCTGTGCCCAAAATGATTTTGCCTTTTTACACAGCCACCACATATGATAAAATGATCCTTCTTGTTGTTTACATTTCCAACAAACATTAGAAACATTACTATACATTTTTGACAACTTTTCTGGAGTCATGTACCAATGGTACATCATTTTATAGAAATTTTCTTTAAGATTATAGCATAGTGTAAATCTCAAGCCTTTTTTCCACATATTTTCCCATTGATCCATTTGTATGTTATAACCAAAATTTTTTGCCCACTTTACCATACACTCTTTTACTTGTTCTTCCTCCATATCCATTTTCAGTAAGAGTTTATACATTTTCGCAATTATATTTTCATCATTTGTACACAATCCTATTTCAAAATCAGATTTACTTATTTCAAACCCATACATTTTCTTGTCCATTTTATATCTTTCTAACAATTGTAAATAGGCAAACCATTGAAAACTATATCCTTCCTTTGTCAGTTGTTCTCTCTCTTTCACTATATATTCTCCATGTACATTTTCTAATAGTTCTTGATAAGTTAACCATTTCTCTTTTCCAGCCATTTCTCTTCTGTAAAACGCTTCTTGACTTGAGACACATAATGGTATTTTCGAATAAAACCTTGGTTTATATCTATTCCATATTTTCAACAGAGGACGTCTTATAAAATGATTGTTAAAGTCTACATTTACTTTTACTTTGTCATACCATAGATATCCATGCCATCCCCACTTCAAATTATGGCCCTCCAAATCCAATAGTCTTTTATTCCTCAATAAGATCCATTCCTTTATCCAGACTAGACAGCAGGCAGCAAAATAAAGTCTCAGATTTGGTAATCCCAGTCCTCCTCTTTCTTTGGCATCTTGTAGTAGTTTAAATTTAACTCTTGGTTTTTTTCCTTGCCATACAAATTTAGAGATATCTTTTTGCCATTGTTTAAAAGGTAAATCAGAGGATATTACAGGTATTGTTTGAAACAAAAACATCATTCTCGGTAATACATTCATTTTTATCACAGATATTCTACCCATTAATGACAATTGTAGTTTATCCCATTTTAGCAAATCTTTCTTAATCTCTGTCCATAATTTTTCATAATTATTATGAAACAACTTTGAATTTTTATTTGTCATAATGATACCTAAATATTTCAACTTTTTCTCTATTGTAAAATCTGTCTTGTCCATTAACTCTTTCTGTTCCCTTAAAGTTAAATTTTTCACCAACATCTTTGTTTTTTGATTGTTGATCTTAAATCCTGCTAACGGTCCAAATTCTTTTAATTTGTCCATCAATACATTAATTCCTTCCAAAGGGTTTTCTAGTACAATTATCAAATCATCAGCAAATGCTCTCAATTTATATTCCTCTTTTTTTATCTTTAATCCCGAAATCCTTTTATCTTGCCTTATATCTCTAAGCAGCACTTCTAAGACCAGAATAAATAAAAGGGGAGATAATGGACATCCCTGTCTTGTACCCTTTTGTATTTCACATGAATCCGTTAAATCTCCGTTAACAATTATCTGAGCCTTCTGAGATGTATAAATCGATCTAATCCATTTTATGAAATTGTCTCCAAAATCCATTTGCTCCAAAACCTGAAACATAAATTTCCAATTCAAATTATCAAATGCTTTTTCAGCATCTAAAAAAATCAAAGCTGCTTGTTTATCATTTCGTTGTTCTAAATATTCCAACACATTCAAGACATTCCTGACGTTGTCACGTAATTGTCTTTTAGGTAAAAACCCTGATTGATCTTCCTGGATAAATTGTTGCAATATTATTTTCAATCTTTCTGCCAAGATCATTGTAAAAATTTTATAGTCATTATTCAATAGAGATATAGGCCGATAATTTTTTGTTTTAGTTAAATCTTGCTCCTCTTTAGGTATTAATGTTATGTTAGCATTTTTCCAACTATCCGGTATCTTTCCCTCTTGCAGAATAAAATTCATTGTAGACTGTAAAGGTAGCAAGAGTTCTTCCTCCAAACATTTATAATACATTGCAGATAACCCATCTGGTCCTGGCGCCTTTCCTAATTTAATTTTGTTTATAGCTTCAGATATCTCTCTTGACGTAATAGGGCCATTAATAGCTTGTCTCTGAAAGTCTGTAATTTTAGGCAAATTCTGTTTAGATATATACTCTTCTATTTTTTCAGATGGAATTTCCTGACACTTGTACAATGTTGAATAATATTGATGAAAAATCTTTTTGATTTTTACATTATCTGTCAGCGATAAGACGTCCTTTGTTGAATATATGGAATAAATACAAAACAAGGTTTTTTTCAAAAATACCACTATGTGTTTCAAGTCAAGAAGCATTTTATAGAAGAGAAATGGCTGGAAAAGAGAAATGGTTAACTTACCAAGAACTATTAGAAAATGTGCATGGTGAATATATAATGAAAGAGAGAGAACAACGAATAAAGGAAGGATATAGTTCACAATGGTTTGCCTATTTACAATTGTTAGAAAGATTTAAAATGGACAAGAAAATGTATGGGTTTGAAATAAATAAATCTGATTTTGAAATAGGTTTGTGTACAAATGATGAATGCATAATTGCAAAAATGTATAAATTTTTATTAAAAATGGACATGGAAGAAGAACAAGTAAAAGAGTGTATGGTTAAGTGGGCAAAAAAATTTGGTTATAATATACAAATGGATCAATGGGAAAATATGTGGAAAAAAGGTTTGAAATTTACATTATGCTATAATCTTAAAGAAAATTTTTATAAAATGATGTATCGGTATATGACTCCAGAAAAGTTGTCAAAAATGTATAGTAATGTTTCTAATGTACGTTGGAAATGTAAACAACAAGAAGGATCTTTTTATCATATGTGGTGGTTGTGTAAACAGGCAAAATTATTTTGGGCACAGATAGGTAGGATGATGCAAAAAATCTTAAAGATAAATATTCAGTCAAAACCAGAATTTTTTTATTGGGTTTTATGGATAAACAAAAGGAAAAGAAATATGGAAGAATAATATTATATATGATCACGGCAGCAAGATTACTATATGCACAAAAGTGGAAAATGGAATCGATACCAACAATGGAAGAATGGCTATTGAAATTAATGGACTTAGTTGAGATGGACAAATTGACATGTCTTATTAGAGAAAAAACGACAGATACATTTCTTAAGGAATGGAAGCCTCTTTTGGACTTTTTGTTGAAAGAAAAAAATGAAATGATGATAATGGGATTTGACGATTAATTAAGATAGACTTTGGAAAAAAGTGAATTTCGTATGTTCTAGGAGACAGGTTTGATATATATTATATACTTATAGCTGATCTGTAACAAATCGGAAGTCAAGTTTTTCTTTTTATTTTTTTTCTGTTGTATTGTTTTTGTTGTATTTGTATTGGTTTTCATAAAAATTTGAATAATAAAAAATTATTATATAAAAAAAAAGAGTATGGGGCAAGGTCAGTATTAGGATGACAGGTACTCTGTGAACATGGCCGATTTTTAATGAATTTCAACAGATTATGAGAACTCGCAGAAAAAAGTCCAAAAGGGCTCTGAGTTTTTTTCTCTCTTTTTAGACTTTGAACTCTCGATTCTCTCTGACTGTTTTGTGTATCGCCATGAAAATTGACAAGGTTGTTAAGCAAGCGTTTCTGAGTTCAGAACTATAAGTTTTGTAAGGTTTTGTTTTGAAATGAGCTTATGGGAAGCCTCAGAATGGCATGGGGGGATATTTTCCATTTGACATTGCGGAATGTGAAAAATCCCCGCTGACTATAGTATACAGCCACTCTTGTGGCTGTATAATACCCTAGATTGTTGTACAATATAACAAGTTACAGTTTTAATAATGAAAAGCGTTAGCATAATAAAGCTTATCTAAAGTTCCCAATGAAATCCTCCGTGGCGCAGAGTGGTAAGCGGTGGTAACGCAGCCGAAGCTCTGCTCACAGCCGGAGTTCGATTCCAACGGAAGGAGGAAGTCGAATCTCCGGTAAAAGGGAATGAGGTCCACTCAGCCTTCCATCCATCCGTGGTCGGTAAAATGAGTACCCGGCATATGCTGGGGTGTAAAGAAAGACCGGGGAAGGAACTGGCAATTCCACCCCATATATACAGTCTGCCTAGTAAACGTTGCAAGTCATCACCTTAAGAGTTGGGAACGACTCATACTATAAGTGCAGGGACACCTTTACCTTTTTATAGTTCCCAATGAGTGGCAGATGAACTTTTAATTGCCTCAAAAGTGAGAGTATCATAGAGTATTTTCACAAAAATGAAGCCATACATATTTAATTATACCTTTTGGCAAAAGCTACCACTTTGGTCTTAGTAATTAATAGATTAACCGTCCTGCTTAAAATAAGTTCCAAATTTGGAAAGTAATCTTCTCACACCTACCTTGGATAAAGAAATGAAAGTCATATTGTCTGCATAAAGTAACACTGGAATTCTTTGATTACAAGTTTGGCAGGGGGGGAAGGAGGTGAGAACTCCTTAATGGCATCATTTATATAGAGCTTAAACAATAGTAGGGACAAAATGCAACCTTGTTTTATGCCCGTTCATCTCCTACTGTGCAGCAGTTAAGTTTTAATATGCCTCTTGCTGCCAATGGAAGCCTATTAGTATGGGTGCTGGCTGTCAGTTCCCTGTATCTTGGAATGGGCAACCTAGAACTGGAGATGAAGCAAGTAACCTGGAGCAAGGATGAACACAAAGCAGCAGCTAGGATAAGTTGTTGCTACCTGTGGAAACTGGATGAGAAGCCATTATCCCAGCAAAGGGCCAGGAGAGACTGGGAGGTTGGTATCTTCTCAGTTAGCTCCTCCCCTTTCTGGTTTTCTGCTGGGTCCCTATGCGCACCTGGTCCTTCTCTGGCTTCTATCTCCTCCCCAGGTAGACCTCTGTGAAGCCCTGTGACTGCCAGGCAAGCATTTGTCCATTGTTCCTGGGTTTCTTGTCAGGCCTGATGCTGCCTCAGCTCCTCGTGGGCTGGGGAAGAATCTGGGATTGTGGCAGGGGTCCAGGTGTGGTGTCTTAGGTTATCAGATGCAGCCAAGTGAGGTGCGTTTGGGGCTTGGTAACTTGGACTGCTCTATTATAACAGTGGGCTTCTCAAGGCATGGAAATCTCCACAGAGTTCCACTTCTCTTTCTTGGATAATGTCATGGTCAACCTGGACTCTGACAGTGTGTTTGGGGATGGGGACAACCCAAGCAGAGTAGGCAAATAAGAAGGAAGGAAAAAGAGAGAGAAAGAGGGGACAGACAGAATAGAATGAATGGAGAACGGGTGTGGGGATGAATGGATGTTACAAAGAAAGGATGTGGAGTGGCTTTGGGCCCACCCCCTACTGATATACGGCCCCTGGAAGGTTCCCTACAAGAAAATGTGGCTCTCAGGCAGAAAATATTTCCCCATCTCCATTTATACAAATCTATGTTGTGACTACACTTTAAATATTGTGTACAGTTTTGGTAGCCACCTCTCTAAAAGGTTATTGTTGATTTGGAAAAAAGACAGAAAAGGATAATGAAAATGATCAGGGAGGCTGGAGCAATTCCACTATGAGGAAAGGTGACAACGTTTGGGGTTTGTTAAATGTACAAAAAAAGTGAATGAAGTGGAATGTGGCAAGAATGATGTGGAGAAAGGAGACAGAAGATTTATTCCCCTTAGTCATAATACTGGAACCTCCCAGGGTCATCCAATGAACAGAAAGAAGTACATCTTCACATAGTGTATATGTATACTATTTAATTCACTGTCACAATATGTGATGACAGGTACCAACTCAGATAAGCTTAAAAAGGGATTGGACAAATTTATGGAGGTTAAAGCTATCAGTGGCTACTAGTTATGCTGACTGTTGACTACCTCCAAGATTGAGGCAGTATGCCTCTAAATATCAGTCACTTGAAAACAACAGTAGAAAGCAACTGCTCTCATGTCGTGATTGATGGACATCCTTTACGCATCTTATTGACCACTATGGGAAACAGAATGCTGGACTAGACAGGTCTTTGGTCTGATCAGCAGCACACTTTGTATTTTCTTAAGTCTAGATCTCAATGTTAGACAAAAGCCTAATCTTTCCATTACATGAACGGAACAGAGCAAAATCTGAAACACACAGTGACTTTCTTTTAAAAAATGTTTTATTTTAAGATACGACAAACAATGAAGTAGAGTCCACAATCCTTTCCTATGTCAGAAGCTGCATGTGGTACTTTTCCAAACTTAGCAAAAGTAAAAATAAATAAATCATAGATGGCTCACTTTTATTCTATCACAGTCAACTGTAGTCACTAACAGAGGCTGCTCAGGTTAGCTTGGAAAATGAGTGCTGAATGGGGGGGGAGATTCATATATTCTACGATTATGTGCAAGGAGTGCCATGTGCATAACAATGTTAACACTGACATGGCACCTTAATTTCCAGGTTTTGGAAATATAATGAGTTGGATGGATTCAAAGGTTTTTCTATCAGAAGAAGAGAACCTTTGTATCCATATCCACCAATATATTTTTGGAATTGGTGATAAACACTGGAAGAACAACTGAACTTCAAATTTAGATCTCTTAAGTTCATGCCAAATAAAACTTTCATAAACATTTGGGAAAAAATATTCTCACACGTCACCTGCTTTCTAACAAAAGCAAGACTGCACACCAAGGCCAAAACATCTTCAGTGACAATATGCCTCTCAAGATACTGCAACCTTCAACCATTGTTCTTGAATGGCTGCTCTGTGGCTTATAGCAACCACATATAGGAAAGCTCTATCGGTCTCTATGGATGGCATTTTACCCATGGACGACATTTTATTTATTCCCTCAAACTGTATGAAGTTACATATTACCTCATCACCCTAAGCGTAAGAGTCAAGTACCAAATAAATTTTAAAGTGCTGGAATTAACCCTACCAGTTGGGATTAAGACATTTTGTAAAGATGTGAAGGCCCAGAAAAAAAATGGGGAAAACCCCAGGGTTTTTCCTGTTTCCCCCCACCCAAAGCCTTTTGTGTTTTTTTCCTGAAAAATGGGGGGGGGCGGGGAGGAAAAACCCAGAAGCAAAACAAAACAAAACAAAATTCCCCACATTTTTCTGATTTTTTTCCAGGCCTTCATATCTTTAATTTGTTGTAGCAATGGATTTTTCTGCATCAGCAGGAGGTTTGACTAGATGAACTTTGAGGTTCCCTCCAACTTGACAGACAATACATACTAGAAGAAAAAAACATTCTGACATCACAAAATCAGGGATCTTGGAGATAACTGCTTAAATTCCACTTTAGATTTTTGGAAATTTTATAAGCCTAAGAATGTCAGCTTTTATTTTAAAATATTTCTAGTCATACTACATTTTCACATGGTAAAAAGTAGCACTGGATAATCTAATTAAGGTCATTCCTAAAATCACTGTGCATCTGTTGAATCTGCATGGGAGAACTGCAGTCAAGGTAATGCAGGCAGCTCTGATTTTTGAAAAGTCCAATTCTTCAGCTATACATCACCGAAATGTCATTTTGCTGCATAATCACCCCAAATAATACTGGCCCCATAGCTGTGAACCAACTTGGCACTGATTTCCACTATAAGAATATATCTATTATCAGGAGAGAACTTTAAACAAATAATTTCTCCATCCTACCCACTTTTATAAAGAGGATAGTCTAGATAGGAAGAGACAGGATAGTGAGAACAAGTGATGGACATTTTGAGCATTCTGTAGCTTGGTTACTGTATGAATATATTTCATTCTACTGCAAAAATGTTATGAAATCCTTCAATGCAAAAAGAGAAGGTTGCCAGGCATCTGATTACTTTTGTACCCTTGCCAAGCTATATTTTGTATAGCTTGAAGCAATGCCAAATGCACAGGAGCAATTCAATTCATGTGCTTTTGTCTTCCACATAAAGGAAGCTATATCTGTCGAAGGATGTCAAGGAAGACTGTTTCCTCTCATCTGTCCAAATAATCAGTGTAAGCATTTCTTTGTTTCAAAAACAGAAAGCCTCAGATTTCCTGCCTATTCTTCCAAAAATATCAGCTATCAACACCTACCCAAAGAAAAACAAGTAATATATTAGTCTTGGTCTAATATGGGCTAAATGACTAAATAATATATAAGACTAAATATAACCTTTTTAAAACAAAGCTTTATTTGTAGTCCAATGCAGAAATAAGTGCAAATACTAAATTAAACAAAGGAAACTATATACAGTGTTAAATGTAAAAAGTTACATTATAACTCTGTCTGCTATTGGCTTCCATCCATGCCAATAAGCCATGAACCAGAATCCTGGATATATTTAGAATTGCCAGTTATAAAGCTCCAAGTGTGCATTGGTCTCCTTTCCAGATCATTATAAACTAGAAGGAAGACACTGGCTGGCATTCACAGGTCCTATTTGCTCAATATCAGCCATGAACTATTACAATTTTGTGACTTGAAATTAGGTGACCTTGGTATAACTTTAGAGGTAGAATGTTGTAAATCTCAGAATGCTTCAATGTTGGTAAAGTCAACTCGAGAGTTGTTTTTAAATGGAAAGATGGAATTATAAAAGTGTCATGCCCCCCTCGGAGGACTCATCCAAGGAGGAAGAACAATGGGAGACCCAGGAGAGGGGACAAGCAGGGAGACAGCTCAGGACCCTTTGCCAGACCAGGGACAAGCCCCTGAGGGAGCCCGCCTGTCAGAGTCGGGAAGTGACCAGGAGGCTGCCCCTTCCTCAGCAGAGAGAAGATGCCAACAGGTGTTGCAGCAACGAAGGCAATCAGCTCGATTAAGGAGCAGGAGAGCTCACAAGAACACAGGCTGGTTGTAAGCACCTGGCCTTGCACGCCGAGCATAAAAGACTGGAAAGGCAGAATCCTTGCTAGAGTCAACGTCAAGCCTTGATGTGGACATTACTCTGGCTCTCCTGTTAACCTGTGCCTTGGACCCTGCACTGTCTGATCGGATCTCTTGGTTTTTGGACATTTGGACTACCTTAAGGACTTGACTTCTCTGCCTCCTCCTTTGGTGCCTCCCAGATGGTAAACACGCTGGCTGGCCCCCTGGTTCCTCCTGCCTGGCAGATTTATGGTCTGGCCGGTGGCTGGTATCTGTTAATTAGTTGCTAGCTGCTGTGAACCCACCACGCTTGACAAAAAGATTGAAATACATATATAAAGAAAATAGTTCAATAGGTCTACAACTAAGTCAGCAAATGACTGGGCCAGATTCAGCTTCCTAAGGGGTGCTGCCTTCTCTCCACCACCACCACCCCAACTGCAAGTTAAGAGGCAAATGAGGAACATGGGGGAAATAGGACCTGGGAGCAGGCCTTTTAGAAGAGAAGGGATTGGGATATTGGCTTGTCATACCCACTCCCATGTCAGTGGTCAACTGGCAAAACTAGGTGTTATCCAGGCCTCTTAAGTTCTAAATTTACAAATTGTGGAGCACATTCCATGGTTATGTGCATGTAGGTCAAGATCCCATGGATGTTTGTGTGCAGGACAGTAGAGAAAATGCGTACAAAAGTTTCTGAGAGGAAAAAGATCTCAAAGCGATGCTTCCATCCGTTTCTAGACAAGGTTAGACACTGCTGCCTCTAATGAAGAAAGAAGACAGACCTGGCGTAAGATACCACAGAAGTGTCAAGGGTGATAAAGTTCCAAAGAGGTGGAGGATCCTACCATATGTTTTCCCCCACCCTCTAGCAACTGAGGCTTGACATTGCAGTCACCACTTCCTCTGTGCTTGGGAAACATTTCCTGCCATAAATAAAAGATTATGCAAGAATTGCTATAACTTACATCTAACAGCTAACTAGTACTGAGTGATGGGTCTAGAAAGGGCCTCTGGTTAGAAGAAGGCCTGGAATTCAAACAGTCTGAGAAACCTGACTCCAAGTTTTAGATACAGTTCCCTGGTTTAAAATTCATTCAAATCCAAAATCTGTATAAATGGAGATAGAACATTCCTATTGACCTTCTCAGGTGTTAAGATCTGCAGAGGGGGCTCTCTTGGTAGTGCCAACCTCAGAAGTGCAGGGAATGTCAGCCCAGGAAAGGGTGAAACTACCTCCCCAGAGAGATGCATCTAACATCTTCATTGTACAGCTTTCATTGCATGTTGAAGACACCTACCCTGGCCTTTGACAACTAAAATATTTTGTTTTGTGGGACTCACCCCTTTTGCTGAATTTATACTGTTCTGTTACATTTTGGCTGTTTTATGTGTTTTGAAATAGTAATGGTTTTGTTTATGATTGCATATTTTATTGTTGCAACCCATCTTGGCACCTTAGGTGAAGGATGGTAAGAAATGTTAAATAAGTATTATTGGGGGGGGGAACAAATTCTATACTACTATCACAGCTGAAATGCTTTTTTTTGTTTTCTGTTTTGTATGAAACCTCAAAAATACAATGTATGGAGCTATAATACTTCATAAATAAGAGAATCCGTAATGTTTATTGAAAAACATGTATATACCACTTAATATTTCAAAAATCTCTTAAATTCCATAATACTTGGTAATTTGCCTCAAGCTGATACCAACCTAAATTTAGCTGTTAGTTCTGTTTTGCTGTACTGACAGAGCAAAGTTTGAAATGCCCCTCAAATTTCAAGCTTGAGAGGCTGGAATGTTCACATGAGGGCTCCCTATAACATATGTCAATGTAATTTTTTCCTCAGTTGGAAAAAAACACACCTAGATATGCATATATAGTCTTACTTGAAGTGTCCATTGCTCCCCCTGATCAGAATTCCACAGATACCTTTCTTCTTGCTTATTCTGAGGATGTAGACTAGATGAGGCCTACTGTGTACATGCTTGGCACTGCCCTTCCTGGCCAATTAAACTGGCCAAGGTGGAGTTGGCAAGCTAGACCGCACAGGTAGATAATGTACTGAGAGTGTGTGTCACACCAAAAGTCTTGAAGGAAGCAGCAATGCACCTCTTATTGAAGGAAGCCACCTTAGATCCTTCTGACCTAAAGAACTATGGTTTAATCCAGGGAGGGAGAACCTCCAGCCAGTAGGCTAACATTGGCCCAGCACAGGTCCCAATTTGGCCTGCAAGGCCATTTCCCCCAAACCCACCCACCTGCCCCACACCTGACATGGGGCGCTCCCTACAGAAAGCGCAGCCGATCCCTGCAGAAAGCAGGGATGAATCAGCAAATGGGCACTGAGTTTAACCCTGCTGGATTGGCAGTGTTACCAAATTCCACATGGGCAACTTGATCATGCAGCTAATCCCCATAGAAAGCAGCTTTGCCAGCCCTATACTCAATGCTTTGCTGAGCATAGGGCTGGCAAAGCCTCTTGCGCTGCAGTTCCCAAACACCTGACAACCAGCTGACTGTCAGGTTCTTGAGAAGGACTCTGCAAGACATGAACATTGGGTAGGACAACCCACTTGTCAAAACTGGCCCACGGGAATGGAGACAGGTAACGATCAGGGCCACCAGGCAAAAAGATTCCCCACCCCTGGTGTAATCTCTAATATTCCATTTATAGGCAAGCTGTTCAAGGGCATTCTGAGAGTTTGCTCCAGTTTTCCTGGAGAAAAATGTTTATCTTGATCCCTTTTCAATCTGATTTCTACCCTGGTTATGGACAGAAACTGCCTTGGTACTCCTAGTGGAAGACCTGTGCCAGAAGATGGATGGGAAGAGTATAAACCTACGATTGTCCCAGATGTCTCATCAACATTCAATACCATAGAGCATGGTACCCTTCTGAACCAACTCAGGAGATATTCAGGGTGGCTTCATTCCCAGAGGGCAGATTCTAGAAAGCAGGATTGGAAGACTACTGCTCTGCTCTGCAGCTATTGGACTATGGCTCCATCTTGTCCTTGATGCTTTCTAAGATGTACATCAAAAGTGGCTAACCTGTGACCCTCCAAATATTGCTTAACAGCAAAAACTGGAGGACCATAGGTTATCTACTGCTGATCTATGTAAACTTGGATTCTTGCATTGAGCAGGAGGCTGCACTCGACGGTCTTATAGGCTCCTTTCAGCTCCACTATTCTATGATTCTATTATTAACTGCCGGGGGAGGTCATCTGGAAAGTTGATTCACTAACAGGCAAAAAACCTTGCAGTTTAAGAATGTACCTATAGCCAGCAGATATTTCTATCAAACTTTAAAAAACAGGGAAATTGGGCAGCTATAGTACCAGGAGAGCAGGAGACCTGACCTCCTCTCTGAGATATTGTACTGCCCTACAAATTTGTAAAAATGCAAACACAGTTTGGGTTGGTCTTTCACAGTCCAATCCACTTCCTGTGTAGCTTGAAAGAATTTGGTAACATCTGCCTCTGAGCATATGGTGAGTGGTGGCAACACCTGCCATCTTCAAAGATGGAGAATTACACGTTTGTATGATCGTTGGTGTTCTTCTTAATTTGCTTCTTTTCTGTGTTACTGCTGTTTCTACAGAGAATCTAATTAGAAAATTATATTTCTCTCATTGTTCATCCTAGAAATCTGTGTCAAATTTATTTTTATTAATTTCAAGGCCTTTTTATTGGTCAATGTCATATGATGATGAAGACAGCCTTTTGTGTTTCAAACTGGAGGTTATGCTCTATTTCTATTTTGGGCACATCAACAACTGAATCTGAAATTGCCGTTTGATGTAAAATCAGACTGATTACAATATGTTGCTACTTAAGCAATGACTCTAGCTGTTGGAAAAAACAAACTTGGTCTGCCCAACATGCATGTTTTCAGCCTGCTATGCTTAAACTACTCCACTTAAGGAAAGGTGGGCATGGTCAATTAAAAACATAGAGCACACCTAGCATTCTTCTAGAATATATTTCACCTCCCACTGTTTTATCTTGTGCAAACTGAGACACTCCTCATGTCCATTGGAAACTATTCTGCAGAACAGTCAGTGCCATTATTCCACAATTATTTTGGAGCTTTCTTTTAGTGTTGCAAAGTGTTGCTATACATCACATATTCACAGAAACAGAAGCAAAAGAAAATGATTTACTACAGGAAACTAAAATTACAAAGTAAATCAGACATATTTAAAGTGACCATCTGAACTATATCAACTGTATCTTAATATTGTTGCTTCCTCCCTGCTAAAACAAGATCAGCACAGCACATGTCTTGTTTCTGTTCTTTGGGCTGATTGCAGGTGTTGCCACCACTCATCATAGGCTCAGAGGCACATGTTACCAAATTCTTCCAAGCTACACAGCAAGTGGATTGGACTGTGAAAGACCAACCCAAATTTTGTTTGCATTTTGACAAATTGGCAGTGAGCTTCATGGCTGTGTGGGGATTTGACCCTGGTCGCCCAGGTCGTAGTGCTAGGATAGGTAAAACTGACCATGGGGAAGGAGGAAGGGGAGGGTGCAGGAGAGGATGAAGGAGGTGTGAAGGAAGGGGATGGGGGAAGGGAACGGAGGGGTGAAGGAAGGAGGCGGGAAGGGGCAAGAGAGAGGGGAGGAGGAGGGGAGGTTTCATCATTTGCATGCTTTTTGAGTTCAGTGGGATTTACTCCTGTACAATGATGCTTAGGATAGGTGAAACTGACCCGGGGGAGAGGCAGGAAGGGGGAAGGAGGAGATTGGATGCACGGGCACTGGGCAGAGGGGAAGCTCCTTTCCTTTCCAAAAGGAAAACATTGGGAACAGTATCATTCTTTTTCAGGGTTTTCCCCACCTTTTTATTCTATAGCAGGCACATGTAGCCTCCCACCCAAATGGAAACCAAAGCTGTCCCTGGCCACATCCACACCAGACCTTTAATTCCCTTTAGATAGTCATGGCTTCTCCCAAAGAATCCTGGGAAGTGTAGTTAGTGAAGGGTGCTAAGAGTTGCTAGGAGAGGCCCTGTTCCCCTGAGAGAACTTCAATCAGAGTGGCTGACTGTTAAACCACTCTGGCCACTGGAGCTCTGTCAGGGGAATAGGAGTCTCCTAACAACTCTCAGCACCCTTCACAAACTACACCTCCCGGTATTCTTTGGGAGAAGCCATGACTGTCTCAAATGAAATAAAGGTCTGATGTGGGTGTGGCTCCCTAATTAGGCAAGCCAAGCAGCTGGGAGTCTGGCATTTAGAACACTGACAGACGGTTCTCACTGAGCATGCCTGACATTATCATTGAGTTCAATGCTAAATTTCTTAAATTAATTAAAGTCAGCTAGGCATTTTTTAACTTTTAAACTGCAGAAGATGAAGGTCAACATATGGGGCAAGGTCACTAATAGGATTACAGGTACTCTGTGAACATGGCTGATTTTTAACGAATTTCAACAGATTATGAGAACTCTGGTGAAAGCCAGTGTGGTGTAGTGGTTAAGGTGTTGGACTACGACCTGGAAGACCAGGGTTCGAATCCCTGCACAGCCATGAAGCTCACTGGGTGACCTTGGGACAGTCACTGCCTCTCAGCCTTAGAGGAAGGCAATGGTAAACTTCCTCTGAATACTGCTTACCATGAAAACCCTATTCATAGGGTCGCCATAAGTCGGGATCGACTTGAAGGCAGTCCATTTCCATTTCATGAGAACTCTGAGAGAAAAAAGTCCAAAAGGGGTCTGGGTTTTTCTCTCTCTCTTTTTACACTTTGAACTCTCGATTCTCTCTGTTTTGTGTATCATCATGAAAATGTAGACGGTTTTGTGGTGTAGTGGTTAGAGTGCTGGACTAGGACCTGGGAGACCAGAGTTCAAATCCCCACACAGCCATGAAACTCACTGGGTGATCTTGGGCCTGTCACTGTCTCTCAACCTCAGAGGAATCCAATGGTAAACCCTCTCTGAATACAGCTTACCATGAAAACTCTATTCATAGGGTCGCCATAAGTTGGAATTGACTTGAAGGCAGTCCACTTCCATTTTTTAAAGCAAGCGTTTCTGAGTTCAGGACTATATAGTTTGTAAAGTTTTGTTTTGAAATAAGCTTATGGGAAGTATCAGAATGGCACAGGGGGTATTTTCAATTTAACATTGCGGAATGCGAAAAATCCATTTTGACTATAGTATACAGCCACTTGTGGCTGTATAATGAAGTATCATCAATATGCTGAACAATCTCTCTCTCTCTTTTTCATTTGGTCATAAGGAAACAGTGGGAAATCTCAACCAGTACTCATTATGGTGCATCATAGTGAGCACACTGAAATTTAACCCAGAAGACAGAAGAATTGTTGGACAGTGTATCAGACAATCCAGTTATAGGTGTACAATCTGTACAGATGATGGCTCCATCACCCCTGTCATGAGAACTCTTGGCAAGGTGGACCAGAAGAAGAAGAGGACTGGGTTCCAGGGGAGGGGTCCAGTGGTTTGCGGGGGGGGGTGTCTGGCAAGCTTGGGTAGGAGCTGTGTGATTTGCCAGGTGATAGCCATGTCCCTGAAGAACTGACTATTTCAGATGAGGCCAGCTTGGCAAGCAGCCATCCCGTTACCTCTCCTCCGGAACATTTGGAGTCTCTGGATCCGCCTCTGGCTTTTCCTCCTTCCAGCAGGAGCGCTCAGAGGTGGAACCAGGAAACGATCTGGCCAATGCAACTCCACACCAGTCACCAAGGATGCACTGCAGATTCAGCAGGCATGAACAGACTGAGCCCACTATTCAGTCTGTATAAGTGCCTGCTTGCCTGCTAGTCCTGATCCAAGAGACAGTTCCCATACAAGTAGTGTGCCTGTCCTGATCCTACTTAAGAGGTTCCTGGGAGCACATCTAATTGTTGCAACAACATCTTTGCTAGCACAGGCATGCCTAGTGATGCAGGACAAAGAGCTAAAAATCTGTGTAAACTGTAGTCTAGCTACATACAGCTCTCACTTCAAGTCTGCATTAAAAGCAGTAAGAAAAAACAAACTCATGTTCCTGTGTCTGAGAGTCCAGGAGTTAGCCAGGACAACCCCATCCTTTTATGTCAAAGCAGTTAGTATTGATCACTTTGAAATGAAAAAGATCTGATCATTTCAAATACAGAAACATCGCACAGTTTGCAAAGCTATGTGTCTCTCTCCAGGTGTAAGGCAATTGCCCTCATCCTCCCCCCAAAAAGGACCTGCTGCAATTCTATAATAAAAACACATAAGCTGAGACCCAAACAGAGATTCTATTTTTAAAAAGTTTGAGTTTACTGATGTGTGCAAGTTACGTACATTATTTTAAAGAACTATTTATATAACTTGAAAGGGGAAGTAAAGAGTGGAAGGAATTAAATCTAGTTCCCAGGTAATGACGACAGAGCTGGAAAATAACTTTTCAGTGAAAACAAACTATAAGTCCACCCGTTTCATTAAAAGCTTGCATTTTACTAGGAACAGTGCCCCCATTTTTCAGTCATAGGCATGGTTCTTTAAAATTAGAAAAAATGGAGATGAAGCAGTTGGCTTGTTTCAAGGGATATGCTGGTAAGACAATACTAACTAAACTGAAAAGCAATTACAACTGTTGGGAGCAAGGGGCTACTCTATTCTTTGGTGCTTTGGAAACATCATGTCTCCACTATGGACTTTAATAAGAAAACTTTCTATAACTGTTCCTGAATTGTTGCATTTGACAAAGAGTAAGCTCTCCAGTGTTATGTTAAAGAAAGATTTCAGAAGGGTACTTTATCTGTACTAATTGATTACATCTGCACAAATTTAAGACTAAGAAGGAATTACTGTTCATAATACAAGGCAACTTCACTTTCACACACATATATACCAAGCACATATACACATAGTACACACACACACACACACACACAATTCTTGACATTGCAACACACTCCAAGTGTGATCAGGAAAAAGAATGTGGGGTGGGACTGTGCAGATAAAAGCAGGCTTAATTCTTAATTATTTAGATCACTACAAACACAGAATTATACTATTTTACTTTCTTTCATATTTATTTATTTAGTTATTCATTTCTAATATTTACAGATAACTTTTCACCATATTTGTTTTCATTCATTTCTATGGTGAACAAAATAAACAGTTTTTCCAGTGAGAGTTAAAACAGAACAGACAGAAATGCACTGCATCCTAACCCTGAATCCTGCAGTGGGAAGACTCGATGAGTACACAAAGCTTCCTGCTGATGAAGTCTTCTTTAGTCTGGTAAGAGACTGGGAAGAGTCACACACCCTCATGGCGGGTACTAAACACGCATCCCCTGAGCTCTGCTCCTAGGGCAATAATTCTAAACAGGACTACGCAACTATCTACAGTGTAGATTTTACACAATGACAGTAAGCATGGCCACAAACATGAATTTATGTGACTAAATGCACATGTATAGATTTGAAAATTTGACCGTACTGTACACTGACCTAGTAATGCCCACTATAACTATATATAACATCGCTTATACAGATAAAAACCTTCCCTCTTCTCCCTTGGTGCAATCCAGTATTGTCCAATATATAAGTGGATTAAGTGTAACTTCAGTCACTGCCATCTGCCAATTTCTGTTTTGTTCTGATTTTGATCTGGACAAAATCAACTTTCTTATGTAAATAGATATAAATAGGGAACAGTATATGAGAAATGCTGGGGGGGGGTAGAATCACAAATGTTGTGACTTTTTTTCAATTACTGAAAAAAAATAAGATATGTGAAAACTTGGTTTGCTCAACTTTAATCTATACTATGGAATTTTAGGCTACTCTCATTTTGTTGTGGATTTGTTATTGGTAGCTGTTACTTTAAATATTCAGTATTTTTGTATTTTAAACTGTGTACTTGATTATGTTAGCCACCTGGAAATTTCATTGAAGGGTAGGATATAAATACTAAAAAATAAATTAAATTTTACATTTCCCCAAAGTTATCATTTCTTCTCTGTGTTGCCTTTATCAGACCTATTATCAAAACAGGAAGCAACTGGCCACAGAAATTAAAATGCAACACTAATCTTATGATTAATTCTTCAAAAACCAGAAAAAGGAAAAACTCACTCATGTGATCTGGAACAATATAAATGGGGTATTTATAGCATTTCCTACAACCACAGCAACAAAACGTTAGTAATTCTAAGGGACTTTCCACACTATTCCTTTTGCTAGAGGAACTAGTAATGGCCAAAGCCCAATCCTATGCAGTTCTCTTGGGCTCCTTTAGGAGGAAGGGTGGGATATACATTTAGATGATGATGATAATGATGATGATATAAGCCCCACTGAATTAAATGAAACTGAGGATTGCTGCCTCAGTTATTGAAGAGGATTTAGACATGTATCCAGTGCTGGTGAAATTTGCGTTTTTCCAAACTCAAAGTGCAATACTCGATGATGATCCTCCTTCAAAGCTGTTGTATCTACAGTTATTCTTGATTAGTGTTTGACATGGTCATCTAATGGGTACTGCCCATGACACAACTAGTAATAAGTGACACAAGCAATATTTGCCACATTTGGACGTAAGTGCTAACCCAGTCTGGACATAAACCAGATCGGTACATAATAAGACCACTCTCATCCATGAGTTGACTGTGGATAAAGGTGCCAATTTGGTGTGCATTACCGAGACCTGGGTGGGTGACCTTGGAGGAGTTGATCTGACCCAACTTTGCCCACCTGGATACTCGGTGCAGCAGTAGCACAGGCTATAGGGATGGGGGGGAGGATTTGCTGAGGTCTACAGTACTTCCATCTCTGTCACAAGGAAAGCACTCTGTCTTGGAGCTGGCTGTGAGGGCCTGCACCTGATGTTGGGCCGAGGAGACAGTAAACTAGGGTTGCTGCTGGTGTACCGTCCACCCTGCTGCCCGGCAGCTTCTCTGACCGAGCTGGTGGAAGTCATCTCGGCTGTGGCGTTGGAGGAGCCAGAATAGTCCTGGATGATTTCAATGTTCATGCTGAGGCTGCCTCTAGTGTTCCGGCTCGAGACATCATGGCCTCCATGCTGACCAAGGGGCTGTCTCAAGTTGTTATTGGCCGAACACACAGGGCAGGGCACACCCTTGACTTGACCAAGGGGCGGTCTGGAGATAGGGTGTGTGGATGTCACCCCATTGTCATGGTGTCTTCTTGACCCTTGCCCTTATTAGCTTATTAAAGCTTGTCAAGGGGGTCTGACCGAATGGATCCAGGGTGTGGTCAACGCATCATTGCGGGAGGGAGTGGTTCCAGCTGCCTTGAAAGAGGTGGTGATCTGACCACTCCTGAAGAAGCCCACCCTGGACCCATTGGTTTGTGACAACTACCGACCGGTTGCAAATACCCCCTTCTTAGTGACTGAGAGGGTTGTGGTGCAGCAACTGCAAGTACTCTTGGATGAAACAGATTATCTTGACCCATCCCAGTCTGGGTTCAGGCCTGGTTATGGGACTGAATCGGCCTTGGTCGCCCTGATGGATGACCTTTATCGGGAGGACAGGGGGATTGTGACCCTGTTATTCTTACTTGATCTCTCAGCGGCTTTTGATACCATTGACCATGGTATCCTTGTGGGCCGACTTGGTGAGATGGGTATTGAAGGCACTGTTTTACAGTGGTTCCGATCCTATCTCCAGGGTCCCTCTCAGAGAATAGCATTGTCTTTCGACCCCCTGGCAGCTGCACTGTGGGGTGCCACAGGGTACCATCTTGTCCCCCATGCTGTTTAACATCTATATGAAGCCCTTGGGAGCGGTCATCAGGAGTTTTGGGGTGAGGTGTCAGTAGTATGCTGATGATACCCAGCTCTATTTCTCCGTAACATCTGAATCGGGAGAGGCCGTGCAAGCCCTGGACTGCTGTCTGGACTCGGTGGTGGGCTGGATGAGGGCCAATAAACTCAGTCTGCAAGATGGAGGCCCTGTGGGTTGGCGATTCCCGAGTTCGGATAATTGGTCAGTTGCCTGCTTTGGGCGGGGTTGTACTTCCTCTGAAAGGGCAGGTCCGTAGCCTGGGGGTGCTCCTGGATCCATCTTTGTCGCTAGAGCCCCAGGTGACCTCAGTGGCTAGGAGTGCCTTTTACTAGCTTCTGCTGGTGAGACAGCTGTGGCAGTTTCTGGACCGAGATAGCCTGACCACTGTTGTCCACGCACTGGTAACCTCCAGGCTGGATTACTGTAATGCGCTCTATGTAGGGTTGCCCTTGAGGTTGGTGCGGAAGCTGCAGCTGGTGCAAAATGTGGCGGCGAGACTGCTCACTGGAGCAGGGTATCGCCAACATGTCACCCCACTGCTGAAAGAATTGCACTAGCTGCCCATTTGCTACCGGGCCAAGTTCAAGGTTCCAGTTTTCGTGTACAGCTTGGGACCAGATACCTGAAAGACCATCTTACCTCTTATATACCCAGTCGATCACTGCGCTCTGCAGGTGAGGACCTCCTGCAGATACCATCTTATCAGGAGGTTCGTTCTGCACAATATAGGAAACAGACCAGAGCTTGGAAGTAACTAGTTACAAGTAACGAATTACTTGTAATTTATTACTTTTTTGAGTAACGAGTGGGTAACTTCATTACATTTTGCTGGTAATAGAACGAGTAGTAACTTCATTACTTTTGAGGAGTAACTGTAATGTTTCTAGCATTACTTTTGGGCATTACTTGGGGGGAAGCAGGGGAAGTCTTCTGCTCTGATTTGTGAATAAAAATAATGTGCTTCAAATTGGGCTTCTCTGCAGCATTGTTCTTCCTTCATGCTCTGTGGGTGCTTAGGAGGCGGTGAGGGAGGAGGTGGAGAGCGAGACGGGGGGAGAAAACAATTGTTTAAAAATTGACAGGAGTGGAAGGAGAAAAGAGCTGGAGACTATATACACAAAAAATATGTGTGTTGGGGTATCATCATTGCTGGGGGTGGGGTGAGGGGATGTGAGATTCTGTTATGCCATTCTGTTAATCTTATGGATAAAAAAATTATTCTACTACCCTCTGTGTGTGTGTGCTTATTTTTAATGTTGTTTTAGGTTACTCAGATGTGCAGCAGCCAAGGCCAGCACCTTGTAGGCAATTTTGGTTTTAAAAAAGTAACTAAAATGTAATTGTAGCAATTACTTTTGAGGAAAAGTAAAGTAATCAGTTACTTTCAGAGCAATTGTAATTGTAATGGTGATTACTACTTTTTGGGGGCCATGTAACTAACTGTAACTGTAATTTATTACTTTTTAAAAGTAATCTTCCCAGCTCTGAAACGGACCTTTAGTGTGGCAGCACCTATCCTGTAGAATTCCCTCCCTTTGAATATTAGGCAGGCGCCATCTCTGCTATCTTTTCGGCGCCTTTTGAAGACTTTCCTCTTTCAACAAGCCTTTTAGGTTGAGACCTATCCCAGTCTGCGTCTGTGTTGGAATTGCTTAATATGTTTTTTTAATAATGTTTTTAACCCTTTTTTAAAGTTGTTTTTTAAAAAAATGTTTTTAACGCTGTTTTGTTTTAATGTATTTTAAGATCTGTTTTTATGATGTTTTAAAGTGTTTTTAGCACTTTGTTTGCCGCCCTGGGCTCCTGCTGGGAGGAAGGGCAGGATACAAATTAAATAATAAATAAATAAATAAATAATGACAAACCACTTTTTTCACAAAATTCATAAACTAATTCAAGCTTTGTTGATCTGGGTCATGTTCAAACACACACAAAAAGCCAGAATAACACTAACAAATCATGGTTTAGCATTATGTCCAACTGTGTTCTTTTTAAAACAAAAGAAATATCAGCTCCCCCTCAATAAATGAAATTAAATTCTGAGCATATGTATTAGATTAGATAACCAACAACACAAAAAGCATTCATTTTTCTACTGGGATTATATCAAATTAAATTTTAATAACCATCTCTTTACAAAAGCTAGCACATGTGCTGGGCAGTAGTAGAATGGAAGTGAAGTCAGTTTATGTTCATATTCCTGTCTTTTTAAAGATTTAATTCATAGTGATATTTCCGGACCTCACTGTTATCACATGCACCTTCCCTTCTTGGTTGCAGAATTGGGAGAGGGAAAAATCTGAGCCAAGCACAGGAGATGAGTGGGACCAATCCTACAGAGGTAGCATAAAGTACAAAGAGAGCATATCATGTGGGAGAAGGGAGGAGCTTGTAAACAGTGGGAAACAGGTAAAGAATTGAGACGTTTGGAGTGAGTACAGACAAGGCTCATGTGCTCAACAACTGTAGCCACTAAGTTTTTTCTGTTTAACAACTTCAACTGAATATATATAGATAGTATTTGGCAAAAGCTGTAAATATTAAAGAAGAAAAGTATATGCAGGTGCTGGTAACTATAACTTATTATAGAGAATCAAAGCAGTAATAAAATAATTATATACTTACCAGCCCACTTAAAGCTACAATCCAGATGTAAGACCCAGATGTTAAAAGCTACAAGACAAAAATGCATAGTTTAAAATGAAACTTATGTTACGCAATGTGATTAACCACTGCTATCTTATATAAGAAATAAAGTAATACATATCACAGTAAATCTGTGTGAGTAGAGAAAGTGATTAAAACAATAGGGTAGAGAACAAGAAACAGAGCTAGAGCACAACCAGTGAAAATTCTTTGAGCTGAGATTTACCAATTAAATCAAAAGGGTTTTGGAATTATGGTATTTTTGTAATGGGAGAAGGGTCAAATCCAGCTGCAATATGAGAAACGGGGGGGGAGCAATGCAGTTGAAAAACCATACACTAATTGGCTGAGTATTTTTATGCTGCAAAGTGCAACTAGATCTGACACAATTTTTTCTCCAGAATTTATTAATGAAAGCATACTACTTCTACAAGGAATGATGAGCATAATAAACCTTTCTTCATTAGCCACCTATGCTTCCAATAAAACAAAGACAATTGTTTTAAGTTAAGGTAGCAAGAAGTCACTGATAGAGTAGTTTCTATGCAGACTACTGTCAACAAAAGTGCATCCTCCCTATCTCTAGTATTTAAAAACAATGCTTTAATAAAAAATACTTTAAACATAGAGAAGAGCTGGAAAATAGATAAAGGTGCAGAAAGACGAGGCAAAAGAAGATGCTTAAACCAAGGAGAAAAGTATTAAAAAGGAAGAGATTGTGTGCACAGTGCAGGAGAGAGAAGCAGGGATGATCTGACACTGCCATATTCATTCTCCCTCTTTTGCAAAGTAGTAATTAAAAAAAACTAACCCCAAAATCAACATGGTACAGATGAATAAAAAACTGGCAATTTCTGTTCACAGTTGCATTTTCAGGCTAGCAAAAAGAATACCTAAGAAGTTTCTTATAATATTCTATATTTCTTTTATAAACTATGCTACAGTTATATGCAGCTCTTCAACTTTTTTACAACTTTCCATGCATAACACTTTCAGGATCAATCATATCTTCTATCAGTATTGTCACTGCTCACTGAATTCTGCACGAGAAAAGCACATTGAAATTACAAAACCAAATAATCTAGTAAAATCTCTGTTGCTCACATACTCAAAGCTGCTTATGGTGAAGTATTCAATGGTACGTCTACCAGCTTGTCATGATAAGAGGGGAAAGCAAACCAAGAATAACTGAAGCTAAGATAATAATCTAGACTAAATGTCAGCGGTTATCACCTTAGTTGTAAAAAAAGATCATCAAAATAACGGACTTTGCAGAGTGTCTGCTTTATTTTTCCTCATGGCTCTGTCAGGACTAGGCTTGAAGTTATATGTGGCTACACTAAAAGAGTGTATTCTTCTTCAGGATTTCTGACTTTAGCAGCCTGAGCTGGTGCATCAAGCAGAATGCATTGCCCTGTTCCAAAGACAGAAAGGTAGTATCCTTTACCAGGACTAGCCAACTAGCTTCCAGTCCCTAAGGTTCCCACTTAGCTTGGACATCCTGGCAGTCTACTTTTTAAAAAAATGTTTAAAATGTTATGTATTTTAAAACTACAAATAGAACCATCAAAGGGAAATAATAAGGCCATGCAAAATGTGGTTTTCTTCATTAGCAGCTATGGAACGGGGAGAAACTGGAGACACTCACTAAGTTCTATCTTCCACAGCTTGCAGCATATAAATCTGTCTGGATTACTGTGACTAACAGTTGCAAAATTGGTGGCTATTTCAGGTTCATCATACAATTCTATGCACCATAGAATTTATTGAAAAGTTCCTATTTCAAACATTTATTTTGAGTTTTAAGACTAAATATTTGGAAACAGAGTATAAATACTAAAGTTCTGGAAAACACTGTAAGTTAAATGAAAGGTGCTGCACTGCTAAGGAAATTAAAAGCAAACAAATCAACACATACTGTACCTGCAAACCCAATATATAGACCAGTGTCTTGTTTGTGATGGAAAACTGGCCTAGAATTTGTGTCACTTGCACTCTTGGAATGGAGCAATAAAATGGTACAAAAAGAGCAAATACAGGGCCCAAGCTGTTGAGACAAAATACAATGCAAAAATGGGAGGTCAACAGAATTCATACAAAAAGCTTCTCTCTCTCCCTTGTCTTGATTTTGAATGCAAAATACATCTCACAGTCTTTTTTAAAATGCACAATACTGTGCTTATATTACCTACAGCAAAATGCTAGGAATAACAAGAGGTTTCCCCTCCCCAAACTAGGACATGATGTCAACAACCCAGGTGGGTTAGAGGAGAGCTTTAGGCCTGCTTTCCACCCATATAACCCAGTGGCCCATCATTAAAGGTGCTGCCATAACTGGACAAGACCTGAAGAACTAGGCCCATCCTCATCTTAGCAGGGTAGAGGTGAGAGATTTTGCCAGCCTTTTTTCTGTATGATCCATTTTTCCTCATCATGCTTTGTTGTTCTGGAGTACAACCAAGAGAAAAAGCAAAGAGAAAAGCAAGACGACAGGAGACTCAAAAGTCTGATTCCCAGCACCTTTCAAGATGCAACATCACCTATTTGGAGCTTTGTGTATAGTAAAATGAAACAGTGCTATTTGTTGGTGCAATCTCAAACCAAAACACACAAACGTTTTTTTTTTATGTGTCGAAGTCACCCCGTTTTTTCAGTAACATTCCTCTTGCTCTCTGTCTTTGCTGCACATACACATATTAGTTTGTTTTCTCTCTCTTTCTTAAACACATTCCCCCAAACGTTCCAATTTTCTCTTGCCCCTGACACTCTTTTAGCATTCTTTTCTTTAAAGAGCTGTTCTGAGGAGAAAGCTGAAGCTGGAAACCGTAGGAAGGATGAGTGGGAAGACAAATTTCCTTGTTTCTTGTGTTCCTTTTCATGAACCTGGGCATCATAAATCTCCTCCTCTTCCTGTTGTGCTGTCTCACTGCTCTTATTTTTTGTGGCTGACCATGCTCTGGAGAAACTGCTCTGTGGGAATACTCCTACTGCCATACTGGTTTCATGGGAAACCCCTTTGAGCCAGGCCATGCTTGCAGACTTTCCCTTGCTTATGCGGCTTGAGGCCGAGACTGTGATGCAATGGATAAGAGAATATGATCTAGAAAATCCCAGTGCTCATGAACTTATTGTGTTACCCATGAACATATTGAGTGGTCTTAGGTAAGTAACTATTTATGAAAAGTATTAGTAGCTTTGTAAATGTAAGTGAATAACTAGAATACAGTAGGGCCCCGCTTTATGGTGCTTCGATTTACAGTGATTCGCTAATGCGGCAGCTTTCAATTAGGGAAAGTCCCCGCATTAAGGCGCTTGTTCCATTTTTACGGCAGTTTTTTCCCATCGCGCGCCATTTTGATGTCATTTTTGCACGACATGTCCCATTATCGTCAATGGGTTTCACTTTACAGCGATTTCTGCTTTACGGCGGGGGTCCGGAACCCGCCATATGAGCGGGACCCTACTGTACCAACATTTCCTTAAAACCACTCAAAACTGGCTTGGGATTACCCTCCTCTTGCCTTCCTCCTTTAATTACAACAAGAGCCCTCAGTGAGCTGCTATCTCTTTTGATGGAAGGAGGCAGGCAGTAGCATTCCATAGCCACCAGCAAGTCTCAGGAACCATAGCTCCTAACAGATGTACATTACTGGTAATCTGTTTTGCCATAAAGCAACACAGCATTGGTCTGAGGAGGCATAAATCCACACATTAGAAAATTATTGGTGCTGTATTTCTAAGGACATTACAATGTTAACCCTTCAACATGCATAATATAAATCTAAGTGTGATGCCCCTGCTCAGACATGGAAAATACCCACATCCATTGAGAAAGTCCTATCTAACATGTTAGAATACATGCTTTTTTAACCTTTTGTGTCACATGGCAATTAATAGCTTCAAATGTTTCGGTATTGCAGTGGTTCCCATAAGATAAGAATTCAAATGCCAGCTTCACCTTTGCCCTATGATGCCACCTGTGTAAAGCCTTGTATGGAAAGGTCTTTGATGATCACACATTCTTGACCATTCACTGACACAGAATATTCTATAAGTATCCTAACCATGTACTTATATGAGTATTTCCACATTCTCTGTGCTCTTGGGGTTGAGCAACCCTCTAATACAATGTCTATTTCTTGTTAAGTAATATCTTTGCCTACAGAAGGGTTTTCACTAAACTGAAAAAAATTGTTCAAGTGCTTGGAACCCTAGTTATTAAAAGGCATTGTCCTTGTCCATACATGCTGCATAATAAGAATACAAGAGCAAGATCTGCTGGATCAGATCAAGGGTCCATCTCATCCAGCATCTTGTTTCAACAGCTTCACGCATTTGGGATGCCTACAAGCAAGCATGGAGGCAACAGCCCTTCTCTGTTGTTTGCCCCCCTCAGTCATTTGTATTAACAACCATATTACCTCTGAACAGAGAGGCTCCATTGAGAAATTATGGCGAATAGCCACTGTCAGTTCTGTTGTCCCATGAAGCCATCACACTTAGTGGCAGCTGATTCACTAAGATATTTATATACCGTGTGAGTAAGCACTTTCTTCGGCCTGTCCTGATCTTACTGTGTGAAGCTGAGTTCTAGCATTATGAGACAGAGAAGAATCTATCTATTTTCTCCATATTATAAACTTCATAAATGTCTATCATAAGTATGGGAAACCTTTTTCAGCCCAAGGGCTACATTCCCTCATGAGCAATTTGCCAGGGGCCACAATAGAAAGGAAGAGCAATAGAGGCAACTCTTACCTTTGTAGACTGCATTCCAGCCACACAAAAACCAGAGGTTTCTACACTCCTTACATCTCTCCTGCAGGCAAGCAAGAGGCTTCCCCCGAACTACTTCTGTTTCTTATTATGGCAGCTAGGTCCCCACAGCTCAAACATGGAAATCTTTGAAAAATCTGAATTTGGATTTATGGTAGAAAAATGTCTGGAAGCTGTCTATAGAAGAAAAGCTAACACATGAAGTTAGATTGTTAAGAGGTGTAGGAAAACCAAGCAACTTCTATGAAGTGTGGCATATTTTCATTTCTTACATTAATAATACAGAAATGCAATACCTTCTCGTCAAAGGCTGTCGTAAGTATCTGGATTGATAGAAAACTGAAATACTGTCTTTATCGTAAATGTTATGTAGCTATCCCTTGCTGTGCAGTAGCTTACTGCTTTTTTGGGGGGGGGAAGGACTTCATAATGATCTGATAAAATGGGCCGTTTGGGAGCCAATATGGGAACATTAAAAATGGGATGCAGCATCTTTAGTCAAATGGTACTGTCCAGTTATCATCTCTGGACTCTCCCATATCACTCTTTTGAATTAGTATAAGATGATGGAGGATACAAAGGAGGAAGGAGTTATTTCAGCCCTGTTTGGAGTTTTAGACTATAATTCTTTCCAACAGGCAACACAATGTAGACTTCCCATGATCAGCAGACTTTCCCATTATCCCTTATCACAATATTGATGATCTGCAGTTTTTTACACTAGAGGTGCAAGGTCAAATGTTGGATGCATCTCCCTGCACATTCAAAATGTAACCCATCAGGGAGGGTTAATCTGTAAGAAAAAGCATTCAAACATTTGACACCAACTGCAGTCTGAAATTAGTACTGCTGCAAATAAATCACATGGCACTATGGATTTTCTAGCTTGATTTTTAAAGCAGCTTCATCCATATAATTGTAATTGTGGTTTGGAATGTTTTTAAACTGTTTTAAGTATATTTTTCTTGTTAAATTATTTTGCTTATGTTTGCTACACCTCATCTCCTTTAGGAAGAATGGTGCAATATAAATTCAATAAATAACAACAATAATATATTTAACTAAATAAGCAATTGGTTGCGTGTGTGATGGTCAGGGCTGCCCGATATGAAAGACAATTCCACATGCAGAATCCAACTGGACTGGCAGTTGAATCTTGTTTTGACACTGGTGATTTGACAACATCCTCTGCTGTATCTGAGGCAGCAGGGTAGGGTACAGAGTGGGCACGCTTAGGGGACTGCTGCCATCCAGAGCATCTGCTGCCTTTGGCAGCTGCCTCACTCTTCTTAATGGGATAGTGTACCTTTTTGAGTGATATTACTTGAAAGAATTACTGGAAAGGACTAGAGATAAGTATTTTGGAAACAAGTTTTTTAGGCACTAAGAAGAGTACTACACATACCATAACCAGTAGATTTTGTGATGGCTAATACAAAGACATACTAATATACTCTTTTGATCACATGTAGCATTGCCTATTTTTTTTTACTTGAGCATTTTATTGCTTTTTAAAAAGACAATGATATAAAATACTAAGAAAGTGACAGCTTATTAAAATGTTACAATAATGTCTCTTAACACCAGTTAACTGTCAGTCACTGAACAAATATGAATGCAAACTTAATTAGAGTTACAACTCATGGACTGAGAATTGCATTAACTGTGTGAAATTTACTTGTGCAAAATCCCCCACACTAAAATCATGAGATGCTTTGGGGAAATTACAGTTGTAGATACCCCAGGTAATTTCCTCTGGAATGACTCTCTACCACTGCTTTTAGTTATTCACATGTCATTCTATAGATTATGTAAAACAACATTTTTTAAAGTCGGGGGGGGGATCAGGGTGTCCAGGGGAAAAAAATATATAACATACAACACAGTCCTTCAGATATTTTAATTTTTTCATTCTTTGTCACGGAATCCCATGAGGCTTTTAAAACCCATTGTCAGACCATGATATATAAAACCTGTCTACCTCACAAAAACCTCACTTTTCAATAAAACCTGAGTCTTGTTTCTAGATAAACAAGACACTGTCTAAATGACAAGTAGATCAAAGGACGTCACAGTTCTTCCCTTTTGAGTGTGATAGGTTATGTTTTGAGTGACTTTCTTCTCTGCCTAGTCATATATTACTTAAGGATTCTTTTTACGTCTGTCTCTTTAACCTGACTTAGAGTCCCACCTCTGCACAACTCCACAATTTGTTGCACTGCATCAATGCAAGGAGACAGTTATAGCATAGCAGTTTTTCAAAATGCCACTATGGCCAGAGCTAGAAGTGATGGGACTGTCATTCATATGCCCACCCCATATATGTATGAAGTGGTGTGTGTGTCTTATTTTAAAAGTAAAAGGAGGAGTGCACAGGAGAAGGGCACTGAACTGCCCCCCCCCCGCAGGCACACAACATGAGCAAGAAAGGGAGGAGAATGCCCAGGGGAAACTGACTGCAGGGAAGCTAAATGCTGGAGGTTCAGGGCCCTTGTCCCAGGTGCTCTCTTACTGCTAAAGATCAACCCCATCCTCATCCCTATTTTATATGTGAATAGGAAAGACGTAAAAAGAAACATCATGACATTTAGTTTGGCCCTTGGCTTCAAGAACCATTTCCATGGTATGATGTTGAGTAGGAAGGCTCTGCCTCTTGCGACAAAGGGTTGAGATTATGATACTTGCTGCAACACCAAGCATCCACACCATAGCCCAGACAGGCTCAGGTTAAAATATTACCACTTTCAACTTGCTTATATGTGGACACATCCAGAAATTTAAACTTTTTTCTGTTTTTCTTCCCCCCAACCCAAACTGATGTGTTAAGGTTTAATCTAGCCACAACCGTTAAAAAAAAATCTCATCACGCTACAACACTAAAAAAAAAGGTATGAAAAACTTGAGATGAATAGAAGTTCTCATTTCTCATACTATATGTGTAGTTCAGCCATAGCAAGGGGAAATGCCATCAACTCCATAAAAGGACACTCTGACCTAATCACTCTTAAGAACAACATGCAAAGGAGAAGCAGTTGCACAAATACAGGCACAACACAGAGGACTTAACAAACTACTGATACGTGAGTACTGAGAATCTTATGTTTGTGGTTTTTCCAAAAAGGCATTTAATTGTTGCAGGAGTCAGATTTTCTCATGCGGCTATGAAGCAGACACTTCTTTGGGCAGGAGAGAGAAGCAACTTAAAATTAATATTTATGATACAGCAGTGTGCATAGAAGCATATACTAGGACTGCAGTGAACTTTTATTCTAGGAATACAGTGAAATTATTGTTTATGAGAATTGCAGCAGGAGGAAGGAGAACCAGACAGAAAATGCTGCCAAAAGGGGGGTGGAAAGTGTACTTCCAGTCAATGTATATGGTTCTAATAATATAAACTTGGGAGTATTCAGAGAGAATGTGGCTTCAATAAAATATACCACTAGGCTAATTCAACAAGAGAATCTAACAGCCTGATTCCCCTCTCCAGCAAAATACCCCACCATACTAAAACATTACTAGTAAAATAAGTTCTGGTTCAGGACAATTTTAAAGAATAAAGGACATGTGCTTATAGGATATGAAATACTATTAAGCTGTTCTTAAAACACTATATTTTAATCACTGTCCATGTTTAAAGAATGTGATATTGGCTTTATATTTCCCTTTTGAAAGGGAATTTTCTCTTAAAACATTTTTACTTCATCACCTTTCATGCCCCCCACTAAAACAGCTTATATTTTCACAGCGTTAGGTTTTAGAAGCTTTAAAACATCCTCCCACTTCCCTCAGAACATTGTCATAAGCGGTCCAATCCTATGCATGTTTACTCTAAAGTAAAAAGTTACAATATTTAAGCTTTTTAGTTTAGAAAAAAGCCAAATAAGGCAGGGTTGGGTTGGGTATATATGATTATGTCCAGTGTGGGCAGAGAGACCTTTCCCCCCTCCCTCATAATACAAGAACTCGGAATCATCCAACGAAGCTGAATATTAGAAGATTCAAGACACGCAAAAGGAAATACATCTTCACACAGCACATAAAAAATGTGGAATTTGCTGCCATGACATGTAGAGATGATCACCAACTTGTATGGCTTTAAAAAGGATTTAAACAAATTTATGGAAGATGGGACTATCAACAGCTAGTTGTGATGGCTGCGGACTGTCTCTAGTATCAGACCTGTATACCTATCAATAACAGTTGTTGGTGAACACAAGTAGGGAAAGTGCTGTTGTGCTCATGTTCTGCTTCTGGGCTCCCTGTAGGTATCTGGATGGCCAATATAACAACAGGATGCTGAACCAGATGGGTCTTTGCTCTGATCCAGCAAGGCTTTTCCTTTGTTCTTAAGCCTCACTGAGTTTAATGGGGTTTAATCCCAGATTAATATGCAAAGCATTGCACCCACATGTTCCAATCATATCCACATTTACATGGACTTAAATCCCACTGGGTTCAATGGAACGTACCTCCAAGTATTATTATTATTATTATTATTATTAACTTTATTTACTACGTAAATAACTACGTTCTGCTACGAAGGCCCTCCTCCGGGTTCCAACTCACAGGGAGGCCCGGAGGGTGATGACAAGATCTAGGGCCTTCTCAGTGGTGGCCCCCGAACTATGGAACAGTCTCCCTGAGGAAGTACGCCTGGCGCCGACTCTGCTCTCCTTCCGGCGCCAGGTCAAAACCTTCCTATTCTCTGAAGCATTTTAAGTTACACTGATTTAATTTTAAAAATGTTTATTGTATTGGATTGTTGATTGTATTTTAGTATTATTTTGTTATTCATTGTATTTTTATGCTATTTTATGTTCACCGCCCAGAGAGCTATTGCTAGTCGGGCGGTATATAAATTTAATAAATAATAATAATAAATAATAATATACCCCGCCGTTTTTCCAAATTGGAAGTAAGCATGCACAGGGGCTTCAATCTTAGGATAACATCCAATGACATCCATCCACTTGTGCAATGGAAACTGCTTGCACAACAGGATGCCCCAGTTTCTCTTCTCGCCCTGCACACCTCCAAAATCTGCTCTGGAGGATCCGCCAATCATCTGGCGATTTTTAAGGTGCACATTGGGTTGCAGGGAGAAGGAGGGAAGAGAAGTCTCATTATGTGAATGAGCTCTCAAACTACATTGGATCTCATTCCTAATGATTTATTAATAGGTTTTCAGAATGTTTTATTTTTTTCGTTAAATTAATAGAGAGACTAAATTATTTTTGCTCTGTCAGTGGGACAGAAAATAAGCTTCACAATGCATTTTATCACTTCTCTAAATAACATTACAATCTTATTTTATTTATTTAGAAATAAAACCCACAGACTTGACCTTATGCGCACGCAGCAGCCTTTAAAGAAGGCTAGAATTGCATAAGTCACCCACTGGGTGGGAATAAGGTTGTAGGTGACTTCTGCCAGTGTACCCAAGCATATATTTAACTTTGTTCTACTCAAATAGCCCAGCCTATCTGTTGAAGTCCTGCTGTCCAATACATTTATACATAACACAACTATAAACATGCAGAAATTATTGAAGGAGGATAGAGTGGAGGATAGTTTCAGTCCACCAATTCTCACTGCCCATCCAAACAGATAATCAGATAACCAGCTTCCTTTAAACAGCTTGGCACATTCTGTCCTGATTGTTAGATTGGGCAAAGGAGTCACACCTATAGCTCCTATTTGCATGCATGATTCTCTGTCCAGCTAAGGATAGAAATGCAGATGCTTGCTATTGAGCATATCATGCCCCTAGCTGGCTCAGGACACTGCTATTTCTAAAATTCAAATGTTTCTCCTGCTGTTAATATTACAACTACTGGAAGCCCACAAATTAGTAGTCCCATGCTAACAAGTACACAAAAGTGGGAAGAAACAGTGTTGTCCAAGTATACTTCTTATTAAAAGTTCCCTGAAACTTAGTCCATTTATATCCCATCTTTCATCCAAGCAGCTCAAGGTGGTGTACAAACATGGTTCTCCCCCTCCAGAGTTTACCCTCAACAACAACCCTATGAGGTAGTTTAGACTGAGAGACAGTGACTGGTCCAAGGTCACCTAGCGAGCTTCATGACTGAGTGGGGATTCAAACCTTGGCCTCCCAGATCATAGTCCAACACCCTAACCACTGCACCACAATCGGCTCTCAAGAACAACTGAATTCTTTGCATTCTTAAAGCAGGGCATTGTCATTACTTGAACGCTTGTAGTCCAATCCAATACAGCTTTTACATAGAACTATAGCAAACTGCCTTATACCAAGTCAGACAATTGGCCTATCTAGCTTAGTATTGTCTACACTGGCTGGTAGTGGCTTTCCAGAATTTCAGACAAGGGTCTCTCCCAGTCCTATCTAGGGAAATCAGGACTGAACCAGGGACCTTCTGCATCCAAAACAGATGTTCTGCTGCTGAGCTTCAACCCTTCCAGCCCACTTGAAACTACAGCTCATTAGGAGATGTGCCAGCTAAGTCTCTTCCTTCCTCTTTTCTGCATCTGTTGTCTTTTTTCCTAAACTAGCTTACGTTTTTTTACAGAGAAAATCACTTAGAATAAAGGAAGGCAAGCAGTATACCTTGCATATATACTGAGAAAGTAAACTTTACTATGTTAATTGGGGCTTGCTTCTGGAACAACACTCATAGGATTGTAGACTAAGACTGCAATCCTATTGACAATGTTCTAGAACTAAGCCCCATTTAAGTGGGATTTTGTTCTCAGTAAACATGTTTAGGATTGAGCTCTAAATTGTTTGCTGAAGAAATATCACAAATCCCACCCCAAAGAAAAAGTACACATTAGTAGAGTGAATAAAATGGATACATCCTAGTCATCCAAGACAAGCAGTGAAGTACAGTAATTATGTTACTATAACTGAACCAGTATTTTGCTTCTTATAGACGGTGTCACAAGACAGCTATGTACTGTAATACAGTTGTGAAGCAATCTGGTTTGCTAACTACCCAACATGCTAGACTTAGCAGAGTGAAACTCCATGAAAGTCTGGAAGCTGAAAGCCACACAACCACTTCTGCTGCCATAACCAAACATTTTAAAGGTTTTAACAATGCACTGAAAATATCAACTCTACTTCTTGCCCCTCAATTTCTCCAACTCCGTACAGCCAGTTATTGAGCTCCCACTGTCCAACAAAACTAGCTATAGCCGACAGTGTGAAGAAATTATATGACTGGAGGAAAAAGTAGTATGCACGTGCAAATGAAGTAGTATGCACGTGCAAATTTTTAGGTATTTGATAAATAAAGCTCTACTGTGCTGAAAGTGAGAGATGGGATTGTGCACAGAGAGAAAGGTTCTTAACTGGACATGTGTCATTTGTCATTTTTAGGATTTTATTGTTATTTTATTAGTTGTTATTTACTGTTGTGCCCTTAAGTTGTATTTTGTATACTGCCTTGAACACTTCTTGAAGTGTAAAGGCAGGAAATATTTTTAGTAGATAAACAGCGACAGTGGCCCTTAATTCACAGATTGCTAAAGTGTGTAAAATATTTCTGAGATCATACTCTTGTCCTTTGAGAACACAAACAATATTTCATGGAGTGAGGAAATAATAACCATGGTGTGTGTGGAAACTCACAACTAGTCTCAACATTTAACAGTTTTTTACAGCATCTAAAAGATTTAAGTATTTTCTCCCTTATCTTCTGGCAAACACTTCAGACAAAACTTCATTTTGCAGTATTGTTACAAATCTAGCTTCATATTCTCACTTTCACAAAGTTGATTTCTCAATTTATAAACACTGCCAGTTTGCTTGATGAACTAAATTGAATGAAGGGTTCACATGAGCATTTAGGTTAATCCTGGAAACCAGAGGCATGGTTTTTGCCCCTTGCTTTCATGTTCTTACATTGCTTTCTCTCATTTCAAACTTCTGAAGTTCTATAATCTGCTGTTCTGTACCCAAACTTAAAGAGTCAGAATTACTTTTTTAAAAAGAAAAGAAAAAAATTACACTACTATCACATTTCTATTTTTCCACAAGGCTAACCTACTAGTTACTTGCAATGAGAAACATGATTGTTTGTATTAATCACACAATTTTCCTGCTATTTCTCCCGTTTTTTTCTACTTCTCTTCAAGTTCCTGGAGATACATCAGCTATGGCAACAGTCTGGACCACTGTTGCTTCTACAATCCATCAGACTAATGATTCAGCCTGTGATCTGTATGAGCACAGAACTTCAGCACGTATCTTATTGCCTATGTTCTACAGCATTATTTTCGTAATAGGAATACTTGGAAATGGACTTGCTCTCACTGTAATTATTAAGAACAGAAAGAAGATGAATTCTACTACTATTTACTCAACAAATCTTGTTGTGTCAGATATTCTTTTTACTACGGCTTTGCCTGGAAGAATAACATACTATGCACTGGGCTTTAACTGGCCACTTGGAGAAGCACTCTGCAGACTCACAGCACTCACCTTTTACATCAACATTTATGCAGCTGTGAATTTTATGACATGTTTGAGTATTGACAGGTTTGTAGCTGTGGTCCACCCTATGCGCACCAAAATCAGAAGAGTTAAATGTGCCAGATACATTTGTTGTTTTGTGTGGTGGCTTGTACTCGCCCAAACTATTCCATTACTTTTACAAACCATGACACACAAGGAAGGAGAAAGTATAACATGCATGGAATATCCAAACTTTGAAAAAATTAAACATCTCCCTTGGATACTTCTTGGGGCCTGCCTACTGGGATATGTACTTCCCCTTGGGATTATACTTGGCTGTTATTCTAAAATTAGTTGTAAACTCTGTCAAATTGCAAAGGAAAATCCAATAGCTGAAAAATCAGGAACAAACAAGAAGGCCATCAATACAATTATTTTTATCATTGTTGTCTTTGTCCTCTGTCTCACTCCATATCACATTGCCATTATTGTACACATGATTAAGAAGATTGTGCTTGAAGATATTCCATGCAGTGATCAACAAATCTTTCAGAAGACCCTCCATTACACTGTGTTCCTGATGAATTTGAACTGCTGCTTGGATCCTTTCATCTATTTCTTTGCATGCAGAGGATACAAAAGAACAATCATGAAAATACTGAGACGTCAAGGGAGCATTTCACTATCAAGTGCAGTCAAAACAGTTCCTGATGACAGCTCTCGTGATATTGGAAACACACAACTGGCTCCCCTTTCAACACCTTTATATGCTGATTTAAATTATAATTTACATTAACATTTGAAACATACTTCCAGAAATTGACATTTGAAATGTAATTCCAGAATCTCTATTTCAGAAAATTCTGGTAACAATAAAAACCATGAACTGTTTCTTTTTAAAAAATGCTAATATTTTGATTCTTCCAGGAATGGATGTTGATGCAGTACATGCAGCAACAAAAAAGAGAATTGTCATTTTATTTGCTTCCCCCCCCCTTGATTTCATGTCATGTGTTTTTCCACAATGTTTTTATCATGGAATTCAAGTAGGTTCTGTATATTTCCATTTCTGAATCTTAGTAACCCAGACAAGAGGGGTGAATCACTTTATGAACTAAGACTCAGACAGGAACAAAGTAAAATTAAATTGAATGTCTGTAAATAACTGGGCTCCAATTCATACACCCTTAACTCCTATGACTGGCACAAACGCAAGGGACAAATGCAGAGAAGATACCTGGAAGGAAACATGTAAATAACCTTTGCTTTTTCATAGATAATGAACTATATAAAATAATAATCTCCATTAATTTACTTTCCCTAAGTCTTGCACTGTCTGTTTTAAATTATTTTCAACATACTATTAGGGAACAGCAATCAAGCCCTCAAGCAATTTATTCCACACTGGTCCTATTCTTTGTTTATCTATTCCATAGTCATTTTAGGATAATAAACCTTTGCCCATGTAAGTCACTGGTAACCCCTGGGCCAAAATGGACTGCCTTCAAGTCGATCCCAACTTATGGTGACCCTATGGCTAGGGTTTTCATGGTAAGCAGTATTCAGAGGGGGTTTGCCATTGCCTCCCTCTGAGGCTAGTACCCCCCAGCTGGCTAGGGCCTGCTCAGCTTGTCACAGCTGCATAAGCCAGCCCCTTTCTTGTCCACAACTGCCAGCTGTGGGGCAACTGGGCTCCTTGGGACTATGCAGCTTGCCCACGGCTGCACAGGTGGCAGGGCACGTAACCCCTGAGCCACTCACTGTGGGGGTGATCTTTAGCTGGCCCTTGACACCCAGGAGACACGAGCAGGGATTTGAACTTGCAGACTCTGGACTCCCAGCCAGGCTCTCCTCTCCACTGTGTTATACCAGCTTCTAACCCCTGGGCCAAACTGAGCCAAAAGGCAATGCACGTTGGGCCCAACAACAACAAATACCAGCCTAAACTGCTGTTCAAATAACCCCCCATGTACAACCAACATGGTGCCTGTCATAAGGGGGAAATTTGCCTAAACTGTCTTTGCGACTTTCCAGTCGACCATATGGCTCACACACTGCACCTCCAATAACGTGCTGTATGCTGGCATGCAGCAGTCTATGAAACTACAACAGTTGGGCAGATGGTAGGGAGCCATAGGCAGGGTGTGGCTGAGAAAGGGTCTTCTGTTCAGTGGGAAGCCAGTCACTGAGCTAAGCAAAAAACACCTTCATCTATCATCTATTTGCTTCTGAAAAACAAAGAATAAAGTGGCATAATATACAAAAGGGAGGAGGGTAGGAGTTGTTATCTATCATCAGAAACATCTGCATGCAAAAATTCTTTGTTGCAATTCTTGTTTACTTTTCATACTGTTTTGTCTTCCATCAGTTTGTTCCTTTGCATCCTGTCCCTGTGACTTTTGTTTGTGTTTTCCTTGCATCTACATGCTTTCTTCTCTCATAATTAGGGGACTGTTGTTGGATCAGGACGGGCTTGTTTTTTAAATCCTAAGCATACAGACAGACAGCTATGCTTTGGCAGAAACCAAAAACTTTGCTGCGATTAAGAGAGATGAGAAGTAGGAAATACAAATATGCAAGGAAAGTCTTTAATGAAATAATAGCTTGGTGAATGGGTAGATATTCGCAAAATCAGATTTTTTTAAAAAACAAAACTCTCCAGCAGAAAAAGTAAAGAAGCAAAATATAATAAAGGAAATGGTTGCAAAAGAAGTTTCTATAAAAATGAGATATACTGTGGTAAGGAGTAGTACCTAGTTTTACAATGCACTAACTTTCTAACTAGGAAACCCAGCAGCAGAAACAATGATAGGAACATGAGATTAGGATGGCACAAGCTATTTGTAGTGTTGTTAGAGACATATCAAGTGAAAATTAGGTGCTATTTTGCATTATAGGAGTTCTCATACTTCCTGATGTTATAAATAGTTGTGGACTGGCACCTAAAATCAGTTGCTTTGTGATAAAATAAACAACAAACATGTGGCAGCTGCAGTGTGCAGGTATGGAACAAGGGCAGAGTTCAAGCTTGCAAAAGAACAAAAGTCAACAGCACTACCAGTTCCCATGCAGTTTCATCCCATTTCATGATTGGCAGATTTACAAACATCAGTAATGAGGTAGGAGCCTGGTTCAAGATAGTATGCTATTGTTGTTATATGCCTTCAAGTCGATTACGACTTATGGTGACCCTATGAATCAGCAAACTCCAATAGCATCTGTCGTGAATCACCCTGTTCAGATCTTGTAAGTTCAGATCTGTGGCTTACTTTATGGAATCAATCAATCTCTTGTTTGGCCTTCCTCTTTTTCTACTCCCTTCTGTTTTTCCCAGCATTATTGTCTTTTCTAGTGAGTCATGTCTTCTCATGATGTGTCCAAAGTATGATAACCTCAGTGTCATCATTTTAGCTTCTACTGATCGTTCTGGTTTAATTTGTTCTAATACCCAATTATTTGTCTTTTCACAGACCATGGTATCCGCAAAGCTCTCCTCCAACACCACATTTCAAATGAGTTCATTTTTCTCTTATCCACTTTTTTCACTGTCCAACTTTCACATTCATACATAGAGATCAGGAATACCATGGTCTGAATGATCCTGACTTTAGTGTTCAGTGATGCATCTTTGCATTTGAGGACCTTTTCTAGTTCTCTCATAGCTGCCCTCTCCAGTCCTAGCCTTCTTCTGATTTCTTGGCTATGGTCTCCGTTTTGGTTACTGACTGTGCCAAGGTATTGATAATCCTTGACAAGTTCAATGTCCTCCTCAACTTTAAAGTTATATAAATCTTCTGTTGTTATTCCTTTAGTCTTCTTGTCGTTCAGCTGTAGTCCTGCTTTTGTGCTTTCCTCATTAACTTTCATCAGCATTCGTTTCAAATCATTACTGGTTTCTGCTAGTAGTATGGTATCGTCTGCATATCTTAAATTATTGATATTTCTCCCTCCAATTTTCACACCTCCTTCATCTTGGTCCAATCCCGCTTTCAGAATGATATGTTCTGCGTAGAGATTAAACAAACATGAGTGATAAAATACACCTCTGTCTCGCACGCTTTCCAATTGGGAACCAATCGGTTTCTCCATATTCTGTCCTTTCAGTAGCCTCATGTCCAGAGTATAGGTTGCACATCAGGACAATCAGATGCTGTGGCACCCCCATTTCTTTTAAAGCATTCCATAGTTTTTCATGATCTACACAGTCAAAGGCTTTACTATAATCTATAAAGCACAGGGTGATTAAAGCACAGGGTGATTTTCTTCTGAATCCTTGGTCCATTCCATTATCCAAAGTACGTTTGTGATATGATCTCTGGTACCTCTTCCCTTTCTAAATCCAGCTTGGACTTCTGGCACTTCTTGCTCCATATATGGTAAGAGCCTTTGTTGTAGAATCTTGAACATTACTTTACTTGTATGGGATATTAAGGCAACAGTTCAATCATTACTGCTGATCTAAAAATAAAACATCCAGAAAAATTGCAGGAACACAAATGAGAGAAATGAATGTTGATTGGATTTCACTAGTAATTTTTAAAAATTTCTCAACTATATTTGCATATCTTTCTAAAGAATAGATAATTGTTACATTTTTTCCAGGCATATAACAAAGACACTGTTTGCCTTAAGTCTCAAACCTACAAGCCCACAAAAGATGTGATTAAAACAATAACAACTTTAAAGTCTAAAGATTTGACTTTTTTTTTTAACTGTCAGGCCGTTCACGACAGATGCTCTTGGAGGTCACTGATTCATAGGGTCGCCATAAGCCATAATCAACTTGAAGGCACATAACAACAACAAACATGATGCCCCAGCCTAGCCATACCATGGCCCATTGGTTGGACCAATGACAGCACCAGGAGCTGCTTGCAAGCTGAGTAAAGGAGAGAGAGAGAATGTCTCCCTCTTCTGAAGTGAAAGGGCTAGTGGAGGTATTGAAGGAAATTAAGAGATATAAAACATTATTATTATAAAACACAGGGAATAGAAAGGGAGTGAATAAGAAAGGAAACTGTTATAGAGGGGAGATGTGAAGGTAGAAGTGTCAGGGAGGAGTAATGAAAAAACCTGACAGTGGGGGGGGGGGTTTGATAATGTACAAATTGAGTGCGGAAGGAAAATGGAAAAAAAGTGTAGGAGATGAGTAAAAACAGAGGCATGAGGGGTTATGAAGAGAAATGTATAAAAGACAAACCCTCCTCTACTTAGAGCTTCTGAATCAGCACATTTTGCCTAAAATGGGAAGTTTGAGTCACAATCCCTCCAGAGGAAATGTCTGTATTTAGACTGAAGAAAGCTGAGTTATGGAACTCCTTGCACCAAGGAAAACATTGTGGCAATTTCCAGAGATGGATCAAATATCAGTAAGAAATGCTGTCACCAGTTTATTTATTTATTGCACTTGTATACAGCCCCATAGCCGAAGCTCTCTGGGCGGTTTACAGCAATCAAAAACATTAAAACAAATATACAATTTAAAACACCAGTTGCCAGCTGATTATGTCAAATTCTGCCTCCACCTGTCAACATTTTGTGACTGGCTGTTCCTCTTCACCACAATTTTGTGAGTGGTGAGCCTCAGTAATATTCAGCGGTCTCAAGTGGACCATGAGAGTAGAAATTATGAGAACTAAAGACCTGCATAAGTGATCCAAACAGTTAAGCAATTTTAAGTTCTACTAATTTCAACTGAAAAGGACTGAACAAGTACTTAACATTTACATTGCAACCCAAAGAATTTAAAACTGCTGGGCTCATTTGGAAAGAAGGGTGGGATATAAATGTATTAAAATAAATAAATAAATCAGATATGTTCAACTGTGGCTGGATCACAACGTAACACTAAGCCATGGTTTGAATAACAAACAATGAGTTACGGCAAGTTGTTCCACATATGAGCAAATAAACCAGGGTAGGGAAATTTGGCCTGTGGGCCAAATTTAGCCCATCTGGCTATTTCAGGCAAGCCATGCCCACCTGCCATACAACCGACGTTTTGTCTGAACCCAGACAAACGGTTGCTACTCTTAAATATGGACAGCAGAAAAAAGGCAACGTCAAGATGGTTTGTTTCCACTAACCACCCATAAGAGTAAAGTAACCACAGTTTAGGGACTTGACATAATGTTAAACTGTGGTTTGTCTAAAATGGAAGTGGGAGCTTCCAATATTTTTGTCAGGGTCAGCTAGAGGAGAGTGGAGCAAGGCACATGGGAACTGGAGGCTTGTCATCATATAGCTAGACTATGGTCACAGAGTTAAATTTAAGAAGTAACACCAATCTACTCTCAGTCTTCAGAAGGGACTTCTACTGTCTGTTGTGGACACAAGAAACAGTAGTCAGTGTAGCTGGAAGACTGCGGTGCTGTATAAATAAAAAAACATGGTCCACAGCAACAACACTGACAATAGCAACTATGCATTTCCTGACTGCTCTTCCTCCTGCAACAAGGGGCTTGAAAATATTGAGATTTTGTTCTCTGAATTAGTAACAAGCATTCTATGTTGTTATACCAACTCAGCCATGATGCTGCTTGACTACAGTTCCTGTGATGGGAGTCTGGAGAGTGGCTGTTTAATACCCATTTTTGGATTAATCAAAACACAGTAATAAGTATAAAAATTGTTCTACGTACAGCAGAAGGAAAGTATATCATATCCCAAGAGACCTGAAAGATAGGTCAGCTTTATTAACCTTGTATTATTGAGGGGGGTGATGGTGAGCCAGAGACTAAGGTCACTGGTGGGTTCAGATTTGGACCATCAATTTGCATTCCATGTCTGATTATCCTTTATTATTACAGTAGATGCACACCACTCCACCCCTTGCAATGTTTTGGGTGGCTTGAGATAAAGGATCCTGCAAAATTCTGACCTTTTAACAAGAGATACTGCAGGACATTTGGTACCTACTTAGTATCTGATGAGAAACTAAGTTCCTTGCTAAGACACTACAAGTAGAAGTGCCAACTAGCACAGATCATGGGATGTGTTGGCAATGGGTCTAGCTACAAGTATATGCAAAAACAAAGTGCATGAAAATTAGCTGGTTATGACACACTATATTTCATTACATATACTTTAAGATATTGCAGTTACACATTTTATTTATTTGTAAGTCACAATTTTCATAGAAGATACATCAGGTGGCTTGCAACATATGACACAATAAAATTTAAAAACCAATAAAAACATCATTAAAAGTAATAATAAAAGTATCTCTACATACTGTATTGGTTAGAGAGAAATTCATGTTACAAGGCCTGTCTAAAAAGTTCAGTTTCCAAGAGAGGCCTTGAAAGAAGGGAGGGATGGTTCCTGCCAAACCTCTATTAGTAGGGAGTTCCACAGGGCAAGTCCTGCCACAGTGTAGGGTTGCCAGGTCATAAGCATCCCAAAACCTGAGATTTCAGGGGTGGGCGCTACTGATGTTAGGGGGTTGGGCCTGAGTGATATCACAGGGTGGGCCCGAGTGATGTCATTAACTATGATACATGAAGCATCAACCACACTTGCTTGGAGCATACAATTAAAACAAAAACATTTCTCTGTTTCCCTGGGTAGGGAACATTTAAACTAGCCTACTTGCTTTTGGCAAGAAGGGTTTAAGTGCCCTCAGGCCAGGCCAGTCACCAGAAGGCCACTGTAGGAAGAGAAGAGCCTAGTCTTGTGAAGATGTTACATGGGAGTACTCAGGAGTAAAGGTGGATGCCCCTGAAGGCTGCAATTCTAAACACACTTACTAAGGGACTAAGCACCATAGAACTCAACAGGACTTACTTCTGAGTAGATATGGTCGGATTGTGGTGTTGATAAAGCTTGACTAGAGATCCTCTGCAAAGATATCCATATTAAAGCAGGGTTGGCAACCCCCTACCTGGAATGCCCTGCCCCTATCTTTTAACATGGCTGCTCCAAACTTTGATAAAGCTAGGGATCCTGTGCAAAGATATCCATATCCAAACAGGGTTGGCAACCCCCTACCTGAAATGCCCTGCCCCTACTTTTCAACATGGCTGCTCCAAAACTGCTTTACAGTTTTGACCCTTCACTTCTGAAAGAGGTCTTAGAAATGAGGCAGAGTAAGAAGATTCTATACCCTTTCTGTCTACCTATATAAACTGCTATAAACTCACTTTGACAGCCAACCTAATTCTAGTGAGTAATAATTGAGAGAGAAAAAACATAAATGGTTTGGTCTACCTTCACAGGCACCAGCTTGGGAACAATAATTGCAGCCACACTTCCCAGTATGTAAATTCTCTTTTACCACTATTGGGTAAGAAACAAACCATCATGCAACCAACAAGGTGCATCATCAGTGGGTTTAAGGGGGTTGAGCTGAGCACATGGAACCACTGCTGTTGCTTCTATGGATGTAAGGGAATGAGGTTAAAGATAAGTGAAATGCAAATAGAAAAGAAAAACAAAATACAGTGATGCTTTCCTAAATGCAATACCATACCAACCACAGCAAGATTCCTATGAATAAGGCAGACAGCTCAGTATCCCACAACCAGTCAGGATTCCTAACCAAAAACCAAAACTAAAAAAATCCTGCAGCCAGTCAGCCAAGCTCACAGAAATCCCCATGCGGCACAACTTGACTCAGGGGTTGGAGTTAATGCAGAATGCTGCGGCACCATTGCTGACATGAGTGAGATCCTATCAGCACATAATACCTCTGCTCTGAAATCTGCACTGGTTGCCGATTTGCTACCAGGCCAAGTTCAAGATGTGCTTTCCATGTTATGGGTGCCACATAGTACTTGTTCTGCTCTTGTAAGAAATCAATCCTTTAGTGTGGCAGCACCTATGCTTTGGAACTCCTTGCCTACTGATATAAGGCAGACGCCTCTTTTCAGCACCTGCTAAAATCATTTTTGTTTAGGCAAGCCTATCCAGGCATGTAGAATCTATTGAGTTTTTAAATCTGTTTTTAACTCATTGTTGGTTTTATTATTTTGAATGGTTTTAAATACCTGTCTTTAACTGTTTTTGCCATTAATTGTATTGTTTCTGTAAACCGCTTTGAGATTGTTTACAATAAAGTGGTATATAAATGTTGTAAATAAAATACATAAATAATTTTTCGAGTCACTGTGGCCCTTGAGCTCTCTTCTCACTTTTAGGAACAAAACAATCTGCCTTATACTGAGTCAGGCCATTTGGTACCATTTAGCTACTGATGACACGGACTAGCATTAGCTCTCCAGGATTCCAGGCAATAGCCTTTTCCAGAAATTGAATTTTGGACCTTTGCATGGAAAGCATATGCCCTACCAATGAGATACAACCCTTCCCCTGTTTAAAAAAGTATCTTTTAACATTGTTCTTTTCAATTCACTCTTGAATTCACATCATACCTAGGGCAGATCCTCACCATTAATTTAAAGCACACAACACCCATTTGAAGCACAAGAATCCCATCACAGAATCATGGGAACTGTAGTTTGTTAAGGGTGGCAAGAACTATAACTGCGAAGGGGAAACTACACTTCCCAGGATTCTTTAGGGGAAGTCATGGCTTTAAATATGTTGAATGTGTTTTAAATGTATTGTGTGGATCTACTTAATAAACTTTGCCTGCATGTAAATCGTTTTAATTAATTTTTCAGAATGGAAATGAGCTATAAATTATACTGGGTGACCATGGACTACTCACTATCTTTCAGTCTATCTGCCCCTCAGGATGAAAACTACAGAGGACCATGACCACTCCAAGGAAGAAGGGCACACTTAAAATGTAGTGGAAATATAATCTACAACCATAGTGTGAAATCAAATACTTATTGGGACATAGTATGAAGAAATATTTATGTAAGCATAACTACCAAATATGTTTATTATTTACACAATCTGTAAAGATATTTATAGTGCAATCCTGTTTGTTTACTCTGAAGTAAGTCCCAGTGTATTCCATGGGGCTTACTCAAGCAGGGAAGTATGCAGAAAACTGCAACCTCAAGTGATAAGGAACTTGTTCTTTCAACAAGCTTTTTAAGTTGAGACCTTATACCAGTCTGCATCTGTGTTGGAATTGTTTTAATATGTTTGTAAACCTTTTCTTTTTTAAAAAAGATTTTAAAATCTTTTAAAAATGTTTTAAAATATGTTTTGTTTTAATATATTTTAAAGTCTGTTTTTATGACGTTTCAAAGTGTTTTTAGTGCTTTTGTTTGCTGCCGTGGGCTCCTACTGGGAGGAAGGGTGGGATATAAATCAAATAATAAATAAATAAACTTAATTCACCCAACCCAAAATTCAGAATCATGCCACTTTAAGCTGTTTTGCAACTTATACTTGTTTTATGGTTATTGTATTTTAAAGGGATTTATTTCTTATTGTGAGCTGCCTTCGTTTCTAATCACCAGCCCTACCTCACCAGGTTGTTGGAAAGACTCCATATACACACACACTGCAGATGTAAAAATACATAGACCCCTTATAATAGTTTATTGTTAAACCAGTTAGTCACTGCAGAACATTTAAAAAAATCAGTATTAGTTTCCTACATAATAAAAACAGTGATACTTAAGTAAACCCTGCCTAATTGCTTCAAAAATAGGATTGGAGGGGGAGAGAGAAAGATTTACAACACAAACACAATTCTTTGCTACGTTCATTCAAAAGTCCCATTAATTTACAGCACAATCCTAACCATGTCTACTCAACAGTAAGTGCTATTGAATTCAATTGGGTTTACTCCAGGTACGTGGGATTAGCATTGCAGCTTTACTCCCAGAAAAGTGAGTATTAGATTAAAGCTTCATATTGGGAAAGTTTTCAAAACACTGCCTTCTTCAACAGCCCAGGGTTTGACTCCTGCACACAAGAGAAAAAAACCCTAAAAGGTATATACTTACTCAATTTATGAGATTTTCAGATAAACAGGAAAAAACAACCATTTTCTGGCATTGCAATGAGGTCTAGGCACTGCCTGGAGGTCAACAAATCACAACCCTGACTTCACTTATTGGCTACAACCCTGAAAGGGTGAGGTTAGAACCATGAGCTGATTTAACAGATCTGGTAAACAGATTTAACAGTTGCCGGGGGGGGGGGGGACAGCTGATGTTTTGGTGTATATCTCATGAACCAGACCACCTAGAAACTTTTTTTTTAAATTAAAGCTAAGAGTCTCACCTGGAAACCTGGAGAGGACCCTAAAAGCCGGAGTATCTGGCCGAAAACTGGATACCTGGCAACCCTACTGCCACACTAAAGGCCTGGTAGAGGAAAACTGAACCTCAAGGGCGTGAGGAACCACCAAAAGTGCCCCATAAAAAGATCTCAGCGATCAAGATGGAACATAAGGAGTCAGGCAGTCCTGAAGGTACTTTGGACCCAAGCTGTTTAGGGCTTTGTAAATTAACACAAGGGAACCTGGCCAGGTAACAAATTGGCAAGCAGTGCAGTTCTTCCAGCAGTGGAGTAACATGTTGCCAGTATCCTGCTCCTGTAAGCAATCTAACTGCTGCATTCTGCACCAGTTGCAGCTTCTGGATCAGATACAAGGGCAGACCCACATAAAGTGTGTTACCACAATAAATCTTGAGGTTACCAATGCTTGGACCGCTGTGGTGAGGCTGTCATAGTCCAGGAATGGTCACAACTGGCATACCAGCTGAAGCTGGCAAAAAGTACTCCTGGCCACAGAGCTTGCTTGAGCCTCTAGTGACATAGATGGATCAAGGAGTATCCTCAGACTGTGTGCCTGCTCCTTCAAAGGGAATGCAACCCTATCCAGGTCAGGCAATTGACTTTTCTCCCTGACACAGGAACCAACCATGCATAAGGCCACCATCTTTCCAGGATTCAGGCTCAGTTTATTGACCCTCATCCAATCCACCACTGCATCCAGGCACCGGTCCAGGGCTTGCACAGCCTCTCCTGATTCAGATGTAATGGAGCAATAGAGCTGGGTATCATCAGCATACTGATGGCACCTTGCTCCAAAATTCCTGATGACCGCTCCCAACGGCTTCATATAGGTGTTGAATAGTACTGAGGACAGGATAGTGCACTGTGTTCCTCGCCCCCCTGTAAACACCAGGGGGTCGAGGAACACTCTCTCAATGCTACTCCCTGGACACGAACTGCAGGTATGAACACAGCCACCACAGGACAGTGCCATCAGTGCCCATCCTGTCAATCTGGTCCAGGAGGATACTATGGTTAATGGTATGGAAAGCCACTGAGAGTGCAAGGAAGAGGAGCACTGCACTCCCGCTGTCCTTCTTTCTATAAAGGTCTTCCATCAGGGCAGTCAAAGCTGATTTGGTCCCAAACCCAGGCCTGAACCCAGCCTGGAATAGATCCAGATAATCAGTGTCATCTAGGAATGTCTGCAACTGTACCACCAAAACCCTCTCCATCACCTTTCCTAGGAAGGGAGTATTTGCAACCAAGCAATAGTTGTTAGAATTCATTGGGTCCAGGGCCGTAGTGACTGCACTACTGCCTCCTTTAAGGCGGCAGCACCATCCCCTCAGGCAAAAAAGCATTTCAAAAAATCTGCTGTCTGAATGTGAGGCATCTTTCTAGTAGTCCAAAATGTTTTAAAAGCAATTAATCTAAACTTTTTAAATCAACTAAATGTCACAGTCCTAGTAATTACTGAGATGGTATCTGCCGAATTGTGTTTGCCACAGCAGATTGCAACTTTAACTATGCCAATGTATTTAAGTCTCTCACGCAGCAAACAGGAAACCAGGACAGGAACCCCATTTCTTCCCCTGCTCCCTATCCAGAAAGTCATGGTTTTCATAACTGATAGTACCAGAGATTATATTAGTTCCAGCAATATAAGAGCCAGTTGTGCTACTGTACAGGACAGTTGGTCCCTGCCCCTGTGTACTAAGTAGTGCCCTGGCTTAGCACTGACAGTGGCAGGATTTCATACAGACCCCTTGCACTGCATCCTATAGGCCTTTACTGTCTTTTTCTGAGCTGCAAAGAACAGTACACCATAAAACTATGCGTGAACACATCCTGGTTCTGTCCCTGAGGCTGGGACAAGGTGTAGCTTTAGCTGTTATACACCAAGCTGTCTTTGTGACTAATGGTAGAAGTGATTTATAGAAGTGAGTAGTTAAAACTGCAAAGAATTCATAATATTTGTACAAACAGCTCTGTGAGCTAAATTAAGCCTATTGCTTGATTTGAATCTGTCTGTTTTTGGTCTCATGCCAAACTGCTTTTGAAGTGTTAAAACGTTCTGAGCAATGGGATTATGTGCTGAAAGAAAAAAATATGTGCAAGTCCATTGGCTCACCTAAGCTCACTCTTTGGAGTCAACCTACCATCTGAAATGCACTTAAGAATAACCCACAGTTCAAATTCCAACCAATAAGAGCACAGTCTTTGAAAAGTTATTTGTAGATATATTTTCCACTCGGATATTGAAAAGCTGATGAAAACTCAATACCTCTCTCTAAACGCACATTTTAAAAAACTAATAAATCAAGGTCAATGCATATCTGCATGTGCTTACACAAGTCACCAAGGTAATTAGCGCCACAACATGTGGTTTGTGTTTTGAAATACTTTCTCAGAACAGCCCAAAGATATCCGCCCAAGTACCCTTCACAATGTGATATTTATCAGTAGCAAACAAGAAAAGGAAGTGAACGTACTGCTGCAGACATCATTTGCTGGCATAACATTTATTGTCACCTCGTCATACCTTGCCACTCACTTTAAACACGGTTACGCACTTTTTGTGTGATAATAACACTGACTGATTTGTCAAAGTGCACAGGCAGTACAAACACACAGCTACTTGATATAATTACCAAATTTGGTGTATGTGTTTTTTATTTTGGAAAGCATTTCTCCCAAGATAATGGAAAGAAAATGTATCACCAAGTATTAAATCAAATTTTAAAAAGAAAATAAAGTCAATATCAGTCTTTTCTAAGACATAAAGGATTCCTGTTTTCCATGAGCAATTAGTATGGTTTCACAGGAGAACTCAAAGAAGATATTTATTAATTAATTTATATCCCACTGGTAGTGTTATCCCTACACAGAGAAAGGGGAAGTAGGTACAGTTTTTGACAAAATTAGCCAGGCTTCATAAGAAGTGTGTCCTAAAACAACCTACATTTGCTGTTCGAAATCTCCCTTGCAATTAGGAGTAAGACTGTCCTTATTATAGGAAAAATTAAAGGAATCTTTTGCCACATTATTTCCTTCCTAAACCAAATCATCTTGATTTATGCAAGTCTCTTAAGAATACGAGTGTACAAAGTGTTTTCTAATTCTTTTTTCTTATTCCGTACAAGCCAATGAGGATTTGTCAATATTACTATTTTACAAATGTGGAAGAGAGGGTTAAGGTTAAGAGAGGGTTAAGGTTAAGTCATACATGCAGGGCCAGCTCAAGTGTGAGGTAGCCCAAGGTAGTGTCCTCTGGTGGGCTCCATCCCCTATCAATGGGCCCTGGTAGGCTCACCTGTAAGAGCTGGCAGCTGGGCAGCTGACCTAGCCATTCTTTTAATTTCCTACAATGCTCCAGAGCAACACTAGATCAGGGGCATTATGGGAAATTAAATGTGTGGCTACATCTAGCCACCTGGTGCTGCTTGGGGTGCTGGGCAAGGAAAAAATGGGCAAAGTCCCAGAGAAGGTATTGGCAGTGAGCTATGCTAGGGTGGTGGCACCCTGGCAGCTGCCCTAGCATGCAAGGTGTTGGCAATGGCCTTGCATACATGCCCTTTTCATATGGTCAAATCTGCACACTGGAATTGTATCAACACTATGTAGGGTGGCATGAGCAAAAATGTTTAACATTATGGCAAAGAGAAGACTAACTATGGTGGAACAGCATTGGGAGATAATGAACTGTCTTACATGGTCTGCTTCTGTTCAAACAAATCACAAACAGAAACCAAGGTTTGTTCCAGCTTGCTGCTCATTCACTGTAAGCTATAAACCATGGCTTGCCATGACGGGTAACCAGCCAAGAAATCCATGGCTCAAACGGTATTTGAACCCAGGTCCCCAAGGTCTAACACCCAAGTTTCATCAAGTAGACAAAATATTATTTTCTTGAAGCCCTACCATTAAGGACAGAATATGTAGAAACCGATTGGTTCCCAATAGGAAAGGGTGCGAGACAGGGGTATATTTTATCACCCTATTTATTTAATCTATATGCAGAACATATACGGAAAGCAGCATTGGACCAAGATGAAGGAGGTGTGAAAATTGGAGGGAGAAATATCAATAATTTAAGATATGCAGACGATACCATACTACTAGCAGAAACCAGTAATGATTTGAAACGAATGCTGATGAAAGTTAAAGAGGAAAGCACAAAAGCAGGACTACAGCTGAACGTCAAAAAGACTAAAGTAATGACAACAGAAGATTTATATAACTTTAAAGTTGACAATGAGGACATTGAACTTGTCAAGGATTATCAATATCTCGGCACAGTCATTGACCAAAATGGAGACCATAGCCAAGAAATCAGAAGAAGGCTAGGACTGGGGAGGGCAGCTATGAGAGAACTAGAAAAGGTCCTCAAATAAGTATCACTGAACACTAAAGTCAGGATCATTCAGACCATGGTATTCCAAATCTCCATATATGGATGTGAAAGTTGGACAGTGAAAAAGACAGATAACGAGAAAAATCAACTCATTTGAAATGTAGTGTTGGAGGAGAGCTTTGCGGATACCGTGGTCTGCGAAAAAGACAAATAATTGGGTGTTAGAACAAATTAAACCAGAACTGTCAGTAGAAGCTAAAATGATGAAACTGAGGTTATCATACTCTGGACACATCATGAGAAGACATGATTCACTAGAAAAGACAATAATGCTGGGGAAAACAGAAGGGAGAGTAGAAAAAGAGGAAGACAAAACAGGAGATTGGTTGATTCCATAAAGGAAGCCACAGACCTGAACTTACAAGATCTGAACAGGGTGATTCACGACAGATGCTCTTGGAGGTCACTGATTCATAGGGTTGCCATAAGTCGTAATCGACTTGAAGGCACATAACAACAACAACAACAAAGCCGTACGATATCAGAGTAAGGCATCATTGCTGTACACTTTCTAGACATTGCAGGATCCATTTTAGACATCTGAGTGGTGGGGTGGGAGAGAGAGAAAAAATAGTTGTGCTTTTTTTTAAAAAAGCTGTTGAAATTCTACAGCTAACAAGTTGTTTCATGAATAGTTTCATAGATATCAGTTTCAACAACTAGGCCAACCATGTTCAGCAACTTGCAACTCATCAAGCTGAATGCAGTTCACCAGCTATGTATAGCAGCTTATCAAGTGGTTTACATGTCTCTTATATTTGCTATCTGTGCAAAAATAAAACAATTATTGAGGACCTGCCAGATCACAATATGTAGGTTGTGGGATGGATTCAGCTTGGTGGGTCACAAGTTGTCTAGCCCTGAGCTATGTAAAACCAAGTAAGGGGAGCCAAAAGCTCAGAAAAGTCATTGGGTGGTATTCAATACTAGTCCTACTCAGAGTAGACCCACTGAAGTTAATAGACAAGACTAACGTAGGTTCATTAATTTCATTTATTTATTTATAAACATATTTGTATACCACTATTTATTTTCAAAAAACAGCAAAGCAATTTACAACATACAAAAACCATATAATAAAAACCATTAAAAATAGAGTAAAAACAAGGTCAATGGGCCTACTCTGTGCAGAACTTAGTTGAATACAACCCATTGTCTATTAGTCCCTAGATAATAACAGGAGTTGTAGACGGCTTAGGGCTGACCAAGCCAAACACAGGCCACCAGCTGTCTATTTGGCATGCCAGGTGGTTGACACTCGTTATCATGATAGTTTTTATAATCTTGAGCATGTAGCAAAATCAAGAAGTTAATGAAGTCTGTCACTTGCATTTGGCTTGGTGGGTCATATATCATAAGGACTGATCTCTTATCTCAGAGTTAATGCAGTAAAGATACCAGCAAAGCCAAACTATTTCATGACAGTTCTGTAGTTATAATAGATACAGGTCAGTAGAGGGCACTACAGTTACACCAAAAACTCCAGCCTTTGGAAGGCAAAGCTGAAAGAATACCTATTAAAAATCTATCCAAGAACAATATGTGAATGGAGAATTATATTCAAGGAAATTCACTGATTACAATGGAAATAATAATACTGGGTGTTAATAATATCACAGGACAACAATAGCACATGAATGTTACACTCATGGTCCTCTAAAATCTTTGCCTTGCATTCTGCATGGAAATAGTAATTATCAGAGAACTACCATATCCACCACAAATAAATTCAGTCTCAAACTGATAACAAGCATTGTCCAAGTACTAACAATGATGCTGCTTCTTTGTTGTTGTTATGTGCCTTCAAGTCGATCACGAATTATGGTGACCCTATGAAACAATGAGCTCCAAGAGCATCTGTCGTAAACCACCCTGTTCAGATCTTGTAAGTTCAGGTCTGTGGCTTCCTTTATGGAATCAACCAATCTCCTGTTTTGTTTTCCTCTTTTTCTACTCTCCCTTCTGTTTTCCCCAGCATTATTGTCTTTTCTAGTGAATCATGTCTTCTCATGATGTGTCCTCAGTTTCATCATTTTAGCTTCTAGTGATAGTTCTGGTTTAATTTATTCTGACACCCAATTATTTGTCTTTTTCGCTGTCCATGGTATCCGCAAAGCTCTCCTCCAACACCACATTTCAAATGACTTGATTTTTCTCTTATCTGCTTTTTTCACTGTCCAACTTTCACATCCATACATAGAGATTTGGAATACCATGGTCTGAATGATCCTGACTTTAGTGTTCAGTGATACATCTTTGCATTTGAGGACCTTTTCTAGTTTTCTCATAGCTGCCCTCCCCAGTCCTAGCCTTCTTCTCATTTCTTGACTATTGTCTCCATTTTGGTTAATGACTGTGCCAAGGTATTGATAATCCTTGACAAGTTCAATGTCCTCATTATCACCTTTAAAGTTACATAAATCTTCTGTTGTCATTACTTTAGTCTTCTTCATGTTCAGCTGTAGTCCTGCTTTTGTGCTTTCCTCTTTAACTTTCATCAGCATTCGTTTCAAATCATTACTGGTTTCTGCTAGTAGTACGGTATCGTCTGCATATCTTAAATTAATGATATTTCTCCCTCCAATTTTCACACCTCCTTCTTCTTGGTCCAATTCCGCTTTCTGTATGATATGTTCAGCATCTAGATTAAACAAGTAGGGTGATAAAATACACCCCTGTCTCACACCCTTTCCTATTGGGAACCAATTGGTTTCTCCATATTCTGCCCTTACAGCAGCCTGTTGTCGAGAGTATAGGTTGCGCATCAGGACAATCAGATGCTGTGGCACCTCCATTTCTTTTAAAGCATTCCATAGTTTTTCATGGTCTACACAATCAAAGGCTTTGCTGTAATCTATAAAGCACAGGGTGATTTCCTTCTGAAATTCCTTGGTCCGTTCCAGTATCCAGCATATGTTTGCGATATGATCTCTGGTACCTCTTCCCTTTCTGAATCCAGCTTGGACGTCTGGCATTTCTCACTCCACATATGGTAACAGCCTTTGTTGTAGAATCTTGAGCATTACCTTACTTGCATGGGATATCAAGGCAATAGTTTGATTATTACTGCATTCCCTGGGATCCCCTTTCTTTGGAATTGGGATGTATATTAAGCACTTCCAGCCTGTGGGCCATTGTTAGTTTTCCATATTTCTTGACAGATTTTTGTCAAAAGTTGGACAGATTCAGTCTCAGTGGCTTGTAGCAACTCTATTGGTATGCCATCTGTTCCTGGTGATTTGTTTCTTCCAAGTATTTTAAGAGCAGCTTTCACCTCACATTCTAAAATTTCTGGTTCTTCATCATACGGTTCCTCCATGAATGAATCTGTCATCTTTGCATCTCTTTTATAGAGTTCTTCAGTGTATTGCTTCTATCTTTCTTTTATTTCATCTCATTAGTGTGTTCCTCTGTTGATTATTCAACATCCCTATTCTTGGTTTAAATTTCCCTTTCATTTCTCTAATCTTTGGGAATAGGTCTCTTGTTCTACCCTTTTTGTTGTCCTGTTCTATTTTTATTCAATAACTACTGTAATAGTTCTCTTTGTCCCTATGTACTAGTCGCTGTATTGTTGCATTTAGGGCTCTAACTGTGTTTCTATCTCCTTTTGCTTTTGCTTTCCTTCTCTCTTTAACCATTTTAAGAGTTTCTTCAGTCATCCATTGAGGTCTTTCTCTCCTTTTGACGAGAGGTATTGTCTTTTTGCATTCTTCCCTGATAATGTCTGACTTCACTCCATAGTTCTTCTGGCTCTCTATCAACAAAGTTTAAAGCCTCAAATTTGTTCCTTATATGATCTTTATATTCTTCTGGGATGTTATTTAAATTGTATTTTGGCATTATGATTGCTTTGTTCTTCTTCTTTAGCTTTACTCTGATTTTTTATATGACCAGCTCATGATCTGTACCATAGTCTGCTCCTGGTCTTGTTTGCGCAGAAAGTATGGAACTTCTCCATCTTCTGCTACCAATTATATAATCAATTTGATTCCTATATTGACCATTTGGTGATGTCCGCCTGTATGGTCGTCTTTTCAGTTCAAAAAATGTGTTTGCAAGAAACAAATTATTGGCTTCACAGAATTCAGTAAGACTTTCTCCTGCTTCATTTCTGCCCCATTTCTCCACAATTCCTAGTTCTTCTCTGTTCCCTACTTTTGCATTCCAGTTTCCCATGATTATCAGCACATCTTGTTTTGGTGTGTGATCAATTTCTTCCTGTACTTCTGCATAAAATCTCTCCAATTCCTCTTCTTCTCCGTTTGCTGTCAGAGTATAAACTTGGATGATGGTTTATGTTAATAGATTTCCCATTTAATCTCATTGATATTACTCGCTCAGTTACAGCTCTTAATTGTTTTTGCTACGTCACTTCTCACTATTAAAGCAATCCCATTTCTTAATTTCTCATTTCCTGCATAAAATATTTTGTAGTTGCCTGACTGAAAATGTCCCATTCCTGTTCATATTAATTCACTCATGCCAAGTATTGTAATATTGATACGTTCCATTTCTTGCTTGACAATTTCTAACTTTCCCTGGTTCATGCCTCTCACATTCCATGTTACTATTTGTGCATCATACAACTCTGGACTCTCCTTTCACATCTGTGCGCATCAGCCTCTGGGCTCCCTTTCAGCTTTGACCCAGCTGCATCATTAGTCACAGCGCTATTCGTACTTGTCCTTTGTTCTTCCCCAGTAGCTCGGTGAGTGCCTTCTGACCTTGGGGGGGCTCTCATCTTCCAGCACTATCTCATGTTGTATTTTGGATACTCTGTTCATAGGGTTTTCGTGGTAAGAGGTATTCAGAGGCGGTTTACTATTGCTTTCCTCTGAGTTTGGATGCATCTTAGTCTGGTTTCTCAGCTTTGACCATTCCATGGGTGCCCCTGTTAGGAGTCTAGCCTCTTGGTGGGCATCTTAGTTTTTTTTAAAAAAGAAAACTAGAAGGTTTCTTGGCTTTGTAATACCTGATTCTGCTCTTTCTGAAATCTCAGCAGCCTCAAAAACCATGGTGTGTGGTGACGCTGGGAACTTTCCAAAGTCCAAGCCTCATTTGACAGCAAAAGGCCTTTTCTATGTAGCTGGTATACAGTGCTCAAGCTTTTAACCTGAAACAGTGCTTTAGTTTTTTTTTAATCAGCTTGATTTTTTTACATTTTATTTTAAGTAGGAGCCAACCTTAAGGAACAGTAGAACTGGAAGTCTAAATAAATAAAATAAATATAGAGCTGAACAATTTTAATTTTATTTATATGATTTATTTCCACTTTTCATCACAAGTGTGAACTCAAGATGGGTTATAGCTGACAAAAATACAATAAAATAATAAAAACCATCAAAATACACAGCAGTTTAAAGGGAATGGGATGCATCCCATGTGCGATATTTTCCTCATCATCCACTCGACAACATCCTCATCCAAGTGGAAGCCCAGACTTTCCCTTCAAATTAACTTAGATTTTTCCAGTCTGCAGATAATCCGTTAGGGGAGGAACAACCCACATAAAATTGCATGTTACCTGGGTATGGACTAGGGTTACCAGGTCTTGGATTTTGCCCAGAGACTCAGGATTTTTGGGGTCCTCTCTAGGTCTCCTGGTGAGTCAGCTTAATCTCCAAACTCTCAGCTTTCACTTTAAAAAAATTAAGTTTCTGGGTGGTCTGGTTCATGAGATATACACCAAAACATCAGCTGCCCTCTCGCAACTTCTGTTAGTGAGCTTGTAGCTGGCTGCTCTAACCCCGCCCTTTCAGGTTTGTAGCCAGTAAGTCAGGGTTGTGACTTGTTGACCTCCAGGCAGTACTTAGACCCCGTTGCAAGGCCGGAAAATTGTTGTCTTTTCCTGCTTATCTGAAAATCTCATAAACTGAGTAAATATATAGCTTTCAGTCTTTTTCTCTCTCGTGTGCAGGAGTCAAACAAGTTTAAATTTTCCTGGGCTATTGAAGAGAACAGTGTTCGGAAAGCCTTCCTAATATAAAGCTTTCATCCCATACTTGCTTTTCTGGGAGTAAAGCTGCAGCCCTAATCACACATACTGGGAGTAAACCCTATTGAATTCAATAGGACTTACTTTTGAGTGGAAGTGGCTAGGATTGTGCTGTAAATTAATGGGACTTTGAGTGAACATAGCAAGGAATTGTGTTTGTGTTTTAAATCTTTCTCTTCCCCTCCAATCCTATTTTTAAAGCAGTTAGGCAGAGCTTACTTAGGTATCACTGTTTTTATTATGTAGGAAACTAATACTGATTTTCAAAAAAATGTTCTGCAATGACCAACCAGTTTTGACAATAAACTATTATAAGGGGTGTATGTATTTTTACCTCTCCAGAGTGTGTGTGTGTGTGTGTGCGTGCGTCTCCCTGTCTGAGTAAGCCCCACTGAATACATTGGGACTTGCTTCTGAGTAAACAAACATAGGACTGCACTATAAATATCTTTACAGGTTGTGTAAATAATAAACATCTTTGACAGTCATGCTTAAATTTCTTCATAGTGTGTCCTGATATGTGTCTGATTTCACACTATAGTTGTACATGATTATTTCCTCTCCATTTTAAGTGCGCCCTTCTTCCTTGGGGTGGCCATGATTCCCCTCTGTTGTTTTCATCTTGAGGGGCAGATTAGGCTGAGAGATGGTGAGGAGCCCATGGTCACCCACTATAGCTCATTTCCATTTTATCAAATTAATTAAAATGATTTACATGCAGGTAAAGTTAATTAAGTAGATCCACACAATACATTTAAAGCACATTCAACTTGCATTTAAAGCCCATGTCTTTCCCCAAAGAATCCTGGGAAGTGTAGTTTCCCCCTCACAGTTATTGTTCCCACCACCCTGAAACTACAGTTCCCATGATTCTGTGGTGGGATTCATGTGCTTCAAATGTGTGTTAAATGTGCTTTAAAGGAATGGTGGGCATATGCCCTAAGTATGATGTGCATTCATTAGTGAATTGAAAAGAACTATTTTAAAGGATACTTTTTTAAACAGGGGAAGGGTTGTAGCTCAGTGGTAGGGCATATGCTTTGCATGTAAAGGTCCAAAATTCAATTTCTGGAAAAGACTATTGCCTGGAATTCTGGAGAACCGATGCTAGTTCATGTCATCAGTACTGACCCAGATGGTACAAAACAGCCTGATTCCTTTGTTCCTAAAAGTGGAAAGAGACTCAAAGGCCACAGTGACTCCAAAATTTATTTGTCTTTTATTTACAACATTTATATACCATGTTGTAAAAAATCCCAAAGCAGTTTACAGAAGGAATTAAAACAATAAAATTATCAGCAAAAAAGACAGGTATTTAAAAACATTCAAAATAAAAAACCAACAATAAGTTAAAAACAGATAAAAACACAATACTTTCTACATGCTTGGTTTTATTTATTTGTCTATTATCTGATTTATATCCCACCCTTCCTCCCAGCAGGAGCCCATGTTAGACTTGCCTAAACAAGCAGCAGGTGCTGAAAAGAGTACAATGAAGGTGTCTGCCTAATGTCCATAGGCAGGGAGTTCCAAACTGTAGATGCTGCCACGCTAAAGGACAGATTTCTTACAACAGCAGAACAAGTACAAGTACTATGTGGCACCCATAACATGGAACGCACACCTTAAACTTTGGTAGCAAATCAGCAAAGATTTCAGAGGAGAGGCATTATGGGCTGATAGGATCTCACTCATGTCAGCAATCACACCACAGCATTCTGCACTAACTCCAGCCCCCAGGTCAGGTTGTGCTGCACAGGGATTTCTGTGACCTTGGCTGACTAGCTGTCAGGATTTTTCTTTTGGTTTGGTTAGGAACGCTGACTGGTTGGGGGAATCTGAGTTGTCTGCCTTACTCATAGGAATCTTGCTGTGGTTGGTATGGTATTGCATTTAGGAAAGCATCACTGTCTTTTTCTTTTTGTATTTGCATTTCATTTACTTTTAACCTTCCTTCGTTACATCCATAGAAGCAACAGCAGTGGTTTAATGTGCTCAGCTCAACCCCCTTAAACCCACTGATGATGTGCCTTGTTGGTTGCGTGACGGTTTGTTTCTTGCCCAATAGTGGTAAAAGAGAATTCACATGCTGGGAAGTGTGGCTGCAATTGTTGTTGTTCCCAAGCTGGTGCCTGTGAAGGTAGACCAAACCATTTGTGTTCTCTCTCTTTCCATTATTACTCACTGGAATTGGGTTGGCTGTCAAAGTGAGTTTATAGCAGCCCACAGGGTAGGCAGGGAAGGGCAGAGACACTTCTTACTCATTTCTCAGAAACCTTTCTGAAGTGAAGGGTCAAATCTGTAAAGAAGTTTGGAGCAGCCATGTTAAAAGGTAGGGGCAGGGCATTCCAGGCAGGGGGTTGCCAACCCTGCTTTAATATGGATATCTTTACCAAGCTTTACCAACACCAAAACCCAAACTATATCTACTCAGAAGTAAGTAATATTGAGTTCTATGGGGCTTAGTGTGTTTAGAAGTGCAGCCTTCAAGGGCATCTATCTTTACTCCCGAGTACTCCCATCTAACATCTCCACAACACTAGCCTTTCTTCCTACAATGTCCTTCTGTTGACTAGACTGGCATGAGGGCACTTAAACCCTTCTTGCCAGAAGCAAGTAGGCTAGTTTAAATGTTCCCTACCAAGGCTCTATCTTTTGTATCTTAATTTCCAATCAGAGAAATGTTTTTGTTTGAATGATATGCTCCAAAAAACTGTAGTTGATGCTTCATGTATCATGCTTAATGACATCACTCAGACTTGTCCCTGTGACATACTGGGGCCTGCCTCTAAAATCTCAAGGTTTGGGATGCTTCTAACCTGGCAACCCTAAAAGTGTGGACACACTTAAGCACATTGTGTGGGTGGGTCTTTTTTGCATATGTTCTGCCAGTTTGCAGGGTACCATCTAGTGCCACACCCATACTTCCATTTGCTTGCTGCCTGATCACAAACTAGTCATTTTGTTTCTATGGAAAGGATGCAATGCACCTATTTCCATTGGCTGTTGCTGAACACAAGTTTGCTGTATTATTATTTTTTAATTTTTAAAACAGCTGAAAGTTCATTATTGCACTATTCCACAGACAACTTTTTTTAAAAAAGAGATTCATTCACACAGATAAACAAATAACTGAATGCATGCCCACAATGGAACTCAGGTTTCCAGAACTTCCCGAGGATGGAGAATAATTAAGGGGAGAGGGCACCATTACAGTGCCTTGCAAAAGTAGTGAGATCCCTGACCAATGCTCTCATATTACTGAATTACAAATGGTACATTGTAATTTTTGTTCTGTACAATATTTTATTTTGAAACACTGCAACTCAAAATCAATTATTGTAAGGTGACATTGGTTTTATGTTGGGAAATGTTTTTAAGAAACATAAAAACTGAAACATGTTGCTTGCATAAGTATTCAGCCCCCCCCATTAATATTTGATAGAGCCACCTTTCACTGCAATAACAACTTTAAGTCTTTTGGAGTAAGTATGTACCAGCTTTGCACAGTGTCGGAGGAGTTTTGGCTCATTCTTCTTGGCAGATTTGCTCCAGGTTGTTCAGGTTGGTTGGACGTCGCTTGTGGACCACAATTTTCAAAGAGCGCCACAGATTCTCAATTGAGATCAGGACTTTTGACTGGGCCACTGTTGGACATTCACCTTTTTGTTCCTGAGCTACTCTAATGTGGCCTTGTGCTTGGGATCATTGTCCTGTTGAAAAGTGAATTTCCTCCCAAGCATCAGTTTTTTAGTGGACTGAAGCAGGTTCTCTTGCAGTATTTCCCTGTATTTTGCTCCATCCATTCTTTCTTCAGTTTTAATAATTTGCCCAGTCGCTCCTGGTGAGAAGCATCCCTACAGAATGATGCTGCCACTGTTAGGAAATATTTTATTTCCTAGGCCCCAAAAGTTGTCACGGGTTGTCAAGAAATACTACATTATTGCCAGAGCCAGTGCCACAATGAATCATGGAACGTAGAGAGGGTGGGGAACATAACACTCTAAGTTTCGATTCACACCCAGAGGCGCCTCAAAGACTGTAACATCTCGGAAAGGAGATAAAATGTATCCCTGCTGGATTGTTGCTATTTCCCTTGCCTTGCCTAACTTTTACACCTCCTGTGCATTGTATCAAACTCAGCACAAAGAAGACGTGTTCCCATAATACTTGCTAGAATTGTATCCATAGCTCTACGTCATACTGCTGAGTGGATAATTCTTTGCAGGCACACCAGCCCTATTGTTTATCTTTTACTAGTGTCAATCTAACCCTCTTCCTCGCTTTTCCTCAGTTCTTATCTTGAATTAAGTTTCTTAGATTGACAAGTGTATAACTTCTTTATCAATCTCTCGCTTTTCAGAATTATATGAAATGTAACAAGGATGAACAGATGCGCTTGCTTATCTCTGTAATACTGTATTCCCTTTGTTATGCTTTTAATAATATTACACTTTGTTTTACTTATGAAACCTATATAAATGATGCTTCAATTAATAAACGCTGCTCTCTTTCCTGTCAGACCGCTGTCTGCACAGTTTAGAGACCCCTACTTGATCAAGCAGTTTGTGTGTCTGTTATATGTTTGATGTCTGGCTGGACCACTGAAAGGTAAATTGAATTGTCAAACTCACTCTCCTATTCAGGGCTGAGGGGCGCGTTAGATCGCCCTGTCTGAAAGGGGAGGGAGCGTAAATTTGAACCCAACACCACCACCATACTTCACTGTAGGGATAGGGTGTCTTGAGGCATGGGCAGTGGTAGGTTTGCACCGCACATAGCGCTTTTGAGTTTTGGCCAAAAGGCTCTATCTTGGTCTCATCTGACCATAAAACCTTTTCCCACATCGCAGCTGGGGCACTCTCATGCTTTCTGGAAACCTCAGACGTGCTTTCAGATGGTACTTTTTGAGTAATGGCCTCTTTCTTGCCACCCTCCCATACAGGCCAGTATTATGCAGAGCTCTTGCTATGGCTGACTGGTACACCATTACTCCACTGCCAGCCACTGAACTCTGTAGCTCCTTCAAAGTAATTGTTGGTCTCTCTGTGGCTTCTCTCACAAGTCTCCTTGTTTGAGCGCTGAGTTTTGAGGTACAGCCTTTTTTTGGCAGTGCCTGGGTGGTGTGATGAGGCTTCCACTTCCTGATTATTGATCCAATTGTGCTCACTGGGACATCCAAACATTTGGATATTATTTTGTATCCTTTTCCTAATCTATGCATTTGTATTACATTACCTCTCACTTCTGTAGAATGGTTTGGTCTTCATTTTCCTTCAGATCCACAGCCTGACCAACGACCCTTCAATGGTGGGGTTTTTATCCTGACAATTTTATTATTATTATTACTATATTTTATTTATACCCCACCATTTGGCCAAAGGCCCTCAAGGCGGTTTACAAAGAAAAATAAACATAGGTATAAAAATACAATAAAAATACAATAAAAGCAATACAATTTACAAAAATTATATTAAATAACAAATAACATAATAACAAATAAAATTAAATAACAAATATTATAATAACAAATAAAATTAATTAACAAATAACATTATCATTATCAGCACTGCCAAGAAGAAGGAGGTGGTGTTAGCGGGGGTGGCAGTTCTCGAGAGGCAGAAGGGCGACAGGCATTTGTTACAGCGAAGCTGTTTGCTGTTTCAATGTTGTCTTCCTCTCCATGTCCTCGGGCTCACTCAGCTACTGCTCCCCAGGCTTCTGCTGCTGCTGGTGGTGGTGATGGTTTATGTCAAGGGGCGGCTGCAGGAGCTCGGGCTTGGGGACCTAGGCCTTGCCTGGAGCAGGAGGAGGAGAAGGACGTGGTGGCGGCAGCTGTTGTTGAGCGGGAGGCCCTGGGCAAGAGCCCCCATGCCAGACTGTTGTTGGCCAGGAGGCACCGGGCTGTTGAGCATGAGGTCCCCATGCCAGGAGACCCCACACCAGGCTGTTGTTGAGCAGGAGGCCCCGCACCAAGAAGCGCCGGTGAGGACCTGGCCCTTGCCTGCAGCAGAAGGAGGAGAAGGACACGGCGATGGCTGTTGTTGAGCAGGAGACCCTGCACCGGGAAGCAGCAGCAAGGAGTGCTCTTTCTCTCCCCCACACGCCAGCGAGATGGTGAGTGCGTTCCTCTCTCACAGGGTAGGGTGGAAGGACAATGTGACAGCAACTTTCATGGTTCACAGATGGAGGCCAATGGTAAGATAACTGTGTCCTTCACAGGGCAGTTTCTTTCATCTGTGTAAACTGGGAGGTTCCACAGCACAGGGGTTGAATACTTAATGCAAGCAACAGGTTTCAGTTTTTTATGTTTCTTGCAAACATTTCCCAACATAAAATCAATGTCTCCTTACAATAACTGATTTTGAATTTCAGTGTTTCAAAATAAAATGTCACACAGAACGAAATTACAAGTTACCATTTGTGTTTCAGTAATATGAGAGCATTGGTCAGGGATCTGAGTACTTTTGCAAGGCACTGTATATCCACTGTCCCTCTAGTGTGGCTGTGAGATAGATTTAAATTCAAAGTGCTCATGTGTGGACAAAAGTGCAGGAAAGTGCACATGGAAAAATTAGATTTGTGTGACCCACCTGCTTATTAACACCCTGATGTGTACACAGAAATAGATATTTAGAAGGCCTGGGGGTCTTCAGCATCAAAAGTTAACTAAAGTTGGTGCTAGCTGAAAATTGTTTGCACGCAAGTGAATAATAATGTAATCACAGGCTATAACACAACTAGTGAAAGCATACATGAAAATGGAAAATTGTAGGCACAAAGTTCAAGCTACACCAAGCTCTTTCAAATGCAATAGAATATAATCACTAGTCCCCTCCACACATTATATGCATTAAGATATCTTCCTATCAATAACTGAGGAGCAGTGGACACTACTGACCAGCTTCCCAAAGGTTGTGCAAATTCCCCTGGCTCAGACTTTTATACATTAGCATGCACATCTACAGGGGAAAAGGCTACAGGTAGAGATCTCTATTTGCATGAGGCAGAAATGGGGAACCTGTGGCCCTGTAGATATTGTTGAACTGCAACTCCCATCATCCCTGGATACTGGCCATGCTGGCTGGGGCTGATGAGAGTTTGAGTCCAACAACATCTGAAGGTCCACATGTTCCCCATCCCTGACATAAGCATGGGTGTCTGCAGGGGGGAAGCCTAATGCACTGATACTCAGAGTGGGGCTGTTTCCCATAGCTGTATGAGGCAATGGGTGAAGGGAGCCGCTGCTTTAGCAGGATTAAATTTTAAAGGTGCTCATTATTATTATTTAGCTTTCTGAATAAAGTATCCATGAACATAGACAAAGTTAAAAGGTATGTTTATGCTTCAAAATGAGCCATACACAGCCTGAATATTTATTTTAACGTGTGCAAGCTACATAAAAGCCTATGAAAATTTGTGGGGAAGCTGGTGAGATGAGTATGAAGAGTTTGCAAACCAATCTATCTGCAGAATTTCTAAAATCTGTCTTGCTTTTACTTGCCACCCCAAGTTCACAGTATCTGGTAATAACAGCAATTTCCTCAGTGGCCACAGCTGAGCTCCTCTTGGAATGCTGCTTATACAGAAAATAGGCCATAGCAAATGAGACATTAATCAGCAGCATACTGAAAAGTGTACATCATTCTGCCAAGAAACCGCTAGTAGAATGCTGCTGAAACAGGGCTGAAGTGCAATGGCAGAACACCCGCTTTATATGCAGAACATCATAGGTTCAGTCTACCTGGTGTCTGCAGGCAGAGTGGGGGAAGACTGCTGCCTGAAGCCCGGGAGAGCCACTGCCAGTCAGTGTTGACAATGCTAAGCTAGATGAGCCAATGGTCTGATTCATTATAAGGCAGCTTCATTTGTTCCTAAGGCTGAGGAATAGCAACTGGACTGAATAAAATTTACAGTGAATGATGGAAGGGACAATTTACATGAATGCCAATCTCAAAAGGCAGTGTTTGGGGATTGCTACAAAGGGCACCAATATTTGCCTGTTCAGGAAGCATTTTTCTAAACTAGAGATGTGACTAATCCAGGAAGCACTGCCTTCATCCTACATTTGCCTTAACAAATACATTACCATCAATCCAAAATATAGCTATGCAGCATTATCGTGTCATCCTGTTTTCTGTATGATCCCTGACTGATTAGAACACATAGTGAAGGAGGAAGAAGTTCCAGTCAATGGAAGAATGTTACTGAAGCAGATAAGAGGATAACGTCTGTGAAAAAGGTGCAATGGATTAATGTGTGTGAAAAAGCACTCTTTTTAGTCCGACATAGAAGTATCACTGCAGCATTCAACAACCTTCAGAAGCCAAACACCTAATCAGATAGCTTCCTTCTGCTGTCAATATGTCTACAACAGACTGCAGTTTTTATATATTCAAATTTGTGTATGTAGTTTGGCATACGTTAAGATTTTTCCACATTCACATTTTCTACATTCACCAGACCTAAGTCTCTGCAAAATATCAATTTTGCATCCAAATGAAACTTTTCAGTTAAGTATTAGAATATGTGTTTCTCAAACATTCTGAATTTGACCTCTCCATAATCCAACACAAATTATGAATGTATGAAGACTGGCACATGCAGTTGATTATGCTTCTTGTTGCTACATGTGAAAACTGAGGTGTTAGACCAGCACAGGAACTCAAAGAAAAATAGAAAAAGTCATATCTGATTCTTCCAAAATCAGATTGGAGAGGGAAGGGGGGAGGGAAATGGGGATGCACACATTTTATTATTGATTTTATTTAAATAATGTCTATATCGCTTTATGGTTTTTTATTTTTTTTTAAATCCAACATAGTTTACAACCTAAACTAAAGCATGAGATATAGCATTACAAAATATCAAAATAAAACATTACAGATGAAGGTTAAATGTAAAATACACATTTACAGCAACATAATGAACAAGAAAACAAAATATTCTCTTAAGCATAAAGCATTACGGATAAAAATAAAATACAAAAGTACAATAAACTCCACAAAACAGTAACTAAACAAAATGATTGAGATAGAAGCTGCACCTACACTTCCATCCCCCCAAAAGTAACTTGTCTCAAATAGATCCTTAGCAATCCTCCACATCAAAGCTTCACTCTCATGCATACCCACCAACTATACAGATAATTAATCTCCAGCCAACCAGTTATTAGAGAGGAAATGTTTGGTGTACAAAAATATTTAGCAGCATTAAAATAATTTACAACCAGCACATTCACCCACCTCCACGTAGCACAATACAGTGTCGTCCAAAGAGCAATATAACCACTCCCTCCCAATCTCTCACCCAGGTACGGCCATATTCTATAGAAGGTCAGTCTCACACTGAATGATACTAAGCAACGTTAAAGCACACAAAACATGACAATCCAGACTCTCACCCTGGACAGGAAAAACACAATTCCAATTTCCACTCAATAATGCATCACTTACTTATTCTGACCAGATAATACTTACAAAAGGAGCAGGTTTCCCAGGATTACAAGACAACTGACATGCACAAGGGGGATTTCCACAGAAGCATAGAGTTAAAGCATAATGATTTATCAGAAGCTTCCTCCCCAAAATTAAATGTATGCTTATAATGCAAATCACTCATAACAATTACAATAATAAATGTGAACAAGTTTATTCCTACAGTACTTCAATCATATGAATGTTTTATGTATATGTCATGAAAATGAGTAGTTTTAAAAGGTTAGGAAAGCAGAAAACCACACTCTAGCACACAGAAGGAAATATTTTGTCAGCTGATATATGTAACAAGAATGAAAAGTGACATCAAGATATTCACAATTTTTTTTGAGAAAACCTACAGAACCAATCAGGAAACTAGTTGCATTATTACATTTCCTGTCTGTAAAGGACGACTTCTATTTTAGTACACGGAAGTTATTGCAAGAAGTCCAAATCTTTTACAGTTCTGAGAACACAAAGAAGGCATCTCTAAAAGAACAGCAAAGTGGAAAGGTAAGAAATGTGATTCATGGTCCAATTTCATTTGTGCTATCAACCATCTTTAAATATCTATATATACAAATATAGATTCTAACATTAAATAATAAAATTGAATGCCACCACTTTTAAGACCTTTTAACACTAATACTTCAGTATTGTAAATTACTACATTTCTATAGTAAAGTGAGCAGAACTGCTTCTAGGTAGCTGAAATAATGATTAGCATTTTATATTAAATATCCTCAGTTAATTTAAATTCAAAGACACTGAGAAAAATAAAGAGGAGCTGAAAATTAGCAATGAGTTTAAAAAGTGAAAGAGAATTTCACCAGTAGATTTAAACAAATAACAGAATCAACCCAGGACATACATGCCATAACTAGGACCCAAAGAACTGCTTCAGTTTCACCTAAAGGCACCAGCACATTCTCTGCAGGGATTTTGACTTATTTTTGGATAGAAGATTTGCATATAATGTTACAATCTCCCTTGGAAAATCTCCTCAGTTCCAAACATTATCAGCTATATTGCACAGGAGAGGCCACTCTTCAAGCAAGAAACAAAAGCTCCACACTCCCTTGGGCTTGTGGAACCAGTTGCAAGGTTCTTTGGATCTCAGGCCATGTTTTTCTTGTTGTATTGTAACACACTTATTATTAACAGTAGTTATACCAGCCTATTTTTAAAATGTTCATGTTGTAGCCACTGCCTTAAAGGCTAGGTTTAATAATAATAATAAAAACTTAAATTAAACCACTGGGCATCCAATAATCCTTCAAAGTTCTTTGATGGATCCAATAATTCAGTTACAGTGGTTAAATTTCTTCCCTCCCGCATGAAATAAAGCAAATGGATCAAAGGTCCTGTGTGCTCAAGATACAAACCTAAATATGTAGCTCTTTCAGTAAAAACAAAACAATTTATCCTTGTTAACTAGCTACTTACCTGGTAGCCCTTGGCAAACAAGAATTGCCTGATGGCAAGAATGGTTTTATAAACTGGAAGAGAATCCAGTCCACCCATGTGCCACAAGCAAACTACCATATGTGTTTGTGGTCCAAATGTCTACTACTACAAAGTTTACATTTGCAAGATTACTGCTCATTCCTAGCTTTTTCCTACAATAACATTTCCTTGACTTCATGCATCAAAATAGTGATAAAAAGGACTTAGCACCTAACCCATCAGCCAAGGATAAACCTTGGCTATAGCTCGCGGTTTGGGAAGACAGAGCTTCACCATGAGCCAAGGTATGGACAAAACATTAACCCAAACCTAGACTCAGTTCAGTGTGGCATAGAAACAAAAAAGACCGGGGAGGAGCAAAGCAGTTGTGAGTGCTTCTCTGGGAGCTGACAGATTCATGTAGTCCAGAAAGTCATAGTTTGGCTCACTGTGCCATGCAAATCTGACCAGACTGCACTGTATGCTCTATATAAAAATCCAGAGGCATGGTATACATTCAAAGAAAAAGTACTGAGAAATAAACACCAGTAGTTTAAGCTGGCAAACTTTTCTCTTCCTAAAGTAAACTGGCTAAGAATTGCCTGATCAGGCAAGGAACTGGCTAAGCCAAGAGATCATCCCTAGTTGGTCTCCTCTGTGCTTCCCCTCCTCCATCCCCTATAACAGTTAGCCAGACTTTGGCTGTGTATGAACCATGCCTTTAAAGCACATCCCCCTCCCAAGAATCATGGGAACTGTAGCTCTGCAAGTGTAAACTACAGTTCCCAGGATTATTTGGGGGGGGATATGCTTTGAATGTGCTTTAAAAGTATAGTGTGTACATAGCCTGTTGCTCTTTCAGCAACAACTGCAGAACATAATTCCAATATGGCACTTGTATGTAATATGCATACCCAGTGACAACTTCTAAACATTTTTTTAAAGAATCTGTTGTCCCCAAAATCTGCTACCTTTTATCAGGTTTGCCTGAATTGCAGTATTAAGAGATCAATGGCAACAACTGCTCCTACTTACCCAAGGCAACTATCACCTTTGGCAAATAGGTGACTGGCTGCATCAGGGATGGGGACTCTATGGTTCCAAATGTAGTTGGACTATGGCTTTCATCAGCTTCAGGCAGCAGGGCCTATGGACAGGGATGATGGAATCTGTAGTCCAGTATCTAGAGGGCCACAGCTTAGCCACTACTTGACTAAATTAAAGATTTATACAGAAAAACAAGATGGTGGTCTCCTCCAATGTTATAAGCAATGTTTCCTGAGGTCAGAACCCAGTGCTGCTTTCTAATTGCATCTGGATTAATAAGCAATCTGTTCTGAACATGGAATTGTAACATACTGTGGTATCAAATATTTTCCATATTTCATCTAGACCAGAGGTTCTTAACCTACGGTCCATGGACTCCTGGGTGTGTGTGTGAACCAGGTACAAAACAATCAATTTCCCATGCAATAAAATAAATTGTATTTATTTTTTATGGGGGTCCATAACTTTCATCAGATTCTGAAAGGAGTCCGTGACCCAAAAAAGGTTCAGAACTACTGATCTAAACCAAGTAGTTCTTTAGTTAGAGGTGTGTTTTTCTTTCATTTTTACAATGCTCAATATTGATGTCTTTCTTCATAGTCATACAAATAATGAGTTGTTTAATTGTATATATTTCCAGCTTTCGATTCATTTGACAAATTTACAGCATAATCCTAAAATGTTCATTCAGAAGTAAATCCAACTGTGTTCAATGGGGCTTACTTCCAGGTAAGTGTATAGAAGACTGCTGCACAAAATTACCAAACATCACCTCTACTGTTTGGTCCACATTAATACTTATATGCTAAAAGGAACTAAAAAGCTTAATACACACACTTCACACACTTTAATTTGCTTTCTTTTCCAAGGTCCCATTGATTTAAGAGAGCTAAATAATTCAGTGGATAATGACAAGTTAACGTTGCTATCTTATGTCCTCATCTACACATGCCACAATACAGATGTACAGGAGGAACATGTGTTTGGATCTTTAACCAAGAGTGATGGTGTGCCAGAGTAAACTGGGTCTCTTGATGAGGGAAGTTAGTGATGAAACACGAGCCAAAGATTAGAATAATCTAATATGCGGTTTATTACAGAACTAGGAAGGTCAATTAATTACCCAAACAAGATTCAGGGGGAATAGGAGGAAGGAAAACCAAACTGCTAGAAAAATAAGTATTTATTTGTAATCCAAGCCTGACGCATTTCAGCCTTTGTATATTTAGGCCTGCCTTTATTCCCCTGATACAGGCCTAAATATACAAAGGCTGAAACGTGTCAGGCTTGGATTACATATAAATACTTATTTTACTAGCAGTTTGGTTTTCCTTCCTCCTATTCCCCCGGTTTTACGTGCTAGCCACTTCCAATTGTTGTTGCTAAACAAGATTCACACAGGATCCGTGAGTATTTGGTTAAATCTATAGCAGAGATGGGACAGTTAGAACAAGAAGGAACAACAGGCCGGTGCTATGAGAAGGCTGGAAAGAAGACAGATAAAGGCCAAGACCAAAGAAGAGGAGAGAGTATGATAACTATCAGAAAGACATGTGGTGAGCCCTTTGCTGGGAGACAGTGTAGGTAATTCACTTGAGAGTTTCAAAAGGGGAGAAAGGAAGCCAAATTAAAGGAGAAGAAGGGAAAGGGTCTATTCTTCAGGGGGAAGTTGTGGAACAGGAGGTTCTTCGGTACTGGGGGCCAGCAGTGCTCTTCCAGGTTCCCTTAGCCTTGTACGTTATGAAACTTTTGGGGTGGAGGGGGAACATGAAGCTGTGCATTCTCTTGGAACACCGACTAAAACTAAGTACAAATATTAAAGATGGAGGTGGAGGAAGGAAAACCTTCCTGCATTCCTGAAGAACCAATGACAATTTTTCCATTTTGGTCCCCTCTTAAGAGATTGGTCACATGAAGGAGGGGTTTTCCTAGATTGAAGAAGGGGAAGGGTATCTGAAATAGCAGGGTACTGTCATGAATTCCATTTGCCTAATTTGGGTGAAGGTTCTAAACTTGGTAGCTGCTAATATATTTACCATTGGCTGGCACAGTGATTCAGACAGGGAGCTTTCCCTAGGCAGGGCTCTAAAACCAATTAGGGGGTGTACTGCTATGTTTTGACTGCAATAGGAATCAGACTGGGGGGAAGAACACCTGTATATTCTGGAGGTCTCACTCATTTCTTTACATAACTAGTGAGAATTATTCCCCTTGCTAAAGAATGATCTTATCCTGGTACCCTAGGCCACAGCTAATTTCACCTTCCCAGACAAAAAAATTGAGATTTCTAGAGTCAAGGTGCTAGGCACACTTAAAATGGCAGTGAAGCAGAGCTTCTCAGTAACAAATGTGAAGATAGAAACCATGTTAAAGTTGATTAGCCTTTCCCCCCCTTTCTGATCTAACTTAAAGTTCCCACCCAAAGTGTACTGAAGAAAGAATACATCAGCTTGTTTTCAGTAATATGTAGTCTCCATGTCAGCTACAGCGTCATTGATGCGACGCTAACCTCATTGACAGTCTAAATTCCATTATTGCAGGTTCGTAAACAGCTGTTTGCCCATTTGCTTATGATTAAGAATCTCCTCCAAAAGATTGAAGTAGGAAGCGTAACTAAAGGTTGCTCTTTTGAGAGTAGCACAAATTACTTCCACAGGTGCATGGGGGCAGGAAGTTTAGTAGGTTAGTAGCTTGCAGACATATTTGCAAGACTGCATTATAGCAAGCTGCTGCAAAATATCTAGTGGTTGGACTGCAATCCTGTAACTGACTCTGTGGTAGCTATAGGTTTCTTAAGATTGGGGTGTAAGTTGGGGTAGACATGACATCTTCATTTCTGTCCTTTACCCATCTTCTCTTTTTCATTTTCTGTCCTGTGTAATGCTTTTGCATACAGCTGCTGTGCTTCATTTAGACTTTCTAGAAGAACAGATTTAAATGCTAACAATGATCAACTACAGTAGTAGCAAAGACTGCAGTCTTTACAAGAAATGAGCAAGTGTTAAAACCAGTGGTGCCCACCATTTGTGCAGATTAAGAAAAAATATAGCAGCAGTTGAAAAGCACAGGCGCTCAGAAGATGAGGCAAGACCAACACTTTCTCCCTTCAGCTACAAGAGTTTTGGGTGGAGGGAGGGTGCAAAACAGCAGACACCTGCAACCCACCCAAATGAGTAAAAGAAGTAAAAAAAATAAAGTCTGTTTGGTGGTATGGAAAGAAACTTCCCCTTTCAAACTATCTGCTGCCAAACGACTTTGCAGCATTGTTAACTTTCCTTCCTGCTATTTTCATCACATCATCTTAGACACATAAGAATAGCGGAGAGAGAGAAAAGGTAACTCTTGGACATGAGCAACTTTGCCTAAATCTCCTTTCAGACTCTGCCACTTACATAAAATAAAATTAGTTTGCATTAACACATTTTGCATGAGAAAATCCACTGGATACTCAGGAAACCTTTTTGCCTGATAATAACGCAATATTAGTAATACCACATAACTGCTCTTACCCAACAATCTACAGAAGTTCTTTATAGCAGCAATTACATATTAGATCATTTTTGAAATGCTCAGCATTTCTCTAAAATGAGGATAAGTGGATAGTGGATCATGGACCATTGATAAATCCTTGGCCAGTTTCTGGTGAACCGCCAAGTACCTGCTGGTGCTTGGGTTTCTTGCAATAAAATAAAATAAAAATAAAATAAAATAGTTATACTAGACCAGCCTTGATCTGATCCAAATCAATGCATTTCTTCTTAATCAAGAATGCATGTTCAGATTCCACAAAATTAAAGTCAGCCTACCCTTTCCCCACTATATAATAATTATAAAGTTGCCTCTGTAAACATTGTTTGTGATTTTTCTAATTGATCTGATTTGTACGTCACTTTAAGCCACAGTTAAACGTAACTATGGTTTAAAGCTGAGCACACAGCATGCGGTCACATGGTTAAAACTGCGGACACTTCACTCCTCTCTCACTCCTGCCATGCTACCAGGAGCAAAGCCATGATTTGGCTTAGTATTGTGTCCAACCCTCGGCTAAAGGTTATTTTGTCCCAAACAAGGCAAGAGCAGTAAGCCAACAACAAATCATGGTTACAGCTCATGAATTATTTGGAAAGAAACCACAAGCCTGGGTTGACGTAAGACCAAGCCAAACTAGGGTTTAGCTTCTGGCAGCACAGTTGCATCAGGAAAAGAGTGACATGCCTGTGATTTTGTACCAGACATCTGAGCTTTCGCCTTTAAACCACAGTAAAGTTTGAATTATGGTTTAAAGTGACAGGCGAACCAAGCCATTGCCAGCATGCTCTTGTCTCACTGAGCTCGAGATAAAAGACAAACACTTAAGAAAATTATATGTATATATAAAATGTGTGAAAGAATGATTAAAGGAAAAAGATTTCTCCAGATATTGGCCCTTGCTGAACAATGGGTTCCCTTGGAGAGAGAACATAGTAGTTATCATGTTGTTATTTCCAGAAAGAGACTGAACTAAAAATACTGGTATAGTATTCTAAATTATCTTTCTAATAATAGAATGGATAAACTGAATTTTGATCTAAAACTCTTTTACTAATTCTTCAGGTTAACTGTCACATTTTCCTGTGCAAATCTTGCATAGAGTATGGGAGGGGGAATATAACCTTCTAAAATTTTAAAATAAAGGCAGTAAACCAAAATTGCTGAATGGAGACAGAAACTTACTGCAGAACACATTCTTTCCCTCAAACCTTTTGCACTAAAATGACCTGAAGAATTTCTTTGCTGCCACTGACTTTTGAAATTGTTCTTTGCCCCCCCCCAATGAACTGCCCATTTAGTCTACTGGGTTAGAATGAACGTTTTATATCAGTTCAGGGAATCTTTTCATAATCCATAAAGATCTCAAAGGTCTATAAACATCAGAGCTTGTGCTCTCTGAACATCAGGCTGCCAGAGTTCAACACACTGTGTTCAACAGAAACTGCTTTCTCCCCTGTGAAGTACAATCAGAGAGGTGTCCAGTTCTAAATGCATCTTCCAATTGCAAGCTAACCTGATTGACTGCAGCACTTAAATTATTATTATTCTATTTTCTTTTTTAGATATGATGTTATAAGTTATGAATAACTACAATCAAAATCTAATTACAATGCCTGGAAATAACCATCCTGAAGAGTATAGAATTTCATCACTTGTCTTCTACAGCTTTATTTTCACAATTGGCTTATTTGTTAATATCACAGCTCTCTGGGTCTTCAGCTGTACCACCAAGAAGAGAACAACTATAACTATCTACATGATGAATGTTGCACTGCTTGACTTATTCTTTATATTTTCTTTGCCTTTTCGGATGTTTTACTATAGCAAACGATCTTGGTTCTTTGGAGATATCTTCTGCCGGGTTCTTAGCACATTTACTGTTTTTTACCCCAGCATCGCTCTATGGCTGCTAGCGTTTATAAGCATTGACAGATATATGGCTGTCGTGCAGCCTAAACATGCCAAGGAACTCAAGAACACAACCAAAGCTCTGATAGCTTGCACAGGACTTTGGATAATTACGCTAGCAACAACCTCTCCACTCCTGTTCTTGGATTCTGATCCAGACAGAACTTCTAACTTCACCGCCTGCATTAAGATGATGGATATTATCTACCTAAAGGAAGTCAGCATATTAAATTTTTCTCGACTGATTTTTTTTTTCTTGATTCCCCTACTTATCATGATTGGTTGTTACCTAGTTATCATTTACAGTCTCATTCATGGAAGAACTTCTAAGCTGAAACCAAAGGCTAAAGAGAGGTCAATCAGAATTATTTTGACACTGATTATCCAAGTGCTTGTTTGTTTTGTGCCTTTTCACATTTGTTTTGCATTCCTGATGCTCCACCATGGAACAGTAAGTTACAGCCCATGGGGAGCATTTACTACCTTTCTCATGAATCTCAGCACATGCCTTGACGTAATTCTGTACTACCTTGTTTCTAAACAATTTCAGGCCCGAGTAATCAGCGTCATGCTTTATCGTAATTATCTTCGAAGCGTACGAAGAAAAAGTATAAGATCTGGTAGCATGAGGTCATTAAGTAATATCAACAGTGAGATGATATAAAAAAATAAAAATGCAAAAAAATACTTGAAGAATATTCGTTAGTGCACAAGAAAGTATGGCAAAAGGACAAATAAAAAATGGCAAAGAAATAAGTAACTTTATTATTCGTCTCTCAAGCTATTTCTCCTAGCTTGACATGCGTTGAGACTCCTGCCTATTTAATAAATTCCACTCTACACCTATTATTTGCTGATAATTATCTTATCTTTGCTGCTATGTTACTTCTGGGGAACTGCTCAACTGAATAAGCAACTTGGACTCGCCACACGCAAAAAAAACTGTGGAGGGAAAGCCTTAGAATTCCATATTTCTAAATCAAAAAGTTTTATCTGCAATAAACATTTAAGTAATAGCAAGTGACACTATGTAGTCTGTTATTTGCGCCCTCTAAAATAAAGGCAAAATGCAAAGACCTCCACATAAGCAAGCAAACCTGAGATGCTTTCTGGAGATCAGATACATATATGCTTTCTCTTGCATGCAGGTACACATAAGAAGTGTGCCACTACACCCCTGGCTGTAACAGAGTTTGGAAAGCTAAAGGCTTAATTCTTACAACGCAATGGGCAGGAGTCTGGACAGAAGGCATTCTGTCTCTGCAGCATTGCTGAGACAGACACTGACTACAGCAGCTGCCTCTCCTGCAAAAGGAGGTTAAACAAAGGAGAGTAAGGCGGAGCACAAGGGATGGAAAGGAGACAGAACTGGAGAAGGGACGTGGGAGAGGCTGAAGTCCTCTCAAACCAAAACTAAATGCTCTGGCCTGTCAAATTGAAGGGCTTTTTGCTAGAAATAAAAAAATAATAACAAAGTCAAGTAACATGATAGTATATGAGTTTAATATAACTACATCAGCAATAAACCTGAAAGCAACTTGCAAGTGAAGCCATACCAAAACATTTTAGGCATGCTATCGCTTTCTGCAGCGTAGCAGCCTCTGTTTCCAAATCTGATATAATCAGCTTATCATCAAAAAGGAAGATTTCACTGGGGTTTTTTTCCAGTGAAAACTAACTACTACAGTAAACATGTCAGTGCTCTCTTTGAACTTCTCTTTGAACCTTAGTGAACTACTGTATATTACAGCTCCTTGCAAACACTTTATCTTTACAAGGGTTCTGCTGTTTTACGTTCTTTATACAGCACATAACAAACCCACAGGTTGTGGCCTTCTGAGAAACAGAAAGTAGCAAAGTTCACTTAATATGCGAGGTCCATAATCCCAGCTATTTTTAGCAACAAGTTTTGAATTGCATAAAAATACAAGTGTACAGAAAACAAGACACATTCAATTAATTTTGTGTGTCTAAAGTCACATACACATAGAGAGAGATATTTTCAAGTTATGTTTAATTAATTTTTTGTGAAATTTTCATTTCAAATGTTGCCTTAGAATGTGTGAAAAAGCATTAATGAAAAAACTTCCACTTTTTCATACTGTGAGAAGCCATTGTTCATCACCTGCTGCTGCTGGGCTCCCTTTTCTTTATTTCCTTTTCCAAGAACTTATTCAATGCCTGATCCCAGCCAATCAAGTATTGCATAATAAAAGTTATGTCAACAAAGTGCCATGCACCCAATAAGATCTGGCTATGTAATGATATCACTGAGGACAAATAAAATATTCCCATTGCTTCCCTCTGAATAGCAAGGGGAATGTAAATGCATCAAATGTTCAAATCATAAGCTAACACTTCCCCTCAATTCAATTTCAGTTGTGTGTAGGTATGCATGACCAGCTAGGGTAGAGTGTGGATAAGGATGTGCATTTGAAAGTAATGAATATGAAAGGATGCATTTCCTTTTAAAACTTAAAACTGTACTCGCTACATCCCTTGAAATCATATTTAAGGTACCCAAAGCTCAGTAAGCCCCTTAACAAGCTACTTACAATCCTGAAGGCAAGCTATTGATGGTGAGGCCAAAAGAACATTCAACAACTTCTACAAGGAGAAGATCAAACAACACTGACAGCATCCAGGAGCCCAGCAAAAATGACTGAAAAACAGAAACACAAGTGCTCAGAATCACAGACAGAGTACCTTTTCCAACAGTATTGGGACACACATGGTTTTCAAAGACTTTTCTAAGGTCCAAAGATGCTTTTTTGCTTTCATGATTTTAGACAGAATAAAATAAAATGTTGAAAGGGGTCAAAATCCAGACAGCAAATATAAGAATCCCCAAAATGTATTACATGTTCAGCATCATTTCCAAACCCACCTGATAACTCAAGAGTCTCGAGGGTTCTTATGTGGGTAAAAGTAGGCCACTTGGCCAGATTAAGCAGGATTAGATCATTTAACTGGCAGAAATGCACTTAAAAACACGTAGCACATAAGGCACAAAGTCCAAAGATATGAGGCTCATGCAGAGAAATTATAGATAGAATTTGGTAGTATTAGATGACAACCAGCCACACTTTATCAAATTGCTACAAATTTTGCTGTATCTTCCTAGTACATTATTCTAGAGCTACAAACAAGAGTTGTGTGAGCCACACTGTTAATGAAGCAATGGGAACATTTCTGCTACAGAAATTGTACCTGAGCTGGGAATAGGCAACATTAGTACAAAACAGCATCTCCCTTCTGATTTATACACAATGTAGGACAATGAAAGTGTAAAAGAAAAGTTGTAAAAAATTCAGTTATCATACTGGTTTTTGTTCTCTGAATATTCAAGAGCTACATGAAATAATTTTACAACAAAAGTACCACATGTAGTAAGTACCACAGCATGTCTAGAAACTATGATACATCATCTGCCTTTCAATGCGTATTCTGTTTGAAGAAATAAGTCTGATTGTCTTCTTGCAACATTTGTACTGGCCTGTAGAACTGAACAAATGGTCTGTTCCAAATAGATTACAGACTTAAATCAGCACCATCTACACTGTTCACACGATCTTAAAGGAACATATCAAATTTTACAACTTTTTATCTAGGTTTGCATTCTGTATTTAATAATTTCATAAATTTATATGATTTTGTTATCAGATACCAAACAGAAGACTGTGGCACATTTTTCCTATATCTTCTTCTATGACTGGGTCTGCCCGCTCCCACAGACATCATTAAGACAGGACAAGGGCAAAGTTCCAACCTACACACTAGTACACATATACAAACACATTTTTGAGTCATTGTCTTACAACAGAAGCTTGGAGCATTTTCATACCAAATGGGCTTGCCTATCATAAGCGGCTGTTTTAGCTCTTTTTGCACTGCAACAGAAAACTAACACACATACTTTTCTAAAACTAAATGAGGTGAAATAGGGTGGGCAAAGGGTAGATCTGGATCTGCTGTTAGATCTCCAATGGATTTGCAATAAATCAGCAAGAGGTTCTGTCTTCTAATAATTTAACAATAGGGAGTAAAATTGCAAATAAAAAAGTACTTCACCACCACACTTGGCCTTGTGCTGACAGCTTATCAGCCTCAGTGCCCCTCAGCTGTAAAATCTGAATTGTAATTGGTTGCCTTTCACCAGGTCTTTGTACAGCTCTAGCCAGTTTTGTGTTCAAATATTTGGTCTGTAGTAACGCAAATGTATATTTGTATTCATACATGCAGGTCATTCTAATGTATGGCTTATAAAACACAGTAGGTAACTGGCTCCACTCAGTGAGCCACCATTTTGCATCTGGCTCTGGACTTTGGAGTTCTAGCAAAGACTCAGTGGATCCCAAAAGCCTGACATCTGCCCTCTCTTGGTTTAACCGACCCTGGAGCGCTAATCATTTTGTTTACTGATCTATTATTTATTAAAAGAAAGAAAGGAACAGAGTCTAAAGGCAAATATAAGGAGCAGTTATCTAGGATATTCAATTACCTTTGCACTAAGAATGGCAGCAGGGAGGAAGGTACAAGGCCTGAAGATTTTCAGTATATTACCTATAAAACATGAGGGGAAACAGAATGATAACTTACTGAAAACTTTCTGCTGCCATATCTTCTTTCAAATATCCTGAAGTTATAGATGAGCAAGCTGCTACAGAATGTGTCTTTGAGATCAAGACATACTGTTCTCCCACATACAAGTCTCCAAATCTAAAATATAAAAAGCAAAAAGTTTTTTAACATTTTCTTTTAAGCTGTTTTACAAGAACAAGATGTTTATATGAATACGATTGTAACTTTCATCTTATAAACTGCATGCCAACTGAAGTCACGCTATCCAGATACAGTTCCACTGCACGTACCAAGGGTAGCTTACCTTGCACTTTGAGAACCACTGATCCATAGCATTATAAATCTGTAACACTTACTAGGCCATAAAATGCTAATAGTGGTCAAAAGAAATCCTTCCAGCAAGGATGTTGCTTTTGCTGGAACAAGTTATTATCTTGGATCCCCTTTTAAAGACAAGTCAGAAAAGGAAATGAAGGACGACGTGAGCACTCCCTACCCACCAGAGTTTACTACAAATATTTCTATCATCAACTTTTTTCTTGTGCCAACAAGATCAAACATCAGGCGCTCGTTTTAGAATATGGCCCACATGATAGTGGCAAACGTGCCTTGTGGGTCTGCTTTAATAAAGCTGGGGGTAGAACCTAGGGTCTTATGTAAAGAGCAAAAATGTCATGCAGATGGAGTAACTATTGCTTCCTCCAGCCTGGTGCTTATGTCCTTACACTCTTTTCTCCAACATTACTTTCCTTTCTCCAGATTCAGATACTCCAATGTATACAGATAATGGCATGGTTCACATGTTATGGTTGCCATGCTCTGGCTTACCGGGACTGTGCAAATGTGCTGGCTCTTGGAGGGAAGTTTGCACCCAGTTGGCTATAGATTTTGGTTAAGAAAGAGAGAGCTTAACCACAAACTTGCATGCAGACAACAACTAAGCCCAACCTTGGCTTAGCTGTTGCATCACATTGACAGGGGAGAAGCAAATTGGCTGCAATCTCCTCCCTGGGAGCCAGCATATTCATGCATTTATATATTATGTAAGAAGGCAGCCACTGGAAGATTGTGCATGCCCTGGAGTGCCAAAAGGATTCCCCAAGCTGAGCATCCTGTAGATTGGGCTTTTCACCCCACTGGCAAAAACCCCTCAGAAATTTGCATAACATTTGCATGCATTTTGTGTCATAGGCCTCTTTGTATGCTCTTTTGCACCCTGCTCTCCCCCAATGCCAACCCCAAACCATGCAAATAAATCAGGTTTCATGAGCTGAAAGCTGGTTACATACATACTATGGGCATTCTGTCAAATTGATTTAAGCTGGCAATATTAAATTCAGTGCAAAATCGGTCATGGTATTTCAGATGGAGAGGGGGTCAAAAGAGATTTGAGATATATACCAGCCAAGGTTCAGGTGCCTGTGGTTGGATAAATTCAAGATGAAATTGTTTTTAAAAAACAGGCAGTGTATTCCAATAACATTTACTGTGATTATTCATTAGTCATGCCTCACAATAACTACAGCAATGTTATGAACATAAGTCATACAGCCACATCTCTCTCTCTCTCTCTCTCTCTCTCTCTCATTTTGTTTTAAGCAAAAAGGATTTGAGACTTTGACATGCATATACCCATCTAAGGATTCATTCTAGCAGCCACAATCCACCCTCAAGAATCCTCCTCTTTTTCCCCATGGGGTGAGAAAACCATTAACCACTTTCCATGTCGTTGCTACAATCATCTTAGCAACCCCACAACTACATTTCCCTAAAAAAACGGGCCTGAGGAGCAGATACATATATATGTACATTCCTGCCCATCAGAATGTATCCACACACCCAAGCAAGCCAGAGAATGGCTTGTGTGAAAGCCTGTCCTTTTGTAAATGTGACTGGGGCTCCTAACAGCTGGGCTCCAGCACTTTACCTCCTGCATCACTAGTTTTCATAGCAAGCCTGGCAGACTGGGCTCTGTGTTTTGAGGCTGCCATGTAGGCTGTTTGCTGCCATCTCTGCACTTTGCCTTGATACCAGCCAGTATCCTCACAGCAGGCCAAGGGGATATCCTTTGGAATGCATACTGGAAGCTCCCTGCAAGTGACCCTACCCTCCTGCAACAAAGCTATTACTCGGTCTCTAATTTGATATATAAGCCTTTCAAACCTTTGAACTGAGATTAACAGGACTGGATTGACGTCCCTAAGCAGTTATGCCAGAACTCATCCTAACTCACGGGTGAATGAAACAGGCAGAGCAAACAAAGCTTTTCTCCCATAGTGGGTCCTCTGTTGCAGTCACTGCTATCTTTCTACACATTTGTGTTTGCTGTGAGAGAGTTGCTTTACTGTTAGATATATTCCCTAACTGTTGTGTGTTAGATTCCCAGCCATTTGGATTCCAGACATTTTTTTTTTTAATCCTGGCTACAGAACTCCTAACCTATAAAATTATTCATCTGCAGGCTTACAAATGAATTGCTGCTTACCTGAAATTCCTCTTTTACCGCTTGCAGATTGTATGTGAAAAATTTCTGATAATGTTGAAAGAGCAGAGCCAACAGAAGTGAGAGGGTGCTTGGTATTATTAAGAGGCCCTTTGATAGAGGTGCTTTATCTTTAAAACAAAACAAAAATATATAAATATAATAAAATGCCACATTTACAAAGAAAACTTGAACAAGCATACTTCCCATTTAAAATTAAAACATCACTTTTTTAAAAAAAGTTATCATTAACTATAAAATTAATTTATGATTAAAATGAAGCAGAGTTACACTATTAACAGAACATTTTACCATATTTTACCCAAGTTCTGTCCAAGAGTCTATCATCATCATCATCATTATATCCCACCCCTCCTCCCAGAAGGAGCCCAAGGTGGCAAACAAAACACTAAAAATACTCTAAAACATCTTAAAAACAGACTTTAAAATACATTGACACAAAACATCTTTAAAAACATTTTTTTAAAAAAGCTTTAAAAACATCTTAAAAAGCAATTCCAGCACAGACGCAGACTGGGATAAGATCTTTACTTAAAAGGCTTGTTGAAAAAGGAAGGTCTTCAGCAGGTGCCAAAAAGATAACACAGATGTTGCCTGTCTAATATTTAAGGGGAGGGAATTCCAAAGGATAGATGCCACTACACTAAAGATCCACTTCCAATGTTGTGCAGAACAGACCTCCTGATAAGATGGTATCTGCAGGAGACCCTCACCTGCACAGCGCAGTGATTGACTGGGTATATAAGGGTAAGACAAGCTTTTAAATATCCTGGTCCCAAGCTATATAGAGGTTTGTACAGCAAAACCAGAACATTGAACTTGGCCTAGTTGTTAATCGGCAGCCAATGCAATTCTTTCAGCAATGGGATAACATGCTGGCAATACCCTGCACCAGTGAGCAGTTGTGCCAGCACATTTTGTAGCAGCTGCAGCTTCTGGACCAACCTCAAAGGCAGCCCCACATAGAGCGCATTACAGTAATCTAACCTGGAGGTTACTAGTGCATGGACAACAGTGGTCAGGCTATCCCGGTCCAGAAACAGACGCAGATGTCTTACCAGTTGAAGCTGGTAAAAGGCACTCCTAGCCACTGAGGTCACCTGGGCCTCTAGTGACAAAGATGGATCCAGGAGCACTCCCAGACTACAGACCTGCTTTTTCAGAGGGAGTACGACCCCATCCAAAGCAGGTAACTGACCAATTATCCAAACGTGGGAACCATGAACCCACAGCGCTTCCATCTTGCTAGGATTTCAGACTCAGTTTATTGGCCCTCATCCACCCCACCACCGAGTCCAGGCACCAGTCCAGGGCTTACACAGCCTCTCCCAATCCAGCAGTTACAGAGGAACAGAACTGGGTATCATCAGTGCACTGCTGACACCTCACTCCAAATCTCCTGATGACCACTCCCAAGGGCTTCATATAGACGTTAAACAGCATGGGGACAAGATAGTACCCTGTGGCACCCTACAGGACAACTGCCAGGAGGCCGAAAGACAGTCATCCAATGCTATTCTCCGAGAGTGACCTTGGAGATAGGATTGGAACCACTGTAAAACAGTGCCTCTGATATCCATTTCACTCAGTTGGCTCAGAATGGTATCAAAAGCTGCTGAGAGATCAAGTAAGAATAACAGGGTCGCACTCCCCCTGTCCTTCTCCTGATAAAGGTCATCCATCAGGGTGACCAAGGCTGATTCAGTCCTATAACCAGGCCTGAACCCAGATTGGAATGGGCCAAGATAATCTGTTTCATCCAAGAGTACTTGCAATTGCTGTGCCACAACCCTCTCAATCACCTTCCCTAAAAAGGGGGTATTTGCGACCGGTCTGTAATTGTCGCAGACCAATGGGTCCAGGGCGGGTTTTTTCAGGAGTGGTTGGATCACTGCCTCTTTCAGGGCGGCTGGAACCACTCCCTCCCACAATGATGCGTTGACCACACCCTGGATCTACTTGGTCAAACCCCCTTGGCAAGCTTTAATAAGCCAAGGGCAAGGATCAAGAGGACACGATGCTGGCCACATCACTGCAAGCACCTTGTCTATGTCATCAGGCCACATCAACTGAAACCGTTAAACCGATCTTTTACTTGCACTACAGCACCATTCAAACAGAGCTACCTTGGAGCACTGCCTCTTTCAGGGCAGCTGAGACCACTCCCTCCCGCAAAGACAAGTTGCCCACACCCTGGATCCACTCAGTCATTCCCCCACAGCAAACTTTAATAAGCCAAGAAGGACAAAGATCAGGAGGCCATGTTGCTGGCCATATTGTCACAAGTACCTTGTCCATGTCATCAGGCCACGCAACTGAAACTGATCCCAAGAAGTTGTGGCAGACATTGCACTGGACACTTCACTTATTGAGGACTTTAGCTTTTATCTTTTTTTCCCATTTGAGTCTGGAGAAATGCAACTCTGATGCAAAAATTGGTGAAGAAGCCAACTGAGCAGAAACATATCTAGCAACTTTATTTTATTGATTTCATGAACATGTTTTTATTTATTTATTTATTTAGAGAATTTGTACCCTGCTCTTCACCCAAAAGGCTACTGGAGTAGCTTGCATACAATCAGTTAAAAAAAGACAAGCTCTGCCTGCCTCCTTACAATCTAAAAGACACAACACATAAGGAAAACGGGACAAGGAAGGAAGAGGGGAGGAAAGCAAACCTAGGCACCAATTCTTTAAGTTAAATAGTAGTTTTTATAATGATCAGATAGAACAAAGGTAGTTCAGGGACAGGCAGCATGAAGATGGTGTTTCATCTGAGCTGCTGGAATGAGCCCTGTTTCTCACATGTCCCCCGAGGGAGTTTGCTGAAATGGCTGTTATCAGGTGACAGATGAAAGAGAGGAGGCACAATGGAGTTCCTATATGTTGTGTTATATATGCTCATAATATATTTTTGAAGATTTTACTTTGCAATAGCTAAGTGTACACTGTTCTAAAGGCTAAGTAGCCTGCCTTAAAATCTTAGTAACAGTTTAAAATGTATCCAAAAAGCTACAAACTGTGAGAGTTGCAATATGAAGTAGCAAGCTGTGCGCTGCACTGCACTTTAATGTTAATGCACACTCATTTCCTTACATATGTATTAGATCTAGGATTGCCATCGTGGCACCTGTGATCACACTAGCGTCCTTGAGGACTTCCCCTGGTGCACCCAGAGCCTCTGCGCAACCCTCCCTCCTGCTCATGCCCCCCTTCTGTCATTAGATAGTGAGGGTGGTGACCTTCCCCCCTAATGAAAAATACATAAAACTAATGGAAGATGAAAAAGTGATGCTCTCTCCTTTCACCTCTAGATGGCTCAGAACAGCTAAACACAAAACAACCAAGAGGGTAGGAGGAAAAAGAGAGCGAGCTGGGAGACTGCAGGAGGGAAATGGTACGCCTGGGGCAGAAACTGTGGTGGTACACGAATCAGAGGTGAGAGAGAATGGGGTGCCAGAAAGATGGTGCATATTCAAACACACACATTGGATATAGTAAAATGGATCATCTTAAAATTGCATAATTTCCTCATGTTTTCTCTAGCCACCATCAAATCACAGACCACACCTGTCTCCATTAACTGAACCATAAAAAGCACAGATGCATTCCAGCAATGCCTGGTACAAAATGTAGACCCAAAGCACAGATACTTATGGATCCTCATAATTTTTTGTACAAGGGTTCCCCTCAAAACCATGATCAAATCATAGATAACCTCTGGGTCCGCTTTTTGTAATCCAACGTAAAAATAATGAAGACCTGGATCAATGTTCTTGTGGTGCTGCTGAGTACCAAATCTGTTATTTTTATTATGCAGTCTACTAATGTAAGCTTTAATCTGATCAATTTTTTTCTTTGTTTTTAGTTATGGTTTTATGTATTTTTGTTTTAAATCAGTCTGTCAAGTTTAGTCACAGTTTATATATAATTGTACTTGTACACTGCTTGGAGAATCGTTTTTCGAGCAGATGGTTTATAAATTTTCTAAATAAATAAATGATGGATCTCTGGAGACTCCCATGTGAACTCATGTATTTCAAGAGGCTCTGTTTTAACTCTACTGAATCTGACTTTTACCCAGGCCCTGTGGAAGAGAGAGAGAGACAGAGAGAGACACACACAGAGAGCGAGCATGTGGATCTGTACACGCACTCCCTCTCTCCCTCTCTCTGGAATACAACTTCTGAAGATCCTTGGGAGAGAGTTAATTGTTGAAGAACAATAACAGCTTTAGCAACTCTCAGTAACAAAGATTTAACAGATATCCTCGAACCAACCAAAAATGTGATAAAATAAGGATGGTGATTTAACAATGTCAGAGATCAGAAAAGAGGGACTGTCCTTGGTAAATAGAGACAGTGGAATGAAAGGTTAAATGATGATGATGACGTATAATTGGGCGATGAACAGATTGTAATGATCTCCCCAGGGAACAACTCAAAGCCAGACCTCGCACATCTGGGATTCGGAAATTCCAAATCAAAACATTTTGAGACCCATTTTACTATAAATTAAATAATGGCAGAATTACCACTATTACAACTCCTTTCCTCCCAAAGATCTTATAACACAGTCTCAGGCTCTACTTCACTGTACCATATATACATGCAAACCTAAACTCTGTCATTAGTGTTCATTTTTAGACTTTTAAAACTTTAGCATACAGGAAGTGAGGGTTTGGTTATTTTTACTTATATCACAAGGTAGAGTAGCCAGAGCTGCAATCAACACATAAATGTGACTTTAACCCACAGTGGAAAGTACAGCTGTAAATCTTCAGCTGGCCTCATCATAAACAACATGCCCTCAGGAAAACATTTTAAAATAATGCTTGTCAGTCTTAAAGGTATTAGAAAGATTGTGTGGTACTATGAAATGATTTGCTGGATTAGGATTTAAACCTCTACAGTTCAGTAGCAAAAATGCTGCTGCTTAAACAGTGCCTGTTCACATGACATGGATAAAAAATGTTCTGCCTGGGTTACATTTTAAAAAATGTCCTGAACTAATTTAAAGCAGGGTTCATTTGGCATTAAGAGCCCACAACTCAGGAAGACAAATGTCCAAGCCTTCATAACAAGAAATAATTCAAGCTGGAATACTACAGTGTCTAGACCCACACTCTCAGTGGGGTTTTTTTTAATCAGCATAAATTGTCTCATTCTCCCTTCATGGCCAAAAAATACTATTTTTGTGTGAGGAGGGGGGGGATTAGCCCTCGAAGCCCAATTCCCCTTTTTCTGATTTTTTCAGAGGCTGCTTAGAGGGGAAATACTTAGGTTTTTAATCAGTTGAAGAGAAGGATTCACTTTCCACCCAGTCTACACATTTCTGTAACGCTCCACAGGCCTGGGGCACACTGCCTTCTCTGCTGGATGTAATCTTCACCAGTTTTAAAGATATGGGGTGGGTGGGTCCTAATTTTTGCATAGGTAGAGAGGCACAAGCAGCTCCTAAGATGCTCTCCTGTGTTGCTTAGGGGAAAGATCATAGCTCAATGCCAAAGCATACGCTTTGTATGCAGAAGGTCCCAGATTCAATCCCTGGTATCTCCAGGTAGGACTGGGGTGAACTCCTGCCTGGAACCCTGGAGAGCTGTTGCCTGCCAGTACTGTACAGGCGAATACTGAGCTAGATGGATCAATGGCCTGACATGGTATAAGGCATCTTCATATGTTGCTGTCACCCACATTGAGGCACCTGAGATACACACATGGACATAATCACTTTCCTTAATTGTAAAGGGATATTAATTTGTTATCTGCTCTGACCCTCCAAACACAATGTTATGTAGGTGTTAATGGACAAGACTGTATATTATTTCGTGAAGTTAAAGTTCAATATGATGTTAATCCTATGTATGATTAGGATTGCACCCATGGCATTCCCAACTAGGTACTTTCACAAAAGCAACACTAAGCCCAGAATTTGTTTTTCCAGGACACAGTGTTTGATTCTTTTTCTAAAGCCTAAATGGAGATCTAAATAGAGTCAAAGTTACATACTCACAGCTTATGCTTGTACATATTTTATAGTGAACATTTGATGAAATCACAATTCACATTATAAAGCATCACACAGACCAATTTTTTGGGTTCTGAAAATATGCTAATAAGTTAGATATTTCCTATTAGTAGATGGGTGAAATAGGCTTAAGACCTATGTTGCCAACACAGTACCTCCAGATGTTGTTTTAACTGCACCACACCTCAGCCCTAGCCAGCATGACCAATGGTCAGTGACTATAGAGGTTGTAGTTCAATAGCACCATGTGTTTGTCCTTTTCAATTCGTTAGGAAAAAATGTAATAGTCTGTTAAACCTAGAGATACTAGTCTTCAAGGTGTAATGTTGAGACACATGATGTAGGCTTGTCTAGCGAGATATGCTTTTTGATCTGAAGTTGTTTTCCACATCAGTTTCATATTGGTGAAATCCTTGATATTTGCATATGTTCATATACCATTAAAAGTATCTTCCTGTAGTATAGGGATTAACAGCAGAAAACGGAAGTGGAATCAGTGAGCCCTCATGGTCACTGAGAGACTTATACTTTCAGCCTGGAAGGACAAATATCCATAATCTATTGCACAATGCTCTGCACATCTTAATGGCTGTCGTGAGCCATGCTAGCAGGGGTGGACCAAAGTGCAGGAGCGGGGCAAGGAAGACTTGGACTGGGACATTCCCATTGGGGAAGGACCCAGCGAGGGGGGAGATGTTGAAGCAGCCCCCACTGTGGATGTTGATGGGTCACCACCAACCATCCCAGACACACCCCCGGCAGACCCCCGGACTGGCCGCCCACTCCGCTGCCTGACGTGGCACCTCTCCCTGCGCCTATGCCACCACCTGACAGCTCTCTCCCCAAAGAGAGAGAGAACAGGACTGAAGCTGAGGCTCTTACTTAAGCTGGGCAAGGGGAAAGGGCTAGTTGCTGAGTCAATGTCTTAATGCCACCAAGTTGTGCCTAGTTAGTTAGAGAGGGATGCTGAGTTCTGAGTAAGCTGTAGGTAGATTCATGAAGAGCTCTGAAATGTTCTGTTACTTCAATAAAATAAAAAAAACTATAGCTGTGTCTGAGTCCCTCGAGTTCAGGCAGGACACTGGTCTGGATACATGTGAACATACTTCTTATAGATGTCACTTTGGGGGTGGGAAGATACCTGCTTGGACATCTGGGGGATTTATATTAACTTATACGTTTAACCTAAGATAGAAGTACTGACGATTATTGTATCCTTAATGTGAGGTAATAGGAGATGACAATGATAATTTATATTATTTCTTTTCCTTTCTTTCTTTTTTCTTTTTTTTCTTTTCTCTCTTATTTGTTAAATTTGCAAACAAAAAATTATAAAAAATACTGCAGGCTACAATACGTATGATACACTTTTTAAATAAAAGTTCAAAGATTGGTCTTGCCTGCCATCTATCTTTTACTGGATATATTTTTTCCTACCAGTTTCAGCTTTCTACATGCTGTGAATGCCTATTCTGCACAAATGCAATAATAAAAAAACAAATTCTCTAATTCTGAAATCACCAGTATTCATGGCCCTATTGGTCTATTATTGGCCTTCCCCTCCAGCATCCCACTGAACTCCCGTGTTAGGTGTGGAAGAGGGACAGAGCACTCCACCGCTATTAAATTGAAAAAGTTCAGTACTCCATACCTTACTCCAACAAATAGGAGAAAAAGGCATAAAATCCTAATTTGAACAAATTAAGATTTATTGCTTTTTACTTTCTATCTAATTCTTTTTAAAACAAACACAATATTCAGTAAATGGCATCCTTTCCAAATTATTTAAACAAGTGTCAGAAAACCTGGGTCCCTTCACACAACGTTGCACTACAACTCCCATCATCTGTTGGCTATGTTGGCTGGGGTGTGTGTGATGGGAATTGGAGTTCAACAACATCTCATGATCCATAGATTACCCACTAATCTGATTTAAACCCAGAGTTCAGAGACTGAACAGTAACTGTGGTGCAACAAGCATTGGTTTTGCTATAACCAACCAATGAAATTTTCACCGCAGTTGTTATTTTAAAATGAATTAATAGTGCAGTGTTCTCCAACTTGTCAAGAGCTAGGAGCCTCCTGAAACACCATCCTGCAATATGGAACCTGCTTCCAAGAGTCATGCACCCAAGGGTGAAGCCTAGTGGCAAAGGGATAGAAGTCGAAGCCATGCAACTGGGGGCAGAGGAGAGTGTTAAGGGAAAGGTTTTGTTAAGGTGTACTGCTCTTCCACATTCTTACAAGTCCATGGTTACCAAGTAAAACATCCATACATGATATTAAGTAGGCCAACACAGATCATTATTTACACAGTCTCAACCATTTCAGTGCAGCTAAAAGCATAAGAACATAAGAAGCGTCTGGATCAGGCCAGCTGTACATCTAGCCCAACATTCGGTACTCACAGTGGCCAACCAAATGCCCATGGGAAGCCCATAAGCAGGACCTGAGTACAAGAGCAGTCTCCCTTCCTGTGGCTTCCAGCAACTAGTTTTGAGAAGCATACTACCTCTGAGTATTATTATTATTTGATTTATATCCTGCCCTTCCTCCCAGCAGGAGCCTAGGGTGGCAAACAAAAGCACCAAAACATTAAAACACCATAAAACCAAATTTAAAACACATTAAAACAAAACATCTTCAAAAATGTTACTTAAAAAAGGCTTTCAAAACACCTTCTAAGATTAAAAACATTTTAAAAAAGAAGGTTTAAGAACATATTAAAAAGCAATTCCAACATAGATGCAGACTGGGATAGATCTCAACTTAAAAGGCTTGTTGAAAGAGGAAAGTCTTCAATAGGTGCCAAAAAGATAACAGAGATTGCACATGTCTGATATTTAAGGAGAGGGAATTCCACAGGGTAGGTGCTGCCACACTAAAGGTCCATTTCCTATGTTGTGCGGAACAGACTTCTTGATAAGATGGTATCTGCAGGAGGCCCTCACCTGCAGAGCGCAGTGATCGACTGGGTATATAAGGGATAAGACAGTCTTTCAGGTTTCCTGGTCCCAAGCTGTATAGGACTTTGTACTCCAAAACTAGAACCTTGAACTTGGCATCAGGCAACTTTCTCCTATCATTCAGTTCACTGCACAGGCTCTAATCCTGTGCAGGAACTTCACATGCACCACACACCCTCCCCACCACCAATCTCCTCTAGATTAGTTTAACCAAAAAATAATAAAACAAATTTTAAAAAAGGTAATAGAAGGGGGGCAGTGCCCTCATCCTCAGGACTCCCTAAGGGGCTTGCCTCTTTGGCGGCAACCCCACCAGCAGCTGCGCTTTTATGCCTCCTGACTCAGCCAGCAGCTGATGCAAGAGGCTGCAAGATTAACTGTAGCCTCACTTTGGAGCAAAGGTCAGGCAGGGGGTCCCAGTCCTTGCAGCACTTACCAGGGACTTCAGCTGTCTGGAGGGCCAGCAACCCAAAGGAGAGAGCAACAAGCACCTAGATGCTCAGATACTCACTCCCAGGGCAGGTCTTCTTCAGTCACTTGTGCTGCAGCTGTTCCTGGCTTTAATTCCTCTTTAAAGCCATAGTTGGTGGTCGTCACTATACAGTTCCTTGTAGAAGCAAATTCCATAGTCTACACACTGTCATTTACATGTAAACTTAATGTATAAAACACACATACATACAACATAGTACTAAGGAATCAAGCAGGAACACATCTCAAGAAACAATTTTCATCCTGGGAAACCATTTCCCCATTTTACATTTGAGAAGCAGTAAGGCCATTGTGGGACAAGGATGAGGAGGAAGTGTAGTATAGTGGTTAAAGTATTACAAAACAATCCTCTGTTTACTCAGAAGTAAGCCCTAGTGGGTTCAGGACTGCAGCCTTAGACTAGGACCAGGAAGGTTTAGATTCAAACCCCTGAAGCATAACGCTCATTGAATGATCTTGGGCCAGTCTCTAGCTCTCAGCCTAACTTACCTCACAGGACTGTTGTTAAGGATAAAATAGTAGGGGAAGAAAACCATGTGCGCTGCCTTGAGTTTCTTGGAGGAATAGTAGAATAAAAATGTAGTACACAAACAAACATTAAGTAATGCTGCCATTCTGTGCACACTTACTTGGAAGTAAGCCTATCTGAACTCATTCCAGAGCGGGATACCCCTATAGCAGCAAAAACCAGAGTCTTTTGGCATCTTCAAGTCTTAATAGATTTACTGTAGCATAAGCTTTCTTGGACTCTCCCTCCAACCTACTACGGCCCGATTCATACAATGCATTCTACATTGGTGTTTTCCACACACACACAATTATGAAATTAACTGAGTGACTCTCCCGAGTAAACATACATGCATAGCGATAGGTTCATCAAGCTACATGACTATGAAACATTCATTGTGTGTGGGGAACTGCTTGGGACAAGGTTCTTTTGGGGGTGGGAACAGGATTCCTGGGGTGGGGAGGGACGAAAAGAGCGGAAGGAGGAGACTTTGCTGCGTCTGGTTCCCCCTAACACTAGCGAGGCAGAGAGGGGAAACAGAAGGAAGGGGAGGAATAAGCCCAAATTGCGCCACTCGGGCTCCTTCCACTCTTCCTCATGGCATAGCCCCTCCTCCTGCGTGTGAATGGGGAGAAGAGAAAGAAATCGCCCATTGGTAAGAGAGGACAGGAAGGGAAATAGAAGCGACTGTACTTACACAGCCCGCTGGAGCCGGTGCTGGTGAACATGGTCCCCGGTCGAGCAGAAGGGGCGAAACGGTGGGGACACAACCCCCTGATGATAGGCCTCGCCACCACAGTCACTTGCTCCTCCTCTCGAGGAGGCCGCAGCGCCTTTCTCGGCCGCCTCCTCCGGTGAGTCCCCTCAAGAGGCCGAGCCCGGAGCGGCGGCCGGGCCCAGAAGCTGAACACTAAGGCGGCCGGGATGGGTCAGAGGCGGCGGGACTGGCAGGGCAGGAAGACCCCTGACAGCGCCCCCTGCCGGCGTCGCTACTATCTCCTCGCAACAAGAGTCGCCTGGAACGAGGGACGCACCAGTCAAAAATAACATGTGCCCTCAGAACGCGATGGAATAGACGCTTCTCTGGCAGCCTCTCAGCTACAGAATGCCCCCACTCCCGGCGGTGTTTGTTTGTTTGTTTGTGACCAATACATTCCTGCATGTTATTGTTCGCAGCCTGACCTTAGCTGTGTTTACTGTAAGTGCCCCACCGAGTTCAGTGAGACTAATGTAGTTTAGACACACACACAGAGGGAGAGAGTCCGTGGTGCCGTTAAGTAATTTTAGACATTACTATCTAAAACGGAGCATTTGGTTATGTGTATTGTTTCACTTACTTCAAGATATAGCATGCCTGCTGTGCTGCGTTTGGGTGCCCTCCTGCTCATTCTTCAGTGTGGGGTTGTGGATTCTGCCTCAAAGCCGTTCTTTGAGAGTACCACTACCCAATATCCATGCTATGGTCGCCATACTCAGGGCCTGAGACTGATCCTGTATCTTTAGGAGAAGAGAAAGTCAGCCAAGTGCCAGTGTTCTTGCAACATTGTAATGGGAAAACCACAAGGTGAAATTCTCCCTTCCCCCTGCACAACTTTTAAAGATACAGAAGACCTCTTGGAGGCCAGGCCTGGCAACCTTCCCTCATGATAATTACCTGCTTGATGTATTAAATACTAACGTGGAGTTAGTGCATACACACACAGAGAAACAGTAAAGATTTCTTAAATGGCTTAGCATCTTTAACTAACGTGTTCTACTCACAGTCTACGTTATTAGAATGGTAAAACAACCAAAAAATCCCCTCTGCTCTTTTGATGTCTGTTTATGGTTAAAGTATGATTTATAGTAAGCATATTTTGTTATGTGTGTTCAGGTCGATTACGACTTATGGCGACCCTATGAATCAGCAACCTCCAAGAGCATCTGTCCTGAATCACCCTGTTCAGATCTTGTAAGTTCAGGTCTGTGGCTTCCTTTATGGAATCAACCAATCTCTTGTATGGCCTTCCTCTTTTTCTGTTCTGTTTTTCCAGGCATTGCCTTCTCTAGTGAATCATGTCTTCTCATGATAGGTGCAAAGTATGATAAACCTCAGTTTCATCATTTTAGCTTCTAGTGATAGTTCTGGTTTAATTTGTTCTAACACCCACTTACTTGTCTCTTTCGCAGTCCATGGTATGTGCAAAGCTCTCCTCCAACACCACATTTCAAATGAGTTCATTTTTCTCTTAATCTGCTTTTTTCACTGTCCAACTTTCACATCCATACATAGAGATTTGGAATACCATGGTCTGAATGATCCTGACTTTAGTGTTCAGTGATACATCTTTGCATTTGAGGACTTTTTCTAGTTCTCTCATAGCTGCCTTCCCCAGTCCTAGCCTTCTTCTCATTTCTTGACTGTTGCCTCCATCCTGGTTAATGACTGTGCCAAGGTATTGGTAATCCTTGACAAGTTCAGTGTCCTCGTTGTCAACTTTAAAGTTACATAACTCTTCTGTTGTCATTACTTTAGTCTTCTTGATGTTCATCTGTAGTCCTGTTTTTGTGAGTAAGCATATTAAGCTCAGTTATATTTTCTTCTAGGTACATACAGAGGATTTGGCTGCGTATATTTGCTGTAGTGGTAACCCTTGGACTTCGGTACAGACAAGTAGCATATTTTTAGAAGATCTGAAAAAGAAATGGTGCTTAGTAACCTCTATAAACGTTTTCCATACGATTCCAATGTATTTCTGTTCCCACACATAAATACCATGGGATGGGTTAGAATACCTGGTTTATCATAACAGCAAGGATATACAAGAGGCAGTTGGGGGGCAGTTAACAGCAGTAGAGTGTTTTCTGAGGTAATCATCTTCCTAGGTGTTCTGACTTCTCATACCTGGCCTCCAGCTCCCCGGACCAATGCCTCTTGTTGATTTCCCTTAACACCCTAAAACATGAAGCTGCTGAAGACATCAATCCCTGTCATTGGCCACAATAGCAGCAAAGTGCTGATTGTTTTCTGAACTTTTTAATACTGTTGTGAAGAAGACTTTTTATTTCCATGATAATGATTTTTAGCATGAATTTCTGTTCATGCTTGGGGGCTTCCCATAGGCATCTGGGTCGCCACGGTGAAAACAGGATGCTGGACTAGATTATTATTATTATTTATTACATTCGTATACCACCCCATAGCTGAAGCTCTCTGAGCGGTTTACAACAATTAAAAACATTAAAAACAAATATACAAATTTAAAAACACTTAAAAAAAACAATTTAAAAATACATCCTAAAATGCCTGGAAGAAGAGAAGACAAGGGCCTTTGGCATGATCCACCAGGACTTTTCTTACATCATTAAGATCTAGTGATGCTGTGAATGGGGAAAAAACAAGTGAATGGAAGGATGGTAGCACAAAGGAGAGAAAGATACTTTCTGAACATGCTTCTAAATGCTTCCAAATTTGATCTTGAATTCTGCGAGATGTGCTTCCTAGCAAGTATGCATAGAAGTATTTGCTACTGAGGGAGAGGGGGCAAACCTAACTTTCAATAAAATAGAGGAAAATATATAGTGGCAGGGTGGTCAGGTGAAAAAGAGGGCAGGGCTCTTGCACCTTTAACAGTGTAGAAGAGGGAATGTTGGCAGTTGTAGCTTGTCATGCATGCCACTCAAATTCCTTCTACACAACTATTAAAGGTGCAGGCACCCTGCCCTCTTGCGTCTGGCCACCCTACTTTGCAGCCTAGTCCAGTAACAGGAAACCAGATTATTCATTGGTGTTTACAATGATCCAGTTTATGAAAACAACAGTTTTATTTATCAACAAGAGACAAGGCAACTCTGTAGCTATTCTAATCACATGCCCTGTCTCCAGAAGTGTGCCTCACTCACACAAACACATGGTCCTCTACCTTGCAGAACTCTCTAACTTTAGAGACGTCTTTTTCATAAATATCTCCCCCTAGAGGTTGCTCCTTGAGATACATAAGGAATACACCAACCTTTTGTTATATTTACAGTATTACTGGGATACCAAGGGAAACAACCCTAAGCATAAATCTAATCGTTAACAATTGACATCTGCTGCCAGAATAACATCAAAACAATTCCCTTTTCCAGTGACACAATCAACTGGCAGTTTCATGACATGACTGCAGATGTTCATGAATGAATGTTCAGAGGCATTCAGGAAACAAGCCTGTACTTCTCAGTACAATGAACCAAGTGGATAAGGCTTCACAGTGGACTTTTGCCCTATTTCTGACACTTGTATAATCACAGCAGTGAGAATTCTGTTCTGCTGCTCATGGTAATTGTGTTACACTGAAAGTCGGGAATCAAATCTCAGTCCTTCAAGCCTTTTGTCTGTTTTTTGCCCTTAAGAGGTGGCCAGAGCTAGAGATAGCATATTGGAATGGGTGGCTTGTTTCTAACAGAGTTGGATAATATGACTGTGATTGTGGCTACTACAATTCTTGAATCATTTACTCTAGAACAGCACTAAATGATCCCGAGAGGCTGTTCTGGAGTTCAGTAGTTTACACATTGCAAACTCAGGATGTTAACATTAAGAACTTAGAATACTAACAACTTTCTTATAAGCTCCAGCCATAGTTTGTACCTTGCTACTTATAACTAAGAAATATAAAATACGACTAAAACCAAATTGCTTGCCAGAACCTGTGAAAAGAGAGTGACTTAAGGATACTGAGCAGTAAAGCTTCCACAGTTATTACAAATTATTTTGCCTCTTCTCTCAGTGAGGATAAACCTAAAATGTGCTTGCAACTATAACATCTAGTTTTGGTGAGTTTTGTGTAGCTGTATCTTAACATTCAAAAACTGAAAGCAGCCTCAGGAAGCTGCAAGTTTTAGAAGGATGGAAAGCAGAAGGGTTGCTTAACCTTTCCCACTGGTTGTTTCCTTTCTCAAAATCCACCTTGCAAGCTGTTTTTTCCTCCCATGGAGGAAATGATACAGGGACCTATTTTTCTTTCTTGGAGGCATAGCAGCTGTAGGAAAGGGGGATTTATGGGGAAATGGCCAAAAGGAATAGATTCAAACAGTTCCTCCTCTCCCTCTGCTGTTAAAAAAAATGTCGGGGGAAAGATATATCTGCATGTAACTGCTCACTTGGTACAGGTAATTGCATTTGTTCATAGATTCATATTTTATTACCCTTGTATCTCCCATCCCTTCTTCCCATAATAGCTCCCTACTGTCAACCATTAGATTATAAGTTCCTTGAGACAGAAACCTACCTAAACAAAGCATCATGATGTTCAGAAGAGCATCTTAGAAGCAACTTTACACCTCTCAAAATATATAGTTGGAGTAGTCTAGTAAGAAATTTCATTCAAATATATAATGTGTGTGCCTGTCTTGTCTCCTAAGTAAGGTTAAAAGTTTTATATATATACATTGCAAATAGTCTTTGTATGTAGTAATATGGTTATTTTTATAATTTGGTGTTAGGTGGTTCACAAATCAAATAAGGGCTACTGCAGGAATTTGGCACATTTTAGTAGCCATCTGTAAAACAGCAGACTTCAGCACAATCTGTGAATAACCAGTTAAACAACTTAGCAGCAGGGCCCAGCCTTCATACACACAGTGCATTGTACTTTCTAATAAGGAGAATATATATTTTCTCATTAATGAGATAGGATATCACTAATCTGCTGAACTGACGTAGAAGTCAAATTCTCTCAAGTATCTTGAATGGCTTAGGATTACCCATTGCTCTAGTTTTCTTTCTTTTTTTGATACTATCTTCATGGCAAGACAACTTTACTATGAATAAATAGCACCAAAGCACCACCACTTTCTTTTTTGGAACAGATAGTTTTCAAGTTACACTCTCTAATTTAGGGGAACAGTTCAATAACCTTCAGGATGCATATAGATGTGTGGGGAGGGGGCACACTCACCACTTTGTTGTCACCCAGGTGTATCAATTACCTTCTGGGGCTGAGCTCAGGTATAACCAGTTCTGCTATGTGGGTCTAGGAGGAAATGGTTAGTTGTTCTTAAATGACTGCTATTATAAATTCTGGGAGCAGATGTTTGGGCAAAGTAGCCTCTCAGCATAGGGCATGGAATGATTCAGTGCTTCATCTGTAACCCCTTAACTGTTCTTTTCAGAAACAAGGGTTAAGATTTCACCAAAAATGTCATGCAATTCTAGTCTTTGAAGGGAAATTACATGACAAAGGCTATACTGTACTAAATGTCACATGGATCAGGAGAAGAGGAATGAGTGAGCGGCTTAATAAAAGTCAGTTGCAGATACATTCTAGTTATATCTTTCATCTTCCTTGGTTCATCATCTGGCGCCATTGCCTGCACCTCAGCAACAAAGGTCTAAATTCTGAGGTTGCACGCATGGAGGTTGCTACTGCTTTGTGGAAAGCCTAGGATGAGGTCATGTCAGAAGCTGCTATGGCTCAAAGTAGGAGCCTTTTGGTTTCTGTGTGTGGGTGCCCCATGTGGTGAGCCACTGAACTGCATGTCAACATAAGAGCCCTGCTGCATCAGATTAAAGGCCTTTGATGTCTACGAGGAACTCACAAGCAGAATACTGATGCAAATCAATAACATGCCCCTGCTTATGTTTCCCAGCAGCTGGGGAATGGGTGTCTTCCCCTGGGCCTTAAGAACCAAGTGCCTCCCACAGTACCACACCAGTCCAACGGTGCAGGGAATACACAGGGCAACAGGCCATGGGACACAGCTGAAGTGGGGATGGGCAACCTCTTGAAGTTGTTGGACTCCAACTCCCATCAGCCCCAGCCAGCATAGCCAATGGTTAGGAATCATAGGAGCTGTAGTCCATTGGTGTCTGGGAGGCCACAAGTTTCCTATTCCTGAGGTAAAAAAAAGGTAAAGGTGTCCCCGCACTTTTAATGTGAGTCGTTTCCGACTCTTAGGGTGAAGATTTCTTGACCTTTCAGACAGTAAAGCTTAGTAGGCCGAGTGTAATTTCTTGTCATGCTGCCAAAACTGTAGGAAGTTTTTGAGCTATTAAAGACAACACCCTGTGTTTTATTTTGCTACATTCAGATGTGGCAAGAAGGATTGTTCATATTTTAATTTTTTCTTAGATGTTCTAAATATTTTGAAATGTTTTAGATGTTTTTAATTGTTTTGAAATGTTTTAAATGTGTTTTTATTTTATTTTAAATTGTATTGTTTTAACTTGTTGATGTTTGCTGCCCTAGGCTCCTTTGGGAGGAAGGGTGGGATAGACATTTAATAAATAAATAAGCAAACGAGCTGGTTCATGCATACGTATGAAGGCAACAAGTGCTCAGTCCATGATTTCTTGGATTTCAGTTACCATTGTTGTTTTCCTGGATGAGATTCCTGACAGAAACACATGCTGAAGAAATGACAGCGAGGGCACAAGGCCCTTGAATATAGGGTTGCACCTCATGGAAGTAATTAGTAGATTAAGAAGTAATAAACTCAGATCCAGAAAAATGATGTGTGAAACCAGGTTAGGGATTCAAAGGGCAGGTGACTAAGAAAAAGCAATTAGGGAAAAAAGATAGATAGGTAGGGGAAGGAGGTGAATGGACTTCATTCTGTGCCAGTAAGAAGATTTAGTCAAAATGTTCATAAACGAGACAGAGTAGGGATAGGCCCTTAGCTTGTCATCTTTTTTCTCAAGAGCCAAAAGCTTTCCTTGAGGTTACTAGTCCTCTTCAGGGTTCTCAGTCACACAAGGACCTCACAGATGTACAAGGCTCCCTAATGCAGAAGTTCACTTTAATCATGCAAGGGACTAAGAGGAGCCACATAGCCCCAGGGATGGGGCTAAATGAGCATCCCCATGGTTCCAGGGGATGTGTTGCTTCTTAGAACAATAATGCCTGAAGAGCATTATATATGCCACCCTGGGCTCCTTGGGAGGAAGAGCAGGGAATGAAGAATAAATAAATAAAGACTACTGTTTCATCAAAATGCTGGAGCGGGCCAAACAATTTCTTGTAACTGGGGATCTACATCAAAGCTTGCACAGAGCTTTCTTAAGGCTTTTAATAAGCCCTCGTTCCAAAAGGCTGAGTGTGATTTTTCCCTCAGAAACATCTCATTCGTACCCATAGAAACACTAAAAGAAACATCAGCACTCCCTTGTAGCAATGTGGTGACAGTACAGTGTTTGCAGATGCATGTTTTCTGTTTTGTTCAATTTCTGTGGAGTGTTGGACATCTCTGCAGGTAGTGCTAGCATGGAAACACTCCATGCACAGGAAAAATAATGATGTGCAAGGTAAGCATTTGCAAACGTCAGATTCTACCAGGCAGAGTAAGTACTTCCATATGGAGGGGTTTATTAGCAGCCACCACATGGGTAGGGTAACATTTGAACCAATCTTCCCAAGGATCTTAAGCCAAACAACCTGTTATGTTAAGAATGTAATCAGCAATTGTGTGGGCTTTGTTTTGGTTGCTAAATAACAGAAATACCCCCCCACACACACATCTGAACTATGACATGGGAAAGAGATGAAATTTAACCCTCTGTGTGCTTGCTGCAGTCCCAGTCTGGATCCACCACTATACACTTGTTATTTAGCCCAGGAGGAAAGCTGCCATTGGCTCCAGGTGCATGCAGCTTCAGTTCTTCTGCTCCATGCCTTTGTCATTTTCTCATATAAATGTTCATCCTTTGAAAATTGCTACTCTGGAAACACACTGAAAGGTGCAGGAAAACACCCACAACCAATCAAGTCTTTCATGCCTCTGACCTTTGCAAGCTCAGGCTTCTGGGGAAGGGGCTCCTCCTGCTTATGTTTGGAAGGGAACATGTACATCAGTTACAAATGCGTAAGAGGAATCCACAGTAAGAGCCCACACCCACTTTTCCATGCATGTCTATTACACCGCAATCAGTGGTGCAAATAGGGGTAGACTTTGGGACGGAGGTTCAGCATCTCGCAACCCAGTGGCTTGAGTCAGTGGCATACAGGCCCAGCAGCAGCAGCACTTGGCCAGTATGCGCATAAGAGAATCAGGTCGGATGGTTGCTGCAGCAGCCTCAGGCATGCTCTGTGAATTTTTTTTCAATACATTTCAAAAATTGGCATGTGCCAATTGCAGATGTTCATTTTATTATTATTGTTACGTTAACATATAATATCTTTTCCTACCACAAACCATGCTTATTCCCAAGTATTTACCATCTAAGTCACAACAGTGCTATTAGTTAAATGAGTTTAAAGAGCAAAACTGCTCATGGTCAGAGTATTTTTAATAATAATAATAATTTTTTCATGAAACAATGAAATTTGTTTTTCATTTGTTGTTGCTCTGACATATCTGAAATGTAGAAGCTGTTATCAGGCATGGAATGGTGGATGGGGGGAATAAGAGAAACATTGTGTGTGGTGGAGTCCTCCTAGGGGAGAAGCACATTGAATTACCCTTCACCCATGGGTTCCATGGGGAATAGGCCCAAATGTGAGTCCAAATTACCACCACAATCAACTGTGCAGTAAGTATGGCTTTATTGACATGAGAGCCAGTGTGGTGTAGTGGCTAAGATGTTGGACTACGACCTGGGAGACCAGGGTACGAATCCCCACATAGCCATGAAGCTCACTGAGTGACCTTGGGCCAGTCACTGCCTCTCAGCCTCATGAAAACCCTATTCATAGGGTTGCCATAGGTCAGAATCGACTTGAAGGCAGAACATTTACATTTTTAGCCTTTGTTAACAGACTCCCACTCCTCTTCCCCATGCAATACAAGTCTAGATCCCTGCACATGATGGGGTCACAACAGCAACAAGGTCTTCTGACTGCTCTTGTGCTTTACTGGGGTCCTTTCCTGAGACTGCCACTGTAGATGCCCAGAGTTCTACCTGTTCCCAATGTCTTTGGTGGGTTGGTGGAAAAGTTACTTTTTTTGAACTACAACTCCCATCAGCCCAATCCAGTGGCCAAGCTGGCTGGGGCTGATGGGAGTTGTAGTTCAAAAAAGTAACTTTTCCAAGCTCTGGTTGGGGCTACAGTCTCACTTCTGAGTCCTGTGACTCCCCAGTAGCCTCTTTCTCAAGAGTTATTTTTATTTTATTTTTATTTATTATTTGATTTATATCCTGCCCTTCCTCCCAGCAGGAGCCCAGTTATGGGGGTGAGGGAGAGATAAGTCCAGGATTCTCCTGCTGACCCCTTTGTAGGATATTTTGGGGTCACCCTCAGTGGGCCAGTTCCACAATATCGTTGCTCCAAAGGTGTGGGTGGTCAGGGAAGCCTCTTCTCTAAGCCCCTAGACCTCCCTGCTAGCAGTGGAAGAAACAGGCAATACAAGGGCTAGCCCCTCTTCTTCTTCCTCACCCCGCATTTATGCTCAATAGCTCCAAAGGAGCTTCATCAGTCCCAGGCAGTCGCAGCTGCTCCCTGCCCTACCTGTCTCTTGGCTTGGCTGATTGAGATGCTGCCCTGGCCCCTACAGGGCTGGACTGAGGCCTTCTTAAAGGGGTCATGCTGGTAGGAGCCTTTTGGTTCAATGATCTCCTGTGGATCTTCACAGTGTGCTTAACAGCTATAAGTAACCTCGTTATTGGTTTCCTCACAACTGAGCTACTATAAAATGCTCTGTGTGGGGCTTCCCTTGAGATTGGTCTGGAATCTGCAACTGGGGCAGAATGCTGTAACCAGATTGTTGTGTGGAGCACCTGGACACACACCTATTGCACCTATGTTGCATGAATTGCATTGGTTGTTGATCAGCTACTGAGCCATGTTCAAGGTACTGTTGTTAAGATATAAAGCCCTGAACAGCTAAAGAAGACCAGACTATCTGAAAGACCGTATACCCCTGTATAGACCTGGAAGATCACTTACATCATCTGGTGAAATTCTATTTGTGGCATTGCATCCTATGGAACATCACAGGGCTTTCCCCACTTTCATCCCTGTATTATGGAATGCCTGTTTCTCTCTTCCATAGATGAAGCAGCAACTACCAGTTTCTTCAGATGTCTTGTAAAGGCATATCTTTTCACTCAGGCTTTCCCTGATCCATAAGATCAGACTCTGGTTTGTCTGCATGGATTCCCTGAATTCCTGTTTTTATATGTTTTTATACTACTATTTTACTGGTTTTATGTGCATTTTTGTTTTAATTATACTGTCTATTGTTTTATGTTGTACACAGAGAGATTTTTAAAAATGTCAAGTAGTTTATATATAAATAATTTTAAATAAAAAATAATCAAATGGGTATCCATAACTATCTAAAGGGGGGCTTTGTAAGACCATTAAGTTCACATTGATCCTGGCCACAATTTTTTGTGAGGCTCCATTTGAAATTGTAAGACCATTCTGCATGCGCAAGCACTGCATAAGGTGAAAGTGCTAAATAAGCAAACAGCACCAAATAAAAAGATTCAAGTTGCCTACATAGTTTTTGTGTTGGATACTTCTCTGCATACAAAATTACTATACTGGTAGTTAAACACAATTGGAAGATGGCTTATTATAGCTGGTAGGATTCATGAGGCAGATGCTTAGCAGGATTTTTTTTTTCAATGAATGGGAAAATAGTTATTATGAAAGACCTTGTTCTTGTGCTGAATATAAAGTAATTAAATGAAATAATACATGAGGCAAAGAATGGGAAGAGAGGCAAAGGATGTAATCATGAGAAGCTTGGATGATGGAATGCAGGGAGATGGCAAGGTGTGTGCGTGGGGAGTGTAGGAGGTGGTGAGGGGAGTGATAATGCCAAGTCTGAGGTTGTGCAAATTGCCATGCCTTAGATGAGACTGAAAAAACAGAAGAAAGCTAGGTTGCCTTATGAAAAATACGTGGGAGAAGATCACCATAAAGAACTAGTGCCAATTAAACTATGCACACAGAATGAAGATTCATATTTCACGAGAGAGTGATTACTTCCTCATATTTAAGCTAAACACCTTATGCAATTTTTACCATTGAAGGAATTCCTTTAATTCCAGTATGGTGACTGGTCTTGATATCACTAAGTATGAGATCTGTAGGAAACATACAAGATTGGGAAAAACTGCTGCACAAGATTGGCATGAAGTTTAAAGTACTAAAAGGAATAGGCTTTCTGTTTATTGTCACAGTCCTGCCGTTGAAGATAGCCAAAGCTCAGATGGTCAGGTTTGTGGCTGCTGGATCATCAACTGAAAAACACAACCAAGTTCTTGATACTGAACCTGAGACTCTGGCTGTGGGCACACTAGTCACTTCAAAAGCAACCAGAATGGTTTCTCTGGCTGCATTTTGAAGTGACTCTGCCATCTGCTGGCCACACCTCCCTTCCCCACTGCTGACTTCAGACTTTTCAGGACCACCCAAAGCACAGCGTTGGGCCAGTCACTGTCTCTGCCTCAGCCTGCAGCAAAGTGTTTCTACTGGCCACACCTGAAAAACAAATGGGTTATCTACCAATCAGTTGCAAAATCTGCCTGAAGTTGAATTTTTTTAATAAGGCACTCAATCTGATCTGACCAGAGTTTTAGAGTAAAATGGGCAGAGTTTGACTAGCATTGTGTGCTCCCATTTTCAGAAAAGAGAGGTGGAGATGCACTGGAACCAGCACAGCAGTAAGTGTGTCTCTATCCTAACTGTCATGGGTCTGTGGTATCCTAAGACAGAAGGCTCATGGACACACACACCCCAAATCTAATTCACCCAAAAAGACAAGCATCCTCTGCTCCACAATGCCTGTCCAGCAACATAGGGAGCCTACTAGACAAGATGCCAGTGAGACTAAGCAGTGCACTTCTCCAAGCCAGGGAGCTGTCCCTTTAAGAAACCACAATCTTCAGGAGGAGCCTAGGAGGAGTTATATGGACTGAAGGAATTATGAAGCATCAGGCAACTTCCACCTTTGCTGGAGCTATGTGTGGTTAGATTCCAGCAGCCCTGTTTTCCTTGAAGTGCTACTATCTTACCCCATGGGTTCCTGCTCAGGACAGGACAGCTTGCTCCACCCAGCTGGTGCAGGATGGTGGATCTCCAGTAGTTCACCAGCAAGCAACGAAGAAAGCCTAACTGCAAGCGTGTCTGAAAGCCACTACCACACTGGGCAGAGCCACACCCTGCTGCTTCTATGGGGGAGGTGTCTGATAGATCAGCTGGACCAATTTGCTGGGGATCCAATACTTACCAGGGCTGTGGAGTTGGAGTCGGAAGCAATTTTGGGTGGAGTCAGAGTCGGTAGAAATGTACCGACTCCGGCTTCAAAATCAGTTTTGATTGACAATTTTAAAAAAATATAAATTCAAAATGTCAAAGAAGCTTCCCATGAAGTCAGTTGTAGTTGAGCATTTCAACATAACTCAAGATGGAAAACATTTTGTGTCAGTGTACGACACAGGACCCAGATGAAGACAAATGCTGTGATGCCAAGATCAGCACATATTCAGGCAGCGATAAAAATGCTCCTATGAGAGCTTCCAATTTAAAAAGACGTTTACAGCCCTTTCCAGGGCTGTGGAGCTGGAAGCAATTTTGGGTGGAGTCAGAGTTGGAGTCGGGCAGTAGAAAAATAGAGGAGTCGGAGTCAAAGGTTTGGCGTACCGACTCCACAGCCCTGCTACTTACTAGCTTCTTGGCCCAGTGCCAGATATCAGGGAGCTGCAGCCTGAGGGTTTCCCAATTATTGGGTGGAGGTGTGTTTTGTACTCAACAGCCAAAAGAAAAGGGACAGTGGAGAAGGAAGCTACTAACATTCATCAGCTGGAGAAGGGCCTGGAGTCAACACACCAGCTGCTACTGCTTTCTGAACTGGACTGAGCCTGCTCTAGCAGATTATGTTTGCCTTCTGTCCCAGGAAATGGTCCACTGGAGCAGGCTGTTTCCAGTGCTTCAGGATATCTGGAACACTTCTGTGTCTCAATGGCTTTTTGGCCTTTGTTACTGGGAAGGTATTGTAGAGCAGAAGGTTCATGGCTCCTCAGGCAAACTGAGCTTGGGAGTTGTGTGTATCCATGATAGTTCTGGCTCAGGGTCTATCTGTTCACAGCAGTCGGCCTCATGTTTGGTATAAACAGTCTGGTTCTGTTTTGCAGCTGGTAGTATAGCCTTGACTGACTCACCCCAGCCATCTCTGAGCCTTGGCTACTGCCTGAAGGAAGATTTAGCCAAAAGTCTACCTTTTTAATACTTTAGTTTTAGCTTATGCATATCTTGAATAGTGCGTTTCCAAATCTTGCAAGGAGACATTCTGAACAAGCTGATCTGGGTCAAGAACCCTGCACGTACTTATCAAATCAAGCTTTCAGATCAAGGGCAGAGCTTGGAAAAGTTACTTTTTTGAACTACAACTCCCATCAGCCCAATCCAGTGCCCATGCTGGCTGGGGCTGATGGGAATTGTAGTTCAAAAAAATAACTTTTCCAAGCTCTGATCAAGCGGTACCTGGAGTCACACTGTTTTGGGCACCCACAGAAGCCAGAACACCTTCACCTCTGTTTCAGCAATACTGGTTGCAGCCCCTCTAGTGGCAGCTGGGCCAGAGCCCATAGAAGCCTGGCCCCAACTGACAAATAAGGAAAAGAAATCACACTGGCCACAAGGACTATGCTTCTTCTTTACCAGTGCCTGCCCTGATAAAAGAGCAACCATGGGAACACTGACAAATACCTTGCCCTCACTTGCAGGACCCACAGTTGAGAGACCAGATGAAAAGGAAGCCCAAAAGCCCTCACTGGGGCTAGTCATGCTATTCCTTGTACCATCTTTTGGCAGGCATCAAGAACTTGAATAACAGCTGACATTCAACAAGGTAAAATCCCCATCTTTTCTTCTTGTACTGCTGGATCCCTAGAGTACAACCAATGATCCCAGTATCTCCTTAAAAGCCTGCTCCCTGGATTTATGGTCCAAACCCCTGTCACCAGGTCTGCCTGCAGAAGATCATTGACATGCGTGCAACTCCCCACATACCCCTGAAGGATGTACTTCCTAAATAAATAACAGGACTTTCATGAGTCTAGGGTTGCCAGGTTTAGGGCCTGAGACTGATCCTGTATCTTTAGGAGAAGAGAAAGTCAGCCAAGTGCAGGGGGAAGGGAGAATTCCACCTTGTGGTTTTTCCCATTACAGTGTTGCAAGAACACGTGCACTTGGCTGACTTTCTCTTCTCCTAAAGATACAGGATCAGTCTCAGGCCCTGAGCCTGGCAACCCTATTCATGACATATTTAGTCCTGTGGAAGCTAATACTTTGTCCCCAGAGCAGCAGGAGGATTATGCCACTGACCTGATTCCAGGGGGCAGCTAGGCATCTATAGTCAGTGTCAGAACCCAAACTGAATTTATAAATTAAAATCGTACAGCACAGTTTCATCTGCTCCTCCACATTGCCCGTTGGCCACAAATTGCTTTGTGAAGAAGTAATCAAGAGAACTTTGAATCTGTAGTCACTGTTGTGCCTTGAATGTAATTGCCTACAAGAACCCTTAACTACTGCTCCTGAGATCCATCACTTTCTACAACAAGCTGTGTCTGCAATGGTCTTATAATCTTGTTTCACCGGAGGAGGAGATTGTGATGTTCCTGTATTAATGTAAATATGGTAAGTGCTATTTGTATAGAAGATACATGGTAAGTGGAATGAAAGAGGAGGGGGGAGTAGATGAGCAGTAGAATGCTGGATGATTGGCTGAGCGTTTGAATGGCTGAGAGTATAAATGGAAGAATGACAGTTGAATCTGGGTGGGTTGTTTGAGAGGTGTTTGGTGGGTGTTAAGTGGTGGATGTCAGGAGAGTGTGGAGAAAGAGAGAGTGGGAGTTCTAGTTAATGATAAGTCAAGTGTCACAGGATTAGATGAAACCATATGCTTAAGTACCATTAGAAAAGTAATCTTGTTATTTCTGTTATTTAATAAATACTATTTTGGTTTACCGAAGGCCTGATCCTTGGCTGGGGTTTCACAGACCAGAAGGGAGGGTAAGGTAATTACCAAGGCTGAAGGGTAACAGTAACAAACAGTGGCAGCGGTGAAGAGGAGAATAATAACATTACAAGTATCCAGAGCAACCCCGAGTTACATGAGTTATCTACATTGATACAAGGGGGTTGGGAACAGCATAAGCACGCAGTCACAAAAGTAACCGGATAGAGACTCAGGCAAGGTCTCTGGGAACATTGGTTATAGAACGTGACTGGTGGTGCTGCCTAGCAGGGGGATCTAGTGAGATCTGTGCTAGAGCGGAGAGAGAAACCATAAAAAAGGACAGTCCGGACTGGTGGAGTCCCTGGTGGTGCCTAGTGAAAGGCAGTAGCCACAAGCAGGTAGGAACCTGACAGGGAGAGCCAGGGAAGGGCGTCACAGAGATGAATAAAAGACTGCCTTGAGAAAGCACTATGGCCATTCTGAGCATACTGTCATGCCCTCTGGCCTGTGCAATATCTCAGAGGCATTTCAATACTTGATGATGTGCCATGACATTCTGGGACAGTTCATAGTGGTCTGTTTAGATTATTTATTTACATGATTTATATTAACTAACTCTGTAGCCCTGCTGCAGCATATAAACCATGTCAAGGCAATCTTTCAACATTTCTGGAACCATTGCCTACATGCGAAGCTGGAGAAGTGCTAGTCTGAAAATCCCCTGCATTTGTCAGAGTTTGGTGCACAGACCTAATCCTTGCCTGCCATCCCTCAGGTGTCCAGCTTCAGGATCTGTGGCAGGCCTAAGAACTGTAGCACTTTTGATACCTTGACATCGCCACATCCTACTAACTTTTAACTAATTTAATTTTAACACTTAGTATCATGTACTTGGTTTTTAGTTATTTTATGTTTAATTATGTTTTGATTTTTTTTTTTGGTATAATGAACTCATTTTAAGTGTTTAACATATGGTTTTAATTGTATATTGATTGTTTGTCTGTTGTGAACCACCCAGAGAGTTTCGGCTATGGGGCGGTATATAAATTTAATTAATAAAATAAATAAATAAATAAGAACTTACAGCTGCTAAAAAAGGAGGAAAAGTCTGCTCAAACAGATTTGTCTCTGTAACTATTTGGTTTTATTTTTTAATTTTATCACATAGTCTCAGTGCATAGTGACTGCTAGCACCAACAGATGAGCATCTTGCTATGCAAAACTAATCAATGTTTTTTAATGAACAGCCAGAATCTCTGGCTGGAAAGGTAATGACCCAACCATGACAAGTGTTGTCTATACATACCTTATCAATAGAGCACCACTTCAAAGCCAAGGTGAAATATCAAATTCAAAGGGTGTTCCTGCAGATTGTACTCAAAACTATTTACAGAAAAAGAAAGTGAAAATAAAATAATCAGAAAGGGAAACCAAATTTAGTTACAATACAAATGACATTAAAGGCACTTACTTTTAAACTTGAACTGCTTAATGATAGCATGTTTTAGGGCCTGAGCCAGATGCTCACTTGATTTTAAGTCACATAGCTTTGAAATTAGAGGAATGCTAATTTAAACCAGCTGAAAAATCTGGGCTAGCTTCCACATTTAAACCTATAAATACTTGCCCCCTTTTTATAATAGTTCATTTAATTTCATAATATGTGTGAGTTTGCTGCTGTTGCGTTGAACTATATTTATCCTTCTTGGTTTGCAGAATAAATAATATGTACACATATAACCTATGTTAATAATTACACCTTACATTATGGCTATATTTCAAATTATTTCTCCATTGTCCATTGCACCAAGCATGCTGCTATTAATGTCACTCAATTTTTCTGCTGTTTTAGTTTGGCGGAATGAATGAGAGTCTTTCATGGAGCAATCTTTCAGGAATCCATGGACAGAAAGCTCCCCTGTGGACTCAGTTGTAAAACATAGCTAGTATATTATTAAAGTGACAAGACAAAACAGGCTGCAGAAAAAGATTTCTTGAAGAACTACATAACACTTTGACTACATTCCTGGGCCAGCTTAGCCTGTTGAATTCTACTTCTGAATAAACATACATGCATGCAACCACATGGGTTATATATTAACAATTATAGTATGGAAAAAAGCCACAAATCTTCTAAAAACCTGTAAGGTACACTTTTTAATATGAGTTATCAAATACTTGTTTAGCTAATATTTACTTAATAATTCTCAGAACAAAAATAAATGATCCAACAAACATAGGAAACTGCCTTATACCAACTCAAAGCATTGGTCCATCTAACTCAGATGGGGGTCTTTCCCAGCCCTACCCTGAAAAACTAGGAATTGGAGCTGGGACCTTTTGCATGCAAAGCATGTGCTCTGCTGCATGTGCTTCTGTCTGCCCCACCAAACCTAACATAAAAATGTAAAGGTCACTTTTTGGTCTCATGCGCCCGCCCCAGCTGCATACAATAAAATAAGATACAAGCTTAAAAACAACAATATGTTAAGCACTGTTAACAGCAGAAGGAAAAATACACAGTCAATCACAGAGCCAAATTTACCTGTGCTGCAGCCTGAAATCACAACTCTATTAAAGTTTATTTATTATTTATTTATTATTTGATTTATATCCCGCCCTTCCTCCCAGCAGGAGCCCAGGGCGGCAAACAAAAGCATCAACAACACTTTAAAACATCACAAAAGCAGACCTTAAAATACATTAAAACATTTCTTTAAAAAGCTTTAAAAACATCTTAAATAAGAAGGGTTAAAAACAACATACTGTTTAGGGGGGGAAAGTTTAAAAAACTATTAAAAAGCAATTCCAACACAGATGCAGACTGATATAGGAAAGAGGAAAGTCTTCAATAGGTGCCGAAAAGATAACAGAGATAGTGTCTGCCTAATATTTAAGAGGAGGGAATTCCACAAGGTAGGTGCTGCCACGCTAAAGGTCCGTTTCCTATATTGTGCAGAACGAACCTCCTGATAAGATGGTAACTGCAGGAGGCCCAGAAGGATATAATGGTCAGTGGTATCAAAAGCCACTGAGAGATTAAGTAAGAATAACAGGGTCGCACTCCCCCTGTCCTTCTCCCGATAAAGGTCATCCATCAGGGCGACCAAGGCCGATTCAGTCCCATAACCAGGCCTGAATCTAGACTGGAATGGGTCAAGATAATCTGTTTCATCTGAGTACTTGCAATAGCTGCACCTCAACCCTCTCAATCACCTTCCCTAAAAAGGGGGTATTTGCAACTGGTCAGTAGTTGTCACAAACCAATGGGTCCAGGGTGGGCTTTTTCAGGAGTGGTCGGATCACCGCCTCTTTCAAGGCAGTGGGAACCACTCCCTCCCGCAATAATGCGTTGACCACACCCTGGATCCACTCGATCAAACCCCCTCAGCAAGCTTTAATAAGCCAAGAAGGGCAAGGGTCGAGAGGACACATTGCTGGCCACATCATCGCAAGCACCTTGTCTACGTCATCAGGCTGCATCACCTGAAACCGTTCCCAAGAAGTTGCAGTAGACATTGCATTGAACACCTCATTGGGGACTACAGCGGTGTGGATGGGGCATCAAGACGGCTATGGAGGTGAGCAACTTTACTTTCAAAGTGCCTTGCAAACAATTCACAGTGGGCCTCCGAAGGGCCTAAAACTCCATTTCCTGGAGTTGATGTCAACAGACTCCTGACAATACGGAAAAGCTCCGTTTGAAGTTAACTTAATGCTATGCATTTGAAGTTAGTACTATGCATTTGAAGTTAACTTAATGCTATGCATGTTCCCCATTCCTCCTGGGTAGTGTCAGCCAATGCTGTGGACTAGGGGCATGGAAATGTATGTGACATAAGAAATAGGTATATTATATTTGATGCTACATAGGGAGATCTATATATGTGGCTAGTGGCAGCTGCATGGGGATCATATCATCTGTTTTCAGCCTAATATTTCTCTTCATTTACAAACCAATAGAAGGAAGAATAAAAATGCTGGGAAAATGTTTATAGGAGAACTAACTGAGCTTTATTATTGATGCTTTATTCCTTAGTATGACAGTTATAACCATAATTCCTTTTCCTTTTTTTGGTTTAAAGTACGAAATACAACATTAAGCAGTGCGATAAATCCCACATTCACCCACCTTTTATTTAAATTTATTGATTATGTTTATATCTCACCTTTGTGGTGTAGTGGTTAAGGTGTTGGACTATGACCAGGGTACGAATCCCCACATAGCCATGAAGCTCACTGGGTGACCTTGGGCCAGTCACTGCCTCTCAGCTTCATGAAAACCCTATTCATAGGGTCACCATAAGTCGGAATCGACTTGAAGGCAGTACATTTACATTTTCTTCCAAGAAGCTCAAAGTGCTCTAGATGGGTTCTACCACACACACACACCCATGTTATCCTCACAACAACCTTTTGAGTCAGATTAGGCCAAGAGAGAGTGAATGGCCCAGGGCACTCTCTGAGCTTTATGACTGATTGGGGGTTTGAACCCTAGTCTCCCAGGTATATGCCCTGACCAATGGGCATTCAGGTTTCCAAGGTACCAGAGAGATGGATAAGGCAGACTCAGCCGCAGGTTTACTTAAAAGGAGAAAGTTTATTGGGTAACTTTCAGCCCTCAGGTGCACCCAACGTGGAACAGACTGCACATCTTGCACACAGCGTGACCAGTTCTGAACTGAACTGGGCATCAGAGAACCCTTTTATAGGATACATGCTTACAGTACAGTAATGAGGTTACAGAAGCATTGATTATGAAGCATTAAATCATTGCATCTATTCTATTAATCTTTGGATTAACAAGGCAACTTCATTAATTGCTAGAAAAGGCTACATAATGCTACTAATTACTACAAAGGATTAGGTCACCACTTAGCCATCCAGTGATGGGGCACTTTCCCAGGATCATACAGCATAACAATAGCTGATAAGCTGTATGCCCCTAATTGCCTGGCAGGGAGTTAACTGCTCCAAGGCCTACACTAAGGGAATGCGGGGGCCCTTGGGCATTATCCTGCCCCGGGCCCCTTTGCTTCCCTTTCGCGATCTCGTGGATCGCAAGACGAGCTTCCGAACCATCAACCAAGATGGCGGCAGAGGCTTCAGTCCCTTACGGAAACCTCAGCCGTCATCTTTATTGATGGCAACCCTGCACGAACAGCAGAGAAAGGTAGGTGAAGCACGGGGGATGGTGGGCAGCTCGGAAGCTCATCTTGCAATCCACGGGATCGCGGAAGGGAGGGGCTCCTAGAGCTGCGGGGCCCTTGGGCCAGTGCCCACCCTGGCCGCCCTTTGGAACCGGCCCTGCCTACACTATCTGGTTAACAAGGCACCTTCCTAGCATCACACAGACACTCTTGGCAGAGCATCACACCACATGCTTGTTAGGAACCCCAGATTAGACTCCAGGTGGCTCTGAGCTCATTGACCATCCTTTGACCCATCTCCCTGCGTGCTTAGATGCTGAATGCTAAACTCTAAAGAGAACTAAGGCTGGGGGGGGATACAAGCCCCCCTTGCCTACAGGCAGCTATTCTGCTGATATAGCTGCTGAGCTTGCCCACGGGCTGATACACCAGGTCTTTAGAAATGGGTTTTAGGATGACTAAAAGGACAGCTGTTGTTTCAAGCTTAAATCAGGTAGCTCAGAAAAGATAAAAACAAAGGTGAGTGGATATAGGCTTGTAATGGGAGGGAGACTATATAGGCTGCACACAATAAACATGAGGTTCTGACTAACACAGGTTTGGACTAATGCAGAATTTGTATTCATTGAGAGATCTTGAAGCATCTGGTGCCACAACATTGCTGAAGCTTCGCAGAAGTGTATATGTTCAAAACTCTGGACAGGAGACTGCTGGGAGCCCCAAGATATAGCCTGGACACTGTGACACAAATGAAAAGAAATATATGTCTCCTGGTACCTACTTAGAAACAGTGGATGCTTTGAATGGAGAAAGAAGATAAAGACACCATAAGCAGTTCAGCTTTTCTTTTTCTTAAGGGCCTTGGCATTAGGCAACTACTTTGTATGAGCAATGCCCTATTGAAGTTCTGGCCCTGCCCCAGCCGTGCCTTGCAAAGCTCCAATTTATTTCCTGTGTTCATTTTCTGAAATGAATATGGATAATGCAATTTACTGGTGTAAGATCGCTGATATAGCCACTATAATTATTGAGGTGTGACTACATATAGTTGTGCAATTAGGAGGATGCCTGATCTGGAAGAATGTGCACAGAGCTGGGGAATCAGGAAATCCTGTGACACAAGCAAGGTTTTGCCAAATAGTCCTGTAACTCTATCCATAAATATAAATTGGTACACCTGAGCTTCAGTTTCCATCCTTGCACAAATAGGACTGCAATACTTCCCTTCTTTAAACAGGATGGTTGCTTTCTTAAATGTATGTACATGTAGTAACTAATACTTGCAACTTATTTTTCCAGTTTAACTCAAAATAAAAATATATTTACATACTGTTGACTATAGAAACTTACCAACTTTTATGAGTGTGTGATCCCATTGAGAAAACCAGGATTCTTCTGTTTGCATCAGGGTCTTGTGATTTTACAGTCTGGGGTGAGCCAGTTACAAAGTTAATCCAATGGGGCTTGAAGTAAGCAATGCAATCCAGTTCCTTAAGCACCATTTAACATAAGGATTTATACTGAGTGACTATTAACAATATATGGCCCAAACATTTTGAATTATAAGCTAGAAAGGTCATATTATTTCCATAGAATTCAAACCTTCTCATATAAAGGCTATGTGTTTTGCTTAATTTATTATGTGAATGATCAGCTAAAATTCCCAGATGCATTAAACTATCTCAGTAATTCAGCTAGTGGAATGAGGGTGATTTATGAGAAAGATACATTATTCCTTAGAGCCTGATGGGGTTGAGCTGCTGAAAAAGTTATTAACATTCCTGTGAATTTCACAATGGCATGTAATTTGATCTAGTTCATGTAACATTTGTCCTTGAAAGACTGAAGATTAAGGCTGCAATCCAATACATGTCTACTCAAAAGCAAGCTCCATTGGTTTCAGTGGAGTTTATTCCCAGGTAAGTGTGTACAGTATTCAGGATTGCAGCCTTAGTCTGAAATTTTATTTTTGTTGTTATGTGCCTCCAAGTCGACTACGACTTATGGCGACCCTAGGAATCAGTGACCTCCCAGAGCATCTGTCATGAACCACCCTGTTCAGATCTTGTAAGTTCAGGTCTGTGGAAGTTTATGGAATCAATCCGTCTCTTGTTTGGCCTTCCTCTTTTTCTACTCCCTTCTGTTTTCCCCAGCATTATTGTCTTTTCTAGTGAATCATGTCTTCTCATGATGTGTCCAAAGTATGATAACCTCGGTTTCATCATTTTAGCTTCTAGTGACAGCTCTGGTTTAATTTGTTCTAACACCCAATTATTGGTCTTTTTCGCAGTCCATGGTATGTGCAAAGCTCTCCTCCAGCACCACATTTCAAATGAGTTGATTTTTCTCTTATCTGCCTTTTTCACTGTCCAACTTTCACATCCATACACTGAGATCGGGAATACCATGGTCAAATGATCCTGACTTTGGTGTTCAGTGATACATCATTGCATTTGAAGTCTGAAATTACACCCCCCCCCCAAGAACAAAACATGTATACTTTTTTTCAATATGATACATTTAGGCTGCACAATACATATGCACTACATACTGTGCAGTACATAATTACAGGGGCATGGAATCTGTTTATCCACATGGACCAGAAGAAATTGAGGATACACACTCATGCAATGGAGGAATGTGACACGACAGAAGTATGTGGACCAGTAAAGTATGTTCCTTTTTCAATTTCCACTTTTATGTTATTTGCACTAGGTAAAAATAAGTGGAACACACCTAGCCATGAAGCCCACTGGGTGACCTTGGGCCAGTCACTGCCTCTCAGCCTCAGAGGAAGGCAATGGTAAACCTCCTCTGAATACCACTTACCATAAACACCCTATTCATAGGGTCGCCATAAGTCGGGATGGACTTGAAGGCAGTCCATTTCCATTTCAGTTGTGATATAATGGGACCTCTGCCCTGTCATGATGGAGTAAATATTTTATATAGTTGTGTATAAAACAGAATAGATGCTAATTTGTTTAAGCTGGCTGTAAAATATATCATTAGGAAGCTAGAAGGGAGGGTCCTGCATATTAGTTAGGCCTGCAACCCAACTGTAAGGGAGCTTAACCCAATGAAAGTAAGTTAAAATCTTTCCTTATGTTTGAGCTGTGGTAGATATAAGATTGGTCAGGCAGTCTTATGATTGGCCAAGGCCAATGATGGAAATCTCTAAAATGCAGGATGCTTCAGTAAACTATTAATTCTAATCACATCAGGATGCTCTAATGAACTATTAACCGTACCCTTATCACATGTTGACAGATATTTACTATAGCACGTAGGAGGGTGGAAGCAAAGAGCAGATGACACTGATATGACAAGGGGAAATCTTAAGAAAGATGAGTTATGAAACTCATAAAAGTCAATAGGAAGAAGGAATGCATAAATATGAAACCCCGGCTTTGTTTCGGGGCTGCTCACTCAAATAACCCCTTGTGTTGTTGGTGTATATGCCGCTATTGTAATAGCTAATAAAGAAGTTGTGGTTCAACCTTGTTGCTGAGTTTGGCTCCAGTTTTGACAGTCTCACCCGAGAGACGGACAGCGGGTTCGGGTAGTTTTCCCGTAACAGCCAAGTAGCCCTAATTACAGAGTTTGTAGTAAGAGGAGGAACAGGGAAGGTTTTAAGCCTTTTCCTGTCTTGGAAAGAACTCTAGACCCACCAGGAAAAGGTTTTGGTAGTGAATAAGGGAATGCCACTTAAGATATCCAGGCAACTACTACAAGGAAAGGTGTAGGAGTGGTGTGAATCAGCCCTTAAGGGGGGAATCATTCCTGGGTAGATGGTGGAGAACACAAGCAACAGCAGGCCACAACCAGAAGACCTGTGAGACTGAGCCCCAGGAAACAGAAATAACCTCTACCAGAAGGACTGGGCTCCTGCTGGGAGGAAGGGCAGGATATAAATCAAATAACAAATAAATAAATATATAATAAGGACTTTGGAATGTGGAGGAGGTACTCAGGAGAAGCACAACCTGATCCCTTTCCCCTTATCCCCATGTAAGAAAAAATGAAGCACATCTATCATTCTTCTTGATCCTAGGTAGGGTTGCCAGGTCTCTGGTTTGTGCCTGGACACTCTGGATTTTTGAAGTCCTCTTCAGGTCTCTGGGTGAGTCACCCCAATCTCTGGACTCTCAGCTTTCAGTTTTAAAAAAGTAAGTTTCTAGGTGGTCTGGTTCAAGAGATATACACTAAAATATCAGCTCCCACCCCCTCAACTTCTGTTAAATGAGCTCATAGCCCCACCTTTTAAGGTTTGTAGCCAATGAGTGAGGTCAGGATTGTGATTGACAAGGGATTTGTTGTCCTCCAGGCAATAGTTAGAACCCATTGCAAGTCCAGAAAACTGTTGTCTTTTCCTGCTTGTCTGAAAGTCTCATAAACTGAATAAGTTTATAGCTTTCAGTAGTAGTAAAAATCCCTTTCTCTGTGTGTGCAGGAGATGTGGAGCAAAAAAACACAACAGGATCTTGGTAAGCAATGGTTTACTGTAAATAATTTCACTTACAGTTATAATAAAAATGTAAATGCAGGGTGTTTTAAATCACTTGCAAAATAGCATATTATGCATTTTAATTTTTGAAATAATGTTTGAACAGAAATTTAAAAGAAGTGTACATGCAGCTTACGATGCCATTACAGTGTGTTATACTTTTTTAATTATGAGGAGTCAAACAAGTTTAGATTTTCCTGGGCTGTTGAAGAGGGCAGTTTATTTTTCTAATTCATAGCCTGTTTTGAAAACCTTCCCAATATGAAGCAACCTTATACTCACTTTTCTGGGAGTAAAGCTGTAATGCTAATCCCACACTGAATTCAATAGGACTTACTTTTGAGTAGACATGGTTAGGATTCTGCTGTAAATTAATGGGACTTTTGAGTGAACATAGCAAAGGATAGCATTTGTGTTGTAAATCTTTATCTCCCCCTCCAATCCTATGTTTTAAAGCAGTTAGGCAGGGCTTACTTAGGTGTCACTGCTTTTATTTTGTAGGAAACTAATACTGATTTTATTATTATTATTAAAAATGTTCTACAATGACCTACTGGTTTTGACTATAAACTATTATATGGGGTGTATGTATTTTATATCTCCAGTGTGTTTGTGTATATATGGAATCTTTCCAACAACCCTGTGAGGTAGGGTTGCTGATTGGAAACCAAGGCAGCTCACAAAAAATAATTCCATTTAAAATCCAATAACCATAAAACAAGTATAAAACAGTTGCAAACAGCTTAAAGTGGCATGATTCTGAATTTTGCATTAGGTGTGATGTTCCTTATCACTTGAGGTGGCAGTTCTTTGCATGCTTCCCTGTTTGAATAAGCCCCATTTAATACATTGGTTCTTGCTTCTGAGTGAACATACATAGGACTGCACTATAAATATGGGTTGTGTAAATAATAAACATCTTTGACAGTCATGCTCATATAAATATTTCTTCATACTATGTCCTGATGAGCCAGTGTGGTGTAGTGGTTAAGGTATTGGACTACAGGGTTCAAATCCCCACATAGCCATGAAGCTCACTGGGTGACCTTGGGCCAGTCACTGCCTCTCAGCCTCATAAAAACCCTATTCATAGGGTCGCCATTTTTATGTCCTGATAAGTATCTGATTTCACACTATGGTTTTACATTATTACTACCCTCTTCATTTTGTGTGCCCTTCTTCCTTGGGGTGGTCATGGTCCCCTCTGTTGTTTTCACTCTGAGGGGCAGATTAGGCTGAGAAATGGTGAGTAGCTCCTGATCACTCAGTAAACTTTGTAGCTGATTTCCATTTTAAAAAAAACTAATTGAAATGATTTACATGCAGGCAAAGTTTATGAAGTAGATCCACACAATACATTTAAAATACATCCAACTCACATTTAAAGCACATGACTTCCTCCAGAGAATCCTGGGAAGTGTAGCTTCCATTTCACAGTTATCGTTCCCACCACCCTTAACAAACTGCAGTTCCTATGATTCTGTGGTGGGATTCATGTGCTTCAAATGTATGTTGAATGTGCTTTAAATGAATGATGTGGCTCTGCCCCAGGTATGGTGTGCATTCTTTAGTGAATTGAAAAGAACAAATTTAAAAGATGCTTTTTTAAACAGGGGAAGGGCTGTAGCTCAGTGGTAGGGCACATGTTTTGTATGCAAAGGTCCAAAATCCAATCTCTGGAAAAGACTATTGCCTGGAATCCTGGAGAAGCAATGCTAGTCCATGTCATCAGTACTAGATCGTACCAGCTAGATGGTAGCAAATGGCTTGTGTTGGTATAAGGCAGATTCCTTTGTTCCTAAAAAAGGAAAGAGACCTAATGGCCACAGTGCCTCCAAAATTTATTTATGTATTTTAGTCTCTAATCTCCCCTTTCTGGGCAAGGTGATTGAGAGGGTAGTGGTTGCTCAGCTCCAAGTTTTCCTGGATGAATCAAACTATCTAGACTCTTTTCAATCAGGCTTCAGGCCTGGTTATGGGATAGATACTGCCTTGGTCACCCTGCTTGATGACCGATGCTGGGCATCAGACAGGGGGAGTGCATCCCTGTTGGTACTGCTGGACTTCTCGGCAGCCTTCGATATGATTGACCATGGTATCCTCCTGGGCCGTCTAGCTGGGATGGGATTGTGAGGCACTGTTTTACGGTGGCTCTGGTCCTACCTGACGGACAGGACCCAGAAAGTGGTGCTGGGAGACTACTGCTCGAGTCGATCCCCTGGCTGTTGGTCTGTGGGGTACCGCAAGGTTCCATTCTGTCTCCCATGCTCTTTAACATTTATATGAAACTGCTGGGAGAGGTCATCAGGAGATTTGGAGTACAATGTCATCAATATGCTGATGACACTCAGCTCTATCTCTCCCTACCACCTGATTGCAGGGAGGGAGTGCTCATCCTAAATTGGTGCCTGGAGGCTGTGAAGAGCTGGATGTGGGCTAACAAACTGAAACTTAATCCACACACTGCTGGTCAAGGGAAAAACTGCACCAGAGACGGGGTTGCAACCTGTTCTGGATGGGATTGCATTCCCCTTGAATGAGCAGGTGAGCAGTTTGGGAGTCCTCCTGGATCCTGCCCTGGTGATTGAATATCAGGTGGCTGCGGTAGCCAGGAGCGCTTTTGGCCAACTCAAACTGGTCTACCAGCTGCGTCCGTTCCTGGAGGCAGTTGACTTGGCCACAGTCACACATGCTTTGGTGACATCAAGGCTTGATTACTGTAATGCACTCTATGTGGGGCTGCCTTTGAAAACAGTTCGGAAATTGCAGTTGGTTCAAAATGCAGCAGACAGAATGTTAACTGGAGCACAGCGCAGGGAGCATATCACCCCTGTGCTTTATCGACTCCACTGGCTCCCAATTTGTTTCTGGGCCCAATTCAAAGTGCTGGTTCTGACCTTTAAAGCCCTAAATGGCCTTGGACGAATATATCTGAGGGACCACTTATGCCCATATGTACCTGCCCGGGATTTAAGATTATCTGTCTCTGGTCTCCTCTGCCTGGAATAAAAGATGTTGGACTGACAGGCACGCGGGAGAGAGCTTTTTCAGCTGTGGCCCCCAAGCTTTGGAATACCCTACCCCAAGAAGTCCGCTCTGCTCCCTCCCTGTTGGTTTTCCGGAGACATCTAAAAACGATCTTGTTCCGTAGAGCCTTTGATAGGGACTGAAGGTAGAGCCTGACACTGATTTTATGCCATCTATGTTAAATTTTACCTTTATAGTCCCTTTAATACCACACCTTGCAGTGGTGAGTGGGCTTGCGTGTTCCAGTGAACCCTGTGAGCGATGCTGTCGAGAGTCATGTACTCCCAGCAGGCTCACCCATGGCGGTAAGGTCAAGGGAGAGGAACCAGACAAAGAACGATCCAAGAAAGTCCTCAATGGCAGAACAGGTGGAGGATAACAATGTGTATGTTACAACAGCTGTGAAGGCGGATGAAGGCTGCAGCAGATAAAAGACTTCCAATTGTTGTGGTATCCATGCCATTGGATAATAATAATAATAATAATAATAATAATAAATTTAATTTTTGTGTCGTCTATCTGGCCGAAGCCACTCTAGGCGACGTACATATTAAAATTTACAGTACAATATAAATACATAATAAAATACAGTGCAGTCAACAATAATCATTTTAAAAAGCAGCAATACAGAACAATTTAGGGCCATCAATAGACAATTTTAAAACAATCATAGAGAAATTAGCCTGATCCCAAAGGCCTGTCCAAAGAGCCATGTTTTTAAGGCTCGGCGAAATGTATCCAGGGAGGGGGCATGGCGAAGATCGAACGGGAGGGAGTTCCAGAGAGTGGGGGCCGCCACTGAAAATGCCCTCTCAAAGCCTTTTTCTGTCAAGATTGTGTGTTGATCGTCGTGCACCGTTCTCCCCACATAAACAAATTCATGCACAGGCATCTTCCAACCAAACCAAACCAAACCAAACCATATATATGTATATATATGTGTGTATGTATATATATATTGTATGTTATGCATTTTAATTGTATTTTATGTATTTTAATTTATTTTAATTTTTTTGTGATTTTACTGTTTACAATTTTATTATGTACGTGTTTGATTTTATTTTTGTAAGCCGCCCTGAGTGCCCTATTATAGGGTAGAAGGGCGGGATAGAAATATTTTAAAATAAAAAAACATATTTACATTTATATACTCAAAGCGGTTTACAGAAGGAATTAAAACAATAAAAATATTGGCAAAAAGAGTTAGAGAAGTATTTAAAAACATTCAAAATGATAAAACCAACAATGAGCTTAAAACTAGATAAAAAATTTAATAGCTTCTACATGCCTAGGTAGTCTTGCCTAAACAAACATGTTTTTAGCAGGTGCCATGAAGGCGCCTGCCTAATGTCAGTAAGCGGGGAGTTCCAAAGTGTAGGTGCTGCCACACTAAATGATCGATTTCTTACAAGAACAGAACGAGTACCATGTGGCACCTGTAACATGGAAAGCACATCTTGAACTTGGCTTGGTAACAAATTGGCAACCAGTATAGATTTCAGAGCAGAGGTATTATGTGCTTATAGGGTCTCACTCATGTCAGCAATTGTGCCACAGCATTCTGCACTAACTGCAGCCACTGGGTCAGGTTACACTGGGTGGCATCCAAAGCAGTGCTTTTCACAAGGAGCATTATCCTCAGTTCTTTCTGCACCGTGAAACATCTCTCATGCATGTAACTTGCCTCCACTGATTTTCCCTGATTCCCTTCTCCAGTTGCTGCTCCTGCCCTGCAATTTAGGTATATATCCCGAGGGTCCCCCAACTCTTAGGAGAGTCGTCAGGGGACTGCAGTGGGGTAAAGCCGGAGAATTCCCCCTTGTGAATGCTTTGGATGTAGGAGTCCTGTTCTTTGCAGGCCCCCTACCCAGAGAACAACCTGGATGCTGAGTTGTGTGTGTCGGAATTCTATTGAGTTGCATAGCAGAGTCACGTAGTGCTGCGGAACAGAGAGTATTGAGCGAGCTTAGTGTGTGTGTGTTTGAATCTTTGCTAAGATTCTACCTTCCCTGCAAATTAGTCAGAGACTTTAAGCTTTAAAATAAGAAAGAACTACTTTATTCTGGAAGTACATGCTTGATAGGAAAGAGTTTTATATCTAGCTAACTAGCTACGTTGGAGCAGTCTGCACTGGTCCCAGTGCAGCTCTCATGCTGGTTGAGAGGGAGAGACAAAGGAAAGATGTCTGCTCCCCTCTCGAGAGAGAAGAAGAAGGAACTTGGGAAGGCAGGAAGGAACTGGGATCAACTTCCTTTGCATATGGGGAGAGACGGCAAGGATCAAAGGACAGGTATAGCCTGGCAACAAGGAGGTCTCCTCCCTAGCTACCCTTTTTAACACCATGCAGCCTCAACCCACTAAGTTGGAGTTGAACCTCATACATTCCAACAGTGTGGGCCTTGCTTCCCTCTGTATCTCCTGTTCCAAACCATGAAGGAACAAATGGATTTGAACCTCTGGGCCAAGCATGCATAGGATTCAGTGGTGTAACTCTGCCTCCAATGTAAGAAAGAGGAGTATAGGATTGCTCTACTTAACTCTGATCTCAGCACAAATATGTAAGTGAGGGGATGACTAACTGGTGGCCCTCCAGATGAACTTGGACTCTTTTAACTCGTATCAGCCCCAGCCAGTATGGCCTGTGATAAGAAATTATGGGAGGTGGAATCCAACAACATCTGGAATAGTACAAGTTCTCTAATTATACTATAAGTAGTCAAAGTAGGCTTGTAAATAGCAGGTTCTATGCAGAGTTCCTCTTCCCTCTGATGCAGCTTCTTTCTTCCTGGGGGCTGCTGAATAACATGAGTGCAACCATTGATCCTATACCATAAATATGGGCATGATATTTTATACTGTGAAAATGGAGATGCCTGCTTATCATGCACCCTTTCCTATATACAGGAAAACTGATTCTGTATTTTTCCCTAAAGGGCTACTTTTGTTATGAAAGAAAATGCCACAGTTTGTGCTGTCAGGCCCTTCTAGGCCTGCTGCTTTTTTTCTAGATAGCGATGTTATTGGGCATGCATGAAAAGCAGACTCTTCCCCTATGTAATATAATTTTATCCTTCATTGGTTTTAAATTGTTACCACATGCTGTGTATTTCCATTTCTCATGCCCTATTGGCCTTGGAAACAAGTTTAAATTGAATGCATTTTTTTCTTCTGAAATTGACAGCTTGTGCTATTTACCCATTATCCCAATAGATTTCTATTTTTGTATGACTGCATTCCTAATGATTTCCTCAGATAAATATTTCTAATTAGCATTCTATCCTCTGGAGGTAAGACAATGAATGTTGAGTCTTGAAGATTGTTAGGAGAGTAATTGTTTGCAAACAACAACAAATTATTATTAGTTTATTATTATTTTAAAATGCAAGAGAGAACATTTAGAAACTAGCATAGCCACAATACAATAAGAATAAAATAAATTAAGAAATAAGATACTGTATTTAAAATCCATGGTTCCCAAACACAATTGCACAGGCAATAATCTTTACATTTCTAATGGATCTTTATCTTCCTTGGCACTTAATATGAATTAAAACATTATTTGGGCTGGGATGAGTGGTACTTAAAGGCTTAAGTAGTATCTCATGATTTTCAGCACCTGCACTGATTGCCAGTTCAGTTGTGGTCCCACATTTAAAGGGCTGATTCATACAGTTAATGCAATAAAAGATTGGATCCTGAATTTCTCAGGAAATGCCTTATGTCTATGAACCCCCACGACACTTAAGATCGTCTGATGAGGCCCTGCTCTGAATTTTATCTTATGAGGTGACCAAGACTTCACTAGGAGCAGGGCCTTCTCTGTAGAAGCCCCAATGTTCTGGAACACTCTACCAAATGAGATCCACAGCAGTCCTCCCTTTTAACCTTATGAAAATTAGCCAAAATCTTTTCTTTTCCGTTATAACTGGTTTCTTTTCTGGCTCTTACACAGATTATGTTGCTGTTTCTTTCTGGGTTTTATTGTTTGGTTTACTTAGATATTTTTTAGTTTGTGAACTTTTTTATAATTAAAACGAAAAAGTTGTATATAAGCAGTTGTAATTAATTAAAAAAGCAGTAAACAACAGACACCTAGGAAGGAATGGAAACCAAACATACATTTTTCCAAGGATAATCCAGTTACCCTGGAGTAATACAATACATAAATATTAGGGTTGCAGGATATCTGGTTTTTGCCCAGACACTCTGGATTTTTAGGGTCCTTTCTGGGTCTCCGAGTCAGCTTAATTTCCAGACTCTCAGCTTTCATGTTTTTTTAAAAAAATGAAGTTTCTAGGTGGTCTGGTTCTCAAGATATATACTTAAATGTCAGCTCCCCCCACAACATCCATGAAATGATCTCTTAGCTGGCTGCTGTAACCCCGCCCTTTCAGGTTTGCAGCCAATAAGTGAAGTCAGGGTTGTGATTGATAAGGGATTTCTGCGCCTCCAGGCAGTACCTAGACTCCATTGCAAAGGTAGACAACTATTGTTTTTTCCTGTTTATCTGAAAATCTCATAAACTGAGTAAATATATAGCTTTCAGCAGTTCCAAAAGTTTATCTCTGTCTCTTGTGTTCACAAGTCAAACAAGGTTAAATTTCCTGCGCTTTTGAAGATGGCAGTGTTTTGAAAACCTTCCCGATATGAAACTTTAATCCAATACTTGCTTTTCTGGGAATAAAGCTGCAATGCTAATCCCACATACCCAGAGTAATCCCCATTGAATTCAATATGATTTACTTTTGAGTAGAGATGGTTAGGATTGTGCTGTAAATTAATGGGATTTTTGAGTGAACATGGCAAAGGATTGTGTTTGTGTTGTAAATCTTTCTGCTCTTCTCCAATCCTATTTTTAAAGCAATTAGTCAAGGGTTACACAGATATCACTGCTTTTAAACTGATACTGATTTTATTTTTTATTTTTTAAATGTTCTGCAATGACCAACTCATTTTGACAATAAACTATTATATGGGGTGTATGTGTTTTTACATCTCCAGTGTGTGTGTATATGGAGTCTTCCCAAGAAACCTGTTCGGTAGGATTGCTGATTGGAAACTAAGGTAGCTCACAAGAAGAAATAAATCCATTTAAAATTCAATACATAAAAAGTATAAACAGTTGCAAAACAGCTTAAAGTGGCATGATTTTGAATTTTGGGTTGAGTTCTGTGCAAGCATCCCTGTTTGAGTAAGCCCCACTGAATACATTGGGACTTGCTCCTGAGTAAACAATCATAGGAATGTACTACAAATATCTTTACAGGTTGTGTAAATAATAAACATCATTGACAGTCATGCTTATATGAATATTTCTTCATAGCAGGTCCCGATAAGTATTTGATTTCACACTATGCTTGTACATTATTACTTCATCTACATTTTAAGTGTACCCTTCTTCCTTGGAGTTGTCATGGTTCCCCTCTGTTGTTTTCATCCTGAGGAGCAGATTAGGCTGAGAGATGGTGAATAGCCCATGGTCACCTAGTAAACTTTATAGCTCATTTCCATTTTAAAAAATGAATTAAAATGATTTACATGCAAGCAAAGTTTATTAAGTAGATCCACACAATACATTTGAAGCAAGTCCAACTTGCATGACTTCCCCTAAAGAATCCTGCAAAGTGTTGTTTCCCCCTCAGTTATAGTTTCCACCACCTTTAACCAACTACAGTACCCATGATTCGATGGTGCTTCAAATGTGTGTTTAATGTGCTTTAAATGAATGATGTGGATCTGCCCTAGGTATGCTGCCCTGGGTATTTGTTAGTGAATTGAAAAGAACAATTTTAAAAGATACCTTTTCAAACATGTTAAGGGCTGTAGCTCAAGGGCAGGGCATATGCTTTGCATGCAAAGGTCCAAAATTCAATTTCTGGAAAAGACCATTGCCAGGAATCCTGGAGAGCCAATGCTAATCCATGTCATCAGTACTGAGCTAGATGGTACCAAATTGCCTGAGTCAATATAAGGTAGATTCCTTTGTTCCTAAAAGTGGAAAGAGACCCAAGGGCCACAGTGACTCCAGAATTTATTTATGTATTTTATTTACAACATTTATATACTGCTTCATTGTAAAAAAACATAAAAGGTGTTTACAGAAGGAATTAAAACAATAAAATTATTGGCAAAAATAGTTAAACACAGGCATTTAAAAACATTCAAAATAACAAAATCAACAATGAGTTAAAAACAGATTAAAAAACACAATAGCTTCTACATGCTTTGGTAGGCTTGCCTAAACAAGAATGTTTTTAGCAGGTGCTGAAAAGAGTACATTGAAGGTGTCTGCCTAATGTCAATAGGCAGGGAGTTCCAAAGTGTAGGTGCTGCCGCACGAAAGGATTGATTTCTTACAAGAGCAGAACAAGTACTATGTGGCACCCATAACATGGAAAGCACATCTTAAACTTGGCCTGGTAGCAAATTGGCAACCAGTGCAGATTTCAGAGCAGAGGTATGATGTGCTGATAGGATCTCACTCTTGTCAACATTCATGCCACAGCATTCTGCACTAACTGCAGCCCCTGGGTCAGGTTGTGTTGCATGGGGATTTCTGTGATCTTGACTGACTGACTGCCAGGATTTTTTTAGTTTTGGTTAGGAATCCTGACTGGCTATAGGATGCTGAGTTTTCTGCTTTACTCATAGGAATTTTGTTGTTGGTATAGTATTGCATTTAGGAAATCTTCAGTCTTTTTCTTTTTCTGATTGCATTTCATTTACCTTTAACCTCACTCCCTTGCATCCATAAAAGCCACAACAGTGGTTCCATGCACTCAGTTCATCCCCCTCCTATGCACCTTGTTGGTTGAATAACGGTTGCCCAATAGTGTTAAAACAAAATTCACATACTGGGAAGTGTGGCTGCAATTGTTGTTGTTCCCAAGCTGCTGTCTGTGAAGGTAGGTCAAACCATGTGTGTTTTCTCTCTGTCAGTTATTAGTCTGGAATTGGATTGGCTGTCTGAGTTTATAGCAGCCCACAAGGTAGACAGAAAGGGTAGAGAATCTTCTTACTCTGACTCATTTCTCAGACCTCTTTCAGAAGTGAAGGGTCAAAACTGTAAAGCAGTTTTGGAGCAGCCATGTTGAAAAGTAGGGGCAGGGCATTTCAGGTAGGGGGTTGCCAACCCTGTTTGGATATGGATATCTTTGCACAGGATCCCTAGCTTTATCAATGACACAATCCAAACCATATCTACTGAGAAGTAAGTCCTATTGAGTTCTATGGGGCTTAGTCCCTTAGTAAGTGTGTTTAAAATTGTAGCCTTCAGGGACATCCATCTTTACTCTTGAGTGCTCCTGTCTAACATCTCTACAAGACTAGGCTCCTTTCTTCCTACAATGGCCTTCTGGTGACTGGCCTGGCCTGAGGGCAGTTAGATCCTTCTTGCCAGAATCAAGTAGGCTAGAATAAATGTTCCCTACCCAGGCTTTAACTTTTAGTTAAGATTTCTATCTTAATTTCCAATCAGAGAAATGTTTTTGTTTGAATTGTATGCTCCAGTCAACTGTGGCTGATGCTTATGGGCCCGCCCCTGTGACTTCACTATGGCCCATCCCCATGACATCACTACAGCCTGGCCCGATTACATCACTAGGGCCTGCCCTTGAAATCTCAGGCTTTGAGATGCTTCTGACCTGGCAAGCCTAGTCAAAGCTATCTGAATGATATTTTGGTAACATTTTAGATAATAGAAATAAGTGAATCATAACATTAAAGCACAAAATTGCAGAAAGTGGCTCTCCCAAGTTACAACCCTCCTGATAAAATCAGAGGAACTGAAAAGTGAGGTAAACATAGCCTGTAGTTTTTGAAAAAAAATTGGCAATTGATTGCAAGTTCTCTGTCTTCATTTCATAGAACAGTAGAGTTGGAAGGGCCCTATAAGGCCATCAAGTCCAACCCCCTGCTCAATACAGGAATCCAAATAAAAGCATTCCCAACAGATGGCTGTCCAGCTGCCTCTTGAATGCCTCAAGTGTTGGAGAGCCCACTACCTCTCTAGGTAATTTATTCCATTGTCATATGGCTCTAACAGTTAGGAAGTTTTTCCTGATGTCCAGTCGAAATCTGGCTTCCTGCAACTTGAGCCCATTATTCCGTGTCCTGCACTCTAGGAAGACCAAGAAGAGATCCCATCCCTTCTCTATGTGACAACCTTTCATGTACTTGAAGAGTGCTATCATAACTCCCCTCAGTCTTCTCTTCTCCAGGCTAAACATGCCCAGTTCTTTCAGTCTCTCTTCATAGGGCTTGGTTTCCAGTCCCCTGATCATCCTTGGTGCCCTCCTCTGAACCTGTTCCAGTTTGTCTGCATCCTTCTTGAAGTGCGGAGACCAGAACTGGACACAGTATTCAAGATGAGGCCTAACCAGTGCTGAATAGAAGGGAACTAATACTTCACGCAATTTGGAAACTATACTTCTGTTAATGCAGCCTAATATAGCATTTGCCTTTTTTGTAGCCACATCACATTGTTGGCTCATATTCAGCCTGTGATCAACGACAATTCCAAGATCCTTCTCACACGCCATATTGCTGAGCCAAGTATCCCCCATCTTATAATTGTGGTAAGCGGCGGTAACGCAGCTGAAGCTCTGCTCACAACGGAAGGAGGAAGTCGAATCTCCGGTAAAAGGGGTCGAGGTCCACTCAGCCTTCCATCCATCCGTGGTCGGTAAAATGAGTACCCGGCATATGCTGGGGGGTAAAGAAAGGCCGGGGAAGGAACTGGCAATCCCACCCCATATATACGGTCTGCCTAGTAAACGTCGCAAGATGTCACCCTAAGAGTCGGAAACGACTCGCACTATAAGTGTAGGGACACCTTCACCTTTACCTTTAGAACTTTGTATTTATCCCTGTTGAATTTCATTCTGTTGTTTTCAGCCCAATGCTCCAGCCTATCAAGGTCCCTTTGAATTTTGTTTCTGTCTTCCATGGTATTAGCTATGCCCCCCAACTTTGTATCATCTGCAAATTTGATAAGCAGCTCTGTACCTCCTCATCCAAGTCGTTAATAAAAATATGGAAGCACTGGGCCCTGGACCGAGCCCTGTGGTACCCCGCTCGTTACTTCTGTGTGGTGTGAGAAGGAACCATTGATAAGCACTCTTTGAGTACAATTCTGGAGCCAACTGTGGATGCACCTGATAGTTGTTCCATCCAGCCCACATTTAGCTAGCTTGCTAATCAGAATATCATGGGGCACTTTGTCAAAAGCTTTGCTGAGGTCGAGGTATATTATGTCCACAACATTCCCACAGTCTACAAGGGAAGGTAACCGATCGAAAAATGAGATAAGATTGGTTTGGCAGGATTTGTTCTTCACAAGTCCATGTTGGCTCCTATTATTATTATTATTATTATCTTTATTTATACCCTGCCCTTTTTCCAAACTGGAACTCAAGGCAGCTTCCAGATAAAAACAAGTACACATCATTAAGAACCTATAAAAATATAAAACATATAAACATATAAAATCAGCATTAAAACAGGATTAAACTATTAAGATGTTAAAAGCAATTACTCTTAAAATACTGCAACCCAGTTTAGGAGCATACAGGCAAAACAATAACATACAGCATCCTCTTCAGTCACTACCCTTAAAACCCTCAGTTCCAAAGGCCTGCCGGAAGAAAAAAGTCTTTAGCTGTCAGTGGAAAGACTGCACAGAGGAGGCCATTCTTGCCTCCCTAGGGAGGGAGTTCCAGAGCCTAGGGGCAGCCACCGAAAAGGCCCTATCTCGTGTCCCCACCAGTCGCACTTGTGAAGGTGTTGGGATCGTGAGAAGGGTCTCTCCTGAAGATCTCAGGGCCCGGGCAGGTTCACTGCATTGTTTTCAAGGTGCTTACAGATTGACTGCTTTATAATCTGCTCCAGAGTTTTTCCAGGGATTGATGTTAAGCTGACTGGTCTGTAGTTCCCCGGTTCCTCCTTTTTGCCTTTTTTGAAGATAGGGACAGCATTAGGTCTCCTCTAGTCATCCGGCACTTCACCAGTCCTCCATGATTTCGCAAAGATAATAGACAGTGGTTCTGAGAGTTCTTCAGCCAGTTCCTTCAATACTCTAGATGCAGTTTATCGGGCCCTGCCGATTTGAACTTGTTCAAAGTTATTAGGTATTCCTTGACCATTTGTTGATCAATCTCAAGCGCCAATCCTGCCCCTTCTACTTCATGTTTCCCGGGAGGGTCACAGATCCTTTTTTGGAAGAAGACTGAGCCAAAGTAGGAATTGAGGACTTCTGCCTTTTCTTTGTCATCTGTTATCATTTTGCCATCCTCATTGAGTAGCTGTGCCACCGTTTCTTTTCTCTGTCTTTTACTATGGACATACCTGAAGAAAACTTTTTTTGCTTTTAGCATTCTTCGCTAACCTCAGCTCATTCTCAGCTTTAGCCTTGCTGACACCATCCCGGCAATTCCGTGATACCTGCCTGTACTCTTCCTTTGTGGCCTGGCCTTCTATCCACTTCCTGTGTCCTTTTTTTGTTTTCAGGTCATCTCTAAGCTTTTTGTGAAGCCACATTGGCTTCTTCTGTTGTTTCCCCCCCTTTTTCCTTGTTGGAATTGCTTGCCATTGCGCTTTTAGAATTTTATTTTTTAGAAACTCCCACCCATCTTGGACTCCTTTTCTCATTAGGGTGGCTTGCCATGGAACTGTACTTACAATTGTTCTGAGTTTATTAAAATCAGCTTTCCTGAAGTCCAGGGTGCGCGTATGGCTACTCTCAGTTTTTGCTTCTGTTAAAATCAAGAATACAAGTATGGTGTGGTCACTTTCCCCGAGAGTTCCCTTAACTGCCACTTCATCCACCAAATCATCTCTGTTGGTTAGAATCAAGTCCAGGATAGCTGATCCTCTGGTTGCTTCCTCCACTTTCTGTAGGAGAAAGTTATCTGTAACACAAGTCAAAAATTTCTTGGAGAGGCTGTGTTTGGCAGAATTTGTCTCCCAACAGATATTGGGATAACTGAAATCCCCCATTACTACTACATCATGCCTCCTCGAAACATTGGCAATTTGCTTTTCAAAAGTTACATTCTCGTCTTCTCCTTGATTGGGTGGTTGGTAATAGTCTCCAAGCACCACATTCCTTTTATTACTTGCCCCATTAATTTTAATCCATATACTGTCAGTGGAACTACCAAGCTCATCTTCCTGTATTTCTGTTCAGGGATATATATTTTTAACATATAGCGCAACTCCACCTCCCTTTTTATTCCTTCTTTTTGAACAAGTTATATCCTTCACTTGCTGTAATTCCAGTCACGAGAGTCATCCCACCAAGTTTCAGTCATACCTATCAAGTTGTAATTGCCCTCCTGTATTAAGAGTTCAAGTTCGTCCTGCTTGTTTCCCATGCTCTGCACATTAGTATACAGGCATCAAAGACCATGTGATTTATGGCTTGGCTTCCTTACTACATTTTTCTGAGGACTGTCACTGGTTCGTATTACAGCCAATCTCTCTGCTCCCGTTACTGTGCACAAGCCTTCATCAGTCGTTACCACCAAGTTTACGTCTCCCTCCCCCTTAGGATTCAGTTTAAAGCCCTCCTGATGAACTTCTCCATGCTGAGGCCAAACACATTCTTCCCAGTCCTTGTGAGATGCAACCCATCACTTGCCAGCAATCCATCTTCCAGGAAGCAACGCCCGTGGTCCCAGAATCCAAATCTCTCATGTCGGCACCACCTTCGTAGCCATTCATTCACATGGAGTATTCTTCTTTCCTTTTTTTCTACTCCTCTTCTAAGTACTGGAAGGATGGATGAAAATATTATCTGGGCCCCAAAGTCCTTGAGTTTCCTTCCCAGAGCTTCAAAGTCTGATGTGATTTCTTCATAGCTCCGTTGGGCAGTATCATTTGTTCCTACTTGGATGAGGGGAAAGGGATACCTGTTGGTGGGTTTGATGAGTGATAGCAACCCTTCCGTCACATCTCTAATCCATCCTCTTGGTAGACAGCATACCTGGCGAGTCCACGGATCTTTTCTGCATAGTTGGGTTTCGATCCCATGCAGTAGGGAGTCTCCTGCTACTAGTACTCTTCTCTTCTTGTTGTTGTGGGGCGAGGTTTCATTGGCCCTGCTTGATTGAGCTTCAGCCTCTTGCTCGTTGTTGCACGGGGTCTCCTGTAATTCTTCCACCAGAGGCTGTCCTTCAGTCTCATCCTCAAGTGGTTGAAAGCTGTTCCATAGTTCCACTGGTGAAGGGTGTCTTCTAGCTCTTCTGCTCCTGTCACCCTTTCCCACGGAGTTTCCTCCACTTCATTGTTCCTCTCCAAAGCAGTCTCCTCTCCTGCTACCACATGCTGTTGCTTTTCCACCTCCACTTCTCTTTGCTGCTGTTGTTTCAGCGTTCTGTCTAAGAACTCTTCATCTTCTCTTATAGTTCTCAGTGTGGCCACCTGCTGTTCCAGGCCTCTCACTTTTTCTTCCAACAGTGCCACAAGCTTGCACTTGTGGCACGTGCATGCCATGTTGTTCTCAGGCAAGAAAACAAACATGGCACACACCTTGCAGGTCACAACCACTGGAGTATCCTTCCCATTCATACTCTCTTCTATGTTTTGTTTCTTCTAACTACTTGTTTTGGAGTGGTCTGTGCTTTGTCCTGTCCTACTACAGGGTAAACTTGAGAGTCCCACTGGTATGCGATGATTGATATGAACACTCCTTAACAATGTCTCAGCTGCTAAGGTCTTGAGGAATGTTTAATGGGCATTCCAGCTCCTCAGAAGCTAACAAAACAAAAAACTGTCAGAACACGAAGCCTAAAGGTATTAATATCTCACACACAAATATACACTTACACAGATCTTCACTTGTATTCTACTATTGCAAAGCCAGCAGAATATGAACCGAAACTTTATTAGATAAAAACATTACAGATGACTAGTAATGTGTGTATTTATTTAGTACACATAAGTGTGTATTTGGCTTCCTGAAGCTGAAATATTAATACATTATAATTATGGAATGGCAATTTACACAGGAGTAGAGTCCCTGTGAACTTTGTCTGTTCTCACTTCATTATCTCAACAAGCACAAAATTCTTTCAGATAATTTGTTGGGACATTGAACAAACATACATATAAAGGAGCAAATATGCCAAGGACAAGACCTGTAAACAGATTTGGGGCTGGGCTGTGGTTTGTAGTCTCCATTAACGCTGGACATACCCCCCTGATGACCCCCCCATTTAAAAATAAGTCCCATTTATTTCAATGGGAATCACTTCCAAGTAAGCATGAATAGGATTGCAGTTTTGTAATTTATTTCTATATTGTTGCACTCTCCCCATTTCCCTGAGTAGTGAAAATTTTCAGGGGCAGAGCTTACCTAGCCTTGGTTATCTTTAGAAGGATTGACCACTGGAGGCTTATGGCAATTTATAATTTAAGTATATTTTCAGATATACATTGAGCATAGGTGAACCAGACAGCAAAACTCTACTACCTTTCCTGAACTGGGAGCTAGCTCTCTTCCTGCTTTTGTCAAAACTGCAGCTTCTATAGCTCTTTTTCACACTGAAATCTTACTCAGCCCTTTCCTTTGCAGAGAGGGGTGAATGGGAAGATAAGGTAATGAATCATCTTCACCAAAATGGTTCTGATCTTCCAGAGCTATCTCCAGCTATTTCCTAGCCATTCTAGGTCATTTATTTATCTGTAATTTTTATAACAGTTCTGTGGTTGCCAGCTTACCTGCTGCCTATTAAGGAACTTTAAGCAGTCTTTCTGACTCCCATTAACCCTGTCCTATCAAAACCCTCAAACAAGGATGGGACTTAAAGCATCACCACAAAATAGGAAACAAATCACCAAAACCACATATTTGTATAAAATATTGCATAACATTTTATTTAGAGATGCAAATTCAGAAATAAAAAAATTAATAGAAAGACAGTATGTCTCTCCATAGTGAGGAAAACCAACCAGGTGACTTGTGTGTCTTGTTGTTGTTATGTGCCTTCAAGTTGATTACGAATTATGGTGACCCTATGAATCAGTAACCTCCAAGAGCATTTGTCATGAACCACCCTGTTCAGATCTTCCTTTATGGACTCAATCCATCTCTTGTTTGGCCTTCCTCGTTTTCTACTCCCTGCTGTTTTCCCCAGCGTTATTGTTTTTTCTAGTGAATCATGTCTTCTCATGATGTGTCCTCAGTTTCATCATTTTAGCTTCTAGCGATAGTTCTGGTTTAATTTATTCTGACACCCAATTATTTGTCTTTTTCGCTGTCCATGGTATCCGCAAAGCTCTCCTCCAACACTACATTTCAAATGACTTGATTTTTCTCTTATCTGCTTTTTTCACTGTCCAACTTTCACATCCATACATAGAGATTTGGAATACCATGGTCTGAATGATCCTGACTTTAGTGTTCAGTGATACATCTTTGCATTTGAGGACCTTTTCTAGTTTTCTCATAGCTGCCCTCCCCAGTCCTAGGCTTCTCATTTCTTGACTATTGTCTCCATTTTGGTTAATGACTGTGCCAAGGTATTGATAATCCTTGACAAGTTCAATGTCCTCATTATCACCTTTAAAGTTACATAAATCTTCTGTTGTCATTACTTTAGTCTTCTTGACATTCAGCTGTAGTCCTGCTTTTGTGCTTTCCTCTTTAACTTTCATCAGCATTTGTTTCAAATCATTACTGGTTTCTGCTAGTAGTATGGTATCATCTGCATATCTTAAATTATTGATATTTCTCCCTCCAATTTTCACACCTCCTTCATCTTGGTCCAATCCCGCTTTCCATATGATACATTCTGCGTACAGATTAAACAAATAAGGTGATAAAATACACCCCTGTCTCACACCCTTTCCGATGGGGAACCAGTTGGTTTCTCCATATTCTGTCCTTACAGTAGCCTCTTGTCGAGAGTATAGGTTGCGCATTAGGACAATCAGATGCTGTGGCACCCCCATTTCTTTTAAAGCATTCCATAGTTTTTCATGATCTACACAGTCAAAGGCTTTGCTGTAATCTATAAAGCACAGGGTGATTTTCTTCTGAAATTCTTTGATCAATTCCATTATCCAGCGTATGTTTGCGATATGATCTCTGGTGCCTCTCCCCTTTCTGAATCCAGCTTGGACGTCTGGCATTTCTCGCTCCATATATGGTAAGAGCTTTTGTTGTAGAATCTTGAGCATTCCTTTACTTGCATGGGATATTAAGGCAATAGTTCAATAATTACTGCATTCCCTGGGATCCCCTTTCTTTGGAATTGGGATATATATTGAACGGTTCCACTCTGTGGGCCATTGTTTAGTTTTCCATATTTCTTGACAACTTTTTATCAACATTTGGACAGATTCAGTCTCAGTAGCTTGTAGCAATTCTAATGGTATGCCATCTGTTCCTGGTGATTTGTTTCTTCCAAGTATTTTAAGACCTCACATTCTAAAATTTCTGGTTCTTCATCATATGGTTCCTCCATGAATGAATCTGTCATCCTGTCATCTCTTTTATAGAGCTCTTCAGTGTATTGCTTCCATCTTCCTTTTATTTCATCTCGGTCAGTCAGTGTGTTCCCCTGTTGATTATTCATCCCTAGTCGTGGTTTAAATTTGCCTTTCATTTCTCTAATCTTTTGGAATAGGGCTCTTGTTCTTCCCTTTTTGTTGTCCTCTTCTATTTCTATACATTAACTATTGTAATAGTTCTCTTTGTCCCTATGTACTAGTTGCTGTATTGTTACATTTAGGGTTCTGACCGTGTTTCTATCTCCTTTTGCTTTTGCCTTCCTTCTCTCTTTAACCATTTTAAGAGTTTCTTCAGTCATCCATTGAGGTTTTTCTCTCTTTTTAACTAGAGATATAGTCTTTTTGCATTCTTCCCTGATAATGTCTCTTGCTTCACTCCGTAGCTCTTCTGGTTCTCTGTCAAATAAGTTTAAAGCCTCAAATCTGTTCCTTATTTGATCTTTCTGTTCTTCTGGGATGTTATTTAAATTGTATTTTGGCATTATGATTGCTTTGTTGTTCTTTAGCTTTTCTCTGATTTTCGATACAACCAGTTCATGATCTGTACTGCAGTCTGCTCCTGGTGTTGTTTTTGCAGAAAGTATGGAACTTCTCCATCTTCTGTTACCAATTATATAATCAATTTGATTCCTATATTGACCATCTGGTGATGTCCACGTGTACAGTTGTCTTTTTGGTTGCTCAGAAAATGTGTTCGCAAGAAACAAATTATTGGCTTCCCAGAATTCAATGTCTTTCTCCTGCTTCATTTCTGTCTCTTAAGCCCCATTTTCCCACAATTCCTAGTTTTTCCTCTGTTCCCTCCTTTCGCATTCCAGTCCCCCATGATTATCAGCACATCTTGTTTTGGTGTGTGATCAATTTCCTCCTGTACGTCTGCTTAAAATCTCTCCAATTCTTCTTCTTCTGCATTTGCCATTGGAGCATAGACTTGGATGATGGCTATGTTAATAGGTTTCCCATTTAATCTCATTGATATCACTTGCTTAGGCATTGCATTGTAGCTCCTTGTCCCGTCCAGAGCCAAAAGAATGAGGCTGGAGTGTGTGTGCAAGTAAATCTCGTTTTATTGGATCAGAGTAATGGATGTAATGGAGTAATGGATACATCAAAGGCATTGCGCTTCATAGGAAATCCTACGCTAACTCACTAGAGTCCCTAACTATACTCTAGACATGCTCTGCAGCGTGTGAAGGAAGTTGACTCAACGACCCCCCACTGGGAGCGGCAGGCTTATATAGGAAATGTTTTCGAACGTAATCTCTGACTCCTTCGTAATTCCTGTCTTTGCCCTGTCCGTTTCTCGTGGCAACAGGAACGAGGAGACAGGGGACGCGCATCCAACAGCTCATCTGAAGACACCTGCTCCCGAGCAACGGGCTCGAGGTCAGGGGGCGGTGCCACACTGGAATCCTCCTGGGAACTGCTTGGTAAAGGAGGAGCTGGCACTGACTCTGAAGCTTCCCCCCACAAGTCCTCTGCATCAACTGGGGGCGGTGCGCTCGGCTCCTCGGAAAGGGCGTTACTCGTGGGAACTGGCTGGAGAGCAGGCTGCCCCCCTCCCACACAATCCTGCTCAGACACAACAATCCCCAACTCTGCTTCTTCTGGCTGCGGAGGTGCCTGAAACTCATGCCTCCCCCCTTCCTGTCCCTTCTGAGTTGGCTGCAGCGCAACACTCCTAATTGCTTTTGCTACATCACTTCTCACTATTAAAGCAACCCCATTTCTTCTTGATTTCTCATTTCCTGCATAAAATATTTTGCAGTTGCGTGATTGAAAATGTCCCATTCCAGTCCATTTTAATTCACTCACGCCAAATATTGTAATGTTGATAGGTTCCATTTCTTGCTTGACAATTTCTAACTTTCCCTGGTTCATGCTTCTCATATTCCACGTTCCTATTGTGTGCGTCGTACAACTCCGGACTCTCCTTTTGCATCTGTGCGCATCAACCTTTGGGCTTCCTTTCAGCTTTGACCCAGCTGCATCATTAGTGAGAGTGCTACTTGTCCTTGTCCTTTGTAGCTCGTTGAATGCCTTCTGACCTGGGGGTCTCATCTTCCAGCACTATCTTGTGTTGTATTTTGGATACTCTGTTCATAGGGTTTTTGTGGTAAGAGGTTTACCATTGCCTTCCTGGATGCATCTTAGTCTGGTGTTTCAGCTTTGACCATTCTGCCTTGGGTGCCCTTGCTAGGAGTCTATCCTCTTGGTCTAGACACCTGACGGCTTTGCTCTCAGCTTCTTCAACACTCTCAAACCCCCTCACCACATTAAAGTGTGCATCCTAAAGGGGGACTTGTGTGTCTACCCACTGTTAACTGCCCAGATGCTAACTGCTGGATGGGCTACTTCAAAGCCTTCTTATAGTTCTTTATCTTTCAGCTGGAATTAAACCAGACATCCCTTCAAATAGAGGACTCTTTCAAATAGAGGGAATAGAAGAAGATGGTGAAGAAAAGCAATTATTATAACATTTTAGCGAAAGAAGAAACAAGAGTGGATATTTCTTTCTTCAGAAGCTTGATTCCGCTCATCATACAGACACTAAATCTGTTATTGGCTGAGATATTTTATCAACCACACACATTCCACCCCTACACAACATCAGTGTGGTGTAGTTAGAGTGCTGGACTAGGACCTGGGGGCCAGGGTGCAAATCTTCACTTAGCCATGAAGCTCACTGGGTGACCTTGGGCCAATCACCATCTCTCAGCCTAACCTACCTCACAGGGTGGTTGTGAGGAAAAATGGGAAGGAATACCACCTTGTACACCACCTTGAATGCCATCTTATAGGGAAAATGGTGTAAATCGGCTGAACAGCAGCAACTTTAATAAAGAATATTGCAAGAAATTCTAATTGCATGATGAAGAGTGTTGAAAACACTTTAGTCAAAGCTGCTGAAGGATCAACTCTTGAGGCCATGGCATTACAGGCTTGGAAGCTAAGGGGAAGTGAGGCCTGCTTGAACTAATCATCTAATTCTTTGTTACAAACATCTTGTACGCTCCAGTTCCAATCATTTTTCATGGGTTGATTAGTTTGCTCTTTTTATAAGCCTCAGAAATAAGTCTGGTACACATTTATTTTGGTTCACTGCAACTCTGTCATCTTAAAATGAAGCACAAAGGGATTAAACCTAGACTTCAAGGTTTGTTTGGCTGCAAAGTCAAATGTTTAGCTTACTGTTCTTGGCAGGATTTGTTTCTGTATATTTAGGTTGCCAGGAAACAAACTGCCATTACAAGAATTTCCCAAAGCTGGTTGTACATAAGGATTTCCTTGTGTAGCCTGAACTACATGTAATTGTAATTGTCTTCAACCCCACTGAAATATCCAATGCATATCACGAACGGCTTAAGACAGATTATTGGCATTTTAGCAGAATGGAATATTATGCAAATAATTTGTTCACAACTTCTTGATACTGTAGTAATTTTGTTGCCAAACCTCTTGTACCAAGCCTTCTAGATTAATTATCATTATTGTTATTAAAGTCACTTATACCCTACCATTTAGGCAAAAAAGGCTTCCAGAGAAAAATGAAAACGGAACTTTTGAATTTTCTTCCTCATTCAGAGGGGGGACTTGATGGAGTTGCCCTCCTTCCATGTGGATATTAGTGGCAATTCTGGCTGTCTTGGCAAAGAGTAACCCCAGAAGTGCTCTCCCCTTCACTGGTCAAATCTGTGAACAGAGCAGATAAAAATGTCCAGGCCAGGAGGGCCTCAGACCGCTCATTAATGGTTATGGAACTCCCTTCCATAAAGCCATTAAAGATATACTTACTAAAAATGTATTAGACCTTTAACTCTTCTGCATTCCTTTCAGGAATTCCCTTGTTTCAATGGCTGTAAGTACCATGAAATCAAAAAGATATCAACAAGACAGTGAAAGAGTATGGTCCTGGAAATAAAAGAAAGTACTTGCTCAACAGATTTTAGATGCTAAGAAGGATGAAAATTAAAATAGATGGATGGATTAAATCAGATGAAGCAGCAAGGCTTAGGCCACGTTAAACTATGTGTAATTAGAGGATATTAAGATAATGATCATCCAGGTTTGCCTACAGCATAATAAAAACTCTGGAATTGTAATTAACCCTTGATGGGTGTAATGGATAAAGTTAGGAAGTAACAGCTATATGATTGCCTTGTTTTTATTCATCTGATCACTGAAACTATGATTTCTGCACTTTAAGAAACTTAGGCTGCAATCCAATGCACTCTTGCCTGGGAGTAAGTTCAACTGAACCCACTGGAGCTTACTTCTGAGTATGTATTGGATTTCAGCCTTAGTGTGGTACTGTTGAGGTCTTCTTAAGAGGAATGTTCTGCTTTTAAGAGTCTATTACTTTCTTGATGCCAGAGAGCACCAGATCATTTCCATTTTTGGTCTGCAGACAATCAACTTGGCTCAGAAGTGTCCGTTTTCTCTGGAAATGTTGGATGGCAACTTGTAGCAAGTGCATTTGCAGTTTCCCATCGATTCACCATATTGTAGGAGTGGACAACCTTTTTTGTCTCAAGAACCACATTCCCTCATTGGTAGGGTTGCCATATTGCCCGGTTAGCCGGGTTTTACCCGGATTCTATGCATGCCACCCGGCGCCCGGCTAGCCCCTTAGGTGGCCCGGATTCTCAGCTTTAATTTAAAAAAAAATACGTTTCTAGGTGGTCCAGTTCTTGAGATATGCATAAAAACATCAGCTGCCCCCCGACTGTTAAATCTTTCTTTAAACAGTACTACAGCACTTCCTAGCTTTAACTCCGCCCATTCAGGATTGCAGCCAATCAGGGATAGTGTTTCAGTTTCATTGATCTGAGGCAGTGTCTAGAAAACAAAATGGTGGTTTCACCCCTGTTTATCTGAAAATCTCATAAATTGGGTAAGTATATACATTTCAGTTTTTTTTCCTCTTGTGTGCAGGAGTCAGATCTTGCACAGTGTTTTGAAAACCTTCCCAGTGCTTGCTTTTTGTAAAAGCAATGCTAATCCCATATGCCCAGAGTAAATCCCATTGAATTCAATACGACTTACTTTTGAGTAGACATGGTTATGAATGTGCTGAAAATCAATGGGACTTTGGAGTGAATGTAAAAAAGAATTGTGTTTGTGTTCTAACTCTTTCTGTCCCCTTCTCCAGTCCTATTTTAAAGCAAGTAGGCAGGGCTTACTTAGGTATTACAGTTTTTATTCTGTAGGAAAGTAATACTGATTTTTTTAAAACTAATACTGATTTTTCTGCAATGACCAACTGGTTTGACAATAAACTATTATATGGGCTGTATGTATTTATACATCTGCAGTGTGTGCGTGTGTATGGAGTCTTTCCAACACCCCTGTGAGGTAGGGTTGGAAACCAAGGCAGCTCACAAGAAGAAATAAAGCCATTTAAAATCCAATAACCATAAAAACAAGTATAAACAGTTGCAAAACAGTGTAAAGTGGCATGATTCGGAATTTTGGGTTGTGTGAATGAAGTTGCTTATCACTTGAGGTTGCATTTCTGTCCTTGTTTGAGTAAGCCCCACTGAATACACTGGGACTTGCTTCTGAATAAATAAACCTAGGATTGCACTATAAATATCTTTACAGTTTGTGTAAATAATAAATATATTTGATAGTCATGCTTATATAAATATTTCTTTTATCATATTTTTGGTTTTTGGTTAGGAATCCTGACTGGTTGTGAGATGCTTAGTTTTTTGCCTTACTCATAGGAATCTTGTTGTGGTTGGTATGGTATTACATTTAGGAAAGTGTTACTGCCTTCTGTGTTTTTTTTTCCTATTTGCATTTCACTTATCTTTAACCTCACTCCATTACAGCCATAGTAGCAACAGCAGCATATGCAAGATAATTAACTCCCATTAGTGATAAGAACAAGAATTTATAATTATTATTTCAATTAAAACAAGAGGCTTATCAGTACTTTGAAGAGGACCAGGTATTTATTTTGTTTCTGAGCCCAGGACTGGGTCTTTCATGATGCCCGAGGGGGGGGGGAGCAGTACAGTAGTCGATAAGACAGACACCCTGGCATTGATAATCTAATTAGCAAGGTATGTGTGGGGTTGTTGCACACTTCCAGACCCAGTTTCATTTTGAGTATGGAGGTGGAACCTGTGTAGATGTGGTTGCTCAAAGGGAGAAGAAATTTTGAGTTAAGCAAAGCTCTGCTTTTATAAAACCTAAGAAACATACAGATACTTTGAATGTCTGAGTGCCTGCACCAGTGGAATACTGGAGGAACTTGTAAAACTTGCTGCAACAGTATTTAGAACTGAGCATGTGGTGTGAAAGACTCCTTTTCCTAACATTGTGGCTTCTTGTTTTTCTCCACCCACCACATCTTTGAAATATATCGTATATGGTTAACCGTACAGCTGCCCTGACTTACTTTGTTTGTTGCTATTTTGTGTTTTTATTATGTTTTTATATTGATTGTGTATTTTTATTGTTTTTATTATATTTGTAAGCTGTGCTGAGCTCTGTTTTTAACAGCAAAAGGGCAGGATATAAATTCTCTTAATCAATCAATAAATACTCCATAGTGTTGGAAACTAGAGTCTAGGCATTTAAGGCTGAAAATGTTGCTTTTAAAAAAAAGATTTCTCACATCTTTCCCCAGCTTTTGGTGGTAATTCCTAGGCACAAAAACAAAACAACTGGACAATCCAAATATTAATATGCAGATATTTGCATAATATGCAAAATAATATGCAGATATTTGCATAAATATGCAAATACTTTACATAATATGCAAATTAGCCTGCCCGGATTTGTGTAACTGGAATATGGCAACCCTACTCATCGGTGACCTTCCATGCAGCTGCATGCAAGTGGTGGGCTGGGGCAGATGGAAAAGTGGGTTTGACCAGAATGCAAAAGTAAGCAGAGCAACAGATGTGACTCTTACCTTTGTACAGTATGCTACATTTCAGCCATGCCACCCTGAGTGCCCTACTGTAGGGAAGAAGGAAGGGATAGAAATATATTAAATAAATAAATACAAATGTCAGGTATTTTTACACACCCATCTGCCCATACATATCTCCATCCAGGCAGGCAAAGAGAGATTATCACAGTTCAAGGATGCATTCCAGCCAAGAAAAGCCCTCAAGAAGGGCATGGTGTACGAGCAGAGAGGTGTGGCCTGGGGAGAGTTCTGGGGGCCTGATAGAGAGGCCTGGAGGGCCTCATTCAGCCCCATGGACCTGAGATCCCTTACTCCAGCTCTATTGCAATAGACAAGGGAGTGTGCTACCACCTCTATACTGGTTTTAGACCTCATAGCTAATATTTAATCTCTGTCTTCTAATTCACTGTAAAATCAACATGTGAGTGGAGACAAGACCATACCAAGTAGCCCTTTCTCCAATTTCTCAGGTTCCATATTGTTTGGAAACCTTTGCATGTATAGCTATACATGTGAAGGGCCTCTCTCTACAGACATTCACACTATATTAATGGATGGTAGGGGCTACCTGGCCCATGTGATGTCAGGGGAGGAGCTACTTGGCAGGACTTCACTTACACGTTTGTGTTACATGAGAATACAATGCCTGAATAGGGCTTTTATCACTTCTCAATTAGCTAGGAAGAACCCTGATTTTTGGACTTTCCTCACAAGCGGTACTGGTACGCAACTACCTACCTCCTCCTTTTGTTAAGCAGAAAATACAATAATCTGTCTTTTATTCACCTGGACATCACCATTCAATAATTGTCTTAGAGCCCTGAACCCAGTGTGGCTTTCAGGAGACAGTGTTACTGTGATAAACTCAATCTGGCTGGCACCTGAACTCTCAGATCTAGCTGCCCATTCTTGCACCTCTGAAACCTTGAATTTTAGGTAATTCCAAAGTAAGTCCTAATGGGATAAGTGTAGCCCAACTCTGAACTCAGCTTTGGGTGTCCCTTTCAGGCATTCTCACAGAGGGTGGTCTCTGCCTGGTAAAGCTTTGCCACGCTCTTTCTACCTTCTTTTTGAATTTAACCAGATGCTCTTCCTCCCTTCCTATCATACACACCATATGAAATCTCTCTCCCTCTCTCTTTCTAGCTTTCCAAATTCCACATCTGTTACCCCCTCCTTTCACCCCAAATGCTGTCACCACTTCACTTCTCATCCCATCTCTATTCCTCCCTTCTCTGGGACAGCCTTTAACAGTTAATTCATAAAGTGCCCTTTGTTAACTCCTTTTTGGAAATCTTGTCTCTGTTGCTCCTTCCTGAGTACTTTATGAAGGTACTCAGCTACCTACACTACTTTCCTAAAGTTATGGATGGTGTGCTCCAGTATATTTTAGAAAACATGCTAGTTTCTGGCCAGCTTTGCCAGACTGATACCTACTAGCTTGTCTTCTGGCAGAATAGACCTAGGGAAAGAAAGAAGACAGAGTTTTCCCCACAGTCAAGCTAAGTCACCCCAGTCATTCATGTTCTGGAAAGACTTATTCCCCAAACATGGAGAAATAGTTTGCAGATACACATATCCTAAACAGTTGGTAACAACTGGAAACACATATCCTAAACAGTTGGTAACATCCCAACCCTTCCTCCAGGAGCTCAAAAATAGTGTTTTAGTCTCACAGCAATCTCATGAAATAGATTGGACTGATAGCCCAGGGGAACAAGCTGCTTCCTTAAAATGTCTGTTCCACTTCTACCTGGCCTAAGTCCTGAGATTTTGGTGATACAAAACACCATGCTATAACTCCCGTAAACTCTAATGCAATGGGATTTATTTATTTGTTTAAGGAATTTATACTCTGCTTTCCACTATATATCTCAAAGTGGCCTACAGTAAAACTAAAACATACGTTATGAACAATTTTAAGCCATAGAAACATTTGAAATAGAAACAACATTCATAGTGCAAAGGTCTCCTGAAATAAAACAATTTTAACCTGGCATCTGAAACTCAGAAGGGATAGTGTCTGCCTGATTTCTAATGGGAGAGAGTTCTATAGATTTGAGCTCTCTGTACTGAAGATGTGATTCTCCATTGAGATGAGTTGTGCTTCTGATCCATGGAGGAGTCCATCTTGGTGGTGTCACAACCTACTGCAGTCCATCTGGTAGCAACCAGAAAGTGGGGATTCTCCATGGTGGTGCCTACATTATGAAACAGTTTTTCTTCATAGATCTGGCAAGCATTTTCAGTGATATGTTTCCACCAACAATTTTATTTATGAAAGTTTAATGTGGTTGATTTTATAGATGTACTGTACTTGATACTTACATTAAAAACAGTATATAGGTCTTTAAATAAATAGGGCTCCTTTGGGAGGAAGGGTGTACCTCCTTTGGCTTTTGGTATTACGAGGGAGAATAACATATCCCCTTCCACTTTCACCACACTGTACATAATTTAATAAATCTTTATCATATTTACTAAACTTTTTGTGTAAACTAAAAAGCCCCACCCCTTGCTTCAAGAGATGAATAAGAAACAGTTCTGCCTGGAGGAAAAGCACAGCCTCCAGAAGTTTAGTGGAATTGTACATAATAAGCTGGCACCATCTGGTCAAAAGGGAGGAAGCTTGTCTTCCTGTTTCTCTGTGACATGGATAACTGACATGTTGATACAGAGGGATGCTTTTTACAACCTTCTGCAATTACACCATTGTGCTAGTCAGATTATGATTTTGTCTCAGTTTAAAACAATGCCTGCATGCAGGCCAAGTCATTTAAGCCTAGGATATTGCCCAATTGCTTTTAAAGATCACTGGAGAGTTTGGCATGAGTTTGGTGGAGGATGTTGTGGCAAAAATTAATGAAAAGCACTGGGCCACTGGATAACTGCATTGTTTCAGTGCCTTTACTCAATCATATATATAAAAAATGGACATTAGTTAAATAAGCAAGGATTTGTTAAATTAGTGTAGTGAGTTGGGTCTGTAGATTGCCATCACTGGAGATTAGGTCACTGCAAAGCTAAACACACACAGAGAAACACACAATTGCCTTAAATGAACTGATAAACTCTTAATCCTGCAAATTATCTGAGCAAATCCTATTGTTTCTGCAAAGAGATTTATTTGAGGGGGGTCCATTTCCATCAGGTAAATAACAACCTTTCAAAATAATATTTCCAATCTTCTTTCATCTATCTACCTTGAATAAAATGTTAGAGACTGAGTTTTAAACACCAAACTGAATTATGCACATGATGGCAAATAAAGAAAACTAATATATGTTCATCATTATAGTTTGAAAGTCTGTTTTAGCAGTTATTTTATGCGAGAATGGGGTCAGAGTTTTTGTAGGTCAGCCAGCTAGTAAAATCGACAACCAGCTAAATATGAATCTGAATTTAATCTTTGATTTATATATTTTTTAAAAAGGCAAACATGTACCTACAAACCAATGTTAATACTTTTAATTAACATCTCCATTATTTCTGTAATAGGTTATGAGTCAGCTGTGCTAGTTACTGCCAAGTGTCAGGATAATGCATGACAGCATGTGCTACCGCCTTAAAAAAGAAACAGGGTTTGGATTGAGAAGGTGAAAGAAAAATCTGCTTGCTGGTAGGGATTCAAGCATAGTCAGCTCTTCTGCCATGAAACACTTTTATGGAGATATATTTATGCTATACAAACTGCCAGGTTTTTACAGCTGAATACCACCCTAACTTGTTCCATCTTGTTTTTCCCCTAAGTCAACGCCACTGGCACACACAGACAAAAACACAACTGAATAAGGACAGGCGTAATATCAAGGAAGATGTAGATTTTGGGTACTTTCAGAATCAATATCATCTGTTCAGTTTAACTTGCCCAGCATTAAGCACTGGACTTGTCTAAGGTTATTTGTGTTGTCTAGAAACATTTGGCCTTGAAAAATATGCTAGGGACAGTTGACTGCTCCTGGGCAATTGCCTGCATAAGTTCCATAGCCAACCTCAGCATCATATAGAGCAGGGATAGAGAACCTTTTTCAGACCAAGGCTTATCAGTGGTGCATGAGACCAAAGGCTAAAATGTGCAGAGCTAAGAGACACTGATGGATCACAAGGGCAGTTGTTGTTGTTGTTATGTGCCTCCATGTTGACAACGACTTATGGAGATCCTATGAATCAGCGACCTCCAAGAGCATCTGTCATGAACCACCCTGTTCAGATCTTGTAAGTTCAGGTCCGTGGCTTCCTTTATGGAATCAATCCATCTCGTGTTTGGCCTTCCTCTTTTTCTACTCCCCTTTTCCCACCCAGGATTATTGTCTTTTCTAGTGAATCATGCCTTCTCATTATGTGTCCAAAGTACGTTAACCTCAGTTTCATCATTTTAGCTTCTAGTAATAGTGTTACGACACGTGCTCTTGGGAACCTGAGTGTGTGAATTTGCCACCCACATGTCCCATGACATCTCCTTGAGAGGAGGGGAGTCTTTTGCTAGGGATAAAACAAGCGCTTTGCCCTGAAGTGTGCCTAAATGGTATAACCCATGAAATGCAGGTCCAAACCAAACTAAAGCAAAGCTTGATTTTATTGAGAGAAAGAGAAGAATAGCATTACAAAATTACTGGGTGTGTGGCAGCTTAAGCAGTAATATCCTAACCCATCTTTAAACTAAAGAGATCAAAGGACCCTATTACTATAAAGAGTGACAGATAGGAGAGATTACCTATCCTAGGCCCGGAGTGAGAAGTTGGATACAGCTGGAGTAATGTGTAAGAGCTCTGAACAAAAGACAGGAAGGAATCTCTTAGTCTCAAGGTTGGCACCGAGACCCAGACTCTCTCCCTGGTTCTGTCCCTGCTGTCCCTGCTGTCCCTTGATGCGTTTGGAGCTCAGATCACCATCCACTCCCCTTCTTCTCCTTTTCTAGATTCAAGCCTCAGTTTTAAAAAAACTTTTTCTCTCTCTCCCCCCTGCAAAGGAGTGGTCTGGGCATCTGGTGATTGTGTGTGTGTGCGTGCGTGCATGTTCTTGCTAACCCTGAGAAAACTTAGGCTACTTCTAATGAACAATGGGATTATTCTGCTAGATGGGAGGGAACTCTGCCAAGGAGAATATAACATGTATTCAGTAGCTTTTAGTTAATTTTGTGTCTTAACAGCTGCCCTTGTCCTTTGCACAATACCTCAGAAATGCATATCCAGCCATACAAAAAGGCTGGGGGTGTAGAGTGGGAGTTATAGTTCCGGGCTTTGCACCTCCTGGGTTCCACATGAACCAAATTGGGGTTAGTCGTAACAATAGTTCTGGTTTAATTTGTTCTAATACCCAATTATTTGTCTTTTTTGCTGTCCATGGTACGCGCAAAGCTCTCTGCCAACACCACATTTCAAATGAGTTGATTTTTCTCTTATCCGCCTTTTCCACTGTCCAACTTTCACATCCATACGTAGAGATCGGGAATACCATGGTCTGAATGATCCTGACTTTAGTGTTGCATTTGAGAACCTTTTCTAGTTCTCTCATAACTGCCCTCCCCAGTCCTAGCCTTCTTCTCATTTCTTTTTTTTTATCATTAATTTTTATTCAAAGTTTCAAAAAACAAAACAGAACAAAACAAAAAAACAAAAAACCAAATTAATAACTAATACAATAAAATAAAATGTTGACTTCCGATTTGTCGCAGATCAGTTATAGATCTATAATATATAACAAACCTGTCTCTTAATATATTACAAAATCACTTTCCTCCAGTAGTTATCTTAATTAATCATCAAATCTCATTAACATTACTTTATTCTTTCCGCAAAAAGTCAAAGAGAGGCTTCCACTCCTTGAGAAATATATCCATCAATTTTTCTCCAAATAAACATGTCAATTAATCCATCTCATCAAGTCTCCTAGGTCCAGTAGTTTCAATAGCCATTCTCAGTGTTAATTCCATCTTCCATCTCCATCCTTGCACCCATAATAATCTTGCTGTCATAGTCATAGTCATATAATAAAAGTCTGATAGGAATTTCTTTCGTCACAAATATTTCCTTGCCATCAATTCCGAATGTACCACTAAAATGTTGTTGTAAAGCTGCATCTCTGCTCCTCCTTTCCACAGAATGCACCATCACATCTCCCGAGAGTTTTTCCATTGTCACACATCTGGAATTAATTCTGTAAACTTTCTCCATTTCAAGTTCCATCAAATCCTTCCAATCCAGGAATTTTTTTGAACCGTTGATATCTTTATCTCTAATCTCTTCACCAATTCCTTCAAGGACAGCGCTGAATTCCAAACAGTGATATTTGTCTCCAGGATCCATCACAGCCATAAAATCCAAATCTTTTTCCAAGTCCATATTTGATATATCTATTCCAATCTCCAGGGCTTGAACCTTTCCTTTAATTTTTCTTTCATCTTCTTTTATTTGTCCAGCCATATCTTTGGTCTCATCCACCTCCCCTCTCACAGAATCCTGAATTTCCTTCAGCTCCTGTCTCATTTTGCCAAATTCACTTTTCATCTCTTGTCTGCTCTGTCTCAGCTCCTGTCTCACCAGCTTAATCTCATTCATTATTTTCTGAAACATATCTAGATAGAGAACCCCTTCCTGTACATCCAGGGTCTCAGCCACCTTCTTGATTGTCATTCTTAACTATTCCCAAGCAAAGAACAGTTTATTTCTTTTTCCAGTCACAAAGGAGTTAATCCTCCAAGCCTGCTGACATCACCCTCTAGACAGCACAAACCGCCTTATCTCTTATGTGTCCAAAAGTGCAAAACAAATTTAGTTCACAGCATCCAAAAAATTAGTGGCATAAAAAGTAAGCAGATTTGTCAAAAAAAAAAAAAAAAGTAGACCAGAACAAATAGTCTCAAATGTCATAAAATCAGATTTCCTCTTTAGATTAGTTGCCCCTCATTGTCAGCTCTACACTGCATCAGCAGTGTCAGGGGGGGCTGGAAATTCCTGGGTCTTTGGCAGGGAAGGAAAGTCCTTAGCCAGCAGTTGGGTTGTAAATCTGCCAGGCCTATCCGAAGCGTACTTGCCGAGTCAGAAGTCCAGAAGCGAGGTCAGTGGAGGTCCGGGATCAATTGCCAAGGAGGTCAGTCAAAGAGATGCTGCAGGGAAACTAGGCCTACACAAAGCCACACCTGACGTTGCAGTCAGCAACAAGCTGCAGCCAAGGTGTGCCTTATAAAGAGCAGGATGGACAGCAGGTGTGAGCCCTCAGCGTTTGGGACTTAAGGAGACAGGCCTGCCTCTCTTCTGCCTGACCTTCTGCTGTCTACGTTCTGCAGGTGAGGGGGGAGTATCCTGTTCACTGTCTGTGTCTGGCTGCAGGGCCTCTGCTGTCCCTGGGGTGCTCTGCAGCTGAGGGGCAGAAGGAGCTGGATTCTCCGGAGGCTCCTCCGTGTCTCCTGCTGCTCCTGGGTCTGCTGCTGTTACTCCCGAGTCGTCCTCATCTGAGGAGTCCTCTGACGGGGCCATGACACTCATCCATTTATATCTTTAAAATGCTCAATTCCATGCCAGCTTTTTGCAATAAAAAACAAAGATAGGCTATTTCGATTTTCTTCCTCCTTAATTCCGTGTATATGAGAGAAAGTTATAACTCACCCAGGGATTCTTTGTTGCTGATCCTTTAACAAATCTCTTTTACTGTAACGATAACAAAATGATAAGAGTAGATAGAAGAATAAAGAAAAAAAAACATCTTGCTTAATCAGTTTGAGCTTGCTTGAAATTCCCTGGCTCCGTCTGACGTTGCTGGCAGGTCCTTCGTTCCTAATGAATTCAAGTCCCCCAACAAACACAACGAAGCTTGTGGATAATCTCTTCGTTTCTCCCTTGCCTGGGAGAAAGTTTTTACCAGTCAAAAACAAAACCTTTTGACTGGTTTTAAAACTGAAAAAGGTTCCTCTGAGACGAGAGCTCGTCTCAGAGGCAGGCACAAGCTAAGCAATCCTTCCCGGAAGTCCCTTCTTCTCATTTCTTGACTATTGTCTCCAGTTTGGTTAATGACTGTGCCAAGGTATTGATAATCCTTGACAAGTTCAATGTCCTCGTTGTCAACTTTAAAGTTACATAACTCTTCTGCTGTCATTACTTTAGTCTTCTTGATGTTCAGCTGTAGTCCTGTTTTTGTGAGGAAGCATATTAAGCTCAGTTATATTTTCTTCTAGGTACATACAGAGGATTTGGCTGCATATATTTGCTGTAGTGGTAACCCTTGGACTTCGGTACAGACAAGTAGCATATTTTTAGAAGATCTGAAAAAGAAATGGTGCTTAGTAACCCCTATAAACATTTTCCATACGATTCCAATGTATTTCTGTTCCCACACATAAATACCATGGGTTGGATTAGAATACCTGGTTTATCATAACAGCAAGGATATACAAGAGGTAAAAGAGATTCTCTACAAAGAGAATTAGTTTCATGTACATAACAGGATGATTTAGCTTCATCCTAAAATGTGCTCTCAGCTGGGCCTGTATCCAGGCAGGATGGAGGCTGAATGCTATTGTTTCTCCCTCTGATGGCCTCAGCAGTGTTAGGCAAGCAGTTATCTCTCCAATGCATATAGAAAAGTAAAAGTAATTTTCTTGGTCTGCAACAGCTCTTCATCCAATGAGTAGGAAAGGTTTTTGCTCTTTGAATTGTAAATAGCACTTTTGTTGTGAGATAGAGCATACAATATTATAAACTGAATTATTGAGAACTGGGTACAGGTTGAGATGTAATACTTATTCTGCCCTTGTGGATCTAAATCTTGCTGTGGTCCAACTTCACACTGTTTTCAGCACTATTTCTTCAGGTGTGAGATGGTCCAAAGGAGGTACCATTGACAGCTAGGGAAAGAGCATGTTCTGGTGCTTCCTTTCTATACAGAAGTCTCTTTTACGCTGACTCTGGCCTAGGGAAACTGGCTAGAAAGACTTCAATCACTTCTTCAAACACTTCCCTTCTCCAAGCTCAAATGATTCACTCCCTAGAGTGAAAAAGTTGTAGAAAACATTCTAATTAGTGGCCATATATTACTTTTAAGAATGGGAAGGACTCCTACATTTTTTCTTTGGACTGCTCATTGGGACAAACCACTGATACAAATAAATTAGCGTCAAAACTTTGGGTTGTCACTAGTAGTTTGATAAATCTGGCTAATGGGTAAGCAGACAGAAAACCACTTATATATAGATATCTATACCTTACCTTGATATAATGCACACTTAAATAAATGTAGTTTCCAAGCAAAAATATTCTTGCAGTTTAAACAAAATGGTTCAACTTTTAATCAAAACTCCCATGAGTGAATAACGGAAGTCCCATAAAAATCAGATGAAGCTAACAAGGTTCTTTGTTTGAATGCCAGGAAAAGAGCATAACTACTAAGAGACCTAAGAATACATGACTGGTGAAGTGTGATCCAGAAGTGTGGAATTTTTCCAGGAATACTGTACATTTCTGAAAGAAAGCACATGATACTTTTATTAATTAATTAATGGGAGGACTAGGAAAAAGTACTACTCCAGTTATGGAAGAATGGAATTTAGTCAGAGTGCAAAGATAAATGCCTTTACTATTGTGAGCAAGGCCATGCTTGCTTGCTTTCATAAATATTCCTGCAACAACGCTCATGACCCCTCTAGTATAGTGAGGCTCTACAAGTGTATACTGGTATGCATGTTGAGCTTCTTAAGAACATAAGACGAACCCTGCTAGATCAGGCCAATGGCCCATCTAGTCCAACATCCTATTCTCACAGCCCAACCAGATGCCTATGGGAAGCCTGTAAGCAGGACCTGAATGCAAGAGCACTCTCCTATACTGCAGTTTCCAGCACCTGGCCATTTGGAAGCATACTGCCTCCAACTATGGAGGCAAAGCATAGCCATCATGACTACTAGCCATTGATATCCCTATCCTCTGTGAATTTGTTTAATCATCTTTTAAAGTCATCCAAGTTAGTGGCCATCACTGCATCCTGTGGGAGCAAATTCCATTGTTTACCTATATGGCATGTGAAGAAGTGCTTTCTTTTGTCTGTCCTGAATCTTCCAACACTCAGATTCATTGGATGTTCATGAACTCCCATCATCCTATATCTTAGCATATACACTGAAGTGTGATGATTGCGGGGGATGTGGCTGATGTGCATGTCAGCAACAAGAAGCATGGCAACTTGGAAGAACCAACTCCCCTTCTCAGAGTGTTTTTGTAAGTACCCCATACGCATTATGAAGGGGAGTTGCTTCTGTCTCTTTGTCTTTTGATGATGATGATGATGATGTATATCCCACCTTTTCAGAAGAACTGGGACTCAAGGAGGCTTACAAAGTTAAAACAAATACAGTTAAAGACATATAAATAAAACACACACAAGTTATTATTAAATGTAATTAAACCATTTACAACATAGCGATTAAAAAAAACACAAAATACAAATAAGTAAAAACAGCACCCTATTTAATAGACCTTGCAGTCAGTTCCCAAAAGCCAATGGAGTCAGGGACCAGGAATCTTCTTCAGGTGATGAAGTGAGGACTCTGAAACATAAGGGGAAGGGCCCACAGGACATGTTCCAGAAGTGTTGCCAACCAACGAGCCTGCAAGCTCAGGGTGCCTCCAGCCAGAAGATGTGGCACTGCCATCCTCAGACTCTGAGGAACCATGGAAGACTCCCCTTCTGCCATCGGTCAGCAGTGGAGGCTGGTGGCTCTGATGTCAGTGGGGCAATGAATCCCCTCCAGGTTTTAGTCTGAATTTCAAGGTGCTGTCCAAGGTGCTTAGATCATCGGAGCCTACAGCCCACTGGCTGTAAGAGATTAATAGAGAGGATAGATCCCCTTTAAGCAAAGTAGCACCTTTCAGTGTGGGGGGGGGGACGACGACTCACAATTAGAAGGCAACTGCACACCTGCTACATAGGACTGACACTCAGTTTCTTACCTGCTGAAGCAACATTGGAATTTTGTGTTCACAGGGCAGAGCCAAATCCTTTTCTACTTAGTCTTGACTCAATCTGCTTGGTACTTAGCCTGCATTCCACCTCAGCAAAGAGCATGACAAAAGATAATTATAACAAAACAAAAACATAGCTTGTTCCCCAATCTATGACTCATACTTTGTGCTAGTGATTTTCATTTTATGTCTCTTACTATGGTTTATGAGGTCATCCAGTTCATCCTGCACACCCTTCCCAATATTAAAAAAATGTGTCCTAACTTATTTCCCTCCGCAACATTACTTATGATAACATCTCAGAGGATCCCAATGTTACTCATCTGAAATTAGGCTTGAGGTGTGGTGTCTAGGATTGTTTTGGTACATTATGCAATGCATTTTTCTTTTGACATTTTCTTGTTCTTGTGAATATTTTTTTAAAAATTTTAGAATCTAAAATAGATACAAATTCAAATCATACTAACGCCATATATCTCAGATATCAGAGTAGAAGGCCGCTTTTGCCTCCACACAAAGTTGCACCCACATGAAACACTTTATCCCATATGAATGAATGTCAGGGCTGGCACAAAGCTATCTGCTTTTTCTCCACTGCTCCATTCTCTTCCAGCTAGGGATTGGGTGAAGAACACACTCAGGCAGAAGCAATGAATTTCACACAAAAAAGGCAGGAGGCTGTGCCATTTTTCTCCCTTTTGAGGGAGCCCAATGCAAAGTGATCTGGTGTGGGCAGACAGTGGCAACAAGATGAGAAAGAAAACGAGTCCCTTTCAGTGTTCCGGCCATCTGGGAAGGATAGAGTGCCCAGCACAGCTTGTGTTCTTCAGTGTAATTATATGATTTTGCCCTTCTTCCATTGATTTCAGTAGAGCAGAAAGGGCCTCGGTGAAACAACAGATTTGCCATGACAGACTAGATCACCTAAGTGGTGGATGCATGACAGGGGGGAGTACAAGTACTTTTTCAATTCCAATCTGCTGCCTGAGGTGGGGGTTTCATCCTGTCTCACAGTAGGGGCTAGGCCTGATGACTGGAGAAGCAGGCAGTCCCCACCTCCTTTCCAGATTTCCAGCGTGTTCACTTTGTCCCATACAATTCAACAGAGCCACTGAGAACCACGTGCCTAGCCCTGGGTTCTGTTTCTCGATTATGCTAGCCAGCCTTTCCCAACCAGTGTGCCTCCAGATGTTGTTGGACCACAATTCCCATCTTTCCTGACCATTGGCAATGCTGGCTGAGGCTGATGGGAGTTGTGGTCCAACAACATCTAGAGGCACACTGGTTGGGAAAGGCTGTGCTAGACAATATCAGCAACAGGCAAATTACCAGACATGGCTTTTTAAAGGCCTGAGCATCCCCTTGCTGTAACACTCCAGTGTAGGAGCACTCATATAGTGCAAAAGATAAAAAACATTAAGAGAGTTATCCTTTATCCTTCAATTGTTCTTTGCATCATTGTACCATATATCTGACTTGATAAATTTAAAAAAATTAAACAAAAGTAGATATAGCTATAGCTCCCGATCCCCATAGAAAGGATAACTCTTCTGCTTCCATAAATGGAGACAGGATTTTAACTGTAGTTCAAATATAATAAAAAGGGGGGATTAAATCTGAAAGAGTGCTTATGGACATTCAGTGGAACATCATAAGTGTTGGTACTTACCTATAAAGCCTTATACGGCGCGGGACCACGATATCTGTCGGAATGCCTCTCCCGATATGAACCGGCCCATACACTACGGTCTACTACGAAGGCCCTCCTCCGGGTTCCGACTCATAGGGAAGCCCGGAGAGTGGTGACAAGATCTAGGGCCTTCTCAGTGGTGGCCCCCGAACTATGGAATGGTCTCCCTGAGGAGGTGCGCCTGGCGCCGACACTATCATCTTTTCGGCGCCAGGTTAAAACCTTTCTCTTCTCTGAGGCATTTTAATTCTTGTTAATTCTAAATTATTATATTTTGATTTTAGACTGTACAGTTTTGTGTACAGTTTTGTGTTATTTTTATTGTATTTTTAATGTTCACCGCCCAGAGAGCTGTTGCTAGTTGGGCGGTATATAAGCTTAAATAAATAAATAAATAAATAAATCACGAGAAGATGGTCTTTAATGTAAGTAGGGCCTGAGCCATTATGGATTAAAAGCAGCACCTGGCCTCCTCCCTAGAGCATTTTAAGAAGCTGGTGCAGATGTTTAGAGCTCTCTAGCAAGCTGCATGCTCATGGGAACACACTTCTTGTGAATCAGTCCTTTAAAGTTACATGGGGAAAAGGTAGTGCAAAGGTGCATGATACCTGAATACTTGTCAAAAAATACCAATTGTTCTAAAAACAGTAAATCTAATTCATGTAACATGCAAATTGTATTTCCCCCCCATTGGTTGAAGTCATATGTATGATGCTCCGAGGGGCAGGAAAAAGATCGATAGGCACTGCTCGCTGCCAACATAGATACACCGCTTCCATCATCCACTGAATGACCTGGTCACACTCATCCTACCTAGAGAGAATGAGAGCAAACGCCAGTCTAAGACTGAATTTCCGCTCTCTGTTGGCCACTCCTCCTTGTATCTCTAGGCAGAACCAATAAGGGAGTGGTTCCCAGGGTGGTGTAGGAGAGTAGCCGGGCAGGTAACTCAAGGCCCAATCAGGTGCGTCGTAAAGGGGAAAGGTTGGGAGGCGCCTGGGTACTTCTACAGCTGTACCTACGAGCACAGAAGACGAGGCACGCCCCTTCCACATCGCTCGCGCCAATCAGCTTAGGGGAGACGTCTCTCTGTTTGCCCCCCCACACCTTTTCCCACCCGCGTGCCAGTGTTTGGGGGCAGGAGCGAGGCGCGCGGGCGCGGGAGAGAGAGAGCGAACGCATACAGTGTGTTGCTCAAGGGAGGGGCCACATGACAGGAGTAAAGGCAGCAGCAGCGAGCCGAGCGGAGACGGCGCCAAGACCAGCTGCGACACTGGAGTGATCGCCCGGCCGGTGCCTGTGCGTGTGGGGGTGGGGAGGAATGGGACGCCGGAGCCACCGCTAGGCAGCGCCCTGAAAGGCGGCCGGGCCAGGCTCAGTGTAGTCTGCCGGGAGGGCCGCCAGGAGGGGCGGTTTCGGTTTGGCGACGAGGGATCAGACTGAGGGCGATGGCAGCGATGCCTTTCCAGTCCGCGCTGCTCCCACCGGAGACTCGGAAGTTCACGCGGGCGCTGAGCAAGCCCGGCACGGCCGCCGAGTTGCGACAAAGCGTCTCTGAGGTGGTGCGGGGCTCAGTTCTTGTGGTGAGTGACGGGAAAGAAGGGAAGGCGAAGGGGGAAGCGCCTGGGATAGAGTTGGGGGAACACACCTGACTGGGATATTCTGGCTCTTTCTCTTCTTGCCTCGCCATTGCTTGTCAGGTGGGCGCCGTTGTCACATTGCCGAACTCCCCCCTCAGCCCCGCTCCCGTCTCCGCCCGCATCCTTCCCGTGGGTGGACTTGGTAGTATTTAAGTTGCTGGAAACCGCAGGAGGGGAGAGTGCTGTTTGCACTTGGGTTATGCTTGTGGGCTTCCCACGGGCATTTGGTTGGCCACTGTGAGAACAGGATCCTGGATTCGATGGGCCAGTGGCCTGATCCAGCAGGGCTCTTCTTATGTTCTTTCTGTGGTCGGGTGTGTGTGAGTGGACACACCTGGAGCAGAGGCGCCTTCTCTTCCTCTGCATCTATTTCGCCATCTGTTTCGTCATCTCTGTATCCCACTTGAAGAAGGCATGCGGCCTGATCCTAGTAGGCGTGTCTACTCGGAAGCAGCTTGCATTTATTGTAATTGAATTTGTTTCCAGGCCTCTAGTGTCGCACCCCAAACAGCCTGATGCTAGGCTTGTTTCCTCGAAAGGAAGTCCCGCCAAGTTGAGCGCTCAACTTGGTGAGGATCACTCCCAGGTAACCATGCGTAGGATCGCTGTCCGAGACAGCGGGTGAAGAGAATCAAAAGATGTGAGAGCACTTGTAGGTTTCTCTTTTCTCCCTTGTAGGTTTCTCTTTTGTAATCCGTATGTTGGAAGTCGCCTGTCGGAATTTACGTGGCTTAGTTTAGCCTAATCAGAGGGAAAAAGGAGCGCTTGGGCGGGGGGGGGGGAGAGAGAGCTTTTTCCGGCTGGGCTTCCCCCCTCCTTTGGTTTTCATTCTAACTTGCCTGTGTACAGACCTATTTCCCGTAGCTTAAATCCTTCCCGTTCTCTGCATTGGGATACTGACTGCACAGGAAGAGGAAGAAGGGGGTGGTCCTTTCCATCTGCAGCGGCTGTCTCCAGACGTGCTCTTTCCCCCCCTTATCTGTAAAAACTTCCGTCCATTCACATTGAGTCCCGCCCTTGCTTCCTTTCCGGTGATATCTATGAATGAGTGAGTGACTGGAAAACTTTGGAGGGGATTTCAGATTGTTACACATGGGTAAAGGTAAAGCAGTGCAGGAAAAAATCCCCTCTAATCTGCTTAAATGTTTAAAACCATCCACATTGAACTCTAAAACTCAACAATATCAGACCCCTGACCAATGCTCTCATATTACTGAATTACAAATGGTACATTGTAATTTTATCTGTATGATATTTTATTTTGAAACACTGAAACTCAAAATCAATTACTGTAAGATGACTTTGACAGCTGGTATAGCACAGTGGGGAGGAGAGCCTGGCTGGGAGTCCAGAGTCTGTGAGTTTAAATTCCCACTTGTGTCTCCTGGGTGTAAAGGGCCAGCTAAAGATAAACCCCCTCCCCGTGAGTGGCTCAGGGATTACGTGCTCTGCCACCTGTGCAGCCATGGGCAAGCTGCATAGTCCCAAGGAGTCCAGTTGCCCCCCCCCCCCCAGCTGGCAGTTGCGGACAAGGAAGGGGCTGGCTTGTGTAGCTGTGGCAAGCTGAGCAGGCCTAGCCAGCTGGGGAGGACTAGCCTCCGAGGGAGGCAATGGTAAACCCCCTCTGGATACCGCTTACCCTGAAAACTCTATTCAAAGGGTAGCCATAAGTCGGGATCGACTTGAAGGCAGTCCATTTCCATTTCAAGGTGACATTAGTTTTATGTTGGGAAATGTTTTAAGAAACATAAAAAACTGAAACATGTTGCTTGCATAAGTATTCAACCCCCCCATTAATATTTGATAGGGTCACCTTTTGCTGCAATAACAGCTTTAAGTCTTTTGGAGTAAGTATGTACCAGCTTTGCCCACAGTGTCGGAGGGATTTTGGCCCATTCTTCTTGGCAGGTTTGTTCCAGGTCGTTCAGGTTGGTTGGACATCACTTGTGGACTGCAATTTTCAGAGTGCCACAGATTCTTAATGGGATTGAGATCAGGACTTTGACTGGGCTACTGTCGGACATTCACCTTATTTATTTGTTTATTGTACTTATATACCGCCCCATAGCCAAAGCTCTCTGGGCGGTTTACAGTAACTAAAAACATTAAAACAAATATACAAATTTAAAAACACATCTTTTAAAAATAATTTAAAACACAATTTAAAACAATTTATTTTTTGTTGTTGAACCACTCCAATATTGCTTTGGTCTTGCACTTGGGATCATTGTCCTGCTGAAAAGTGAATTTCCTCCTAAGCATCAGTTTTTTAGTGGATTGAAGCAGGTTGTTTTGCAGTATTTCCCTGTATTTTGCTCCACCCATTGTTCCTTCAATTTTTAACAAGTTGCCCAGTCGCTGCTGATGAGAAGCATCCCCACAGCATATTGCTGCTACCACCATACTTCACTGTAGGGATGGGGAGTTTTGGCCCAAAAGCTCTATCTTGGTCATATCTGACTACAAAACCTTTTCCCACATCACAACTGGGGCACTCTCATGCTCTCTGGCAAACTCCAGACATGCTTTCAGATGGTACTTTTTGAGTAACAGCTTCTTTCTTGCTACCTTACCATACAGGTCAATGTTAGCAGAGCTCTTGATATGGTTGGCTGGTATACCGTTACTCCAGTCGCAGCCACTGAACTCTGTAGCTCTTTCAGAGAGCTTGTTGGCCTCTCTGTGGCTTCTCTCACAAGTTTCCTTCTTGTTTGAACACTGAGTTTTGAAGAACAGCCTTTTCTTGGCAGTGCCTGGGTGGTGTGATGCAGCTTCAACTTCCTGATTATTGATCGAACTGTGCTCACTGGGATATCCAAACACTTGGGTGTTATTTTGTATACTTTCCCTAATCTATGCATTTGTATTATATTATCTCTCCCTTCTGTAGAATGCTCTTTGGTCTTCATTTTCCTTCAGATCCACAGCCTGACCAATGACCCTTCAACAGTGGGGGTTTTATGCTGACAATGTGATAGCAACTTTAATGGTTCACAGGTGGAGGCCAATGGTTAAGGTAACTGTGTCCTCAATAGGGCAATTTCTTTCATCTGTGTAAACTGGGAGGTTCCACAACACAGGGGTTGAATACTTATGCAAGCAATAGGTTTCAGTGTTTTACGTTTCCTACAAACATTTCTCAACATAAAGCCAATGTCACCTTACAATAATTGATTTTGAGTTTCAGTGTTTCAAAATAAAATGCCATACAGACTGAAATTGCAACGTACCATTTGTAATTCAGTAGTATCAGCGCATTGGTCAGGTGTCTGATTACTTTTGCAAGGCACTGTACTGACAGTTTGAGCTCTGCCTGCACATGTTGATATTACGGTGAATGTTTGATTTAATTTTTAAATAGTTAAATAGTATCCCATCCCCAGTATTGTTTGAAAGCTTGGACTGCATTCTTGTCATTTCCACAGCAGTCGTTTTGATGATTTTCCGTGCCCTGTATGTTGGTTGGAATAGCAGATGGGGCAAATTCAAATTCATTGTATTTCTATTTGTATTTAGTTTGACAGCTTAATTGTTGCTGTCCTGTCTCCCTTCAGATTGTGAATAGTAGCTGTATAGTAACCTAAGCTGAATGCTCACAGCAAGAATTGATAGAATTTGTTTCAAGCAAAATATTTCCTATAAAACCTTACATAAAGTACGCAGAATAGAATGCTTATTTATATTATTTTGGCAGTCTATTATCATCTAGCTCTTTCCTACAACAAATGTGTGTTCTCAGAATTTCCCACAACCTAATTCATACTGCTGTCTGCTCATTTATTCAGCAGATAAGTTACCTTTGCATAAATATTCACCTTGAATCTATTGCAATGTTTTAGTGTGATATTGTTAGTATTCTAGGGCATTTGTTGTTAACAATAACTTGGTGCATGCATTCATAATCACACTTTCAGACTTTGAAACTGGGGTCTAAGAATCTTGACATCTGTTTCTACCTTCACATAGGGCTGACATTTGAAATATTTTCGTGTCTTGGAATTTTTCAGATCCTTCTTGGTCCTGTCAGTATTTAATAATTTATAAAAACAAAATCCTGCACAGTAATAAAAATTAGATAGTTTTGCCTGCACATAGGTAAAAAGAGGGGGGGAAGCTTTGAATTGCATCCAGTTTCTTTTGATATGCATTCACTTTGCTAAGGTTTACATTGTTAACATGATTTCCACACTTAAACAGTTCTTTTGGTTGTCACAAGCAGAAAATGAACCTTTTTCTGCCACTGTTCAACCCATATTGAGAAGATTTGTTATCATTGTGCTAAGGTCACCATCTCACATGTGCTAACTGATTAACAAGTTGCAGAATCTTGCGATCAAAACATGGTACAGGTTCTGAAATAACACACTATGGGTTGCTAACTTGCATGAGCTGACAAACAAGTGCTGGCATGAACCTATGGCTTGCATGCTCCTCCTTCCCCAAGATATGCAAGGGGAAGAAAGGAGGCTTAAAGCTTCTGTCCTACTTAAGAAAAAAGCAGCGATTTGTTGCTTCTTCCAAACTTATGAGCAAACAGTGGTTTGTTCATACTAGTTCCCTCCCCTTTCTTAACAAGCTGGAATATCAACAATAAACAATATATTAGTGAGGAAAAACTCTCTGCTTTCAGTTATGATTCAGTGTGGTCTTTTATCCACTCACTAAGACTGTTTTTAGGTGATCTTTCCTATTAATACTTTCCCTTCCTGGTTCTTTCCTCCAAAGTAACAGCAACAACAGCAACAACAACAATTATTATTAACATTTATTATCTATCCTTCACTGAGAGGTTCCAGGGTGGGTTACAACAATTTTATAACATGGCATTAAAAACAATGAAAAACAACTTAAAATCACAAAATATGGTGGGTCCTAAAAATAAACATCTCAGGTGTCGAAGGCCAGGGTAAAGAGGCACAAAAATAATAATTTTGTATCTTGCCCTTGCTCCTAAAGGAGCCCAGGGTTTCAGATAAAGTGGCAAAACAATATAATTAACATTAAAAGCATTAAGAAAATCTAGAAACATTTAAAAAGAGTTATAGCTATGGATGTGGCTCACACATGTTTGCTTTATCCAGCAGTGGGCAACCACTGGTCCATGGGCCTAATTATGATTATTTATATATATATTTGTTACTACATTTATATCCCATTTTTCCTGCAAGGAGCTTAAGGTGTAACATACGTCTCGTCCTACCCATTTTATCCTCACAGTAGCCCTGTAAGAAAGGTCAGGCAGAGAGACTGTAACTGGCCCAAGGTCACCAGTGAGCTTTGTAACTGAGAGGGATTTGAACCCTAGTCAACCAGTACCAGTCTGCCACTTTTTAGAACTGCTATAACTCAGCAATTTTTCATTGAATTTTCCCAGATTATACCCTTCATGGAGGTAAATTCTCCACGCCAAATGTCATATTGATAGGATAAATCATCTTGCTTTTACACCCAGTTCTAAAAAGTTTGCTTTGAAGTACAGGGATTTCAACTGTTGACAGGTGTTTTCCTGTCCACTCAAAACATGCATTCACTTTCTTCTGTTTGCCTTTTAGCATATATATTCAAAGCTATTGTGGGAGTCTGCCCTTCAGTGAAAATACATTGTGTATTTCCAAAACTATCAAATTTCTAAGACCCCGTTTTAAATGGGAAGCAATTCATGTCAGAAATGCTTTGTGCACAAAGAAGAGAGGGAAGTTCTGGCAAATGCAGCACATGCTTGATTTGGCAGATGGAGTTTCCAGGGTGAGGCTGCACACCAGTTGTTGCCAAACCATGTAGATTTGTAGACACACTTTGTGTGTGTTTGTGAGAGTGTTACATGTGAGGGAATCTGCATTTATCACATCACTCAAGTCAGTTTTATCTGTAAAATGTTTTGTACATGATTAATTACTTGACTGTATATTGTGACATAAGTTGTACTGCATGGTTTGGCTCACTTGCTTGACTGATTTGTGTTGTTTGTGCTTTAAAATCTCTGTTACTATTTTACTCAATCTGCATTTTAAGATATGTCAGTCTATCTTTACTTTAATCTCTTGTGTATTAATATACTACATGAACTATTGAGCATTTTGTGAAGATTACAGTGATAATAAAATTAGCATATCTTGTAGGATCGTTGTAAAGTTTGCTGAGACAATATACGTGAAGAGTGTTCAGCATCCCAAAAGTACATGCTTGTGCTAACTACTATAAAGCTACAATGAAGTGAATTTTTTCTCCCCTTCCTACAATGGCTATGAGGGCTGAATGTAGGCAATGCATGTGACACATATACAGACCATACCCACCTACCCACACTGAGCCAATGTTTCAGAGAGACAGGGACAGCTTCCTTCTGCCTTTCTCCATAGCAGCACTTTGATGTGGAGGAGCGGAAATGCTGTCTTAACAGATCATTCTGTGAAGAATAAAAGTCAGTTTTAGAACATAAAAATGAAGCTCAGAACAAAATGGGAGAATTGTCCACATACCTGTACACTGATCCCCTGATTTTCCTATATGCTTTCATTTGGAATAGAGAATGGCATCAGAGAATAGTCAAAAACAATAAATAAATGAAAGAGCATAAGGATGATAGATTAAGGATGCACAGGACTGGGGACAAACAGGCACTGGGGCAAGTGTCTATTATTCAATGATGCACATGCAAAAGAAGAGCTGGTGAACCCAAAACTTATCAATTAAAATGCACAGGGCTGGGCTTTGCCACAGGCTGGTTCCAACTTTGAGGCGGCCCTTGGCAGAGTGTCCTCTGGTGGGCCCTGTCCTTTGTCACTTAGCCCTGCAAACCCTTATAGTGCAGATCTGGGTGGCTGAGTCTGGTCACTTAATTTCCATAAAAGGGAGGCTACTGCTCAGAGTGGTGGGCCAGAAGTGGAAATAGGGGTCGGGGCAGACAGGTGCTCAGACCCTGATATCTGCCCAAGGATGCCAGGTGCTGGCACCAGCCCTGGTTGGAAGCAAAAGGTACTATGCCAGCTTGTATGCTAGCAAACAGTTTCTGCTTCTATACATTGGAGCAGGGATGGGGAACCTCTGGTCAGATGTCTCTTCAGGGGGCTCCATTTGGCCCCCAAGACTTTCCCTCCCAAACCCACCTGCCAATGTCACTAGCTGATGGGTGGAAGGACAATGTAATCCTGCCAGCAGGGAACAAGATCGTGCAGTGAAAGCAGAAGGATATAATCCCTACTCACCAGCTGAGTGGGGATTAAAGCCCTGTGCAAAAGCGCCTTTTGAAGCAATTCCCGTGTGCAAACTATTTCAAATAACAGTTTTGCAAGAGCTTTAAGACAGTTCCTGCACTCCCATTTGATCAAACTGGAGATTGAGGGCTGTCTTAAAGCCTTTGAGAAAGCCTCTCCCCTTTCTCCATTAATTCCCCAACACTGGGGAAGAAGGGGGAGCAGGAAGACTTCGAAAAGCTTTTGCAAATCTCCTTCCCTCCTTCAAGTCCCTGATGTTGGAAATTTAATGGGGAAAAGGAAAAGCCTTTCTGTCTCTCCCTTTGGGCAGTGCAGAAAGGGAGAGAAGGAAGACAGCAGTATTGCGAAGCACCAGTGGCAAGTGGTGGCTTCCTTCTTTCTCTTTCAGTGGTGGGAAAGGAAAAGTAGGAAGCCAGTGCTTGCTGATGGCACTTGGGAACCCTCCAACATGCAAGGGATTTTGACAGGTGGACAGTGTCGCTGCCTGTCAATCACATGCTGTCATAATGACATGATGTGCGTGACAGGTGGCAGTTATATCCTATCAAATTTGGCTCATGACGCCGATCCTGATAAGGATCTGGCCCATAGCTGCATTGGTTAATGATTTCTTAATGATTTCTTCTGCAGTGATTATGAGCATTGCAGCTACTATTTCGTTGTTGCTCAGTGCTTGGGGTCACATGTACACACTGAAGTAGCTTCTACTGCATGACCAGTAAGAATGCGAGAAGAGCCCTGCTGGATCAGACCAAAGGCATATTTAGCCTAACATCCTGTTTCACACAGTGACCAAGAAGATGCTTCTGAAGGGCCCATTGTTTGTTCCTCAACAACTGCTATTCAGAGATGTACTGCCTTCATATAACCTTCTGTATCATTGTTTTGTACTTTGCTGGTAAATCTGTACCAGATTTTATTGTTTGAAAATCCCACCAGAGCCATGCCTGTTCTTATAGTAACTGTAGGAGTGCTCTGCTTCAAGTTTTTTACCCATATATCCACCAAACATTTTTCATTGTATCTTGGTGCCCACTTCAATGCTAAAATTTAAAGAGGAGTTCTGCATTCCTTATTCCAGTAGAAACTTGTTGAACATTTTTTCAAAAGTCAGCCATTGTTGGTTTTACTTAAATGCCTTTCGGCAAGATCAGCAGCAGAAAAAATTGAGAGAGTATGTCTGTAAATTTGAATTCCACCCCATTGATCTAAACCAGTTACACATTATTTGTCATGCACTGTCTTGCCATTAGTTGAGGATTAGTTAGAGCTCATGAAAATTCACAGAAGAGTGGGTAGGAATTTGGGCTTGGAGGAAGTGCATTGCTTCCCCCCCCCCAATATTTTGGCAGTAAAACGGTACTCCCTTCACTGGCAGAAGAATGGAAAAAGGAGGCATTGTGTTCTCAGAGCCCAATTACCCACTTTGATCCCCCTCTCCCAATCCAAGACTCAAGGGAAGCAACTCACATTAAGCTACCCTTCTAGGCCTAGTGGGTTGAGGGCTAGTTCCTGTCCAGTATTCTTTGCTTCCAATAATTCCTAGCAACTTGGGAGCAGTGTGCAGGGACTTATAAACTGGATGTAGGGCAGTAAATTTTGAGTTAAATATATTCCCAGGTATTTCTATATTGCCATCAAACCCTAGAACACAGATTGGTTGCAATGACAAAAACACCTTGCTTCTTTCACCTGCGGATTACATTTTCCCAAGTCTCTGAAGTTGTTTTATATAAATTGAGAATATGCTGTATTTGAATAATGTACTTCACCAGAAGCTAAAATGATGCAACTGAGGTTATCATACTTTGGACACATAATGAGAAGACATAATTCATTAGAAAAGATAACAATGCTGGGAAAAACAGAAGGGAGTGTAGAAAAAGAGGAAGGCCAAACAACAGATGGATTGATTCCATAAAGAAAGCCACAGACCTGAACTTACAAGATCTGAACAGGGTGGTTCATGACAAATGCTCTTGGAGGTCGCTGTTTCATAAGGTCGCCATAAGTCGTAGTCGACTTGGAGGCACATAACAACAACAAACTTCTTTAGTATGGTGGTAACCTGAAGCACTGAATATCTGTTTTGTCTTAGAACCTGTCTGAATTCACATCCATTTACATGATCAATATAAAAAATATTGCATTCCTTTAACTTTGGCTTTGGCTATGGGGCGGTATACAAATGCAATAAATAAATAAATAAATGAGTGCTGAAAACATGCTCCGATGGACTAAGCTCCACTGGGTACAGTGTGACATTTCTAAGTAACATGCATAAGATTGTAATGCACTTAAACTGCATATACTCCAACCACTAGATGGAGTAATACTAAAGCATTTTAAACAAGAAACCTCTAGAAAAGCAATCTGTGAAGACTTAACATTTGTATTCTTCTGGATTTAACATGTATGATTTGTTTAATCTTAGTGATAAACACATTTTTCAAATCATACTGTAATAAATTTAAGCTTTAATAAACCAAATTGTTTTTAGTAGTACATGGTACACAAATCAAGCTTCTCATCTCTGCTTTAAAATAAACTTTGTAAAAACATAGCATGCACATTATAGGTAAATAATGTTTTGTTTTCATCTACGTGGGTAAAGTGCTACTTTGTATTCAAACAAATATATACAGTCAAATTAAGATCAATCAGGTGTAAGCAGTTTTCTGTAGTGCTTGTTATAATGGCTAGAAAAATATTTCACAATTGTAGTCTGTATTAAGGAGCTAAAGAAGAAGAAATGCCTGTTTGGAGTGGTTGTAATAATTAATAGGCAAAGAAGGAAATGCAAGCTGGTATTTTGGATGGGTTTGCCCCGCCTCTGAAAGAACAGGTTTGTGGTTTGGTGGTGCTCATGGATCCATCTGTGTTGCTGGAGGCTCAGGTAGCCTCAGTGGCTAGGAGTGCCTTTTACCAGCTATGACTGGTATGCCAACTATGGTTGGACATGTCCTGATCATGGTGATTCATGAACTGGTAACCTAAAGGCTTGAATTTTGCGGTGTGCTCTATGTGTTGGGTTGCCATATTCCAGTACCACAAATCTGGATGGGCTAATTTGCATATTATGCAACTTATTTGCTAAATTATGCAAATTAAGCATATTAATGGTGGCATTGTCTAGTTGTTTTGTTTTTGTGCCCAATAATTACCACCAAAAACTGGGTAGTATGTGAAGTATCTTTTTTTTAAAAAAAAGTTACATTTTCAGCCTTAAATGCCTAGACTCTAGTTTCCAACACTATGGAATATGTATTTGTTTTTTTATTAATATGATTTATATCCTGCCCTTCCACTGTGAAAAACAGAGCTCAAGGCATCTTACAAACATAATAAAAACAATAAAAATACACAATCAGTATAAAAATATAATAAAAACACAAAATAGAAACAAACATAAAACAAGGCAGGGAAGCAGTATAAAAATCAAGCATAAAACAAAAAGCCAGCAAAACATCAATTAAAAGCAATATTTTGACTAATATTGTCTGTACCAACAATTAGGAAATGTGAAATGAACACTCCACTACAATCTGTAATGCAGATAGAAAACAAGAATTCAGTACTGTATTAGCTACCGGGCCAAGTTCAAGGTTCTGGTTTTCATGTACAAAGGCCTCTACAGCTTAGGACCAGGATAGCTGAAAGATCATCTTACCACTTATTTACCCAGTCAGTCACTACACTCTGCATGTGAGGGTCTCCTGCTGATACCACCTTATCTGCAGAACATAGGATACAGGATCATGGCACATTTGGAATTCTCCCTACTTAAATATTAGACAGGCACTGTCTCTGTTATCTTTTTGGTGCCTACTGAAGACCTTCCGCTTTCAAAAAGCCTTTTAAGTAGAGATCTTATCCCAATCTGCATCTGTGTTGGAATTGCTTGTTACTATGTTTTTAGAGCTTGTTAAAACAGATATTTTTAAAGATGTTTTGTTTTAATATATTTTAAGTCTGTTTTTAAGACTTTTCACAGTGTTTTTGTGTTTTTGTTTGCTGCCCTGGGCTCCTACTGGGAGAAAGGATGAGATATAAATTTAATAAATAACAAGTAATAAATATTATCAGTTCAGTCAATAATTGTATCTAATTAGCTTCAAAGCAAGCAGTGCTATCACAGACGTCTTTCCAACACTAGACTATACTCCTGCCTTCCCCAAGTTTGAAGTACCTAAAGATAGCCACACTTCTGTTTATGCTGAGCAGTAAAGTAGAGATCAGCAAATAAACAGGAATTATATATCTTTAGAATATTTAATATGCCACCAGAAAGAACAGAATCTTGGTGTGCGGCAAGGTTTGCCTGAACGTCAGAGTATTTTGAGTATACAGCATATATGGAATCCTGCCAAAAATATCAGGAATATTAAAATATACTTTGGATGTGATAAAATTGGCATGTCAACAGTTTTCAGTGCCTTTGTGTGTGTGTTTTTCTATTATTTTTAAATTTTTGTAAGTGTCATTCCAATAAAAATAATTTCCACATAAAGCTTAGAATTTGTTTGAATATAATGTTGAAACCACATTAAGTGCACCAGTTTAATTTTTTCCTAATCAAATATTTCGGTCCAAATACTTGTGGCTATTGGGACAGAATTTTCAAGATGTTTTTAAAGTTTTTTAAAAGATGTTTTGTTTTAATATGTTTTAAATTCTTTTGTTTTTAATATGTTTTAAGATGCTTTTAGTGTTTTTGTTTGCCACCCTGGGCTCCCTCTGGAAGGAAGGGCAGGATATGAATTTAATAAATAATTAGTAAAATAATAAATAAATAAATAAAATTAACATAGGGCACTTTTAAAGTGTTGTTTACTAAACATGAATCTAATAAACATGGTAAATCAGATCATGGTCTATTTAGGACATCAGATAATTTTCCTGAAATCCCACATCACTGCTTGAATGATAGAGAGCACTGAAGAGCTTATTTTGTCTAAAGCTCACCCAGAACCTCTCTCACTGCTGCTACGACACTACCCTGTATTGCACGAAATAATAGTGTCTGATAGGGATGGTTTTGTCAATTTTGGTTCTCTCAGTTTCTCATTTTTCCAATCTTAAAGGCAGTCCTCTACATTTCTGCAGCAATTCATGATTTTTTTTTGAAAAAAATCCTCATGAAAATTCTCCAGTATTTTAGTGCAAATTTCTTCTAATAGAAAATGCAGTCTTCTGTGATAATGATTTTTGTAGGCAGGTTTGACTTATGCATACATTTTTGCAAGCAGTTTCTCATCATATAATGCATTTTTGTTTATTTTCACTCATACTGTATGTTCATTTTATGCACATTTTCCCCTACCATATGCATTTTTGTAAACATTGTTTGTTCGGCAGAATGCATGGCAAAATTCAAATAAGTGCACGTTTTAAAGGATAGCTGTGTTTTGGTTTTCATATTGTTTCAGAAAATGTGAATTTGATAGATTCGGCTTAAAATGCAAAATGAATTGAATTTCTTGCCCAATGCTAGTCTCTGAGCATGTGAGAAGTGCTTTTAGTGCACTGATTTTCACATACTAGATCAGGAAAAGGAAAACGCAACCTTCTGTCATAAAAGGCTGGAACTTGATGGAGATTTGAGTGCTGGAACCTCTTTTAAAAATGCAGTGAATTCTAGAGACCTAGTAAGCTGTGCTAGCATTAGACAGGGCAGCTTATAGTGAGAAAGGAGGATGTACTTTACCCACTCAGTGATTTTCTGCCTTCCATGAATAATGGTGGTGTAGTGTGGTGTAGTGGTTAAGGTGCTGGACTACAACCTGGGAGACCCACCTAGCCATGAAGCCCACTGGGTGACCTTGGGCCAGTCACTGCCTCTCAGCCTCAGAGGGAGGCAATGGTAAACTTCATCTGAATACTGCTTACCATGAAAACCCTATTCATAGGGTTGCCATAAGTTGGGATTGACCTGAAGGCAGTCCATTTCCATTTTCCCCTGAAGGAGCTAAAGCCCCAGCCTGCATTTCCCGCCGGGAACCTGGGATAGCAGTGGGAATGACAAAGATCTTAGCCACTGCCAGGGGGCAGACATGTAGCACCAAGAGGAAAAACTATCACATAGTAACCAAATAGCTTTTCCCAGAGTGGTGAGTGTGGGGTGGATTGTTCCATTCCTATTAAACTTAAGGGGGGGGAAGGTTGCAGCCCCCAACTGCATTGAAATATATAGTCTGTGTGTACGTATATATAGGTACACACACACACCACACACCCATCCATCCATCTGTAGGGAGAAAATGAAGTAGGGTGATCTTTGATGAGGAGATGCATACCAGTCATTTTGAAGAAGGATATGTATTAAAAAATACTTTGTAGCCTATTCTGAATTGCTGAACAGAAGCTCTGCTGAGTCACAGGCTGAGCAAGGCTGCACAGGATGCTGGACTAGATGGGCCACTGGCCTGATCCAGCAGGCTCTTCTTATGTTCTTATGTTCTTATGTTTACTTTGGAGTAAGCACGATTTAACAGGATAGGGGCAGGGCTAAAAAATGCAAATGCTAATATCTCAGCATTTTCTACAAAGAAGTTTGCTTTTATATTTTGTATTTGTTCAAGGGAGGGAGCGTTTGGTGGATTCAAACTCCTTTATTCCATCCTCCTTGATGGCAGCACACACTCCCATTGCATTCACCACTTAAAACACATACCCTGAGAAAGAATTGAGATGAAGGCTGCTTTGCATTGTTTTCTCAACCAGAAAGTGAGCTAGAATCTCTGGATAAGGGGCAGAGCTGCACGTATTGCTCAAGTGAACATGTGCAGTTTTCTAAACTGCCTAGATTCTGCATATGCAGCAGACAGGCAGACTAAAATTCTTGATTTTCCCAGGGCAACTGTGGTATTCCTCATTGGTGAAGAATAATGGAATGCGGCAGTAGGCTGGTTTCTCACAAATGACTGGGCAGAAACCTGCATCCGCATTTTGCATTGTATCTCTGGATCTACAATGGCTAGAGACGTCTAAAAAAATGAAAGCTGGGAATCCGGACCACTTAATGAGCTAAGTGGACACCAGGTAGCATGGCTAGAATCTGGGTAAAACCCAGCTAACCGGGCAATATGGAAACCCTATCTATTTGGAGCTATCCTTGGGTCTGGTCTGGAAGCTTCAGCTGGTGCAAGATGCTGTGGCCAGACTGTAAGTGGGGCCAGACTTTTGCTAGTACATAACTCCAGTGTTTAAAAACTTGCACTGGCCATCGATACATTACTGGGCCAAGTCTGAGGTTCTTGTATTAATTTACAAGGCCCTTAACAAGTTGGGCCCAAAATATTTAAGGACTGCCTAATTCCTTATATCCCTGCCCAATCATTGAGATCTTTGGGGGGGAATCCCTGTTAGCAGTGCCCTATGGCTCAGATGCATGACTCCAGTCCACCACTTACTGTGCATTCAGTATTATGGGCCCAATTCTGTAAAACTCCCCACTAAGATGAGACAGCCCCCTCCTTGTTGGATTTCAGGCACTTGACAAAAACCTTTCTATTTCAGAAGGCATATTAAGTAAGTTTTCTCGTTTTATTATTGATTTTAATTATGATTAATTTTAATTGATTTTATCTAGAAGCATCCCAAACTATGTACCTGTTCTTTTAGAGAGAGTGCAACCCCACCCAAAACAGGAAAACTCTCCATATCCTGTACCTGAGAATCACCTGTCCCCAAAGTGCTGTATTAAACATAGCTTTAAAACAAATGTTCCATCAGTGCAAGGATTTGTCCTTGGGCAACAGAATGTTCTCCCCCTGCGTACCTCCTAAATCTGTTCTGGGTTTCCCCCTATCCTCCAAAGTAGATTTGGGTATATGATACAACGCATGCATCTAGAGGAGGGAGGAAAATCCCCTTGGGCTAGTTGAAGTTGTTCCACTAGTGCAAGAATTCAGTTAAATGCTGCTCTATTTTGCCAGGTTTCTGCTTCAGCTTATCGACCCTCATGCAGCCCACCTCTATGTCGAAGCACCAGTTAAGAACCAGCACGGCATCTCCTGACTGAGAACTAAGAGAAATAGAGCTGGATGTCATCAGTGTACTGATCATACAGGCGGGACCTGCTTTACGGCGTCTCGCTTTTCAGCGTTGCTCTAATGCGGCTGCTTTCAATTCTGGAAAGTCCCCACTTTAAGGCGCTTGTTCTCCTTTTACGGTGGTTTTTTAGTTGCATGTCATTTTTGAGCGATGCACGCCATTATTTTCAATGGGTTCTGCTTTTCGGCGGTTTCCGCTTTTCAGCAGCAGTCCAGAACGGAACCTGCCGTATAGGTGGGGCCTGCCTGTACTGTATTCTCCTAATGAGCACTTCCAACAGAGGTTGGAATAGCATTGGGCACAGAATAGTGGCATCCCACAGCACAGTTGCCACCGTGCCAACACATAATCATCCAATGTTACTAGTTGAACTCACCCTGTAAATAGGAGTCGAGCACACATAAAACAGTGCCCTCAACCACAGATATGGTCCAGGAGGATACCATAGTCAATAGTATATTGAAAAAATCCTGAAAGTAAGATCAACATGGGTGTACTCCCCTATTCCCTCTTCTGAAGAAGGTCATCTATTAGGGTGACAAAACTGACTCTGTCCCAAATTTGGGCCTGAACCCTGTCTGGAATGAGTCAAGATAATTGGTTTCCTTGAAAAGTGTACATAGCAAAAAAAGAAAAGAAAGAAAAAATTCTGTAGCTAACTGCCACCACCTCCATGAGCACTTTGCTGAGAAAATGGGTATTAGTGACTTAGGTGGTAGTTGTCAAATATCTCAGGAGAGCCTTTTTAAGGAGCAGATGCACTGCTCCCTTCTTCAAGGTGGCAGGCACTGCTCCATTGCATAAAGATGCATTAACCATATCATGAAGCCACCTGGTCTGCTCCCAACGATTAGCTCGAATAAGCCAGGATGGGCAAGACCTGCTGAACGGCTGCAAGTACGATGCCTGAACAGCTGCCAGTACAGTATCTTATTCTCAGGCCTCAATAACTGAAAGTGATTCCATAAACCTGTATAAGACAATTCATGAGACATCTCACCTGGTTCTGTAATAACATCAGCATGCAAGTCAGTATGGAGACCTAGCAAAGTGCCTAGCATAGAGTCATAGCAGGCCTCCAAGGGTTCAAACACATCATTAACTGGGGCACATGTCAATAGCTCTCTCACCAGTTTTAATTCACGAGTACATATGCAAACAAGTTTTAAAAGGCATCCCCCAAATACAAGGAAAAATGGGAACAGGAGGTTCAAGAATGATACCAGAAAATAAGCATAGTTGCAACATATGTGAATATAAGAATCAAAGGAAATATCTGATAGTTTTTCAATCAGGATGAGAAACCTCAGGCCTGGGGACTGAATGTGGCCTTCCAGGCTTCTTTGTCTGGCCCTTGGGATTCTTGTGAGGACACACCACCTCTCGCCAGGCTTTATCAGCCAGGCTTCATATCCTTGAGTGTTTTTGCCTGGCTGGATAATGCTTCCTGCTTGTCTGGATGGAGGATAGAGAGGAATGTGTGTGTGCGCGTAGAAACTAGCCTACAGTAGTAAAGTAACATTTATATGCATTGCTTCACCCACTTTCTGCCTCTGCACCTGCTCACTACTGACATGTGGCCCCTGGAAGGTTGCCCAGAAAGGAATATGGTCATTGGGCTGAAAAAGTTCCCACATCTCTGCTGTAAGGGAATATAGTGTGAAAGAGAGAGAGTGAGTTGTGAGAATTGTCTGCCAAACAGTGGAAACTGGGGGAAGGAGGAGTACTGTCCTTTACTAATTTCTAAGGCTTTGGGTTTGGGATGGGCATTATGTTATGGGCTTCGTTGTGGACTTTCCAATATCTAATGAAGACTGCTTTATTTTGGTCTTCTAATGCTGGTAAACTGTCCCCCTGATAGGTTTTGCTGCTGATTTTGGTTTTGTGTGTTCGGCTATTCTGGTGATGATGTTGTTTTTATGATGATGTGTTCATCATCATTATTGTATTTTTTACTGTTGTATATTGCTTTGGGTTGAGAAGTGGTTTATAAATGTCAGTATAAATCCACTTCCAGATTTCTCTTTGGCGTGCTTGGCTCTTTTTTTACAAACACAAAGCAACTTTTCTTCACTCCACTACCTTCACCAGTTTTGTTTGTAAATTAATTATTGGGTTGTATTCAACATAGCGCTAAACAGATCATTCATTAGCACAAGCATTTTTCCTTGCACAACGGAACATTTCTCCACTCTCTTCTCTCCTCTGTTTTAGGGGCTTCACCAACCCTCCAGAACAGATTTGGGGACGGTGCAGGGCCTGCACTGGAGGGGAGGGGGAAAGTCCTGTTGCACTAGTGCTAATCTTTGGACTAGTGCAAGAACTTAGTTGAATACCTTCCTTTAAATTTATTACCTGCTCTTCCTTCCCAAAGAGAGCCCAGGGGGGCTCACAATAATAAAATTACAGAAAAGCAAAGTGTGCTGATTAACTTCAAATGGTGTTCCCCATTCTGTCATATAGTGGCAAATTCAGAAGTGCAGGGTCTCTTCAAGTTAATCACAGCCATGCCCCCTCACCGTTTTTTTGCTGTGGGGTTGAGAATGTGATCCTTGTTAATGCCTAGGAACCAATAAGCATGAAAGACGAGAGTCTTCTAAGTGGCTGACTTGCTACCTTTCACTCTGATTGGCACCAGTCTGCAGGAGAGGACAAGGAAGCATGTTAGAAGACTCTTCTCAGTGTCTAACACATTTCCCTTTCATGCTGATTGGCTTGTAGGATGCTGGAGACACAGGGACCCTGCTCCCAAAAAAGTAAAGGGTCTAAGACCCCCCAAAACCTTGCACAACTACACCCCTTTCCTCATTTAGTCTGAAAAGTCTCCTGTCTAGTATTGTATGTTACACAACCTCAGTGAATTAGTATTAGGGTAAAAAAGGGTTACAAGTCTTGTCCTCTGCAACTGCTGCTTTGTTGTCTAGGTCTTGTTTGCTTTTGGTGACTTCTGTATGACTCTCTCATTACTCCATCTCCATGGACCTCTTTGTAATTAAGGCAACAATGATAACCTGGCAGTTTCAATCCTGCCCAAGTGAAGGAAGAAAGTATATCTACGGCTGCCCAGCACTTTGATAGGTAGCTTCAGGGCTGAGTAGATGGCACGATATGGGAGAGTCAGGCTAGATTATTTTGGTCTCTTCTGCCTTCAAAGTGAAGGTGTTGACTTCACTTTGGCTAGGTGTTTCCTTATATACAGAGTTGTGTTTTGCCCCAGGTATGGTAAACAAATTAGCTTGATGCTTCCATTACAGTAAATATAGATAAATCTGCTAGCAGTTTCAGAGTTGTAACTTTTAGCATTGGAATTTATTTCTCTCTTCAGTAGTAGTTGATTCGGATATTGGGTTGGGATAGTGGGTGGTTCCTCTGACTGTCTGAATGGTGTGCAACCTGCTCTAAACAGGGTCACACTCCTTCTGAAGGAGAAAGTTCCTAGTTTGAGGATTCTCCTGGATAGGTGTCACTTGAGGTACAGGTGGCCTTGGTGGCGCAGAGTGCCTTCCAACCAGTTAAGCTGATGGTCCAACTACCATCCTATCTGTACAGGGATAACTTGGCTCTAATGAACTATGCTCTGGGAACCTCAATATTGAACTATTGCAATGTACTTTACATGGGGCTGCCTTTGAAAATGGTTTGGAACCTTCAGTTAGTACAGAATGCAGCTGCCCAGCTGTTGACAGATTTGAGGTGAACAATTAAGTATAGTTCTGTTACAGTTACATTGTCTGTCTGCCTAAATATCTTCTGGAATGCCTCTCTCAATGTGAACTTACACAGAGGCTTTGATCTTCATCTGAGGCCCTTCTTTGGGTCACTTTTTTGATGGAGGCTTGGGGGATGATGACAAGGGAAGAGGGCCTTTTCAGTTGTGGCTCCCTGTCTGTGGAACACTCTTCCCAGTGAGGTACACCGGTGCCTTCGCTGACATCTTTTTGGCACCAGGGAAAAACTGGTCTGGGATGATGCTTTTGTTAGTGTCCTGCCAAAGCTTCCTGCTGATGTTATGGGGGTTATTTTGTATATTTTTCTGAACTGCATGTGTTTTTATATGAATATATTAATAACAGTGCTCATCCAAAAAGACAGATTAGGGATGCAATTGGTGTACCGCCCACCCTGCTGCCCAACAGGACGAAGTTTGATGCGGAGGAGTATTCTTTTTTTTTTTTTAATAATTTTTATTCAAATTTTCATAAAACATAGAAAACAAAATCATAAAACATTCAAAGACAAAAAACAAAACAAAACAAAAATGATTAAACAAAAAAATAAAATAAAATAAAATGTTGACTTCCCATTTGTCACATATCAAATCAGTTATAGGTCTACAATATATAACAATCCTGTCTCTTAAATCATATTATAAAATCACTTTCCTCCAGTAGTTATCTTAATTAATCATCAAATCTCATAAACATTACTTTATTCTTTCCACAAAAAGTCAAAGAGAGGTTTCAATTCTTTAAGAAATATATCTATCAATTTTTCTCCAAATAAACATGTCAATTAATCCATCTCGTTAATAATTATAATAATCTTATTGTCATAACCATAGTCCAAATAAACATTTCGATTAATCCATCTCATCAGAATCTGTTAGGTCCAATAATTTCAATAGCCATTATTCCATTATCCCTATTAGTTCCATCTTCCATCTTCAATAGTCCTGTTAAGTCCAGTAATTTCAGTGTCCAATCTTCCATTATCAGTATTCCATAATAATCTTGCTGTTGTAGCCATAGTCATATAATAAGAGTCTGATGGGAATTTCCTCTATCCCAAATATTTTCTTGCCATCCATTCTGAATAAGTTGCTGAAATACTGTTGTAAAGTCATATCTGTGTTCTTCTTTTTTACAAAATGCACTGGCTCATCTCTTAAGAGTTTTTCCATTGTCACATGGTTGCAGTTAATTCCATAGATTTTCTCTATATCAAGCTCCATCACATCATTCCAGTCCAGAAGATTACCCAAGCCATTGATAACTTTATCTCTAATATCTTCATTAATTTCTTCAGAGATAACGTTAAATTCCAAACAGTAGATTTTATTTCTAAAATCCATAAACTCCAGATCTTTTTCCAATTCCACATTTGTTCCAATCTCCAGGGCTTGTATCTTCCCTTTATTTTTTCTTTTCTCATCTCTGATCTCATTCTCCTCTCTCACAGGGTCCCCTATTTCTTTAAGCTCCTGCGTCATTTTGCTCAGTTCAATTTTCAGCTCCTTACTACCCTGTCGCAGGGTTTGTTTCGTTATCTCAATCTCATCCATTATTTTCTGAAACATAATTACTTCCAGATTCTCAGCCACTTTCTTGATTGCCATTTTTAAAACCACGAAAACAAAGCAAAACAAAAATAAAGAAGAACCACTTCTTATTTCAGCAACAATTGGGTTAATATTCCAGGCTTGATGACATCACAGTATAAACAGAGCAACCTGCCTTATCTCTCTTGTGCAAGAATGCAAAACAAATTTAGTTCCCAGCATCAAAACAGTTAGTGGCGTCGTGAAGAAGCAGATTCGTCAAAATAAAATAGACCAAAAAAAGAATAGTCCCAGACAATATAATATTCCTCGGAATAGAAATCAGGAATAGAAATCCCTCTTCTGTTTATTATCTTTAGAATGCACTTCCAGGACAGCTTTTTGTGACAGAAACAGAGATAAGCTGTTAATTTCGTGAATAACAGAGAAGAGCTATATCTCACCCAGAAGTTGTCCAAAGCCGATCAATCTGACAAATCTCCTTTTGCTGCAACAATTTAAACCAAGTAAAAAAAATAATAGAAAGAAGGGTGCTTGCCTGTTAGTCTGTTCTCTCTTTGAAGAAAAGATAAACGTATCGCTTAAGCAGATAGAGCTTGTTAGAAAGTCCGTCCGGCATTGTTGGCTGGACCTTATCTCATAAATTAATGAAATCCAGTCCTCCCAACAAAAACAGGCTTTGAGGTTGATCTCTACGTTTCTCCCTGCCCGGGAGAAATTTCATCAGTCAAAAAAAAAAATGTTCTGACTGATTTATATCTGAATAAGCTTCTTTTGAGGCGGGAGCCCGTCCCAAAAGCAGGCACAAGCGAAGTCACCCTTCCCGGAAGTGCGGAGGAGTATTCTTAATACCAGCTGCTAGTGTTGATGTTTGGGTGTATTTTAACTTGTTAGTTAGTTTGTTTGTTTGTTCGTGTGAATGAGATTGTGTGGATGTGTTTGTGTGCATTTATGTGTATTTTATGTGTTGTTGTGTGAATGTGCCTGTTGTGTTTTAGTATTTTTAAATATGTGCCTGGGAGAGCATATTTTGCATTTAACGGGGAGGCTTTCGGGGGCCCTAATTAGCGTAGTGACGGGTTATGGGAGGTATGGCGCTAGGAGGAGAACGTGCCAGGTAAGGGGAACTTGCCCCAGACAAGTTGTGTCTGTGCCTTGTTCCGGTTCTCCTCAAGGCCACAGAACTGCTGGTTGTTCTATCAGCCAGCCCTTAGATCTCCAGGTGCTGCTTTTGAATGCCAGGTCGGTATATAATAAAACCTCCCTTGTCCACGACTTAATTGTGGATGAGGGTGCCGACCTGGCATGTCTAACCGAGACCTGGGTGGGTGAGCAGGGAGGAGTTGCTCTCTCTCAGCTTCGTCCATCTGGGTATACGGTACAGCACTATGGTAGACCTGAGGGTCGGGGAGGCGGGGTCGCTGTGGTCTATAGGAGTACTTTCTCTCTCACGAGGCATCCTGTCCAGATGGCGACTGGTCTAGAGTGCCTCCACCTTGTGCTGGGTCAAGGAGTCAGACTGGGAATCCTGTTGGTGTACCGCCCACCTTGCTGCCCAACAGCTTCCCTAGCTGAGCTGACAGAGATAGTCTCGGAGGTATTGCTGAGGTCCCCCAAACTTGTGGTGTTGGGGGACATCAACATTCATGCCGAGACTGTTTTATCTGGGGCGGCTCAGGACTTCATGGCCTCCATGACAACCATGGGGCTGTCTCAATTTGTTACTGGCCCAACGCATGTATCGGGTCACACTCTTGATTTGATCTTCGCCACTGGTCATGGAAATGGTGATCTGGAGGTGGGGTGTTTTTCATCTACTCCATTGTCATGGACAGATCACCGCCTGCTGAGTTTTAGACTTACGACGACTCTTTCCCTCTGCAAGGGTGGGGGACCTATTAAGTTGGTCCGCTCTCGGAGGCTTATGGATCCTATTGGTTTTCAGATGGCTCTGGGAGTTTTTCCAGCTGATAGTACTGGCGCTCCTGTCGAGGCCTTGGTCGAACTGTGGAATACGGAGATGGCCCGGGCTATTGACACGATTGCTCCCGCGCGCCCTCTTCGATGCAGAGCTCATACAGCTCCGTGGTATACCCCGGAGCTGAGAGTGATGAAGCAAGAGAGAAGGAGGCTGGAGTGCAGATGGAGACGAACTCCAGACGGATGCAGTTATGCTTTGGTAAGTGCCTCTACTAAGTCGTATATAAAAGCGGTAAGGGCGGCGAAGAAGTTTCACTTCGCTGCCTCTGTCAGGACATCTCTCTGCCACCCTGCAGAGCTTTTTAGGGTTGTACGAGGACTCTTACATTCTGGTCCTCGAGATACTATTGAAACATCTGAAGCTCGCTGTAACGACATCGCAGGGCACTTCCAAAATAAAATCGCATGCATCTGTAGGGACCTAGACTCCGATGTTATGACAGACGAATCCACTGAAGTGTCCAGAACACGGTCTTGTCTTTCATTATTGGATGAGTTTCAGTTGGTGCAGCTTGAGGAAGTGGACAAGGTACTTGGATTGGTGCGGGCGACCACGTCTGCTCTAGATCCTTGTCCATCTTGGCTAGTGAAGGCTAGCAGGACTACTACCACTGGCTGGGCCAAGGAAGTGATAAATGCCTCCTTGAGTGAGGGAGTAGTCCCTAGTAGCCTCAAGGAGGCAGTAGTAAGACCTCTCTTAAAGAAACCTTCCTTAGACCCAGATGACCTGAACAACTATAGACCGGTGGCGAATGTCCCCTTTTTGGGCAAGGTTCTGGAGCGGGTGGTTGCCGGTCAGCTCCAGGTGCTCTTGGATGAGACCGATTATCTGGATCCGTTTCAATCCGGTTTTAGGCCTGGTTTTGGCACTGAAACAGCCTTGGTCGCCCTGTATGATGACCTTTGTCGGGAGAGGGACAGAGGGAGTGTGACTCTGTTGATTCTCCTTGATCTCTCAGCGGCGTTTGATACCATCGACCATGGTATCCTTCTGGGGAGACTCGCGGAGTTGGGAGTTGGAGGCACTGCTTGGCAGTGGTTCCGCTCCTACTTGGCGGATCGTCACCAGAAGGTAGTACTTGGGGAACATTGCTCAACTCCTTGGACTCTCCATTGTGGAGTCCCTCAGGGGTCGGTTTTGTCCCCCATGCTTTTTAACATCTACATGCAGCCTCTGGGTGCCGTCATCAGGAGTTTTGGAGTGCGTTGCCACCAGTACGCTGATGACACGCAGCTCTATTTCTCCTTTTCATCTTCTACAGGTGAGTCTGTGGATGTGCTGAATCACTGCCTGACCGCGATAATGGACTGGATGAGAGCTAATAAACTGAGACTCAATCCAGACAAGACTGAGACACTGTTGGTGAATGCCTTCCCTGCCCAGATGGTGGATGCTTACCCTGTTCTAGATGGGGTTACACTCCCCTTGAAGGAACAGGTTCGTAGTCTTGGGGTTCTTTTCGATCCTTCCTTGTCTCTGGAGGCGCAAGTGGCCACGGTGGCAAGGAATGCATTATACTACCTTCGGTTGGTAGCCCAGCTACGCCCCTATCTGGACAGGGATGACCTCGCCTCAGTTGTTCATGCTCTGGTAACTTCTAGGTTGGATTACTGTAATGCACTCTATGTAGGGCTGCCCTTGAAGACAGTTCGGAAGCTTCAGCTAGTGCAAAATGCAGCAGCCAGACTGCTGACGAGGACCAGCCGGTCAGCGCATATAACACCTGTTCTGGCCCGTTTGCACTGGCTACCTATTTGCTTCCGAGCCAGATTCAAGGTGCTGGTTTTGACCTATAAAGCCTTACACGGCGTGGGACCGCAGTATCTTGTGGAACGCCTCTCCCGCTATGAACCGACCCGGTCACTTCGCTCAGCGTCTAAGGCCCTCCTCCGGGTACGAACCCATCGGGAAGCCTGGAGGACAGTTACTCGATCTAGGGCCTTTTCTGTAGTGGCCCCCGAATTGTGGAATAGCCTCCCCAAAGAAATACGCCTGGCGCCGACGCTTCTATCTTTTCGGCGCCAGTTTAAGACCTGGCTATGCTCCCAGGCATTTTAAAGCGTTTAATGTTACAATTTTAAATCTTTGTTTCAGTTTATTTATTGTGATATTTTGTATTTCTGTACTTTTAATCTTTTGTACACCGCCCAGAGAGCTATTCGCTATGGGCGGTTTAAAAATGAAATAAAATGAAATGAAATGAAACAACCTTCCTGGCCAGAGTGGCTGAGGTGATCCTCTCTCTAGTGCTGAAGGAGCCTGTGGTGTGATCCTACGTGACCAACATCCATGCTAAGGATGCACTGGGTGTGGATCGGGATTTCATGGCCTTCATGGTGACCATGGGAATGTCTCAAATGGTCATTGGCCTGACACACAGAGCAGGACATGCCCTTGACTTGGTCATTGCTCCAGGTGGGTGATCTGGGATTAGACGGTTGGATGTTACCATGTTGTCATGGACAGACCACTTCCTGGTGGTCTTGTAGTGACTACACCTTCCTGCAGGGGTGGGAAACCAGCATGGATGGTTCGCCTTTGGAGTCAGATGGAGTTGTTGTTGTTGTTGTTGTTATGTGCCTTCAAGTTGATTACATCAGCTAGACTGGTGAGAACTAGGGAGAGGGCTTTTTCAGTTGTGGCCCCCACTTTGTGGAATTCCCTCCCAAATGATCTCCGCCATGTTCCCTCTATGATGAGCTTCCGCCAGGCCTTGAAGACCTGGCTCTTCAGGCAGGCTTTTGGGGTGGGTTAGGTTTTATTATTATTGATGAGATTTTTAATATTTTAATGTATTTGTATGTTTTTATTTTGTACGTCGCCCAGAGTGGCTGGACAGCCAGCCAGATGGGCAACTCAGGGCTGTGGAGTCGGAATCGGAGTTGTGGAGTCGGAGTTGGAAGCAATTTTGGGTGGAGTCGGAGTCGGTAGAAATGTACCGACTCCAACTCCGGCTTCAAAATAAATTTTGATTGACAATTTTTTAAAAATATAAATTCAAAATGTCAAAGCAGCTTCCCATGAAGTCAGCTGTAGTTGAGCATTTCACCATAACTCAAGATGGAAAACTTTTTGTGTGTCAGTGTATGACACAGGACCCAGATGAAGACAAATGCTGTGATGCCAAGATCAGCGCATATTCAGGCAGCGATAAAAATGCTCCTATGAGAGCTTCCAATTTAAAAAGACATTTACAGCCCTTTCCAGGGCTGTGGAGTTGGAAGCAATTTTGGGTGGAGTTGGAGTCAGAGTCGAACAGTAGAAAAATAGAGGAGTCAGAGTCGAAGGTTTGGCGTACTGACTCCACAGCCCTGGGGCGACTAATAAATTTAATAAAATAAATAAATAAAATAAATTATGGTGACCCTATGAATCAGTGACCTCCAAGAGCATCTGTCATGAACCACCCTGTTCAGATCTTGTAAGTTCAGGTCTGTGGTTTCCTTCACCCAATTATTTGTCTTTTTCGCACTCCATGGTATGTGCAAAGCTCTCCTCCAACACCACATTTCAAATGAGTTGATTTTTCTCTTATCCGCTTTTTTCACTGTCCAACTTTCACATCCATACATAGAGATCAGGAATACCATAGTCTGAATGATCCTGAGTTTAGTGTTCAGTGATACATCTTTGCATTTGAGGACTTTTTCTAGTTCTCTCATAGCTGCCCTCCCCAGTCCTAGCCTTTTTCTGATTTCTTTACTATTGTCTCCATTTTGGCTAAATACTATGCCGAGGTATAGATAATCCTTTGACAAGTTCAATGTCCTCATTGTCAGCGTTAAAGTTACATAAATCTTCTGTTGTCATTACTTTAGTCTTTTTGATGTACAGTTGTAGTCCTGCTTTTGTGCTTTCCTCTTTAACTTTCATCAGCATTTGTTTCAAATCATTACTGGTTTCTGCTAGTAGTATAGTATTGTCTACATATCTTAAATTATTGATATTTCTCCCTCCAATTTTCACACCTCCTTCATCTTGGTCCAATCCTGCTTTCAGATGGACTCTTATTTATTATTTATTTATTAAACATATATCCTGCCCTTCCTCCCAGAAGGAGCCCAGGGCAACAAACAAAAACACTAAAAGCACTGTAAAGCATATTGAAAACAAAACATCTTTAAAACATATTAACACAAAACATCTTAAAACATTTTTTTTTAAAACAGGCTTAAAAGCATCTTAAAAACCAATTCCAACATAGATGCAGACTGGGATAAGGTTTCTACTTAAAAAGCTTGTTGAAAGGGGAAGGTGTTCATTAGGTACCAAAAAGATAATGGAGATGCTGCCTGTCTAATATTTAAAGGGAGGGAATTCCAAAGCGTTGGTGTCATAACACTAAAGGTCTGTTTCCTATGTTGTGTGGAACAGACCTCCTAATAAAATGGTATCAGCAGGAGGCCCCCATCTGCAGAGCGCAGTGACGGGTACAGAAAGGGTAAGATAATCTTTCAGGTATCCTGGTCCCATGATGCATAACCTCTGAATGGATTTCTGATGGTTCTGGCTTTTTTCCCAATGGATAGAGCAAGTGATCTTGTTGAGGCTCTTGTTTTTCTGTGGAAGAGCAATATGACTAGCACCATCAACACAGTCACTCCCAAGGGTCCTGTGCTGTGGAAATTGCATTGTTCCCTGGTATTCTTGGGAGCTGCAGTTAAAGTGGGCTGGATGAGGACTCGAGTGCAAGTGGTGGAAATCTTGCTCTGAAGCTATTTGCATGTGTTGGGACAAATAATTGTGGCTACCACGTGGCGGTGAGGACAGCAAAGAGCTGGGCAAAATTCAAAGTGATGTTGATAGGCTGCAGCATTGGGCTGAAAACAACAGAGTGAACTTTAACAGGGGTTAAGTGCTAAGTTCTACACCTAGAAAAAAGAAACCAAATGCACAGTTATAAGACAGAGGATACTTAGCTCAGCAATACTACATGTGAGAAGGATCTTGGAATTGTTGGTTCATATTCAGCTTGTGATAAACAACAGTACAATGTGGCTGCAAAAAAGGCAAATGCTATTTTAGGCTACATTAACTGAAGTATAGCTTCCAAATCTCATGAAGACTTAGCTCCCCTGTATGGCACTGATTAAGCCTCATATTGAGTAATGCGTCCAGTTCTGGACACCACACTTTAAGATGGATGCAGACAAACTGGAATGGGTTCATACAAGGGCAACAGGGATGATCAGGAGACTGGAAACAAAGCCCTATGAGGAGAGACTGAAAGAACTGGGCATGTTTAGCCTTCAGAAGAGAAGATTGAGGGGAGATATGTTAGCACTCTTCAAGTACCTGAAAGATTGTCACATTGAGGAGAGCCAGGATCTTTTCTTGGTCATCCCAGAGTGCAGGACACGGAATAATGGGCTCAATTTACAGAAAGCCAGATTTCAGCTGAACATCAGGAAAAACTTCCTAACTATTAGAACGGTACAACAACGGAACTAATTCCCTAGGGAGGTGGCTGGCTCTCCACCACTGGAGGCATTCAAGAGGCAGCTGGATAGCCACCTGTTGGGTATTTTATTTATTTATTTATTATTTGATTTATATCCCCCCCTTCCTCCCAGCAGGAGCCCAGGGTGGCAAACAGAAGCTCTAAAACCACTTTAAAACATCATAAAAACAGACCTTAAAATACATTAAACAAAACGTTAAAAACATTAAAAAATGTTTTAAATTGGATTCCTGCAGGGGGTTGGTCTTGATGGCCTTATAGGCTGCTTCCAACTCTACTGTTCTATGATTCTATAATTCTGTGTGATCTGGAGAGTCATTATCCTGGACTTGGGGGATGGACTGCTGGAGCACAGTGAACAGTTGCGAGACACTCCAAGGATAAAGTTGTTTCTGCATAGTGACTCAGATGCTGATATCACAGCAAATCCGGTTGAGGTATCAATTGCTATGTCTGGCCAAGTGTTATGGGATAATTTCTGGTCAATGTGGTCGGATGTTGTAGACAGGATATTTCAGTGATGTGTTTGACCGCATGCCCTCTGGACCTTTGTGCTACCTGGCTGGTGGGATGTACAGGTGGGTCCAGGGTGTTGTAAACACATCGTTGTGTGATGGTGTGGTGCTAGTGACCTGTAAAGGGGTGGTTGTACAGCTGATCCTTAAAAAACCCAGTCTGGAACCAATGGTGTTATAAATATTTAAATAAAATAAATATTGACTCTCAAAAATAAGAAAAATGGGAGACCTGATCATCATAGATGTCTTACATCACATGAAGCTTAGCCCTTGTTATTCATGAAACCCTTGCTTGAAATGGATTTTGCTTGAATACAGCTCATTCCGTTAGTGATACAGTGTTTTAAATCTAAATTCAGACTTGGACCCTGATCTTAAAGATGTAGTTTTGTCTCATGTATTCACTGTGAGTTACTTTCAAATCATGTAGTTTTACTCAGAAGTAAGTCCCATAGAGTTTAACATGTTTATTCCATTCTCAGTGTGCATAGGATTGCAACTTTACAGCACAGCTTTACAGGACTGCAACTCTACAGCACAATCCTGTACATGTCTACTCGAAGTCTCATTGATTTCATTCTTTCATTCTCATTGATTTGATTGGGACTTTCTCCCATGTAAGAGGATATAGGATTGCAGCTTTAATATTTGTGTTTTTTCACCCCACTAAATTAAAAATTAAAAGGTCTTGCTCCAGCTGAAGAACAAAAATGATATAATCAAATTTTATACCCTCTGGTGGTTTTCTATTTGCAGTACATGTATGTATGATAATTTAAAATAGGCTTGCACAGTAAAGTGTTTCCATAGCAGCAGTAGGCGGGACATTTCTCCTGAATTTTGATTTTTGTGGAAGGGAGATGGTTCCTTGTCAGTTTCCCCCCAATGCAGTACTCCCCTCCCAATATTTAGGTCAAGCAAAGAAACGTCAGCTACTGGTACGAATTCTAAGCTAAGCATTCTGGAGAGCCTTTTATTTGCAGCAGATGAGACTTCTTTGTGCCTGACAGCAGAAGCCGCAGCAATATCTTTGTCTGCTTTAATAAGATTTGAAGATATTTGACCAGTGAGAATTAAGACAATTTCTTTAACAGTATTATGTTTCAAACTATTTGTATTAATAGCATTTGAGAGATCATTCTCTTTGAGAGAGGGTTATACTGTGAGGTGTGGCTCTTGCTGAAACCTTCATAGGATTTTTAGCAGTCAGTAAGCAAGCTTACAATACAGTGGTTGATGGAGTTTCATCAAAATAGATACTGGCTGCTGGACTTGGTGAAGAAGACAATGCTTGCGAAGCAAAGGAATATATTCTGTTAATAGATCAGTTAATGAGAAATGCAAGTTGCATTGTATTTGGAATGGGTTGCACTACTAGTGTGATTTTATTTAAAGGTATTCGTACAGTTATTGAGAGAAACTGTTCATATATTTGCAAATATCAAGGAGAAAATAATGCACTGGAATATACAGCACATCGTTTGATAAAAGAAGACTCTGGAATATTGATCCATTCATTACTGGTAAATGTTGGCTTGTTTTACTAAGATTTTTAAATTGTCCAACACATACTGAACACAATACTGTTATGCCTTTATTAGCACTCTCAATGTACTTTGGAATATATACATCATTTTAAATGCTACTATTCTTGTTTTGTTGAAAGTAATATTTGTAGAGCATTGAGTGGTATCTATGTACGTATCCTTATACATAATTATAGAAAGCTATCTGCTGTTGTACAAATGTCCAAAGCATATGTTTGGATATACTGGTATTACTAATTATGATTAGGAACAGAAGACATAAAGAGAATGAAAAAGGTATTCATCTTGACTGTATAGTATATTTAATGTGGGTTTCCTGGAAATATGAACTAAATGCATAGAAAAAGAAGACAGTAAGTCGGAGCTGGTTTTTAATTTATATCCAGGTGTTTTGTAGGTAGATGTTACTGATATTATTCAAAAAGCTGCTTAGTAAATAGGTGCCGCCCATCTAGTGGTGCTTTTTGGCATCAATGTCCTAGTACCCGATAGAGTGCTTAGCAGTCCATTTAGTAACTATATATGGTAAGCTTTCACTTGAACCGTTTTTTGGAATTCCTTCAAGCTGAATATAGTACTCTGATTCCTATTTGTGTATAGTATGGCTGTTGACAGTACCTGTATTTTAGACTGAAGAGGAGTATTGTTTAGTACAAGCTTTACCAGGGCCCTTCTAATTCAGAGAATGTGTTCTTCATTAAGGCTACAATCCTGTACATGCTTCCGTGGGTGAAAATCTCATTGAACTCAATAGGACGGACTTCTGAATAGATATGCAAATGGATTGCACTGCTAAGTTTTGTTGTAGTTAATGAGAGCCAGTTCTTTCATAATTTTTTGTAGAATTGAACTTTGTCCCACATGTTCTAATGAAATCAGAAATGATCAAGAGAATATGAGCAAGCAAATTTCCTGAAAAAAATCTGAAAATAAGATGATTAATGAACCTGACTCTTATATAACCATCAAATGTTAAAAGAAAAACTTTAATTGTAGAATCTTTCTAATCAGCCTTTTAAAAATATTATTGTGCTATTTATATATTAAAGTAGCTAGATGCCTTAGATAAATGGTAATCTTAAATCTGACATATTCAAAAATTTTAAGAAGGTGTGTTCATTTGACATGATTAAGCAGCGGAATAACTCATTGGCTTAATTATGAAGACACCTCACTTTGAAAATAGATTAAGCTACTGAATTTCTGTAATCATTACTACATCAGCAGATGTCATTTTTTATTTGTGTGAAAGCTTTGAAATGAAATATTGGCTACAAATACTTGCATATTTAAGCATGAAGATTATTGGGTGCTCTTCTGACTAAGGCCACTGTAATGAATTTTATTTATTATCACTTGAATGTAAGCAAATACAATATTTGTGTAGGATCAAGGACAGAAACTCCCTGCTGTTCTAGAGAATAAATTAGTAGGGGTGAATAGTAGAGCTGGTTTGTACTTATAAATTTATACTCAATGGTCTTGTGAACACTAGTTAGTTATTTTCAATGGGCCTGCAACAAAATGTAGCCATGTGTAATGTTCCTGTTTATGGTTCCAGCTATCTGTGTCTCCTTCCAGGCTATTCCCCTCCTACCCCCATATTTCTTTTCCCCCTTCCAGCAGCCACTCTATGAACATAAGAACATAAGAACATAAGAAGAGCCTGCTGGATCAGGCCAGTGGCCCATCTAGTCCAGCATCCTGTTCTCACAGTGGCCAACCAGGTGCCTGGGGGAAGCCCGCAAGCAGGACCCGAGTGCAAGAACACTCTCCCCTCCTGAGGCTTCCGGCAACTGGTTTTCAGAAGCATGCTGCCTCTGACTAGGGTGGCAGAGCACAGCCATCATGGCTAGTAGCCATTGATAGCCCTGTCCTCCATGAATTTGTCTAATCTTCTTTTAAAGCCATCCAAGCTGGTGGCCATTACTGCATCTTGTGGGAGCAAATTCCATAGTTTAACTATGCGCTGAGTAAAGAAGTACTTCCTTTTGTCTGTCCTGAATCTTCCAACATTCAGCTTCTTTGAATGTCCACGAGTTCTAGTATTATGAGAGAGGGAGAAGAACTTTTCTCTATCCACTTTCTCAATGCCATGCATAATTTTATACACTTCTATCATGTCTCCTCTGACCCGCCTTTTCTCTAAACTAAAAAGCCCCAAATGCTGCAACCTTTCCTCGTAAGGGAGTCGCTCCATCCCCTTGATCATTCTGGTTGCCCTCTTCTGAACCTTTTCCAACTCTATAATATCCTTTTTGAGATGAGGCGACCAGAACTGTACACAGTATTCCAAATGCGGCCGCACCATAGATTTATACAACGGCATTATGATATCGGCTGTTTTATTTTCAATACCTTTCCTAATTATCGCTAGCATGGAATTTGCCTTTTTCACAGCTGCCGCACACTGGGTTGACATTTTCATCGTGCTGTCCACTACAACCCCGAGGTCTCTCTCCTGGTCGGTCACCGCCAGTTCAGACCCCATGAGCGTATATGTGAAATTCAGATTTTTTGCTCCAATATGCATAATTTTACACTTGTTTATATTGAATTGCATTTGCCATTTTTCCGCCCATTCACCTAGTTTGGAGAGGTCTTTTTGGAGTTCTTCGCAATCCCTTTTTGTTTTAACAACCCTGAACAATTTAGTGTCGTCAGCAAACTTGACCACTTCACTGCTCACTCCTAATTCTAGGTCATTCATGAACAAGTTGAAAAGTACAGGTCCCAATACCGATCCTTGAGGGACTCCACTTTCTACAGCCCTCCATTGGAAGAACTGTCCGTTTATTCCTACTCTCTGCTTTCTGCTTCTTAACCAATTCCTTATCCACAAGAGGACCTCTCCTCTTATTCCATGACTGCTAAGCTTCCTCAGAAGCCTTTGGTGAGGTACCTTGTCAAATGCTTTTTGAAAGTCTAAGTACACTATGTCCACTGGATCACCTCTATCTATATGCTTGTTGACACTCTCAAAGAATTGTAATAGGTTACTGAGACAGGACTTTCCCTTGCAGAAGCCATGCTGGCTCTGCTTCAGCAAGGCTTGTTCTTCTATGTGCTTGGTTAATCTAGCTTTAATAATACTTTCTACCAGTTTTCCAGGGACAGAAGTTAAGCTAACTGGCCTGTAATTTCCGGGATCCCCTCTGGATCCCTTTTTGAAGATTGGCGTTACATTTGCCACTTTCCAGTCCTCAGGCACGGAGGAGGACCCGAGGGACAAGTTACATATTTTAGTTAGCAGATCAGCAATTTCACCTTTGAGTTCTTTGAGAACTCTCGGGTGGGTGCCTCTATGGCCACTGAGCATGCTAATGCCTCATTTATGTGTTTTGGGGATATCTGCCCACATGCTTCGTTCATTAGGAGAGGCCCTGTTACATGTCCTGCCCTATGAGATGGAGAGGACAGTGATGTGAGATTGGGTTTTCTCTGTAGCAGCACTTAGATGGTGTAATTCACTTGTTGGGTGTGTGCTAATCTTCACTTTGTGTGTCCAGGTGACAGGCTTACTTTTAGGAGACTTTTTAGGGTGCTCCTATTTTTTTAATATATCTTGGGGCTGAGCTTCATTTCTCTGCTACTGCTGTTGGATTTGTTGTTTGTTGCTGGCTTTGTTTAATATTTGATTTGTAAACTACTATGAGAATCTTCATAGTATGGCCATATGTATGTTTTTAGAACCCGCCTTATTCTTGTGAATTTAATTTGTTTTTAAAAAAATTAATACTGAATTTTAGAACTTCTGTAACCCACACTGGGACTTTCTGGTGAAGGGCGGACAGTGCTGATACAAGCAAAAGACACAAGATATAGATTATCCAATAAATGTTTTTTGTTGACCTTTATCCCATCTGTTGCTTTTTGGAACCCTACTACTCTACTTGGGCAATATCATCACTATACTGGTGACACCAAGCCCTATTGTTCCTGCTTCATGTATATATTAACTTATTTTGGATAATTACTTTCCCTGTCAATAGGAAGACTTGCCTGGAAACTAAAGCCCCATTCTGGCCACTGGCAACTTTTAGACATCCCTCTGGTTTCTGTAGTTTTCCCAAGTAATTTCGACTTATCTCCAAACCTGATAAGGGGTATCATTATTTTCCTCTCATTGCGCATCAGTGGAATTGTGTAATACACATGGTCTTAGCTGCGCTCTATACTGTGTCTGCAATTCTGAAGTTACTAGATTCCTCTTTGTGTAAAGTTTTTTTAAAATAATGGTTCACTTTCTCTTATATGCTCTTCTAAGATTTTGTGTCGTGAAGGAATAGAACGCCTGGCAATTTACCATATGCAAATACAAATGTGCCTAGTTCGGGGGGGGGAGGGCAGTCTTGCTTGTGACAGCTTTTGATGCCAGAGTGCACTTCAGTGTTCTGAGCTATTTCCTTCTTCAAAAATGTGAATTATCCTGGATCATTGTGCCTCAGCATTTGACACATCTTTGAGGATAGTATTGCTTAGATGTTGTTCCAAGGAGTCCAATTATTTTTCCAGTGTCTCGGGAAAGAGTGATGTAAAGATATCATTAGATAACTAAAGGTTTGGTTCCCCAGGGCATGGCACCAAGTAGCGTAGCTGTGAACCATCCCACTAGCTGATGGGATGAAGTATTGGTTTAAAGCAGCCTTCCCTCTTACTTCTGTAGAATGCTCTTTGGTCTTCATTTTCCTTCAGATCCACAGCCTGATCAATGGCCCTTCAATAGTGGGGGTTTTATCCTGACAATGTGACAGCAATTTTAATGGTTCACAGGTGGAGGCCAATGGTAAGGTAATTGTGTCCTCCATAGGACAATTTCCTTCATCTGTGTAAACTGGGAGCTTCTGCAGCACAGGGGATGAATACTTATGCAAGCAACAGGTTTCACTTTATGTTTCTTACAAACATTTCCCAACATAAAACCAATGACACCTTACAATAATTGATTTTGAGTTTCAGTGTTTCAAAATAACATATATAGAACAAAATTACAATGTACCATTTGTAATTCAGTAATATGAGCGCATTGGTCAGGTGTCTGATTACTTTTGCAAGGCATTGTATCTCTTGTCCTTATATTTGGGCAATATAAACTGTTGTCATTAAGTTCATAATTTCTACAGTGAAAGGTAGATTAATTAAATGTGTATATATTAATAAATGTCTGCATTTAATATTTTAATCATTATTCTATAAAACTTTCAAGATTGCCCAGAACTAGAAGCTTTTTTTAAAACATCACAACAGAAAATGTCTCTGTCGTGATTTATGGCTGAGCTATTTTGGTTATAAATAATAGTGTTCTTGTAGAGATTTTAGTAGGCAAATATGAACAAAGTCTGATTTATAGCTCTTCAGTACAATAAATGTGTTTCTGTATTTTAAACTGGGTTAATGCTAATTACATGTTCCCAATACAATACCAATACAAGTGGAGACTCCCAATACAAGTGGAGACTAGTGAAAATTCAGATTTTTTTGGTATATTTTACTATTTGTATCCATTCTCCATTTACAGTATTAGCACATAACATTCAAAAATGCACACACAGCATTCACTCGTTCACACATTGTCTAACAGTCAAATATCTATTGTGATACTGGTGTATGTCTCTTTTCTGCACACCTTGCCATCAAAGATAACATCTGTTTCTAGACATAGCATGCTGTAATGTGTGTGTAAATTGAATAGTAGGTATGTTCATAAGCAGTGTATAGCACCCTGACAGTTGAACCGGGCAGGACCTTCAGTATATCAAAGTCAGAACTCTTACAATGGTTTGGAAGTAGGGTTACCAGAAAAAGGTATTACAGAAAAGGGGTTACCTTTTTCATCTGGAGACTCCAGTTTTGGGGGTCCCCCTCTGGGTCTCCTGGTGAGTCACCTTAATCTCTGGACTTTCAGCTTTCACAATAAGAAATAAATCCCTTTAAAATCCAATAACCATAAAAACAAGTATAAACAGTTGCAAAACAGCTTAAAGCGGCATGATTGTGAATTTTGGGTTGCTTGAATATAGTTGGTTATCACTTGAGGTTGCAGTTCTGTTCCTGTTTGAGTAAGCCGCACTGAATACATTGGGCCTTGCTTCTGAATAAATAAATGTAGGATTGTACTATAAATATCTTTACAGGTTGTGTGAATAACAAATATATTTGATAGTCATGCTTATACAAATATTTCTTCATTTTTCATATTTTTGGTTTTTGGTTAGGAATCCTGACTGGTTGTGAGATGCTTAGTTTTCTGCCTTACTAATAGGAATCTTCTTGTGGTTGGTATGGTATTGCATTTAAGAAATCATCACTGTCTTTTGTTCTTCTTTTTCTATTTGCATTTCATTTACCTTTATCCTCATTCTCTTTTATCCATAGAAGCAACAACAGTAGTTTCATGCGCTCTGCTCAACCTTAAACCCACTGATGATGCACCTTGTTGTTTGCTTCTTGCCCAGTAGTGGTAAAAGAGAATTCACATATTTGGAAGTGGAGCTGCAATTGTTGTTCCCAAGCTGCTGCCTATGAAGGTAGACCAAATCATGTCTACTGAGATGCAAGTCCTATTGAGTTCTATGGGGCTTAGTCCCTTAGTAAGTGTGTTTAGAACTGTAGCTCTTCGGGCATCCATTTTTACTCCTGAGTGCTCTCATCTAACATCTCCACAACACTAGGCTCCTTTCTTCCTACAATGCCTTCTGGTGCCTGGCCTGGCCTGGCCTGGTGGCACTTGAACCCTTTTTGCCAGAAGCAAGTTGGCTAGATTAAATGTTCCCTACCCAGGTTCCATCTTTTAGCTAAGATTTCTATCTTAATTTCCAATCAGATAAATGTTTTCATATGAATTGTATGTGCCAAGCAATTGTGGTTGTTGCTTAAAATATTATGCTTAATGACATCACTTGGACCCGCCCCATGACATCACTTGGACCCACCCTGTGACATCACTTGGGCCTGCCCCCAAAATCTCAGGGTTTGGGATGCTTCTGACCTGGCAACCCTATTTGGAAGTCTACATATTATCTACATGAGATAGCAGGGAGCCATTGTTTGTTCAGTTCTCACCACAGTTGTAGCTAAGGTTTGTTCTTGCTCTTATACCTCTTGGTTTGTCTGGAGGATACAAAATCATGAGCTTGGGTACAAACAACATTTCTTTGCAATTACACTGTTCTCATGGCTCAGAGCAAAACCAAAATAGTTTTGGGGCATGTGCAAAGTTCCAGCAGAACGAAATCTCTTGGTATCATTTCCGCTTGTACAACCTGAGGTTGTGGACAAACTGTTTGGAGGATTGAGGCCTGCTCTCTTCTCCATGCCAGTGAGGCAGTAGTGAGGCCTCTCTTAAAGGAGCCAAGACCCATTGATTTGGGATAATTACCATCCAGTTTCCAGTATTTCACCTAGGACAAGGTAGTGGAGCATGTGATGGCTATTCAACTGTAGGCAGTGTTGGGGGAATACTAATTATTTAAATCCTTTCCAGTCTGGTTTTGGGCCTGGTTTTGGTCACCTTGGTGACCTTACACTGGGGAAATGGATACAGAAAATGCAAGCCAGTTGGTTTTCCTGGGCCTCTCAGCAGCTTTCAATACCACTGCCTATGGAACCCTTCTGGACTTCTTGTCAGGGTTTGGTCTGAGAGATACAATGTTATGTTAATTCTGGTCCTTCCTAGAAAATCCAGCTCTGGAGGTGGTGTGGAGTGACTTCTGTTCCACCCCATGACCATTGATTTAAAGAGTATCTTAAGGTTCTATGCTTTTTAACATCTACATGCAAGCACCGGGAGAAGTCATTCAGAGATTTTGGCTGATGTGATGACACTTGAGGTGGTGTCTAATTTTTATTTCACTGGGCCTAGTCTGAGTATGACTAACATTGGATGTCACCCTATGTATTTTATATACCCTCTGTATTTTTTTAATATTAGTTTGGTGTTGAGAATTACCTTGTAAGGATAGTTATTCAATAAATAAGCAATTTGTTGGCATTCTGTTGCTCCTGAATTTCCTAGTTTCAATAGGTTATTGCCTATTAATTCTGCTCACTGGGTTTTTGTTTTATAGATTTTTCTCTCCTAGTTATTATGCTTTATGTTTGTATGTTTATTTTAGCTGCCTTCATTGGTTCATATTTTGAATGGGAAAGTTAGGATATAAATGCTTTAAATAAATAACCCTGCAACTTTCTGTTTAAGGTTAAACATTGTTTCTAAGTCACTGTGGCTGCTTCTCGTAGAACTCACCACTGACAATAGCTTTAGACAGTGTGATTTCCTTTTATTATTCATCCAAATAATCCTTGTATAGAAATATGACATCACATTTTATCTTGGATTTTGCTCCCCATATTTTTTCTGCACCTTACTGTTAAATGATAAACATTAACCTGCTACTAAACGTTAAGTGATAAATGTAACCACTATCAGTCACTGATAAATGTAACCTGCTTCTGTGACTAAATACATTCGTCTTTGATGTTTTAAAACATAAATTTAGAAGCATACATTTTAGGTGGTGTTTAGTATTTAGTATTACCATAAAGAACTCCACGTAGTTTATAGGTTTGTGCTGAACTTTTCAGATGAAAATTAAGGCTGTTGCCCAGAACTTAATTCCTGATGACTGGTGTTTTTTAAACAAGTGGAAATTCTAACAGTTTGTGTAGATACATGTTTATACGAAGAAGTGGCTAACAGCCAAGTCTTAAAACAATCAGTAATGTTAGAATCTGAAAGCAAACTAATCCCCCCCCCCCATAAAACTCCTCAGTGTGGTGCAGAGGCCTTAAATTTGTAATGGAAAAATTGCTAGTTTACTAGTGAAGTACCTGTCAATTTAATGAACTGTGTCAGGGAAGCCAGACTTTCTCCATCCCCAAACACAGATCAGCTTGTTCCTTTCAGGCAGTTTTGGCATCAAAACTAAAAGGGAACCCACAGAGGATAGAGAAATTATCTGATGCTTTTTATTTTAAAATATTCCAGACCAGCGGTATTCCATGGAAAGCATCTTTTAAAACAAGCTAAAAAGGAAGTTCAGGAGGGTGTGGTGGACTGTGATGTTCATCATTACTGACATAACTAAGAATATTCAGCAAACGTTCCCCTCCCCACACCCACATGCAGAATAGCAATGGGAGTACTATTGGGGAGAACATATTACATTCAACAAGAATTGGTAGAATGGCGAAATAATGTTTTTGCCTGTTTAACTGCAGTCTAGAAAGAGATCTTATTTTTCAACCCTGGACTTTCTCCAAATCCAAGTGATCTAGTAATTTGTATATATTCTTTTTTTAGAAATGGTAATATTAAAGACATTTCTATAATACAAACTATTTTCAGATTTGGAAAAAGTGCATATGTCTGCAACTGACATTTCTTGTCAGTTTGAGAAATGAAATCTAGACATGAAAACTTTCCTAAGTAAATTTTGATTAGGCAGTTAGTAATAAATTGTATGGACTCTTTACTTGAAAAGTACTATTCACCTTTATTCTGTTTTGAAAATTAGTTCATAGGAAATGGGCTGCTACCTACTTCAAACTTAGATTTGTTTCTAAAGGAAGAAAGTGATTAAAAAGGGGAAGGGATTCTAAAGTATTATTTATATGTAAAATGAATGTGTCAAGAATCTTATTTTATTTAACAACATTTTTATACTGTTTTATTTATTTATTTTCTTATTTTATTTATATCCCACCCTTCCTTCCAGCAGGAACCCAGGGCGACAAACAGAAACACTAAAAACACTTTAAAACATCATAAAAAGACCTTAAAATACATTAAAACAATACAATGTTAAAAACATTTTTAAAAAAACTTTAAAAACATCTTTTTTAAAAAGGGTTAAAGATATTAAAAGACATATTAAAAGCAATTCTAACACACACAGACTGGGATAGGTCTCGACTCAAAAGGCTTGTTGGAAGAGGAAAGTCTTCAAAAGGCACCGAAAAGATAGCAGAGATGACGCCTGCCTAATATTTAAGGGGAGGGAATTCCACAGGGTAGGCGCCACCACACTAAAGGTCCATTTCCTATATTGTACAGAACAAACCTCCTGCTAAGATGGTATCTGCAGGAGGCCCTCACCTGCAGAGTGCAGTGATCGACTGGGTATATAAGGGGTAAGACGGTCTTTCAGGTATCCTGGTCCCGAGCTGTATAGGGCTTTGTACACCAAAACTAGAACCTTGAACTTGCCCCATTAACAAATGGGCAGCCAGTGCAGTTCTTTCAGCAGTGGGGTGACATGTTGGCGATACCCTGCCCCAGTGAGCAGTCCCGCCGCTGCATTTTGCACTAGCTGCAGCTTCTGGACCAACCTCAAGGGCAGCCCCACATAGAGCACATTACAGTGATCCAGCCTAGAGGTTACCAGTGTGTGGACAACAGTGGTCAGGCTATCCCGGTCCAGAAACTGCTGCAGCTATCTTATCAGCCAAAGCTGGTAAAAGGCACTCCTAGCCACTGAGGTCACCTGGGCCTCTAGTGACAAAGATGGATCCAGAAACACCCCAGACTACGGACCTGCTCTTTGAGAGGGAGTACAACCCCATCCAAAGCAGGCAACTGACCAATTATCCGAACTCGGGAACCACCAACCCACAGGACCTCCATCTTGCTGGATTCAGACTGAGTTCGTTGGCCCTCATCCAGCCCACCACCAAGTCCAAGCACCGGTCCAGGGCTTGCACAGCCTCTCCCGATTCAGATGTTATGGAGAAATAGAACTGGGTGTCATCAGCATACTGCTGACACCTCACCCCTAATCTCCTGATGACTGCTCCTAAGGGCTTCATATAGATGTTAAACAGCATGGAGGACAAGATGGTACCCTGCAGCACTCCACAGCACAACTGCTAGGAGGCCGAAAGACAATCACCCAATGCAATTCTTTGACAGCAACCCTGGAGATAGGATCGGAACCACTGTAAAACAGTTCATCCAATACCCAGCTCACCAAGTTGGCCCAGAAGGATACCATTGTCAATGGTATCAAAAGCCGCTGACAGATCAAGTAAGAATAACAGGGTCGCACTCCCCCTGTCCTCCCGATAAAGGTCATCCATCAGGGCAACCAAGGCCCATTCAGTCCCATAACCAGGCCTGAACCCAGACTGGGATGGGTCAAGATAATCTGTTTCATCCCAGAGTACTTGCAATTGCTGTGCCACAACCCCCTCAATCACCTTCCGTAAAAAGGGAGTATTTGCAACCGGTCGGTAGTTGTCATAAACCAATGGGTCCAGGGTGGGCTTTTTCAGGAGTGGTTGGATCACCGCCTCTTTCAAGGCGCCCAACGATGCATTGACCACACTCTGGATCCACTCGGTGAAACCCCCTAGGCAAGCTTTAATAAACCAAGAAGGGCAAGGGTCGAGAGGACATGTTGCAAGCACCTTGTCCACGTCATCAGGCCGCGTCAACTGAAACTGTTCCCAAGAAGTTGCAGCAAACTTTGCAGTGGACACCTCATTGGGGACTATAGTAGATATGAAGGGGGCATCAAGACTGCTACGGAGGCGAGCAACTTTACCCTCAAAGTGCCTTTGAAACAATTCACAGTGGGCCTCCGAAGGGTCTAAAACTCCATTTCCTGGAGTTGATGTCGACAGACTCCTGACAATATGGAAAAGCTCCACCAGACGGCTACTTGAGGATGCGATGGAGGCAGAGAAGTGGGCATTCTTCGCTGCCCTCACCGCCACACAGTAGGCACGGTTATGATGTTTTACTTGTGCCCGATCAGCCTCACAGCCCGTCTTTCGCCACTTGCGCTCTAGCCATCGTCCAGCCTCTTTCATTGCCCTTAGCTCACTGGTGTACCAAGGTGCAGACCGGGCTCCACAATGCCGGAGAGGGCACTTGGGGGCAACCGTGTCAAGAGCCTGACGCGCGTCACTGTTCCACAGCATGACAAGGGCTTCAACAGGGTCACCTGCTCTATCTACTGGAACTTTCCCAGGGCATTCAGGAATCCAGTGGATTCCATTAGGCTCTGAGGGCGGACCATCTTAATCTGTCCACCACCCCTGCAGGGAAGGATCGGAGCCATAAGTCTGAACTTCACCAGGAAGTGATCTGACCATGACAATGGGGTGACATCCACCTCCCCATCTCCAGACCACCCCTTCCTCCATCTGGAGCAAATACCAAGTCGAGGGTGTGCCCTGCCCTATGCGTCGGGCCAGAGACAACTTGAGACAACCCCATGGTTGTCATGGAGGCCATGAAGTCCTGAGCCAGAACACTAGAGGCAGCCTCAGCATGGACATTGAAATCACCCAGCACTATCGTTCTGGGCTCCTCCAACACCACAGCTGAGACGGCCTCCGCCAGCTCAGTCAGAGAAGCTGCCGGGCAGCAGGGTGGACGGTACACCAGCAGTAACCCTAGTTTACTGTCTTCTCGGGCCAACACCAGGTGCAGGCCCTCACAGCCAGCTCCAAGACAGAGTGGTTTCCTTGTGACAGAGATGGAAGTTCTGTAGACCGCAGCAACTCCTTCCCCCCGTCCCTGTAGCCTGTGCTGGTGTTGCACTGAGTATCCAGGTGGGCAAAGCTGGGTCAGATCAACTTCTCCCAGCTCACCCACCCAGGTCTCAGTAATGCACACCAAATTGGCGCCTTCATCCACAATCAAATCATGGATGAGAGTGGTCTTATTGTGTACCGATCTGATGTTAAACAACACACAGGCCAGTGGGCTTGATTGTAAAAAAAGTCTCTAAGCAGTTTACAAAAAATGTTAAAATTATTGACAAAACAGTTAAAAAGAAGAAATTAAATTTTTAAAACATTTTTAAAACAATTAAAATCAACAGACCTAAAACGATTAAAGCACATGAACATCTATGTGTCTGGATAGGCTTGCTCAGATCTTCTTTTGTGACTGTCCTCACTGGTATGGAGTACCATCACCTCTTTTTTTTGCTGCCCATAGGAGCCATTTTGTGCTTGCACCCATAGCACTTTTATCAAGATATGAGTACTGTCACTTCATTTTTTAACCAAAAATGACTGGGCTTGACTAAACAAAAAAAGTTTTAAGCGATTTTATAAGAGCTTATTTTTATCCATTGGCTGCTTTTTAACTGCTGGAGCTCTCAAAAGCAATTTACAATTAAAATACACAAATATAAAACAGCAGCAGCAGAAATTCGTCCTAATACTTCAAAGACCTAGCAAAACAAAATTGGCTGCTCTTTTAGAAATAGCAGTGGAGTAGGCATAGTGAATCTCCCTGCAGGTGGAATTCTGTGGTGATAAAAAGAAAAAGATTGCTTCTAACAGACAGTAATATTTCCTTTGATAATTGTTACACACAGGCTGCTTTCACATGCCACACTAAACCATAGTTTAGTGCAAGATGAACTATCAGGAAAGAGTTGCAGCAAGCTATGGACTTGCATGCTCTCTCCTCTCCTCCTACACAGCTGGAAGGAGAAGATTCTGCTTTTGATTAACCTCAGCTTGTCATGACATCTGGATCAGGAACTGTGATTAATCATAACAATGGTTTTAAATTGGCTTGTTTTAAAACTAATTATGGTAACTGTTTATCAGTCCAAACCACATGCAAAAATGGGACTAAATAGAATTGGAAGCCATGCAGGACATGTGGTGGGGACAGTGCACAAGCCTAAGTCTTGCTCCTGCTTTTTCACTTTTCATGGTTTAGAGTGACTTGCAAACGCAGTCATAAAATTTAACATCTCTCTATCAGGTCTGCTGCAAATAGAAATGCCTGTCTCAAAATATTTATGAAATTGCCACATAGGTGTGAGGTGGGTAACCTCAGTCATGGGGGCCAAATGCAGCCCCTCTAGCTTCTCTGTCTAGCCCTCAGGACTCTTTCTATACCACCACCCCTCTCTCCAGGCCATGCCCCTTCCCCAGCTCTGCTTCACACTGTCCTTGAATATTTTTCCTTGGCTGGAATGTGTCCTTGAATTCTGGCAGTGCCTTTTGCTTGCAGGATGGAGCATACTGGTATGTGAACATATATAGAAACTCACCCACCAGACCAGGAGCGTATGTAGAAAAATCATGCCCCATAGCAAAATTAGTGAAAAGAATGTGCAGTTGGGTTTTTCTTTTTTTAATAAATTTTATTTTCAAAATAAACAAAATATAAACATAACCAATAAAATAAACATAACCAATAAAATAAACTTTGCTTGTAAAGATTACATTTTGATTATCCATAGTGAATTATTAACGCAATTTTAATTAATGCATTAATACTGTTCCTTTTCCTTTCCTTTCCTGCAGGATTTTGAATATCATTCCTATCCTTTCATTTATTGGACCATTTAATAATCATGCCATATCCATGTGTATGCCATTGGCCGGGAGATCCTTATATCTTGTAAATTTATCTAATTGATAAAATCATACCATACTGAAATGAAATTAGTCCCTTTACTTTGTTCTCTTGCTCTCTTTAAATTGTCTGTTAATTTTTCGAGTACAGCTATATCCCAAACTATTTTATACCAAGAATCTGTATTTGCTCCTTTAAGATCTTTCAAAGATTGTACAGTAGTAATCCTTGCTGCTGTTAACAAAGAACTTACCAACTTCTTATTTTTAATATCAAGATCTTCATTTAGCAATAAATTCAATATTGCTAATTGTGGTGTCCATGTAATTTTTTGTTGGGTTATCTGTTCAATCTCCTTAATCACAGATACCCAACATCTGTGAATTTTTTACACTCCCACCACATATGTGTATACCTACCAATTCTTTGACCCCCCCTCCAGCATGTTGAAGATGTTCCTGAATTCATCAATGCTATTTTTGTAGGTGTCAGATACTACTGATATATGATTTTCAAAAACAATTCTCTGTGTTTAGCTGCTATTGTTCACTGTGGTGGTTTATTCCATTGTGTTACCCACTCTTCACTATATATTTCAATGCCAAGTTCCCTTTCCCACCACAATTTTAATTCTGATGTATTTCCGCCTATGTAATCAACCAAGATTTTATATGTATTGGATGTCAGGCCATTTGAATCCTCTGCCTATGCTAATATTAATTTCTCAAATCTGGTAAATCTGTGTGTTGCAGCTTCTTTTATTTCTGGATTATATATTTTTTTATTTGTTCCCATAATAACCACAGGAATGGGATTTCTTGCAGTTGATTTTTTAACTTACATTCTCCAATGGGCATTCCATTCTGATAAAAATCACAGAGATGATATAATCCCTTGGCACACCAGCCTTCAACATCATACGTGTGATTTTTATTGACAAACATAGGGTCAGGGCTGGCGTAACATCCTAAGCAAGGTAAGCATGGCAGAAGGGCGCAGTGCTTGAGGGGCACCAAAGGCGCCTGGCTGCTCCAATTTCCTTTGCCCGACTTGCACAGCGCGAGAGCGAAACTTCTCTGAAAGGGAGTGCACCCGCGAGCAGTGGCCAAGCTGCCCCAAAGGCTTGACAATAGGCTGCCTCCTTCCCCGGCAGGACTGGAAGGGCTCCACCAGAGCGGGCCGCCCGGCTCTCCCATGGCACCCAAAGGATGCCCCCATGGGGTGACTCCTTTCGCCTGCCGAGCCCCTGCCTTTGAACAAGCGCTCAAAGTGCGCTGGCAGCAGCCACACCGCCCGCTCCTTGCCATTGCCTGCCTCCCGCGCTCACGTGCCTTGAGGGGGCTATCAGAGAGGCTGCCCTGGCCCTCCCTCCACCCCTCGACAGCTCCAGGCAGAGTTGGCGGTGGCTCCACGAGGCCTGCTGTCCTTCTCCAGCAAGCGCTGTCGGCGAACAGGCAGGAAGGTACGCACCATGGGCCAGGGGGAGAGTGCTGGATTCTTGAGCAGGTAAGAAGACAGACGCTCCTGTCTCTCTATCCCGGAGGAAACCCCGGGGCACTTTACCTCAGAGAAACTACTTCAGAGTAAGAGTGAGAGGCAGCTCCGTGGTAGTTTGTTGTGCTTGGGGTTGTGTGCTCCGGGAGAAAACAACAGGCCGCCCCGCCCCAAGTCAGCTGCACTTTGCCATTCTCTGCCTCCCAGGAGGGTTTCTCTGAGAGGGGGGGAGATTTTTGTCGCTCAGTTGGAGAAATCCTGGCTTCTGTTCAGCATGACTATGAGCATGGACAGAGGGCATGAGCATGGACAGAGGGCCCCCACCTCAGTACTGACGGGCAGTAACTATATTAAGGTGGGATTAAAGAGGGATGAGTGGCTACAGCTCAGTGTGGGGCTGTCAGGTAGACATTCAGGAGGTGCAGCTTTACCCTGCCTGGCCATGCAGAGATGGGGAAGCCTGCTTCTGTTGGATTTCTGACAGCCCTGCAGGTGTGAAGAGCGCAGGAGCCCTCCCACCAATCTGATGCCCACATTCTGTGATCTTGCCTGCCACCTCAATGGTGGTTCCTGAGACCTCCCCCATGAATCTGCCAGCTCTAAGCAGGGCCCCCTCTCCCCACTGGCTGGAATGGGGTGAGCCCCGCACAGCAGGCAGGGTCGGATTATCCATTAGGCTTAGTAGGCTGAAGCCTAGGGGCCTGGAGCTGTGGGGGGCCCGCGATCCGCGGAAGCAGGACAGGAGCCGCGGATCGCGGGACAAGAGCTTCCAAACTGCCCACCATCCCCCCGGTTCACTTACCTTTTTCTCCGCTGTTTTTTGCAGTTTGCCATCAATCAAGATGGCGACCAAGGTTTCCCTAAGGGGCTGAAACCTCTGCCACCATCTTGGTTGATGGCACACATGCATGTTACATGCGAGCATTGCTGCCATCAACCAAGATGGTGGCAGAGGCTTCAGCCCCTTAGGGAAACCTCGGCTGCCATCTTGATTGATGGCAAACCTGTGCGCGCAGCCGCAAAAAAAGTGGAAAGGTAGGTGAAGCGGGGGGGATGGGATGGGACAGGACGGTGGGCGGCTCAGAATCAGCCTAGGGGCCCTCCTCAACTTAATCCGGCCCTGACCGCAGGTGGCTGCTTTGGGTTACCAACTTTCCTGGCTGGGCCATCCTCTTCTGCCTTCTAAATTAGCCAGCTGAAATAGACTGAATACAACCACGAAAACACTCTTCCTGTCTTTCTTTCCTTGTTAGGATAATCTTTGTCTGCTAGATTTTCGCCTGTTAGAGCCAAAAAGCTGGCATCTCATCTCTGTGCATGTGCCTGTTTGAGAGAGAAAAATCTTACAGGGGTGCAGACTTGGTAGTTGTGAAGTGCTGGAGGGACTCCTGTTAGAAAAAACATCTTTTTTAGAAGTCAGGCTATAAATGCATTAGAATAAATTGATAAAACCAATAAATTCACATGCACTCCCAGCAGCTTGGAAACTCAGCGGTTGGCATAGTTTCAACTGAAAAATGAACAGAAAAAATTATAAAAGGTAAGGGTGCTGATTGATAATTTGCAGGGGGGTGCCGAACACTCCAGCACCGGCCCTGCATAGGATGGTATGCCAAGGGAATTAGAGGATATATTGTAGGGAGTAAAACCTTTACCTTTTCCTTCCAGGCCTTTCATACTGGAAAGCATTCACTACAGTGACCAAAGATACCCTTCTTGCTTTAAACTCACTAGGAACACAAGACACAATCCCAGACATAGTATGTCATAAATTGGAAGCATTCATTTGCCAGGTCTATCAGCCAAGAACCGGGATAACTACTCTTGCAAAGTTACATTGGTCCATGTTTTCTAGGAAACAGACAAATTGGGAAAAATTACCACCTACACGAAGTGCTTTTATACCTGCAATGAAGAGGGTTAGCTACCAAGCTATGATTTGGAACTAAGATGACCAACCACGCCCAACAATTCCATCTCCTGTTGAACATGATATAACCCTTTTTTTTTACTAACCTGCTGCTGTCAAGTTTTAGGCTGAGGTCAAGAGACTAATACCTCCTGCTGACCCAGTATGAAACCATTGCTGTAGTACAGTGGTTCCCAAACTTCCTCCCTCCTTGGACTTCTTGAAAGTTGCTGTGGGTCTTGGTGGACCACTTCGTGGTTTTTCTGCCTGTTGTAGCAATTGCAATGCACTTTTGGTGCTGGATGATTTTTAAAAAGGATTTTTACAGACATATTGCAGATCATCTGACTGAAGCTCATGGACCGCTGATGTGGACCACAGTTTGGGAACCTCTGCTGTAGTAGCTTCATCAGAGGCTCGTTGACTGGTTTAACTTGTAGGAGGATTGTTCTGGGAGGAAGGGGAGGTGAAGTTGTCTACTATTTCTGTCTCTGGATGAGAAGAGAAGGTGTGAGAGGGAGAGAGCAAGTAGGTGGTGTGGTAGGGTTATTTGTGACTTCCCCTTCCCTCTTCCTGTTGTACACATGGTCTGCTTCTTGAGTGGGGATTTCTCTTATTGAAGTTAAGAAGCGAACTCGTAATTCTCCGTATCCTCTCTGGATCTGAATGTAGCATTCCTTTGTTGTAGCACTTCTTTGTTACTTATGTGAGAATAGCTTACTGTTTACATTTATAGGGTAGGCTGGGGATTGAACTGGAAGAATGCTCTTTCTTGCTAATGTTCTGTTTCAGTTGACTCTACAGTCACATGGCAATGCTTTCTTGAAAAACTGACTGGGCTCTACTGACCCAGGCTTACTGTGTATATTTATAGGGCCACTGTCAGATTCTCATTAAACAGTTCTACTCCCTATTGCTCCCTGCCTCCTGCTTGCTCAGGCTGATTTCTTGTATTTTTATATCACCTCAGTTTGTCTCACACTCTTCAACCTATTTGACTAGGTGTTCAGGCTATATTTGCTTTTGAATATCTTGCCATCCAGTCAGTGATGGCTCTTGAGTCGGGGAGACAGTGCTATTATCACACTGGTGATGTTTTGCTTGCTGGGAGGGGGTAGGGTGGGACAAAAATGGAAACGAGGTTGGAGGTGCTCCGAGTTGGTGATGGTGGCCCTGTGGGTGCACACATACTTGCAAAGCCATCCCAGAACTTTCCTGACCTCACCACTGTCTTGTCCCTCCCCATCCTGGTGAGCACAGTGCCATCAGTGGGAGGTCATCACTGTCTCCATGGCACCCCCCAGCCACTGCTGCATTCTATGGTAACCTTGTGGCTGCCCAGAGCCTTTTCTGAAAGGCATGTATTGCCCATATCCTGTTCAAAAGTTGGCCACTCCAAAGCTTCCATAAGACTTTATTCTGAAAAGTATTTTAGAGACATAAACATCTGTAGGTGCTACAGAGCTGCCACATTGAAGAATTATTTTTTCTTTTCATGGTATTGGGAAAACTTGTTAATTTCTTACCAAGATTAGTGTTCACTGAAACAGCACTGACTTGTAATTTAATTTTACTGTTGGAATTAAATATTTTGAAAATCTGCTGACCTGGAAGATTTTAAACTGCAAGATTTGCAAACTTTATTTTATGGGAAATATTGTTTTGTTTCCTAACACTGAAATGGATCCGCCTCCTCTTCTCCCACACTCTTATTCTTCCCCCTCCCAAGAGGTTGGCCTTCATCTGTCATGCATTCCCACCATAACTTGACTCAGACTGCTGCTAAGTAGTACAAGTACTTTGTTCTCTTTGTAGCTTGAGGGTGGAAGAAGCTTTCATTTCCCCTGGATCACCGGTATGCTCCTGCTGGAAGATAAAATTGCTGAAGTTTACATACAACAACAACGAAAACAACTGTGTTAAACCTTTTGTTTAAAAATGTTGGCAAGAACAAATAGTAAAAATATAAAAAAGGAACTTGTGATAGAGTCTCCACAAAAGTCCGTGGATGCAGCAGGTTCTGAGGCAGAAGTGGACAGTCCAGGTGAAGTTTTGGTAAGGTACTCCTGAAATGTTTCTAGTTAGGAATCCTTATTTGCTTGTAAAGTTTCTTAATTTTCATCAGAGTAGACAAGTACATCTTCTAATGTTCACTGTTCTTTTGCTATCTGCTACCGTGTGATTTTCAGTGGCTATATTCTGTAGGATCCATTTTTTCTCTGTTTATAGTTGGTAAAAATACTTCCCAGTTTCTCTTTTCTCTTTCTCTAAATACCTACCTAATATTTAATTAATAAAAGAAATCTAAACTGAAAACTCCTATTCCTTTGATATTTTAAATAATGTGATGAAGCAAATGTTCTGCTGTCTCCAGTTTATTTTTAATGTAAAGTACATTTCAAATACTTCAGTGTTTTGAAAGTACAGATATATAGCTACTTTTATTATCTTGCTGTGCTCTCCTTAAAATAAGTCCTTTTAATATGTTAAGACTGAGAAGTTTAGCTGTCTTTATGAGCTGAATATCTTCTGGTGCGAGGTGGGGGGGGGAGAAGAGAGACATACAATGCATTTTTCTGAGCAATGAAAATATTCTGCTCTTTGTGGCTGATGAGGTTCTGTGTTCAACAGGCAACCTGTATAATCCAAGCCGTTTGTACAAGAAGTTTCTGGGTGTACTCTTCCTGCAAAATCAATATGAATTTTGTCATGAATTGCTTTCATTTGTATTTTGTGGGGTGGAGAAGGGGGGATTTTTTTGCCTTAATAGCTCATGAGTCGACACCAAAGGAAGTACGATGAACTTTATTGTGTGTGAGGTCCACCAACACAGTGCACTCAGATATTAGTTCTTCCAGCTGTTTGGCGAGACATTGACTAGAACATTGTGTTAAAAGATCACAGCTGCAAGTGAGCAATTGTTACAATTGGCAGGCAGTCATCATTAGATCTAGGTATATCGCTTATAAATAGCTAATATCTTTTGGACAGTTTTGAAACAAGCATGTTCTCCATGGAGAAATAAAATAAACATGAAAAATATACTAGAAAGAGATTCAGATTGATTTATTGAAAACAATGAGCAGTATGGTAGATTTCTGTCTGCTTCTGTTTTGATTATCCTTCCTACAACATCCATGTGGATTATGCATTTGGATGCATTATATTTTTCTAAGTGTTTGGGAGGGGCAGTGGAGGATGAATGAGGGGGAATGTTATGTCTTAATAGCTCATGAGTTGATACCAAAGAAAGTGTGTACTGGTAACAAAACTGAATGGAGAAGCGAGCCACACCCCTTCTTTGGTGAAGCTACTAATCATTGGGTGTGTATTGTAAATAGTGCCCAAGTTTTCTTTGTCTCAGACCTTCTTTTGGAAAGCTCATTAACTTCCTTATTTAGATCTGTCTTATTTTATCAGCAAACAGAATGTTTAAACTTAACTTCTGCATGCTAATAATTGAAGCTGTTTTGTACATTTCAAACAACGAGGTGAGAGGTGAGATAAAGCACTCATTACTTCACATTTGTTGCGTAACAATGAAGTGGAAAGCCTGTAGAGTCTACAGTGTAGATAGATGCACCAGTTACATATGATGGTTGTGCATCTAGATCATGGGGGAGATGCCAGAGTTCCTGTTGTAAAAAGAAGTGCTTTTGGTTTTCTACCTGGTTCTGGAAAGACATAATATTTAGCATGGCTTGTCAAAGATTACATGTCATTTCAGAATGGTTTGCAGTGGTTAAAGGTTGACCACAAACCAGGATATGAAGCCATTGTTTGAAGTGTATTTCTATTAACCATGATTCAACATGATGTCCCTGTTCACACATAGTCATACACCATGATATTGTGTATTCAGGCTAGAATGAGCCTGAGCAAGCCTTGGGCTCATATACTCTACCATCCCTAACCATGCGGCTGAGAGAAAGACTCCTGCAGCATTGAATATCACCTTTTAAAAAAATCCTGTCTTGTTATGTATGAACAAAAAATTGTGATTTAATAGGCAGCTTCTGTTGTAAACTGGCAGTTTCTAATCTATAAAAATTGAACAAAATAAAATAATAAATAATAAAAATAAACAAACAAGTTTCAAAATGTGGGTTCATTCTAGCTTGCGCACATAGCATTGTAACTAATACTAGTCCTACTCAGAGTAGACCCATTGAAATGAATATATATGGCTAATTAAGATCTATTAATTTCAATGGGTCTACTCCGAATAGAGGTTAGTTGAATATGACCCATAGTGCTAAACCATGGGCTGGAGCAGTCCTTGTTTATAATATAAAAAGCCACTCCATTATAGTTGATATTAAAAAGTAATTGTGGGTTTAAGATGTAAAGTTGAGTAGTGTTCTTTCTCGGCGTTTTTCTAGAAAAAATATCATCTCTAACAATGATTTAGCAGGTTTTTTAAATTTTTGCCTTTTAGTAAGCATAAATGTAGTAAGACTATTTGGTGAAACAAGTAGTGTTTCATTTAAATATGACAATTTATTCTTAATTTTAACTTCCTCAGTATGCTTGTTTTTCTGTACACCTCTGGCTGCAATCCTTCAATCAGTTGTCTTTCCCTAAATTCTATCAAAATCATTTGGTAGAGCTGATGTTACCTGAGGTGTCATTGGTCAAGGGTTGAACCCATAGGTTAAAAAAACTTGTTTTAGTTCATGTTCAGTATTTTTTAAGTTCTTCATTCCCATTATTATTCAGACACAAACTTTAAAAAGGGAGGTTAGATAAGTGATTTGCAATGCTTGGAACTGATTCATGTGTATTTCAGGGCTACAGTGCTCAAAGTACTAACCCTTCCCCACATCATTTTTCCCCCAGTTTAAGGGCCCCTTCCAAGCTGCTGTTAGCTGCAGGGCGTGGGTGAAAGAGTTTCAGAGTACTTGTTTTCATTCCTCTGCAGCTAAAAGAAACTTGGAGGAGGACTTCTTTCCTTGTACTGTGGTGTGGTGCTATTTCAACTTGCTGCTCCTCATAATTGCTTTTAAATATATAATCCAATCATTGATCTTCTGTGTTGCATCTAATATGATTCTAAGTATCTCACATGACTGTGGCAGCATTTGGACTACTTCTACTGTTTTTAACCTGTTGCCTTATATTCATTGTGTTTCTGATTTCAGCTTCATATGCTGATTTTAGCAATCCAATCTGGTAGTAGAATAGTGACTTGTAAGCTTTATAGTTAAAGACAGAAATATTGTGGAGATAGTGGAGAACTAATTATTGCATCAGATATCACCTCTCAAAAGAAATAATGTTTTATAGTTTATTTCATATCTAATTCTTCCCAAATAAGAGTTTTTAAACTCATGATGGTGGGGTTGCACATTTTACACATCATTCCAGAACCCAAAGTAGGCTTGGATAAGTCATGTACCAAAATATTTCATTTTCTTCTACCTTTGCCTCATTTCACACTTTTCTTGAAGAAGGGAGAGGAGAATATTCCAGAAATGATGCGTGTAGCATCCAAGATTTTTGCAGCAGGGGTGATTTGTCTTTAATGCTGTAACTAAAAGGAATATTCACTAACAGGCAAAAAACCTCACGGTTTAAGAATGTATCTATGTAAATGTACTGCCTTCAAGTCGATTCCGACTTATGGCGACCCTCTGAACAGGGTTTTCATGAGGCTGAGAGGCAGTGACTGGCCCAAGGTCACCCAGTGAGCTTCATGGCTATGTGGAGATTCGAACCCTGGTCTCCCAGGTCATAGTCCAACACCTTAACCACTACACCACTATACCCAACAGATATTTCTGTCAAACTTTAAAAAGCAGGGAAATTGGGCAGCTATAGTGAATGCACCAGGGAAGCAGGAGACCTAACCTCCTCTCTGAGATATTGTATTGTATTTGTAAAAATGCAAACACAATTTGGGTTGGTCTTTCACAGAGAGGAGGCCAGGTCTCCTGCTCCCCTGGTGCATTCACTATAGCTGCCCAATTTCCCTGCTTGTTAAAGTTTGATAGAAATACCTGTTGGCTATTGGTACATTTTTAATCTGGAAGGTAAGAAATGGGATCCTGTGCAAGTTAGCTGAGAATGGATTGATCATTTGCATTCTTATTGAGTTCAATGGTATTTATTGTCCTGCAGTCATGCGTAGGCTAGGTGAAACTGACCACAGGGGATGGGGAGGGGGGAAGGAGGAAGAGCAGAGGGGAGGAGGGCAATGGAAGCGGGAAGGAGGAGGGCAGGTTTGATCATTTGCATGCTTACTGAGTTCAGTGGGATTTACTCCCATGCAATCATGCCTAGGATAGGTAAAACTGACCATGGGGGAGAGGAGGACATGAGGGAGGGAGGGCTGGAGTGGACTGGGGAGGAGGAAGAAGGAAGAGGGGAGGGGAAGAAGAAGGGGAAAGGAAGGGAGGGGAGAGGAGAAGGCAGGTCTGATCATTTGCATGCTTATTGAGTTCAGTGGGATTTACTCATGTGCAGTCATGCTTAAGATAGGTAACACTGACCATGGGGAGGAGGAGGGGGAGGGGAGGGGAAGGAGGATGGGGAAAAGAGGGGATTGGGAGGGGGAGGGGGAAGGAAGGGGCAAGAGGAAGGTGATAGGAGGGAGGAGGAGGGGAGGACAGGTTTGATTATTTGCATGCTTTTTCAGTTCAGTGGGATTTACTCCTATGCAATCATGTTCAGGATAGGTGAAATTGAACTGGGGCAGGGAGGGGGAGGGGAGGAGATTGGGTGTGTGGGCACAGAGCAGAGGGGAAGCCCCTTTCCTTTCCAAAAGGAAAACATTGTGAACAGTGTCATTCTTTTTCGGCGTTTTCCGCACCTTTTTATTCTACAGCAGACACATGTAGTCACCCACCCAAATTTAAACCAAAGCTGTCACCTGCCATATCCACACCAGACCTTTATTCCACTTTAGACAGTCATGGCTTCAAAGAATCCTTGGAAGTGTAGGTAGTGAAGGGTGCTGAGAGTTGCTAGGAGAGGCCCTATTCCCCTCACAGAGCTTCAAACAGAGTGGCTGACTGTTAAACCACACTGGCCACTGGAGCTCTGTCAGGGGAATAGGAGTCTCCTAACAACTCTCAGCACCCTTCACAAACTACACTTCCAAGGATTCTTTGGGGGAAGCCATGACTGTCTAAAGTGAAATAAAGGTCTGGTGTGGGTGTGACCCCCTGATTAGCCAAGCCAAGCAGCTGGGAGTCTGGCTTTTAGAACACTGACGGTTCTTACTGAGCATGCCCAGGCTTATCATTGACTTCAATGCTAAATTTCATAAATTAATTAAAGTTCAGCTAGGCATTTTTTTAACTTTTAAACTGCAGAAGATGAAGGTCAGAGTATGGGGGCAAGGTCAGTAATTGGATTCCAGGTACTCTGCGAACATGGCTGATTTTTAATTAATTTCAACAAATTATGAGAACTCTGACAGAAAAAAGTCCAAAAGGGGTCTGTTTTTTCCTCTCTTTTTATACTTTGAACTCTTGATTCTCTCTGACTCTTTTGTGTATCGCCATGAAAATTTAGAAGGTTGTTAAGCAAGCGTTTCTGAGTTCAGGGCTATATGTTTTCTAAGGTTTTGTTTTTAAATGAGCTTATGGGAAGCATCAGAATGGCATGTGGGTATTTTCAATTTAACATTGCGGAATGTGAAAAATCTATGCTGGCTATAGTATACAGCCACTTTTGTTGCTGTATAATATCTGCTTCTTTCTCACTTCTTGCTGTTCTCACTCCTTTCTCCAAGTTCCATACCTCATTCCCTGGATTACCTTTTTTTATTTAATCCACATTACAGTAGCAGTGCTAATGCTTTTGCCACATTCGACCCACACAATATATAAATTCTGTACTGTTTGTATGGAATAAAGTAGTAAGGAAGGAGCAGTAGTGTAGACTTTACTGAGACCTTTAGGACGTTACTTCACATGAAGGGATCCCAATTTCCCCAAAGAAGGTACATTTCAAGGTATTTGGTGAGCATTAACCTAGCTAAAAAAAGACTGTAAGAAAGTAGCACAGTGCAGAGTTAAGAACTGGATGTGGGGTTTTTTGTTTGTTTTTCTTCTGTTTCCTTATTTCCTTGGTTTGGGATGTTAATAATAATAATAATAAAAAAAATTTATTTTTGAGTCGCCTATCTGGCCGAATTACACCAACAGGATAAAATACAATATAAAACCAATACAACGCACTCAATAATTAAACCAACCACCACTCTTATATTTAATCAACAACATTAAAAGCTAACCCACCCCAGAGCTCCCGTAGGCCTGCCTGAACAGCCAGGTCTTCAAGGCTTGGCGGAAATCTATCAAGGATGGGGCATGGCGAAGATCGAAAGGAAGGGAATTCCAGAGGGTGTGGGCCACAATTGAAAATGCCCTCTCTCTGGTCTGCACCAGTCTAGCTGTTTTAACTGGTGGGACCGAGAGAAGGTCTTGTGTGGCTGATCTTGTCAGGCGGCATGATTGGTGATGCTGGAGGTGCTCCTTCAGATAAACTGGGCCGAAATCGTATAGGGCTTTAAAGGTCAACACCAGCACCTTGAATTGGGCCCGGTAAACAACTGGTAACCAGTGTAGATCCACTAACACCGGAGTGATATGATCATGGCGACGGCTGTTCTTAATCAAACGTGCCGCCGCATTCTGTATCAGCTGTAATTTCCGGACCGTTTCAAGGGCAACCCCACGTAGAGTGCATTACAGTAGTCTAAACGAGAGGAGACCAGGGCATGTATCACCCGTGGGAGAAGATGGGCAGGAAGGTAGGGTTGCAGCTTCTGCATCAGATGGAGTTGATACCAGGCTGCCCGGCTCACTGCTGAGACTTGAGCCACCATGGACAGCTGGGAGTCAAGAACAACCCCCAGGTTGCGGACCTGGTCCTTCAGGGGTAATCTTACCCCATTAAATACCAGGTCTATATCTCCCAACCTTCTCTTATCTCCCACGAGCAACACCTCGGTCTTGTCGGGATTTAGTTTCAGCCTATTCCTTCCCATCCATCCACTTACGGATTCCAGGCACTTGGACATGGTATCCACAGCCAACTCTGGTGAGGACTTAAACGAGAGATAGAGCTGAGTATCATCCGCATATTGGTGACACTGCAGCCCAAATCTCCTGATGATGGCCCCCAGCGGCTTTACATAGATGTTGAATAGCGTGGGGGAGAGGATAGAACCCTGTGGCACTCCACAATTGAGAGGCCAAGGGTCTGAAACCTCATCTCCCAATGCCACCCGTTGGTGCCTGTCTGAAAGATAGGAGCGGAGCCACCGTAAAACAGTGCCCCCTATTCCTAATCCCTCCAGGCGGTCTAAAAGGATCCCGTGGTTGACGGTATCGAAAGCCGCTGAGAGATCCAGGAGGACGAGGAAGGTGTATTCTCCCCTATCCAACGCCCTCCTCATATCATCCACCAGGGCGACCAAGGCTGTTTCAGTTCCATGTCCAGTCCTGAAACCCGATTGGAATGGGTCCAGATAATCTGCTTCATCCAAGTGTGTCTGTAACTGTACTATAGGCTAATTTTTGATGTTTTCTATGTCAAAAGTGGATGTAAGTTAAGTTTTCCCATAATTTATTCCCACTTCGTAAAGTGGCACAGGAAGAGATATGCAAGGGGAAGGCATGATAGTTTTTTGTTTTTTTAAAAAAATGTCAGTGGGGTAGCCTTTTTCAGCAAAAACCAAAACAACAAAAAGTCTTTTGGTACCTTAAAACGCTAACAACTATATTATGGTTTAACCTTAGGAGGACTCAAGTCTACTTCATTAGTTGTGTGAAATGTTACAATAAATTTTAGGTATTTGTATGCATGATTAGGGGATGGATTGTCAACAGTGACGTCAGAAGGAAGTGAAATACAGAAAAATACAGGTGGTGATCACTACCTTGTTAACAGTGGCCATACACAAAAAATTGTTGATATCACAGTCATCTTGAGATTGATAAGCCAATTAACACATGTAGTGTGATAGACATATCCATTGTGCTGATTCAATCCACAAGTGATAGTAGAAGTGCTGAACTGCTAGCATAACAGATGCAGAGGGAATGACACTTTCCAGGGGGGAATGTTTTCCCACCCTTGCTGTCTGGTTTATTAATTTTCAGTGGGCCCCTCTCCTGTGCTACAAATACATCTGTCCACCTTGTAGACAAAGATGTCACATGGTATTTATAGTTCTGAATACATTTAGAGAGGGAATTAACAGGAAAATTGTGTTTCAAAATTTGGTGGTTTAGAGGGAAGAAGTTATATCCTAGTATCTTGAGGCATAGTAAAATAGCAGAAATAATCAGTTTAGAGGTAGTATTGTCTGTAGTATTTCCCGTTAGATGAAGGTATATAGAATGGAAAATATCTGTAAGAGAACACAGGAGACTCTGCTTTCCTGGAAAGTTTGTCAGTGTAAATAATGCCAAAGTCAATATGTTGTCCTCGTATTCTTTTGTTAGGAATGATGAAATATCCTTCCTGTCACTGGGGATGTGAACTTCTATAAAACATATCTGAAAATTCTCTTAAATGAAATGAATGTTGTTAGGGCTATGCAAAGGTATCCAAAACATTAGTCTTGAGAGTAACATGCAATCTTAACAAGGGTCTTATAGAAATTCTTCAGCTCCTTCAAGGAAATATATGCCCAGCTCTGTTGCTGGGGTTGGTAGATTTTCATGTATTAGGAGTGGAATAGAGAAAATAGAATAATGTCATTTATAAGCAAATATTATCTGGATCCGGCCAAAAGACAATCTAGCCCAGAATCCTGTTCTTACACTGGCCAGCCAGATGCCTATGGAAAGCCCACAACCAGGACTTGAATGTATTAGCATTGTCCCCATACCAGCAACTGGTATTCAGGGACATAGTGTCTCAGACAGCGAAACTAGAACATAGCCATTATGGCTAGTAGGCACTATAGGATTGTTTTATTTATTTGTTTATTTAGAGTATTTGTAAACTGCTAAACATTACAAAACACCATAGTGGTGTACAACAACAATAAAAACACTACAGATAAAAATAGTTCTTCAAAGAGAATCAGATACTGCCCATAAGTCAACTCATCTTTCCTGGAATAGGAGAGTTTTGGCATTTGACAAAATGTGTACAGTGATGGAGCCTGTCTAATTTCATGTACAGTGTGTTCCTCAAAGCAGGTACTACTGTGCTGAAAGACTTAGTTCAAGCCATGAAATGAACCTCTGACACATGCAGCACCACAAGGAGAGCCCCTGTAGATGAATACAGTGAATGGGCAGGTATATGGGGTATGGTGATCTGTCATACTCCCAAGTTGTTTAAGGCTTTATATGCTAACAGTAAAGCCTTAAATTTGGCCCAGTAGCATATTGGCAGTTTTATAGCACAGGTGTTATCTGTGGATGGATGGCAACACTAGCCACAAATTGTGCCACCACATCCTGCCCCACATAGAGCACATTGCAATAATCCAGTCATGAGGTTATTAATGCATGGACTGCTGCAGCCAAACTTGCCATGCCCCAGGAATGGTTGTAGCTGGCACACTAGCTGAAAGTAAAAAAAAGCATTTGTAGCCCCTGAGGCCACTTGAGCCTCGAGTGATGATGATGGATCAAAGAGTACTCCTAGTCTATGTACCTGTTCCTTCAGAGGGAGTGTAACCCCATCCAGAAGAGATAACTGCCCTGTATCCAGGACAGTAGAACCATTCACCCACAGGGCCTCCTTTTTACCAGGATTCAACTTCAGTCTATTGATAGTTTAGTAACATTTTGGGAGAATACACTTTGAAATAGGTTGTTTTCTTATGCACCTATATGCAGCTGCAAGATGAAGAGAGGAAATAATCCTATTTTGTTGGAGCAACACATATCAATAAAAACATCAGAAAGTATGATTCATCATGAACCTTAGCTTTTGCTTCAATAGGCTAACATAACTACTCTGATAGAACATAGAAGTACATATGTATAATAGGGCTTAAGAAATTGTCATGGTTAGGAAGAATAATTTTACTTGTATTCAAAAGCAAGTTAAATATGAGGTCTAAAGTAAATGAGGAAGGCAGTTTAAAACTGGTGTGTATGTGTGGTGGGTGGAATAAAACTCCACTGAGGAAGGGAGTAGGATGTTGCACCTTTTTCCATACCTGTCTTAACTATATTTGCTTTGTTGTCCAATTGGGATATGCATGAATTGGGGCTTGAACCTTTGTACTTAACTAGTTCATGTTGTGTGCAAATACTTTGGTTGAACTTTACATGATGTTATTAGTTTTTTGTAACCTTACTAGATATTTTTTTAATATGAAACTTTCCATGTTATGTCTCATTTTGAAGCTTTCAGGAAATTGAATTTCAGGAAGCATATGTAAAAACAATAGTTTGAGAAATGTGCGTAGGAAATATTTCCACTTGACAACATGTAACTAGTGTTCTTTCTTAGTATTGTTAATAGATCTGGGCCCTAAGCCAGAGAATCACAAAAGCAGCAGAACATTACATACACAATGATTGGCTTGTGGAATCAAAGCAGTAGCCTCACACAGTGCTCATCCACTGTTGGAGGAGTATCAGCAGGGGAAAAGGTGTGTCTCTAGTTGTGTTTCTCCTTTTGCAGATTGGCATTATGATGCTTTAGAGTGAAGATTCTCACATGTTAACCTGTTGGGTGAAGAAAGCACAAACACTGCAAGTATGCACATACAAACAGCTTTGTCTGTTGCACACCACTAACTGGTTCACTCACTCACTCACGCATGCATGCATGCACGTGTGTGTGTGCGCGCACACACACACACACACACCCCCCATAGTTGGCTTTTGCACCTGTGGTATGGCTGATCGGGAAAATTCTTGCACATGTGAATTTTATTCTCTGAATGTAGGTGACTTGAGGCTGTTTCACCGGTTGCAAAAGAACTTCAGTATAGTTTTGCATCCCAGTGGCAATAAGTGGATATTTGATCATGGATCAGTAGGTCATTATTTTCCCCAAAACATCAGTAATTTGAACAGTAGTATGAAAATTACAGAATCTAGTTCTTCTATTTAAGTTTGTGTATATTTTCTTTTTTTTAAATTAACAGTGTTGTGGTTGTGGTAAGCAGTTTATTTCTACCTTTCCCTCATTCAGCTACTCTATTTTCCTTTTGAGATGAACTGAAGAATTGATATTTGTTAATGGCACCAAACTGAACGATTGGCATGTTGGGGTGTAATTGGATCTTAGTGTCCTAGAAGACAGAGATTAAAAATGTCTGACCTTTCTTCCCTCATTGTTTTTATTATTAGGCTCTGTGCATTGTCCCCTCCTTCTTCTCTGTGTATGGTAGGTTAATTATTTATAATAATAAAATTAGAAACAAATATAGCTGCAAGACTGTTGAACTGAATAAGTTTTGTTTTGCAAAAAAGATTCAGAATTGATCAGAAGTGAACAAAAAAGCCATAGTTTTGTTGGTTTTGCAGTTTAAGTCAAGGTAACTGTGTCCTAATACTAAAATGTTGTATTACCTCAGTTAACAAAGTATATGCGTTCCTGAACATTAATTACTTCTTTAACAGAAACTTTGGTACCCCAGGTACAGATAACATGGAGAGAACAGGGATAGGTTCCAATACCAGAAAAAGGTAGAGCAGTTCACAACTACATGTCTGAAATGAAACACCCAGGTCAGGTAAGCTTTGCATACAGACTACTGGAAGGCTTTGTACACGCAAGCAGAAAGGCAAGGGGCAGCCACCACCAACACCCTGTGCTTGGTCTCTCTCTCTCTCTCTGTGCCATCCTCCCCTATACTTGAGCAGACACGTCTGCAGTAAACAGTGCTTCTAGGGCACTCGAAACACTGTTCACTGTGGAGGTTCCTGCGCCACCTGGCAAGGAGCACCATTCCAGCCACAAGTGAGAGAGCTGCCTGCAGCAGCCACAATCCAGTAGACAAGGAGCCACATTCTGGTTATGTCACAGTGTGCACCCCCTCTCCCCCCCACCAAAAAAAAAAGACTTTGTTAAAAGGAGCTTCTTTCTTGGAAGATTTGTTAACTGGGGTATTACTGTACTCAAATGGCTTCCATTGTGTTTTACTCTTTTTGTGCCATGCTGTTGCATTTTCAAGCTGTGAGGAAAAGGGAAGATGCCCGCTAAGATTGTGCCAACAATTATCTTCACTTTGTGGCAAATAGGTCTATCTTAGATGCAAGGCAGAAAATTCACTACAATCGCTAACTATATACATAAACTTATTTAGCCTCATATCATGTAATAAAATATTTCTAATTTGCTATCAGTTACTGTTGTTTTCACCTACAGTTCCCTGAAACGTCAAGGCAATCTGTTTCTAACAGAACCTAAATAGAGAACTATTATCATGCGGGTTAAAGTTTTGAGAATCATCTACATTTTATTATTTATTCTACTGTATGCCTTTCAGCAAGATCAGTTGTATCACCTTTCATGTTCACTTTTTTAAAATGGGGCTTCCTTTATGAAGGGAATTTATCTTTCACATTTGTTGGCAGTGAGTTAACTGATTTTAACAAGTCTCATCCTGACTTGTTCATCTGCAAAAGTCATTTGATTTAACTGATGGTTTCTGAGAAAATAAATTTATATAGTTAAAGATATAATGATTCATTTATCATCTAGATGTTGAGTAAATTAATGTGCAACATGGTTAAGTTACCTTTCAACCAGAAAAAAAACAACTCTGTGTTTTCTGTCCTATTTTTTAGTGTTCAGTCTCTTTTATTATGTCAAGAACTGTTTCCACATTGGACTAGTCATTTGCTTTTGAAGTGAATAGTTTGCCTATTCTTTTGCATGTGGGTGTTCTTATTACTCTTTAAACTAAGCATGCTCTGCTATACAAACAAAGTATCCCTTTCCTTTCTGCAACAATGTATTGTGCTCTCTGTAAAAGAAGAAAAAGAAGAAAAGTTACTTGCAGACTCCTAGTTCTCTAGCCTCTCCTGTATAGTGTTTCTTTCCAAATGTAACATTTTGTTCTTCTGAACTCCTTCCAATAAAACATTTTATTTAACAGGAATGTTCCCATGTGGTAGATATTAGAAAATCTGAATTAACTTTTGACTAACCTATGTGCAGATCAATGTGCTTTCAAAAAAGTATTCTTTGAGGAAAATCCTGTCATAGGTATCTTTCTGTGCATCCTGGAATGGGGAAAAATGCATCTTTTGATTAAAAGCTCTTCCTATTTGCCTTAATTTACATGTTTTCCAATAAAAGGAGTAATAAGGAGGAAAAATACTGTATGAGAATTGAAGCAGAAAAGCAAATTTATAATTTTCTGCAAACTTACTTTCATGTATTTGTATGTTTACAGTCGTTAGCAATAAAAAACTTACCATTTGTAAAAGTATTGTGTCCTGTTATGGCATAATTCTTTTCACAGAAATTAGAGGTTTGCCTGGATTCATGGTCCAAAATTATTTTTTGTTCAGAGTTTCTGAACAAAACTGAAAAAAATTGCTCCCTTGGAGATGAAGGGTAATGGGCATTGTTTCTGTATCTATGTTATACTATAATGTAGTTTACAGTGTTAAAAACAATACAGTGGTTTTCCAGCGATTTCCACATCATTAGAATCAGACTGTTTATTTGCAGCTGAAGAAATCAGAGATGTTTACAAAGTGTTAAGAAGGGATCCCTAATATTCAGTGATCTACAATATTTGATTATTTATGTATGCATAAACCAGTAAAAAGTACTTGATAATTGTGCAGCTACCAGAGAAAAGCTAAATATGTCAACTTAATGACAACATAATACTGAACTGATTAAAAAGACTGAGTTGCTTTATAAAGACATGGCTAAATCTGCTTAATTTGTGTATGAATCTAGAATTTAAGTAAATCTTGACTTGTATTTCCATATTGTACAGCCATTTTTTAAAACAAATGTTGGCTATATTGCAAACACTTTTCCATCTATGGTTTAGTTGAAAACTGTCTCCACAGCATTAAAACTTCATTAAGGCTGCAATTCTACAGACACTTAAATTGAGCTTACTTCTGAGTAGATATGCATAGAGTTGTGCTGCGATAGGCCATGACTGTACATAAGTCCATATAAATATATGCATTATATATTCTCTATTAACTTAAATATTTCTGTTACATTTTAGGCAAAACCAAAGCTCATTGAACCAATAGACTATGAAAATGTCATTGTTCAAAAGAAAACTCAAATACTCAATGATGCCTTGCGTGAGATGCTACTTTTCCCATATGATGATTTCCAGGTAATGTTTTTAACTTTTCTAAATTTGTTAGTATTGGAATTAATGTGCAATAGATTGTTAATGGGACAACTTCAAATACTGTTTGTTTTTAAACCTAATTTTTAAGGCACTTGCTAACTGATCTCACTGGATTCCATTGCTTGTTTTCTCCCTTCATTTTATATACATTGCTTTGAACACTCTTAAGTTAAAAAGTGATTTAAATGTTATAAGAAAGAGGAAAAATATTTTAAATTAAAAAGCAAAAGTGTGAAATTCACTATTTATAATCATCAGTTGGATGGAGAACTTGAGGGTTTTTTTGAAACAGACTTCTCTTATTGAAAATATGAGTAAACAAATATGTTCGCAGTACTTTCTAGAGCTCACTCCAATAGACTGCATGTAGAGCAGGGGTGGGAAACCTCTTTTAGCCTAAGGGCCACATTCCCTTCCCGATGACTTTCCAGAGGGCTACATACACCGATGGTGGGCAGAGCCAAAGGCAAAAGTGAGTGGAGCAACAAATGTAAATTGTATTTATATAGTACGCTAGTTTCTATGCATGCTTACGTACCCCTCTCTATCCAGGCAATCTAGGCATTCAAGAAGTATTATCACAGTTCAAGGATACATTGCAGCCAGATAGGGTGCAAAGCAGGGGCAGTATGGGCATAACCTGGAGGGAAGAGATGTGACTTAGGAAGGGGTGTGGCGTGGCAAGAGTCACAAAAGCCACATAGAGAAACTTGGAGGATTGCATTTGGCTCTGGGGTCTGAGGTTTCTTCCATCCACTATTTAAAAGCTGGTCTTGCCACTTGTTGCATTACCTCCTCTCATATATTTGTTGGTGCAAGGGTTTGCTGGTGTCCGGTATTTGCCTGGAGACTCTGGATTTTTGGGGTCCTCTCCAGGTCTCTGGGTGAGTCAGCTTAATCTCTGGACTCTCAGCGTTCACGTAAAAAAAAATTAAGTTTCTAGGCGGTCTGATTCACAAGATATACACCAAAACTTCAGCCATCTCCTCTCCATCCCGGCAACTTCCATGAAATGATCTCTTAGCTGGCTGCTCTAACCCCTCCCTTTCAGGTTTGTTGCCAATAAATAAAGTCAGGGTTGTGATTGATAAGGGATTTCTGGGCCTTCAGGCAGCACCTGGACTCCATTGCAAAGGTAGAAAACTATTGTTTTTTCCTGTTAATCTGAAAATCTCATAAATTGAGTAATTATATAGCTTTCAGCAGTACCAAAAGTTTTTTCTCTCTCTTGTGCTCAGGAGTCAAACAAGTTTAAATGTTCCTGGGCTGTTGAAGATGGCAGTGTTTTGAAAACCTTCCCAATATGAAGCTTTAATCCAATACTTGCTTTTCTGGGAGTAAAGCTGCAATGCTAATCCCACATACCCGGAGTAAACCCCATTGAATTCAATATGACTTACTTTTGAGTAGAGATGGTTAGGATTGTGCTGTAAATTAATGGGATTTTTGACTGAACATAGCAAAGGATTATGTTTGCATTTTAAACCTTTCTCTCCCCCTGCAATCCTATTTTTAAAGCAATTAGGCAGGGCTTACATAGATATCACTGCTTTTATTATGCAGGAAACTAATACTGATTTTTTTAAAAAATGTTCTGCAATGACCAACTCATTTTGACAATAAACTATTATATGGGGCATATGTATTTATACATCTCCAGTGTGTGTGTATATATGGAGTCTTCCCAACAACTCTGTGAGGTAGGATTGTCGATTGGAAACCAAGGCAGCTCACAACAAGAAATAAATCCCCTTAAAATCCAATAACCATAAAAAGTATAAACAGTTGCAAACAGCTTAAAGTGGCATGATTCTGAATTTTGGGTTGGGTGGGTGTTCCTTATCACTTGAGGCTGCAGTTCTGTACACGTTTGAGTAAACCACACTGAATACATTGGGACTTGATTCTGAGGAAACAATCATAGGATTGCACTACAAATATTTTTACAGGTTGTGTAAATAATAAACATCTTTGACAGTGATGCTTATATAAATATTTCCTCATAGCAGGTCCCGATAAGTATTTGATTTCACACTATGCTTGTACATTATTACTTCCTCTACATTTTAAGTGTGCCCTTCTTCCTTGGGGTTGTCATGGTTCCCCTCTGTTGTTTTCATCCTGAGGGGCAGATTAGGCTGAGAGATGGTGAATAGCCCATGGTCACCTAGTAAACGTTATAGCTTATTTCCATTTTAAAAACCGAATTAAAACAATTTACATACAGACAAAGTTTATTAAGTAGATCCACACAATACATTTAAAGCACATCAACTTGCATTTAAAGTGCATGACTTCCCCTAAAGAATCCTGCAAAGTGTAGTTTCCCCCTCAGTTATAGTTCCCACCACCCTTAACAAATTACAGTTCCCATGATTCTGTGATGGGATTCATGTGCTTCAGATGTATGTTAATGTGCTTTAAATGAATTATGTGGATCTGCCCTAGGTATGATGTGCATTCATTAGTGAACTGAGAATAATAATTTTAAAAGATACCTTTTTAAACATGGGAACATGCAAAGGTCCAAAATTCAATTTCTGGAAAAGACTATTGCCCGGAATCCTGGAGAGCCAATGCTAAGCCATGTCATCACTACTGAGCTGGATGGTATCAAATGGCCTGAGTCGGTATAAGGTAGATTCCTTTGTTCCTAAAAGTGGAAATAGACCCAAGGGCCACAGTGACTCTAAAATTTATGTATTTTGTTTACAATATTTATATACGGCTTTATTGTAAAAAATCTCAAAGTAGTTTACAGAAGGAATTAAAACAATAAAATTATTGGCAAAAACCTGCTAAAGACAGGTATTTAAAAACATTCAAAATAATACAACCAACAATGAATTAAAAACAGATAAAAAACGCAATCACTTCTACATGCCTGGGTAGGCTTGCCTGAACAGAAATGTTTTTAGCAGGTGCTGAAAAGAGTACAATAAAGGTGTCTGCCTACTGTCAGTAGGCAGGGAGTTCCAAAACGTAGGTGCTGCCGCACGAAAGGACTGATTTCTTACAAGAGCAGAACAAGTACTATGTGGCACGCATAACATGGAAAGCACATCTTGAACTTGGCCTGGTAGCAAACTGGCAACCAGTGCAGATTTCAGAGCAGAGGTATGATTTATTTATTTATTTATTTATTTATTTCATTCCATTTCTATACCGCCCTTAGCCAATGGCTCTCTGGGCGGTTCACAGCAAGGAATAAAATACAATACAGTAAAAAACAGATAAAATCCCTAAAACAAACAACTTAAGCATTTAACAACGTAATATACAGTTAACTTAACATAAACATGTCAGAGCGTTTTGATCCTCCTCAAAGACTGTTTTCATATTCCTCCTGCCTTCAGAAGGTGAGGAAGGTGGTGACCAAGGATAGGGCCTTATGGTCACACTGTCTTGTTTATGTAATACTCTTCCCATGAAGATTTGCCTGGTGCCAAGTTTGATGCCTTTTGGTATCGGGTAAAGACATTTTTATTTGCCCAGACATTCTATATGGTCTGAGTTTTAAAACTAAGGATTTTTACTTATTCTATGCTGATGTTGTTGATACTGTTGGCTCTATTAATTTGTATTAATTTTAATAGTTTTAATGACTGTTCACCCGAATTGAAAAGCCGTGCAATAATTCTTGCAACAACAAAAAAGGTATTAACCATTGCACTGGGAAAGCAGTAACTGTTCACATAAAGGTTATTACCTCCTCTCTTTCCCCAACAGAGATCCCATCACAGTGGAAGATATAGGGCAGATCCCTGAACCTGAACTAACATTTGCAGGAAGGGATTCTGAGGAACTGAGACAAATAGTGGTAACGAGAGAGGAAGTTCTAAGCTTAATGAACAATATAAAAACTGACAAATCACCGGGCCCGGATGGCATCCACCCGAGAGTTCTCAAAGAACTCAAATGTGAAATTGCTGATCTGCTAACTAAAATATGTAACTTGTCCCTTGGGTCCTCCTCCGTGCCTGAGGACTGGAAAGTGGCAAATGTAACGCCAATCTTCAAAACGGGATCCAGAGGGGATCCCGGAAATTACAGGCCAGTTAGCTTAACTTCTATCCCTGGAAAACTGGTAGAAAGTATCATTAAAGCTAGATTAACTAAGCACATAGAAGAACAAGCCTTGCTGAAGCAGAGCCAGCATGGCTTCTGCAAGGGAAAGTCCTGTCTCAGTAACCTATTAGAATTCTTTGAGAGTGTCAACAAGCATATAGATAAAGGTGATCCAGTGGACATAGTGTACTTAGACTTTCAAAAAGCGTTTGACAAGGTACCTCACCAAAGGCTTCTGAGGAAGCTTAGCAGTCATGGAATAAGAGGAGAGGTCCTCTTGTGGATAAGAAATTGGTTAAGAAGCAGAAAGCAGAGAGTAGGAATAAACGGACAGTTCTTCCAATGGAGGGCTGTAGAAAGTGGAGTCCCTCAAGGATCGGTATTGGGACCTGTACTTTTCAACTTGTTCATTAATGACCTAGAATTAGGAGTGAGCAGTGAAGTGGCCAAGTTTGCTGATGACACTAAATTGTTCAGGGTTGTTAAAACAAAAAGGGATTGCGAAGAGCTCCAAAAAGACCTCTCCAAACTGAGTGAATGGGCAGAAAAATGGCAAATGCAATTCAATATAAACAAGTGTAAAATTATGCATATTGGAGCAAAAAATCTGAATTTCACATATACGCTCATGGGGTCTGAACTGGCGGTGACCGACCAGGAGAGAGACCTCGGGGTTGTAGTGGACAGCACGATGAAAATGTCAACCCAGTGTGCGGCAGCTGTGAAAAAGGCAAATTCCATGCTAGGGATAATTAGGAAAGGTATTGAAAATAAAACAGCCGATATCATAATGCCGTTGTATAAATCTATGGTGCGGCCGCATTTGGAATACTGTGTACAGTTCTGGTCGCCTCATCTCAAAAAGGATATTCTAGAGTTGGAAAAGGTTCAGAAGAGGGCAACCAGAATGATCAAGGGGATGGAGCGACTCCCTTATGAGGAAAGGTTGCAGCATTTGGGGCTTTTTAGTTTAGAGAAAAGGCGGGTCAGAGGAGACATGATAGAAGTGTATAAAATTATGCATGGCATTGAGAAAGTGGATAGAGAAAAGTTTTTCTCCCTCTCTCATAATACTAGAACTCGTGGACATTCAAAGAAGCTGAATGTTGGAAGATTCAGGACAGACAAAAGGAAGTACTTCTTTACTCAGCGCATAGTTAAACTATGGAACTTGCTCCCACAAGATGCAGTAATGGCCACCAGCTTGGACGGCTTTAAAAGAAGATTAGACAAATTCATGGAGGACAGGGCTATCAATGGCTACTAGCCATGATGGCTGTGCTCTGCCACCCTAGTCAGAGGCAGTATGCTTCTGAAAACCAGTTGCCGGAAGCCTCAGGAGGGGAGAGTGTTCTTGCACTCGGGTCCTGCTTGCGGGCTTCCCCCAGGCACCTGGTTGGCCACTGTGAGAACAGGATGCTGGACTGGATGGGCCACTGACCTGATCCAGCAGGCTCTTCTTATGTTCTTATGTTCTTATGTTCTTAATCTGATTATATTAAAAAAGATTAAAGATATACATCTTTATATATATTGAGTTAAATTGCATAAATTATAGGCATCTGGAATGCCTTTATGACTTTGCTGTTTGACACAATCAACCCTACTAATTCCAAATTAGAGAGACTACGGTAGCAAAGAAGCTTCTACAGAATTAGTAACAAATAAGCAATTTGTCAATGAAAAGTGCCTGAAAGGTGCAAATGGTGTTCCATTATCTTGGCTCAGGACCCAAATATCTACAGGAGGCCCTGATGTGCTGATAGGATCTCACTCTTGTCAACATTCGTGCCACAGCATTCTGCACTAACTGCAGCCCCTGGGTCAGGTTGTGTTGCATGGGGATTTCTGTGAGTTTGGCTGACTGGCTGCCAGGATTTTTTTGGTTTTTGGTTAGGAATCCTGTGAGGTTGTGGGATGCTGAGTTTTCTGCCTTACTGATAGGAATTTTGTTGTTGGTATGGTATTGCATTTAGGAAAGCATCACTGTCTTTTGTTTTTCTTTTTCTGTTTGCATTTCATTTACCTTTAACTTCACTCCCTTGCATCCATAGAAGCAACAACAGTGGTTCCATGTGCTCAGCTCAACCCCCTTAAACTCACTGATGATGCAACTTGTTGGTTGCATGACAGTTTGTTTCTTGCCCAACAGTGGTAAAAGAAAATTTACATACTGGGAAATGTGGCTGCAATTGTTGTTGTTCTGAAGCTGCTGTCTGTGGAGGTAGATCAAACCATGTGTGTTTTCTTTCTTTCTTTCTGTCAATTATTAATGGAATTGGATTGTCTGTCAAAGTGAGTTTATAGCAACCCAAAGGGTAGACAGAAACGGGTAGAGAATCTTCTTACTCTTATTCATTCATTAGACATCTTTCAGAAGTGAAGGGTCAAATCTGTAAAGAAGTTTGGAGCAACCATGTTGAAAGGTAGGGGCAGGGTATTCCAGGCAGGGGGTTGCTAACCCTGCTTAGATATGGATATATTTGTAGAAGATCCCTAGTCAGGCCTTATCAACAGCATAATCCTAACCATATCTACTCAGAAGTAAGTCTTATTGAGTTCTATGGGGCTTAGTAAGTGTTTTTAGAATTGCTGCCTTCAGGGGCATCCATCTTTATTCCTGAATACTCCTATCTAACATCTCCGCAACACTAGGCTCCTTTCTTCCTACAATGGCCTTCTGGTGACTGGTCTGGCCTGAGGGCACTTAAATCCTTCTTGCCAGAATCAAGTAGGCTAGACAGACTCTATCTTTTAGCTAAGATTTCTATCTTAATTTCCAATCAGAGAAATGTTTTTGTTTGAATTTTATGCTCCAATCAACTGTGGTTGATGCTTAAAGTATCATGCTTAATGACATCACTATGGCCTACCCTTGTGACATCACTATGACCTGTCCCTGTGACATCATTATGGCCCATCCCCATGACTTCACTACAACATGCCCCCGTGACATCACTAGGGCCCACCCATGGAATCTCAGGCTTTGGGATGCTTCTGACCTGGCAACCCTAGTTGAAGCTAGTATAAAAACACAACCAATGGTGTTAGTGTATCTCACAAGCAGACTTGGGTTGTTTACCACAGCAGCTTGAAAACTGTTTTCATTGCATTGGGATCGGCCACTATAACTGTTTGTGGCATGACAACATTTCAATGGTTTGTTTAAAAATGCTCACAGTTCTTGCTCTGTTTTAAGTTGTTCTACACTGCTGTTGTACAGTGTTGCCATACATGCTAGTGATAAAGCAAGGCATTTATCAGTGTTGAGGGAAGATGTTCAAGGAATATGCAGACTGTGTAAGGATTTTTTATTCAGGAAAAGTTAAAAAGCTTTCCCATAAACCGTAGCACTGGAGCAATAGAAGCACATCAACGCTCTGTGTGCATGTGTGTGTGCAGTATTCCAGTGCAATCTCAAGAAAAAAATAATTATATGGAAAAAAATATGAAGTGAAATTGGGAAGAGTGCATGGGCTTTATAGCTTTTGTAGAGAACACTAAATTGCTCAGAGAACGTGAGACTGGCTTGGCAAGATACATTTTTGACAGATGCCTGTAATTTCTGAAAAGTGGGAAATAGATTAGAGATTTTTCTGTTTCATGTTGAAGCCCAAAATATCTTATACACAGCAAAATGGGTGATATTCTGCTGATCTTTGCCCTTAACCCTTGATATAAATACTGGATTTAATTCATGGAATGCTAACTTTTTCTGGATATGAGTGTTTTATTCTTTTGTAAATGACTCTTGTTTTCAAGAAGGATGTCCTTTTTTGAAGGAGTTGAACTTTTTTTTGTATGTTTGGATAATGCTATTTTTACCAGAATAAGAAAGAAATATGTTGAACATCCATGGAAAGGTCAGCATTGAATGCAGGAAGCAGGTGTGATGGCAAACAATCGCAAATGTATATGTGGCTCAACGAAAGTTAAACATCTTAAGATTTGTTATCAGTCCAGTAAGACTTCAAATAAGGTTGTTATCTCAGAATATAGCTCTTAAGAGTAGGAGAATCTTCATGAGAATGATAGAAAAATACCACAGTTAATACCCTTTGTATGTATTACACTAAAAACAAATAGACCTAATGACGGGTCTGTGACCGTATAATAAAATTAATTAGTTCATTCAAATAGACCTACCAGTGAAAATGTAAGGGTTTGGTATTGATTTGACTGAAAAGGGGTTTTATAGAAAATAAAAATACCTGGAAATATTGGGGTACCTTATCTGTGTCTGGGAGAATATTCACAAATTGTTTGCTGTGACTGAACTGTCTCAACATACTTAATGTGTGGTATTCAATGCTAGTCCTGAACAGAATAGACCCATTGAAATTAATAGACTAACTTAGATTCATTAATTTCAGCGGGTGTACTCTCTGAATAGGACTTAGTTGAATATAACCCAATGTCTCTTAACTCTGCATCAAGCTCCATTTGTCTCTTTGTTTGCAGTTTAAACAAGGATGAATAAGTTTTGTATATATTTGGAAGTGACATTTGTATACATTTTACTATTTGTGTACAGACAGAGGCTCTGACCATTGCATAAAAATCTGTTGAAACAACTTTCTCAAGCAACACCCAGACTATTTTTTTGTTCATACCTTCCTTAGCTTGCTTCTGAGTGACTGAGATCTTTGAAAACGCCTAATTGAAAAAGAAGTCAAAACCCACTGATTACAAATGCCCCAGAAGTTCCCACTATTTTCTGTACATTACAAGTTCAGTCTAGAAATAGGAATGGCAAGAGCTTTACTGCATACTGAGGAATGTGGCCACTAACATAGAATATAGTAGCTTGATGGGAATAATCACAATAAGCTTTCATTTACGCATTTGAAAGTTTTGCAAGCACGCTTATCTTCAAAACTGCTTTGTGAGTCCATGATATTGTCCTAAACAAATATATGGAAGCTACTTGCAGTTTTCTGCTTCCTCCACAAGTACCTGTAAATGGGGATTTGGTGTACAGGCAGGGCTATGTGTATTGCTTCTTCCACAGAGAGAGAACTGGGCAAAACTGATTTCCTAGTGCAGAATTTGAGTTGTAATACTGCAGGATTTTGTTTTTGTTTTTGCTAATAGCCATGGAGAGAGGCATGGACATATGCAGAGCTTGAAGTTCCATTCACTTACCATCTCTGGCATTTTCACCTGTCACTACCCAAGTATTTTCAAAGCAACTCTGTAGACATATATAAAAATGAAAACCCAAGATTTTCAAAGTGCCATAGGCAATATCTTAACAGTTCCTTTATTACGTAATCTGATCATTTTAACAATAGCTTAAACTCTCCAATCACTGACAAGGGTCCAGTTAATATTTTCTAACTAGGAGGTACTGAGAACACTTTTTATTTCTGACTGTTGATATAACCTCGATTTGCATATTGATTAATACACTAGCAATAGTGAGCTCTTATTACTGGAGTAAGTAAATAAAGATTTAACTGCCCTGAGAGTGTGGTGAGTAGTGACAACGGTTCACAACCTGTATGCTTGTTGTTCTCTTGCTTCTGTTACCCATAACAATTTTGGCCACTGGTTGCCATGCAATGCTGACTGAAAGATGGCATCAGAAGAGACTAATCTCCAAAATATCACTTGTTTGACTGAAGCTGCATATACGAGGATTTGAGAAAGAAGGTTTACTGTGGAGTAGGTGGTTACGGGAGGGATGAGTCTCACATTTCAAGTGTACACTGATGAGAGGAAGGGAAATAAGATATGCCAGTATAAGGGAGGTTTAGTTTAAGTCAGGAAAGAATTATTTAGACTGAAAGTAGAGCTGAGCTGAAAAAATTCTCTTTCAGGTTGAATTTGGGGTAGGTGAAAGGACGGCTGAACCCCTCCCCTTACAAAATAGTGTGTGTGTGTGTGTATGTGTGGGAGAGAGAGAGAGAGAGAGCGCCCGGCAGTAGCAGATGGCCAGGTTGGCCCATAGCTGAGGACCTATGTGGGGCCCCTCTGTAGGGTAGGTGCGAGGAGCTCCTGCTCCATGATCTGTGGCAGTGTCAGGTTGTGGGACCCAGCAGATATAGCAGATCGCTAAGCGGGAACTTCCAGGCACACCCCTGATACAGGCAACACAGGGCTTAAATAAGCCCGCCTGCCCCATCTACCTGTCATGTCAGCAAGCACCCTCTGTATACTGCGATGCATGCCTGCCGTCATCCAAGATGGTGGTGGGGACGTTGCTAAGGGGTTGATGCCTCTGCCGCCATCCTGGATGATGGCAAGCATGCATGCACAGTGTGCAGGGCATGTGTCCTGATGCAACAGGTAGGTGGGATGGGCTTATTTAAGCGTCGTGCTGCCTGTATGGGGAGATGTTGTGGCATACGACGCTGCAGGCCTGGGCAGGCTGGTGCCCAAGGGCCCAACCCTGTGTGTGATGAAACTTACAAGCGGTGTCTGTAGAGTGTCTCTCTCTCTCTCTCTCTCTCTCTCAATTTCATATATGTCAGTTGCCGTTCGCTCTCCCCCAACAATACTCTGGCAGCAATGCTACGTCATAACAATAGGAGCTCCACCACACTTTGTGATGGCAAAATAGAGGTTTTTTTGTAAAAAAAAAAACCCAAACCACCACAACAAAACCCATTTCCAATACAACTTCCTGTCCTTCCCAGAGCCGAAGGATTCAGACTGAGGCGAGGTGATGTCTCTTTTTATTAAGGTTATGGTTACATCCAAAGTGGTGTGCTTCATATACCTAACTACTCTGACACACTACTTTTCCTAACTATCCAGCTAAGTAGTCTCTGCAGCATTGGGGGAAAGTTGACTCAGCACTTGTGCCTTGGACAACACTGGCTTAAGTAGGGAAGGCTTTTGCATGTAAATGGCGGCTCTGCCTGAGTTTCACCTTTTGAAAGTCTCTATTCTCGTTCCTCCTCACACGGGGTGAGGGGGGTGAGTCTCAAATGGCACATCAGTAAGGGGGGCTTCGCTAGGTGACAGCACAGGCTCTGGAAGCTGGACGCTGATTGGCTGGGAAGAGCTCGAAGTGTCGGGCCGGGGTTCCTGCACAGGCATGGAGGGTGTGTCCAGGGAGTCTCGCCCCAACAGCTCAGACGTCGGACTTGCAGAAGGGGCAGGAACTGCATCCACAGACATGCTGGGCATAGGAGTCTGGGGTCTGTCAGAACCCTCCCCGATATTCTCCCTTTCCCCAACTTCTGAAGGGATCTCGTCCTCATCTGACTCCTTCCCCGATGTACCTCTCCCCCAGTCTGGGGCACAACACTCCCCTGCAACATAACTATATATTATCTCCCCTGCCAAGAATATTGCGAAAATGCTTTCCCAAATTTGCTGCTTTTGGAGGGAGGGGTATTTTCCCTCTGGACTCATTGAAAGAAAAAGAAATGAAAATAGATGGGAAAAATTGAGGAGCTTCCTCTGTTTTCCCCAATAGACAAAATGTGTGTTTGTGGAAAATACAGGCTTGTGGAATTGAGGAGGAATGGGAAGAAAAACTGTTCTACACTCAATACACATTAGGCTGCATGACCATCCAGTCCATACTCTTATGTAAAACAGTTTTCAGCTTTATGAACTCTTAACACAACTTAACAACCTTAGAAGAAGGATAAATAAAACGTTGAATCTGAAATAAAAGAGATGGTATGGATGAGGTGAAGACAATGTAAAGCCAGGCTCTCTAGGCGGAGACAGAGTGGCAGAGAACAATATCAGACAGAGGTTATTCTCCTTCTTGACTAGATATGCTTCACAGGAATCAACCTATGGTAACAGATACTAAGGCTTGATCACTTGCTAACTGATCTGCAAAGGCAAACTAAAGCAGTTCTAAATATGGAGTCTAGGGGCAACATACCAAATATCACAATTCCCAGTTGGGGCAGAGCACAAACTGGGAGAATTCTGTCACATTTTAAAAGAGGGACTGTGAGCCGTAAGGGAAAGAGTTGTCTCTTAAAATGGTATGTGCGAATGCTGCCAACAAAATCCAGGCTACAGTAAAAATGTGTTGGTTATGAAAATTTATTTCCATCCTTTCCTTATATTTTACATACAAAATAATTCCATGTAGTTTTAAAACAATTTTTTTTAGTGAGGAACAGACCTTTCTTCTTGAGCCATTTGATTTTATTTCAACAATTATTTTAGGCAGGTTTTATATTCTTTATATTCGCTTAGGCTGCAATTCTATCCATATTTATTTGGGAGTAACCCCTAACTCAATGATGCGTAGTCTAAGTAGAGATCGATAGAATTGCATTGGAAGCTGTATTTAGCACTTATATATACAAGTGAACACTATTTGCAGTTAATCATATTTTTTTCTCGTTAAAGACTGCAATATTGAAGCGACAGTGTCGATATGTGTGCTCTACAATTCCTGATAATGCAGAAAAAGAAGCCCAGAGCTTATTTGTAACAGAGGTAATACTTCTAGTGTGTATGCTACTTGATTTCCATGCTTTCTGTCTTTAGTTTTTATTGTAATAAGAAGGACCTACAGCAGAATTTTGCTATGTAGCTATACTCCCTAAAAGGGATGGTTCTACTCAGGGCTCCAGCTGGCTGGAATACAGGAGTTTTAAGAAGGTGTATTTGGGAGGGGCAAGGGGAACCTTTTTTCCTTTTTTATTATCTAGCCCAAGGCCTTTCTTGTTGTGCTATATAGAGAGTTTAAATTTGGAGTTAGCTACCATCTCTGAACCTGACCTTTTTATTCTATATAGCAGGACAAAAGATTCTGAATAGTGGAAAAGGTAAACGGTTCATTTTCCCCCTTTCTCCCTGAAACAGGATAGGGAGGGGAGGGTTTTTGAAACCTCATCGCACACATCTACCCCAGCCGTAATTTTCCCACTGTCTAGGAGATTTAATATAATCAGTGAGGAGGTTGAGCAGGTCAGTTTCCACCCTCTCTCAGTCCACTCAGATGTTCTTCACTGATAGATTCAGTCTATACAACTTCTAGGTCTTTTCGACCCTTTTTTCATGGGATGAAAGTGAAAAATGCATGGATAGATCTAGGATTTTAATACAACTGTGGTTGACCAGCAGCGTGCCCCTACCTGCAGAAAAACAAAATAAGGTAGCAGCTCCTATCATTAGCATTCAGTGTGAACCTGGAAGTTCCATCTCCAGACAATAGGATGTTACGGTATTATAGGCTCAATTACCATTAACATTCCGTGTTATGTTTTGAAATATCACAGATATTTGTTAGGCTGTTTGGAGGGTAAGTTTTTGTTTTTATTTTTCACAAATCTTTAGTTCTGTGTATTTAGGGAGACCCCCAAGTGGGTAGGAACTACTACCTTATTTTGGGGTGGTGTATTTCACCTCCAAATTGATAGGCACCCAACCACCCAAGTTCACTATTAGAGGGAAAGATGGAACAGAAGGCCTTAACAAATACTTAACCATACTAAATATTTACTAGATATACCACGCTTTGAAAGGTGAGTATGGCCTCTCTTTTGGATCAAAAAACATATTTAAAAAATGAGGGAGAGCTTTTAGGGGATCATCTTTGCAATTGGATTGCAACCAAATCTTGCAGGCATGGTTTAAATATTCTTGTAGGGTGGTGCAAAGAGAATGTCCTGGCTTTGTTAGGAGTAAGGAAATTCTTCAAATTTGCCTTCCTCTTAAATCCTTGCTACTTTCAATATCTTTAATTCAGTATAATACTGTCAGCAGCTGTGATGTAAACTGATCAGAATTTAACCACATTTCTTTGATAGCTTTTACTTTGTCATTGATGAAAACATTCTGACTATACTGCTTAACAAATTACATATTCTAGTCTTCTCATACATGGAGTATTTTCACAATTTAAAAAACTGCTTTGTGGATTTCAGTACTTTTTACAAGCTGAGAATTTTATGGCTTATATTACTATATCATCTTGGTATAGGGTGACCAAGGGGAGCTACTAAATAAACTTTTATGAAAAATTAGTTGCTAACATGGCCCTATTTTTATAATGAGTTTGACCAACATACAAGATAAGCTAGTGCTGAAGCCAAAATATATGAGAATTGTTTTGCTAGTAGAGCATGGGTGGAGTAAAAATGTATTTCCTCTAATTGAGGGTTGAAAAGGGTTTGCTTCAAAAAGCTTTTATGTAGCCAGATTAAAAGCAGTACAATATAATCAAACTATGTCTTCAGTAACATTATTTGTGATGGAATTTTATAATGGGTGCAATTTTTATAAATGTTTATTGCTAGCCATGTTTAATGACAAGAAATGCTTTTTGGATAATAACAAAGAAAAACTGTCAACGTGTTTTTTTTAACTGTCACAGTTTTAAAACCACAGTTTCAATCAAAGGAAGTTCTCACTACTAAAAAAAATTCCACATGTTATATAAATAATTCAATTAAAGTTAATATATTGTATGGTTTCTCCTTATTTGAAGTGCATTAAAACCTATAACTCTGACTGGCATGTTGTCAATTACAAATATGAAGATTACTCAGGAGAGTTTCGACAGCTTCCAAAGTGAGTAAGATTTTCTAGGATTTATATAACTTCTATACTTGCTTGCAAAAAGATTTTTGTAAACTTTTAACATCTAATCTGAAAGCTGCTCTGAACATATGATGTGTAGGTGATGAGTGATTTGGTGAGTGATAATTGCTATTTTCGTGCCGCTTGTGTAACTTGTGAAATACAGATCTTCAAAGCTGCCTTGCAGAGCAGCCCCATTCAAGGGCTCCTTCAAGGAACACACAACAGCAGCATCATGGCAGCAGGCTCGATCCATTTTATGTCTGCAATGTTCCAGTGTGCATATAAATGTATGTTGGTCGGCAGCTCAGTCTGTGATTGTTTCCCCCCCCCCTGAATTTTCAGTCATGGGGAGAGGTGTAGGCCTGTTGCAGGACCTGTATGTCCTCTGCATGTTGTGTATACCTTCAGAGCATGTAAAAGTGGCTTCGGGTACCTGAGTTCGAGATATAAATACTCTTCTTCTCAATCATCCCAGAGTGTAGGACATGAAATGATGGGATCAAGTTACAGGAATGGTCAAAAAGAGAAGAGACTGGTTTGGTACTTTGTAGATTATTTATTAGTGCTCTGTGCGTTTCGGAGAATGTCTCTTCTCCTTCAGGAGCTAAAACAAACATTCACATAGACAAAATTAGTGTCTTAGAAACAACACCATGGCCATTACTGTGAACATACTGTAATAACAATGTTTAGACCACATATAATGTTAAAACTTTTAACTTCTTAAAAAACTTTTTAAAAATAAATAATGACATCTGTCAGGTATGTTTTAAGTTGGATTCCTGCACTGAACAGTGGGTTGGACTCAATGGCCTTATAGTCCCCTTCCAACTCTACTATTATATGATTCCATTGTACATATTTCAGTGGAAACAATGCAGGATTCCCTGCTTCAAATATCACACACAGTGTATGAAAACAAGAAGCATGGAGCACGTAGGCTGTTTGTCTGTACCATCATATGTTGTGATATCTGAAGTTGCTATGTGTTGCTATAAGGAATTATGATTTTAAATGTCTAAGTAGCATTTTTAGCTTCACAGTGTGATGCTGAAATTAGCAACATATTACTTGGAAGGTACTACAATATGAGAATGTTTGGGGAAACAACCATTTTTGGAAGATCAACACATTCTCCATATGGAGGATTTGATTATTATCTCTGTATCGTTAAAGAGCATAGAGTATGCCATATAATGCAAAAATCAAGTAAACATAGGATGGAACTGAATGTGATCAGTGTGTTTATACTGGCAGAATAGAGCAAGTATGCCCCAAATGCCTTGTCCTTTCTCTTATAAATAGGATTGATTTGGCTTTAATGTAATGGTTTTTTAATGGTTTAATGTAGTGGTAATTTTTAATGGTTTCTTGGCAAATTGAAACTTTCTCTTCTTTATTTTTAGATTAGAAATCTCATACTATTCTCTAAAAAGCTGCATTTGTATTAAGCATGAAAGGCTATTATCATTCGCAGAGTCTCCCCCACCCCTCCCCATAAAAGGCCCTACTTCCATTTAGGAAAATATATACTTGCTTTCTTTTTTTTCTTTCTTTTTTTTCCAATTAATTTTTATTCAAATTTTCAAAACCAAAATAATACAAAAAGAAAAAAACACAAATCAATAACTAATACAATAAAAAAAGAAAAAAATATATAAAAATATTGACTTCCGATTTATCATAATTCAGCTATAAATCTATAATATATAACAAACCTATCTCTTAATAGATTATAAAATCACCTTCCTCCAGCGGTTATCTTAGCTGGTTTCAAATCTCATTAACATCATATCATTTTAATCTTCCACAAAAAGTCAAAGAGAAGTTTCCAATCCTTGAGATATATGTCAATCATTTTTTTTTCTAAATAAACATGTCAAATAATCCAACTCATCAAGTCTACTAAGTCCAGTAATTTCAAATCGCTCTTCTGTCATTATCCTTATTGGGTCCATCTTCCATCTTTACGGACCCAAAAATCTTGCTGTCATAGTCATATAATAAAAGTCTGATAGGAATTTCCTCCGTCACAGATACTTTCTTGCCATCAATTCCGAACGTATCACTGAAGTATTGTTGCAAAGCCGCATCTCTGTTCCTCTTTTCCACATGATACACTAGTACATCTCTTGAAGATTTTTCCATAGACACAAAACAGGGATTAATTCTGTTAACTTTCTCCATTTCAAGTTCCATCAAATCCTTCCAGTCCAGGAATTTTTTTGAACCGATAATATCTTTATCTCCAATCTCTTCAATTCCTTCAGGGACAGCGCTGAGTTCCAAACTGTAATATTTGTCTCCAGACAAATCCAAATCTTTTTTCATGTCCATATTTAATCCAATCTCCATAATTTGAACCTTGCCTTTAATTTCTCTTTCATCCTTTTTTGGTTTTCCAGATCTATCTTTATTCTCCTTTCTCATAGAATCCTGAATTTCTTTCAGCTCCTGTCTCATTTCGTGAAATTCAGTTCTCCACGTTTGTCTATTATTTCTCAGTTCTTGTTTTATTGAGTTAATCCCATTCATTATTTTCTGAAACATGTCTAAAGATAAAGTCCCTTCTTGTACATCCATGATCTTCCTAATTGTCATTCTTAAAGCCAAAGGAACAAAACTCCTTCAATTTTCAATGTCCCAAGCAAAGAGCAGTTTATTTCTTTATCCAGTTACAAAGGAGTTAATCTTTCCAACCAACTGGCGTCACACGCTAGACAGCCCTTATCTCTTATATGCCCAGAAGTGCAAAAACAGCTTTAGTTCACAGCGTCCAAATAACTAGTAGCAGAGAGAATGAGCAGATTCGTCAAAAAAAAAGTAGATCAGGAAAAATAGTCCCAGACATATATTACACAAAAGTCTTATAAATCAAAAAGATTTTTCTTTTCTCTTCCAATCAGAAATCCCTCATCCGTGTAATCTTTAAAATGCTATTTTCCATGTCAGCTTTTTGCAATAAAAGAAAGATAGGCTATTTTTATTTTCTTCCCTCTTAGTTCCGTGAGTAAAAAAGGAAAGTCTTAACTCACCTAGGTTATCTTAATTGCTGTTACTTTGACAAATCTCTTTAGCTGTATAGATAAGAAAGTTATAAGCATAGACAGGAGGATGCTTGCCTGTTAATCCGTTATTCTTTAAAGAAAAAAAAATTGGTCACTTATTCAGCTGAGCTAGCATAGAAATCCTCGCTCAGTCTGAGCTGCTGGAAGACTGTCTTTCACAGACAATTCTGACGAATTCCAGACTCCAACAATCACAACAAAGCTATGTAGGAAATCTCACGTTTCTTCCTTATCCGGAAGAAATTATCCCCAGTCAGAAAAGACCCTTCTGACTGAATTTAAAACTGAAAAAGTTTCATCCAAGACGGGAGCCCGTCTCAGAGCTGCACAGGCGGAGGGATCCTCCTGGGAAGTCAAAATATATACTTGCTTTCAAGTATGAAGAGCTTCATGCATTTCGCAGGGAACACATCACTCCGGTGTTGAGAGACCTTCACTGGCTACCAGTGGTTTACCGGGCCCAATTCAAGGTGTTGGTATTGACCTTTAAAACCCTATACGGTTTCGGCCCGGTTTATCTAAAGGACCGCCTCCAGTATCACCAATTGAGCCACCTTACAAGATCAGCCACGCAGGATCTCCTCTTGGTCCCACCGGCCAAAACTGCTCGGCTGGTGCGGACCAGAGAGAGGGTGTTCTCAGTAGTGGCTCCCACCCTCTGGAATTCCCTCCCCTACGATCTTCGACATGCCTCCTCCCTGATGACTTTTCGACGAGCGTTAGACCTGGCTCTTCAGGCAGGCCTACAGGAACTCGAGCTAGATTAGTTGCAATGTTTTAACTGATGTCTTGATGTTAGTTTTAATTGATGAATATGGTTATTTATTGTATTGTGTAACGTATTTATTGTATTGTATATTGTAGTTGCTGCTGCTGTAAGTCGCCTAGAGTGTCCAAAATTGGACAGATAGGCGACTAACAAATTAAAGTTTATTATTATTATACGTTTTACTATACATGCATGTATTGGCAACCTGTGACCTGTCATTGCCCTGGTGATTCTGAACTGATTATTGTGAGTTATGGTATTTTTGTTTTCCTTAGCAAAGGGACCAAATTAGAGAAACTTCCTGTTCATGTTTATGAAGTTGATGAAGAAGCAGATAAGGATGAGGTGAGTGTATAATTTTTGCTTTTCATATTTGCAGTTCATATTTTTGCATTATAATAGTCATTCAGATATTCTAGTACAGAATAGTGCTACAACAGAAGAGCACTAAACAGAACTATTGTAGTACAAGGGGCAAAAAGAATAAGAAAGTCACCTTTAATAAGAATTAATTTGGTACTTTAAAATATATTAAAATGTGTTGTGCAGTGAATTCTCTTACTCCAACAATCTTTATCAGGTTTAGGACCTCACTTGCACTTGTAGAATTGTTCTTTTCTGATGACAATACACTGAAGTGTTCCCTAGAAGTGTTCACCTCAAACTGAGAAGGAAGAATGTTCATGAGCCCAGGAGTGTGTTGTGTTTTTTTATGATCAATGATGCAATTGCAGACAAGCCGGAAACCTTCATTATAGATAATGAAACTTTCATTATAGATAACTTGTCATCGTTGACCATAACCTTTTTTTAAAAATGCCAATATCACATTATGAGATCTGGAGGCTTGTTTGTTGAAGTGATACTACAGAGTTGGTATGGTTGACCTGCCATTTTTTCTTCTGGCTGGGCTCTTCTTCTTCCTTTAGCTGTATGACAGGCTGATACCTCCTAGTGTGGAGACGCAATAATGAGAAACATCTGTGAGTTGTATAGCTGTTAAAAGATAAAACAACAACAGAAAAATGTGAAGCCCTTTAGGTATGGGGCAGTGGAATTTTCTCATAGGAGTCTTCATGTTCAGCAAGGAATTTTCTTAAGGAAATCCTAATGTATGACATAGGATGGCTGTATATTACAAGTGTAACTAATCTGCAGTCTGCACTGTAACTCACATCAGTTCTTAAGTTGTCACTATTTTCCGGTGTAAGGTAGTGTCAACACTGAATGTCACTGCAACAGACTTCTGCTGATTTAAGATCTCCAGTGCATTGCTTGAGGTTTCCTGTTGCATTGGATCTGTAACTTTTGATGATGAAGCCAGAACTCTAATTTTTATACATTTGTATGGTAGAGTGCCAAATGGTTTTTAAACAGAGATGTGTGAAACCTCAGTTTAAACACCAGTTTTTAGTTTGTGATGCTTATCTGCTCGTAGAGTTAGAAAGATAATATTTTTTAACGCTGCTGCCAGTAACCAGTTTATCCTTCAATCCCTGTTGACTTCGCTGTAACTCTGGTGGAAGTTCTCTCAAACTATTTTTCTCTAATTTGGAGCCAAAACAAAAGGAAATGTAATCAAATCTCAATGGTTAAATGCAAAACAAACAAAATTTGAAATGATAATCAAATATGGTCATTAGCTCAATGATTAGGTCAACTTATAGGCATTCAGCAGTTTTTGCTTGATTTGGAACACATTGAAAACATGCCCTGTGTTCAACTGGGATGGGGAAATGACCTGAGCTGCAGAAGCCAGGAAGTTCCTTTCTGTTGTAGTTCTCTATTGATTTAACAGATGGTATAGCATGAAGTGCATTCAAAGTTCGTAATCAGTGCTTGATTCTCATATCCTGTCTTATTCCCTAAAGGAAACATATGTGAAACCAATGCAGTTTTGATCTACTACCATAGTAACATCAATCAGTTGACTACAGTTGGCAAACAAGTCAATAGGGCCTCAAATAATTGAAAGTATATATAGTGTTTTTATTTTCTTGTTTTTTGGCATACTCTGTTGTCCAGTTGAGTTTGGAGTTTTAACCATGGATGCCCACATTAATTTTGTGTCAGGCATTGCTCACCAATATTGCTGGCAGAACTTGGTTCTTCTTACTTAGTTTCTGACACATCAAAAATAGACCTCATCTAGAGCTGAGACAAACAGTTTTTCAGTTCCACTTTCATTTTTATTATGGTCAAAGAGCTGTCCTCTACATTGACTTTTATGAGTTACCCAGTTCAAGGTATCCCCCTTTTTTATTGTATGGCCTGCTAAAACTCCGGAAAGGGTTATTTTGGTGTTAGCATATACCTCATGGAACTTCGTCCCATGAGAGATCCCATTCAGCCTCTTCCCTCACTTTTTTTTTTACTCTCAGGTTACCCTCAGTTTTTTTTCAGATGGCAGAAATCTCTGAGCAGAACTTTTCAGAACAAAGTGGGAAGTGGCATAGGGGACTGGACTGAAGGGGAAATTGCAAAAATGACTTTCCCTTTTTCTGTTTGTAGCTTCTTTTGGATTGCAACCTCTTCCACAAATGGAAGGACATCTTTGGATCCAACCCACAGGGTTTTAGACTACATTTATTGCTACTATTTGCTATCTCTGATCAGCTGAGTGGTGTGAGGCCTGCTCTAGAAGGAGTCACACTCCCTATGAAGGAGCAGGTTCATAGTTTGGGGTTCTCCTGGATCCGTTGCTGTCACTTGAGGCATAGGTGGTCTCGGTAGCTTGGAGTGCCTTCCGTCAGCTGAGGCTGGTGGCCCATCTACAACCCTTTCTGGACAGGGATAATCTGTCTACAGTTATCTATGCTCTGGTAGCCTCAAGGTTGGATTGTTGCTATATGCTTTATAAGGGGCTGCCTTTGAAAATGGTTCGGAAGCTTCAATTAGTGCAGAATGTGGCTGCCTGACCTTTGATGGGTTTGAGGTGAACAGATCATATAACACCAATTCTGTTCCAATTATACTGCTGCCTATATGCTTATGAGCCCAATTCAAAGTGCTGGTTTTCACCTATACACCTCTTTATGGATCTGGACCCCAATATCTTCTGGAACACCTCTCCCAATATGAATCTACCCAAACCCTTAAATCTTCTTCTGATGCCCTTCTGCAGCCCCCCCCTCTGAGGGAGGCTCAGAGGGTGGTGACAAGGAAGAGGACTTTTTATTGTGCCTCCCTATCTGTGGAATGTGCGCCCCAGTGAAGTCTGCCTGGTGCTTTCATTGACATCTTTTCGGCGCCAAGTAGAGACATTTCCCCATGCTTTTGATAAACTAGGATGATACTGTTTTTTATTAGTGTGCTCCCAAAGCTTTCTGTGGCTGTATAGGGGTGGTTTTGGTTGCTGTTTTATTGTTTTGTCTTTTTATGGAATGATGTATTTGTTTTTTGTTTTAGCAGTGTTGTAAGTAGCTTGAAAACCTTTGGATAGCAAGTGACTAAAAATCTAATAAATAATTAAATAATAATAATCTTTTGCAGCTAACTGGTAGAGCAGATGCACTGTATACTGAAGGTCCCAGGTTCAATCCCCAGGATCAATCCCCAGGATCTCATGGTAGGGCTGGGAAGGATCCCTGTCTGATACCCTAAAGAGCAGCAGCCAGTCAGTTGCTCAATAGTCTGTCTCTGTATAAGACAGCTTCCTTTTTTCTTACATAAAAATGTGTTAAATAAGTTGCCTGTTTCAGTTGTTGCTTTTTTGTACATGGCTTTGAATAATAATTTTTAGAAGAGCAGCTCATGAATATATATAGAATTGCTCATGATAAAGGACCAAAACGTTCATCACTGTCTTATTGTAGCCTTTTCTTTTCTAAAAAATAGGATGCAGCCTCTCTGGGATCACAGAAGGGAGGAATTACAAAACAAGGATGGCTATACAAAGGGAACATGAACAGTGCTATCAGTGTTACTATGAGGGTACGTTCAATTTCTTCTGCTAAACTTTCAACTGTTTGTAGCATTGCATACAGTATATTATCGGTATTACTGATTTCAACAGCAGTTCGGAGTGCATAATTCATTGTAGCATTTTGGTTGAAATCCAAAGAAGTCCTTTAGATCTGTGAATAGGGCATTTTCACTTTTCCCCCTGGCAGCCACTCTTGTTACAAGATGTTTCTGAAGCTGCTTTTGGGGCAGGCAATATGACAAGCCATGGTTGGGGCACACAAGCCCTTGCATATTCGTACTGGGGTCTTTGAATTCTGGTGTATGGAATTTTTGTGTGTGTGTATTTAGGTTCATATTTTTAATGTAACTTAATTTTTTATAAATAGTCATTCAAAAGAAGATTTTTTCACCTACTCCAACTTGGTGATGGATCGTATAACCTCAATTTCTACAAAGATGAAAAAATATCTAAAGAACCAAAAGGATCAATATTTTTGGATTCCTGCATGGGGGTGGTCCAGGTAAGTAGAGAACTATACTGTTTAATATGCTTAGGTCTTGTACAAACATAAACCTGTATGTTCCTTTTGTTTCTGTCCAGTACTTTAAGAGCAGATAAATAGGTTTAGTCTGGAATCCTAAATACATTTTCTAGCAAATATGCCCCATTGAACACATTGACTTACTTTTGAATATACATGCATAAGATTGCTCTGTCAGTGCATTTTGAATTATAGAAGTGGTTTAGATAAGTATAGTGACTTTATTGAGCAAACTGTGTAAAATAAAATAATGTATTTTCAGAAAAATTCAATAATGGCTGCACAGTTCAGGCATGAGTACTGAGTCACCAACACATCAAGATTTTTCAAGAGTGGTTTTGGATAAGAAACAATAAGGAAATATTGTCACTAATTGTTATGTTAGTTGCTGCTGTGAATCGATTATTTGTGTCTGCTGATTTAGGTTTTATGCCTATGGAGTTAAGAACTGAATAAATAAGTAAATCACCAAAGGGAATTTAAGAGATCTAACAGATCTAAAAGATCTAACAGAAGCATAAACAGTTCTGTAATATAACTGTAAAATGTTTTGCATAACTTCTTGTGTGGGATTTCAGTTGTGGGAGCTGCATCACATTCATAGCTGTACTCCCAAATGTTTTCAGTTGACCTTTATAATATTAACCTTAAAAAAAAAACACGTTTGAAGCAAAATGTAGACTCTGAGTCTAAATCTTGCCAGCAGCAAGTGCCAAGAAGGGGGTTGTTTGTGTCTCGGTAGTACTTATGCAGTTTGTTCAAAGAACATTATGGACTTGTTCTGATGTAACTAACTTGGAAACAATTTGGCTTCTTACATCTCTGCTAGTGATTATTGCATTTTATGTTCATAGAATCTTATAAATTGCTTTGCAAAAATAAAAACCTTTTGTTTATCTTTTGTATTCTAGTTCATAGATTTTTGTACAGCTGCTTCAGTATGTGTGAATTTTAATTTTTTTATTTTTAAAAATGGTCCCCAGAATCCCTCCGCAAATGATGGATACTAGTTCCTAGTTTCTTACTCACACAAAAGTTCAAAATGGTGCTCAATCACAAAACTTTAAAAAGAGAGTTTATATGTTCCTGAATCCAAAAATAAGCTTTGGCCTATTCCCAGGGGTAGTCATTGTGGTGTCCTCCAGGTGCTGCTGAACTACATCTCCCATCATTCCTGATGACTTGGGAGTTCAACAATATCTGGAGGGCCCTTCCAACTCTATGATTCTATGGTGCTAGCATCAACCCTTTTTTCCAGGGATTGGCACTGTAAGGCAGCTGCTAAGATCTCACTGCCTCAGGTAAACTCACAGACACTACTTGGGAGCAGCAGCTCCTTGGAGTTACAAGCCCCATTGCGTGGGTGGGTGGTTGTCTGCTATACCTCCCCCCCACTTTGTGCCATGCACAGCAACACCTTCTCAGAAGTCCGGTGGCACAGGGCAATTGCTGCTCTCGCGCCTCAGAAAGTGAGTAGTGTTGCAAGGAGCAGTTGCCACTGCCTCCAGTGCCTCGTCTGCCCTCATGCTCTAGGCCTGGCTGTGTAACAGCAAGGATGAGGAGCACTGAACTGCCACGGGAGACAATGCAAATGAGGAAGAGGAGGTGGCAACTGCTCTTGCCTCTGCCCCCCCCTCTAGTTGGCATGGCAAAGAGAACTTGGAACAAAGGGGCATCTAGAGAGAAAGGAGGCAGGGGAAAAGAGTATAACCCCAGACAGCACATGCTGAGGACTAGGCCCTATGCTGCTGCCAGAGATCAGCCTCTGCCTGTTCACTTGTTTTCCCTTGTACGTTTTGTCTCAGGTTCTACAAATGCTAGAAACGTACTATTTTTTTTTTAAATGAAAGCTGGGAGCATTATTCACCCAGGAAGGAACAAGTGCCCCCTTGGCCTCTCCGTTGGGGACGCCCATGGCTCACGACCTGCTTGCGAGCTTCCCATACTGGGCATTTGGTTGGCCATTTTGAGAACAGAGCCCTGGACTAGGTAGGCCTCTGGCCTGATCCAGCAGGGCTCCTGTTATACCCACTCTGTCACCCTGGATGGCGCCTCTGCCACTCTCTACTTTTCGGGGCCCCCAAAGGGAGGGGCAAGGCAAGCGAGCGATCAAAAGCAGTGGCGGCTCCTGCTCAGAATCGTTCTTTGCCCCAACGCTCCAGGCCGCACCGCTCTTCCCCCTCGTTTGGGGCTCAGCCCCCAACTGCCGCACCACCCAGAGGTAGCAATGAAGATCGGGCTGAGTAAAGAACCCTTCCCCGCATCCCACAGCCCCTGGACTCTGCATTGCGGCGCCCGCCTGCCCCAGAATCAGCACAATACAGACCACGTTTTCCCGGCCAGCACCAGGCCTCTCTAGGAATATCTCGTCGAGCAGCAGAAGAGGAAGGTGGAAGGGGCGGCTGGACTCAAATAGTCCTATAGACCCCGCCCCTTACGCTGCACGTCGCGCTGACGTCACGGGCACGACGTGCGACGTTGCCCCATTAACAGATGGGGGCAGCGTCTTCACCCCCAACTGCAATCATGCCCTGCTCGTCAGCTGCGCGGCGAGCGGAGCTTCGTTTCTTACTCACACAAAAGTTCAAAACGGTGCTCAATCACAAAACTTTAAAAAGAGAGTTTATATGTTCCTGAATCCAAAAATAAGCTTTGGCCTATTCCCAGGGGTAGTCATTGTGGTGTCCTCCAGGTGCTGCTGAACTACATCTCCCATCATTCCTGATGACTTGGGAGTTCAACAATATCTGGAGGGCACCATGTTGGCTGCCCCATATAATAAATCTCTAAGACTGGGGGACTGTCCCCTTTGGGATCCACAATAAATTTCTCCGCTCAAAACAATTGTATTCATGGGCATTGTGCAAAAACACATGATGACCCCAACTGATAACAACAAATAAGGAATTGGGGGTGTGTACTTGACAATGCGCTTTGGGCTACTCCAGTTCATATGTATACACTTACAAAAGAGTGTGCTCTGCAAGATGACATTGAATAAGTCTGGCCCAGCAAATCTTCTGGGCTCAAGTTAATTTTGAGGACTTGTGTGCACACCAGTAACAGCAAATAGAAGAAAGTGTTTGGCCAGACACAATTCATGTTCCTCTTGTTAAAAGGTCTGCATATGTGCAGAGCCATGAGCTTGGCCCAGTTTGAGGAGAGCCAAGGAAATCTATTCTTCATCATGCAAGTTGCCTACCTACTTCATCCCCTACCCCCCATTTGAATCTTGTAAAGGCTCCATTCATTTCTATTTGATATCTTGGAAGTAAACATCAGCTGCTATTTAGTTGGTTCCCTCATTGCTTACACAGTTGATTGATAATCCTTAGTTTCAGTTGGTTCATAATCCCTGGCATCAGATCTTCTGATTTATCTCTTTTGGTATTCTAGATTATCTCCCCTCTACCTTTCAGGTCCCTTCTCCACAGTACAAAATGGAATAGGAATAGACCTTCCGGCAGCATATTTGGGAAATGCTGTCACTGGCCCACAATGCAGTAACTTTTCTCCATTCATGAGGCCCACGCTAATTTTTCTTGAATTATGAGAACTAGAAAAACTTTTCTCAAGTGAAGTCTTCCACTTGCTTGATGGAGATGGATTTGTTGTTGCCATTGCCATCTTGGGTCATCACACATGTAAAAGTATTATACAAACACAACTGTTTTGAATGGAGAAACGTTTTGTGGATAAATGTTTTCAACATAAATCCTAGAACTTTCAAAGCTTGTTAACTTTTTGTGGCTCTTTTTTATTGCTTTGGCAAATGTGAGGGGGAGTCCAACTTCACATTTGAGGAACTGAATCGGTTTTAGGCAGGTTGCAATTGTTGGTGTGTAGCTCAAAACTTAGTACAATCAAAACTAATATAAACATGAAATATTTACATATTGCTTCTGCTATATCTATGTAGATTAAGTAGTGTGATATAGAGCCAAGATAAGAATTGTTTTTAGGTTAAATTATTATATGGATTTTCTTATAAGATAAATAACTGAAGCTGCATCTAATATCTGTGTGTGTGCAGTGTCTACACTCTGAAAAAAATGGAGGGCATGGGAGAGAAAAGAAAAAGAAAAAAGCTACTGTGTAGATAAGATGTTAATATCCTTTATTATATTACAGAACAACAAAGTCCGCCGTTTTGCCTTTGAGCTTAAGATGCAAGACAAAAGTAGCTATCTTCTTGCAGCAGACAGTGAAGTAGAAATGGAAGAATGGATTACAACTCTAAACAAAATTCTCCAATTAAATTTTGAAGCTGCAATGCAAGAAAAAAGAAATGGAGAATCTCATGAGGGTAAACGCGAGTTACTTTTGCTCATTAATTTATACAAAGTGATACAGTAAAATAAAGCTTCATAAGGTTTTGTGACTAGTAACTAACTCCATTGTATTCAGCCACGTCATGACATATTTGTTCTTTTGTGCAGCTGCTAGCAGATATCAGTGTTGTTGAAGGGACTACCCCTTACAGTAAAGCCGCAGTTACCTACTTGCATTTGCAGAGGTGGCAGTTTTCTTAGGCTGGACCATTTTTCTCTTAGGTTTGGGTTCATATTGTCAACTATGTCTTATAAGGAGAAGGGGAAGTGATCAGACCAAATATGCATCTAGTCCAGCATTCACGTTTTAACAATGGCCAGCCTAATGCCTATAGCAAGCTTATGATTGGCACATGAAAGCAACAGCCCTCCTTCGTTGCTTCTCCTCAATATTTGGTATTTAGGATTGTACTGTGTCTGAACATGGAGGCTTAATCTGCCTATGATGACTAATAGCTGTTGATACATTTATCTGCCATGAATTTATCTAGTCCTTTTTGAAAGTCACCCACTAACTGGAAAGATTTGAATAGTGATATAGTTGGGATATAAACTGTTGAAATAAATCTATATGAATTTGATTAGGCTGTATTAGATTAATGTTTGTCTTCTTCAGAGGTGTTGAGTCATTTTCATTAGGAGTGCTAGAGTACCTTGGTAAGAACCAGTTGGTCCATCAAATGGTACCTAGGACAGAAAAAAATATGTTGAGAAGTGTCTCACTTGGGTTGGATCCTGACTTCAGTAAAAAGAATTAGGATTTAGTCTTCTCCATGTTTTCAAGTCAATAATTATAACATTTTGGTAACAGCCTTTTTATATTTTCCTTTTTTAAAAATTTCCAGATGATGAACAAAGTAAGATGGACAGCTCCTCATCTGGTTTAGATAGCTATCTTTCTGAAACTGCCAAGGTAATGCTGTGCTTTTTTTATTTTAAAGTATGGTATGTCAGTGAAGGAATTACAAGGTCTAATCCTTATTATGGGAGAACTGTTGATTGTTGCAATTCGATTTATAGTACTTTTGCACCATAAATTTCATTTTGCTGAATGTTTATCAGACAAATATTTCTGAAATACAGTTGTTCAGTAGTCCTTAAATCTGTTAATAAGAACAACAAACCCTAGCATGAAGGTATCTTTTTGCAAAATTCTTCTTTATAGAACTTACACTGAAGAATGTAACGGGTGGACCAGTCTGTCTAATTTAACTAAAGTAATCTATGGAGGCTCAAACTGTAAGACAGTTTATAGATTCCATTATCAAAGCTGTGGTTCATCAACAAAGCCTCTATGTTCCGCCACCTTCATTTTCTGCTGATTCAAATTATACACTGATCTTTATATGTAGCATTCCCTGCTCAAAAATGGAATTCTTATTCTATCTAAGTAATGGAAAGAAGCACCTTTTAAGATAAGGTTCTCCATATCGTCATGAGTGTGCCTAGATAAAGATATACTAGCCTTGAACTTACTGAAATAATTAAGACAAATAGAAGTTACTTATCGAACAGTGCATGGTGAACCCAGACACTGGTAGTAAAATCACTGAGAAAGGGAGGGAGTAGGGCCACATTTGTAGCATTCCTTGTAGAATTCTGCTTCCTTGGAGTTCCTCCACCACCACCACCAAAAAATTGCTCCCTTTCATCCAGTATCCACAGATAACTACCCAGCTATCTGTGATGCATCTCTGATATTCCCTATAATGAGCCCTGCTTTTTTTTCTACAGAAATACTCTGTGGAGACCATAATGGCACCTGGATTTTTGCATTGTTTACAGATATATGGCTTAGAAGTAGCTATGTGGGATGCTGCCAATACAGTTGAACAGTAGGATATAAATACTGAAAAAAACATACAAATAAATAGGAAGGAGCAGCCTTAAGAGATCTTGAGGGCTAAGCTCTTCCATATTTCTTCTGTGATTGGAAGAGAAATAAGTCGTTCTCCTGTAGAATGAAAGGTTAACTTCAACCAGGTTGTAGCCTGCTTTCATCCCAGCTATGTATTGCCTCTCCCTCTCTCCTCTGTCACTACAGCCACAAACAAGGCAAGTGTGATTCTTCAATGTTACAGGGAGTACTGGGTTTGCTCAGCATATAGATGTATCAGGCTCATTTCTGTAGTGTGATGAGCCCTAACTGGGATCAGGATGATGGGAGAAGTAGATCTGGGTTGGCTTCATGATCTGTTTGGACACAAGATGTGCTCTGAACATGATGCATTATACAATGTAACATAACTTTTAAAAATAAAAAAAAAATAAATGAAAGCTTTAACATTTTGAATAGCTGCTTCCTTTCTCAGATGCGTTGGACTGCATTTTGTTAATTTATGCAAGTTAAGCTGCCTATAAAACTTAAAATGTGAAGAACTCTAACATCTGTACTTTTTAAAATGCATACACTGTAAAATAGGAAATGTTTAGGTTTATAGACAATAATTGGGTTTTGGCTGCTCCTTGAGAGTCTGAACACCTGCTTATTATATCTAAACTTGGTGCTGCAAATGCTGCTTCCTGTTTCCGTGAACTCTAGAATCTATTTTGGCATCTATGTTTTTCTTGTATGCTGTGTGCCCCTGCGTTCCAGGGCTGTGTACTTGTTGCTTTCTACAATCAGCTTAGTTTTGTTCTCTGAACCGCTCCAGAAAACTCCTGATTGCTTGTGAACTATGCTCAAATGTTTGCTATCAATCTGTTATGTATCTTTTTCTGTACAGAAGCAAATCTTCATTTTAAATCAGGAATGGAGAACCTGTAACACTCCAGATGTTGTTGGGCTCTAACTCCTAAAATCTTTTACCATTGGCCATGCAGGCTGGGACTTTGGAGTCCAACAACATCTGGAGGACCACAGGTTCTCCATCCCTGCTCTAAATTTTCTCAAAAGTGGCATAGTGTGTGCCTTATGCATTGTAGATGCTTTATTATTATTATCATTATTATCATTATTATTATTATTATCATCATCATAATTAATTAATTAATTAATAATTTGTATCCCGCCCTTCCTCCCAGCAGGAGCCCAGGGCAGCAAACAAAGCGCTGAAAACACTTTAAAACATCATAAAAACAGATCTTAAAATACATTAAAACAAAACAGCATTAAAAACATTAAAAAAACAACTTTAAAAAAGAGTTAAAAACATTATTAAAAACATATTATTATTATTATTCCATTTATAGACTGCTTACTATCTAAAAGATCTGAAAGCGGTTTACAATAGAATACACAAGGTACAATAAAAACATATCAAATTAATTTACAAAGCAAAATAAATAAACAATATCCATATTCATAAACATATAGTCAGAATTCACCAAGGGAATTTTACTCTCCTATAGGAATTAATAAAAGTCAGACATGCTTAACTTTGGCCATATTGTGCCCTTATTTTCCATCTCATTGAGAAACATTGTTCTGCCCAATAACTACCAGCCCCTCTGGAAATACTAGACATTCAATATTTTGGGCAAGCAATCTTGTTCCTTCCATGAGTACAGAGCCTAACCATTGTATTTTGTGCATTTGACTCTTACCAATTTGTCAGTATTTTCTTCATAAATACACTCTTAATATCAGAACTTCCAATGGTAAATTGCTACTTCTGATATGTTCTTCTATTCGTTTTCACAAGCAAATGAGTGAAGAGTTCTTTGCAGAGTTCATTGTACCATCCTAATTCCTGGTGGTGCTAAAGTCTCTTGTCACAGTCTTATTTTTTTATTTTTGAACCAAAATAATTCTAGACAGGATGTATGTTGGTCAGGAAGGTTGTGTTTTAGTACAAAAATAACTAAAAAGCAGTTCTTACAAAAATAGCTTCTATTCCTGGATGAGTGTGCAGAACTGTATATTCTGGCAAATGGGAAAGTTTGTCACATTCTTATACTACAGGCTTGGTCTCAATGACTGCATACTTCATTTTATTATTTTTTTCTTCTCATAAGAACAGACAATCTTTTACACTACTTCCTTAACCTTGTCACCTGTTTCAGTGATCCCTTCTCACCTTTTTTTTCCCAACTACTCACACTCTTGATATTCACCCACTTTCAATATTTTACAATGTAAGCAAGTATGTATGCCTCAGGGTTACAAAAAGTGTGGAGCTGTGCACTGACTTGGATTGAGACATGTTTCCTAGGAAGTTTATTGGAAAGGGGTAAATAAAAAAGGGAAAATAAAAAAGGGAAAAGGCTAAAAATGAGGGAGAAAGAAATGGAAAAGAACATATTGAGGTGAGAGAGGGATTTGAATTAAAGGAGGATGTGTAAAAGAACTAAAAAAGAAATCGAATTTCCTGTAGTATAGCCGAAGAGGGTGGAAGTGGAGCATGAACAAAGTGTGAGATGAAAGGGCAGACTGGAAGATTCAGAGGAAGAGGTAAGAATAAATCAAGTAAAATAGAAAGTGCGAGGAAAAGAAAAAAAATTAAACAGAGAGCAGAGTTGATATTAAAGAATTTATCTTTACAGTCCTGTCAATTGTGTAGCTGTTTTTTCTTGAAAAACCCTACTATTAAAACCCACTTTTTGTCATTTCATAAACAGGTTGCACAGAGTGTAGGGCCTGCAATTATAGGAGAGGGTCTGCTTATTCATATACATATTTTAGAGGGGACAAATGGGAAGGAAGGTAACTCTCAGAGGAGGATATCCAACATGGTTCCCTCCTGATGCAACTCCCATCAGCTTCAGCTAGCATGGCCAATAGTAAGGGAGTGTAGTGCTCTCCTGATGTTATTGAACTGCATCAGCCTCTGATCGAAGGTGCAGAGATTTGCTTGAAAAGCACTATCGTATTTGTGAGAACTCTATGAAGTGGTACCGAAGGCTCACTTTGTTCTAGAAATATTTAGTATGTAAACTATTGTTTACAGCAAAGAAAAATGGGAACATGTACTTATTTTATTTATTTATTAGATTTATATCCTGCCTTTTCTCCCAGTAGGAGCCCAGGGCAGCACTTATGGTTAAAGAATGTGCATTTTGTGTCTGCAGTAAAGATATTGATTTAAAATGTTTATTTCATTATTTTGCAGAGTTCCAGAGATTCTGAGATCAAATTCAAAAGTGAAAGCAGGGTTAAACTCTTTGCATTGGATCCAGATGCACAGGTTAGATTAATGGGGGGAAAGGAGAAAAAATAAAGTGTTTTGTAAAGTGAGACATTGCTTTCACTGTTCTGTTTTTTTTTTGTTTTGTTTTTAAAGAAACTTGACTTCTCTGGTATCGAGCCAGAAATAAAGCCATTTGAAGAGAAGTTTGGGAAGAAAATTCTGGTGAAGTGCAATGATTTATCATTTAATCTACAGAGCTGTGTTGCAGAAAATGAGGAGGGTCCAACAACAAATGTAAATACTTGTGAGAGCTCTAGTACTCTGATGTTAGAATGATAAATTCCTATCATTCCTTTTTTTCAAAAAAAATCTTGATATATTAATGGATGTTTGGAAAATACAAAAATGATTAGAAATGTAATTGCATGTAGAGATATTTATTAGAGTTTTGTGACCCAGTCCAGGAGCAAAATGAATAATAATATGCTTATTTGCCAGAAGAGAAGGAGAGAAGAGGAAGGACATAAGCTGTGTGTAACTTCATAAGTAGCAGTTAATTGATTACATAAGATACCTGATAGCATTATATAACATTGTGTAGATGTGGTTGTTGAATAAAATGCAGTTTTTTTAAAAAGAGAGCATATACATATACATATACAGAGAGAGAGCTGGTATAAAATACTTCGCTTTAAATAGCCCTCTAATTCATAAATGTTCTAACGCATTGCCTTCATAAAGTAAAAGTCAATGTATAATAAAATAACTGCTCTTTCTATGTGCCAGTTATTAAGTACCCATTATTTCTTTGTCTTCCAATATCTGTAGATGTTTGCAGATAACAGTACTTCCTACTATGATTGTCATGTTTATTGCTTTTTTAAAAAATGCCCAGGTAGAGCCGTTTTTCATCTCATTATCACTGTTTGACATAAGAGATAACCGGAAGATTTCATCAGACTTCCATGTGGATTTGAATCAGATGACAGTGAGGCACATGTTAGGTAATACATCAAAACAAGTGTCGAATGACAGCAATGATTCCTTACATCGGATTCAAGATATTATTCCAGATATTATGTTACAATATCCCAAACAGGTAAGGATAAAGAAGTCACTGCTTTCACTTTCTTTGCAGAGCAAAGACCACTATTTTCCTTTCAGTGTCAATAAACTAAACATTTGTTTTCAGGGAATATTCTCAGTGACTTGTCCACATCCTGATATATTTCTAGTGGCCAGAATAGAAAAAGTCCTACAAGGGAGCATTACCCACTGTGCTGAACCATATATGAAAAGTTCTGATTCTTCTAAGGTATAGTCTTGTACTAAATATGGTGAGGCTTCTCAAACGTTACTATTTAAGATCTGTTTTAAAATTGAAAAGCTTATTTGTATCAAAAGCTGAAGAAACATGATTGACCTCTTGGGTAAGTCTTGGGCAGCAGGATTGACTTGGATGTTTGTGGTGCTAACACCACTGTTTCTAAACTTGCAGATGTTTATATTTTTTAACTGTCAATCAATTAAGTAAAGTAACAAAAGGGGGGGGAAAGGAAGAAGAGAACCCTGATACCTAGTGAGAATAATTATTGCAGAGGGGTATGTGAGTATGGCTGTATAAATGTGTATGTAACTTGCTGTGAGAGAGCCAGTGTGGTGTAGTGGTTAAGGTGTTGGACTGCGACCTGGGAGACCAGAGTTCGAATCCCCACATAGCCATGAAGCTCACTGGGTGACCTTGGGCCAGTCACTGCCTCTCAGCCTCATGAAAATCCTATTCAGAGTGTCGCCATAGTAGGAATCGACTTGAAGGCAGTACGTTTACATTACTTGCTGTGACTTATGTATTTCTATGGTTACTTACAGGTTGCTCAGAAAGTTCTGAAAAATGCAAAGCAGTCATGTCAGCGGCTTGGACAATACAGAATGCCATTTGCATGGGCAGCTAGGTAATAAATAAAACTCTTAACCCATTCCTTTTTCAAAGTGGATTTTTCTAAGAATACACATTTATTTTAGTCACAACTCAGATTAGTATTTCGGACAGAATTTCTTACATATAATGGGAACAAAGCTAAATTTACTCTCATTTTATTGCATTCCAGTCAAAAGCCTTGGAAAAGGTCAAAGATACTATTTTAGGCATTATTGTGTAGGTCACTGTTCCTCAGCCTTGGGTCTCCAGATGTTGTCAGACTACAACTCTCATCAACCTCAGCCAGTTTAGTCAGTGGCCAAGGATTATGGGAATTGTAGTCCAACAACATCTGGGGGCCCAAGGGTGAAGAACAGTGGTATAGGTGATTATGTGTATTGTTAAACAATAAAGTTTGCCTTCCTTTCTTGCAACCATTTATGCATACTTCAGTGGGTCAGAATTTGCCAGACTGGCTTCAAGAAGGCAAGCATTCATTTTTATTTTTTCACTGTTTCATTTTGTATTGAGGTTCTTACATAAGAATGTGTGTTTCAGGACACTGTTCAAGGATGCATCTGGGACACTGGACAAAAATGCACGATTTTCAGCACTCTACAAACAAGACAGTAACAAGCTGTCAAATGAAGACATGCTTAAATTGTTAGCTGACTTCAGAAAGTGAGTGTCTTAATTTGTTTTGCTTTACAGAAGTCAAATTTATTAACATGCATTCAGATCTATTTATGTACTTATTTAGAATATTTATATCTTTCTGTATAGCCATGAGGGACTGTTAAAGTAGCCTACAGAATATTCTCAAAATATAAGCACACTCAAAATCCATACCAGCAACAGAAGTTACGTGATGCCTGTCTGGAACCAGGATTTTTCAGGCAGCATCTCCTGTCCTTGTTCTTCCCTGGCATCATACCAGACATCAGCTCCTACCAAAATGTTCTGATGCAAGGGGTTGACCATCTGCATCTCACTTATATGATATTCACTAATAGGCAAAAAAAGTGCGGTTTAAGAACGTATCTATAGCCCACAAATATTTCTATCAAACTTTAACAAGCAGGGAAATTGGGCACCTTTAGTGAATGCACCAGGGGATCAGGAGACCTGACCTCCTTTCTGAGATATTGTACAGCCCTACAAATTTGTCAAAATGCAAACACAATTTGGGTTGGTCTTTCACAGCCCAATCCACTTGCTGTGTAGCTTAGAAGAATTTGGTAACATGTGCCTCTGAGGATATGGTAAGTGGTGGCAACACATGCAATCAGCCCAAATGATAGAAAGAAGACATGTGCTGTGCTGATCTAGTTTAATTAAATAATTAAACTGTCTATTCCATGTGTTACATTTCCATTCAAAGCTAAGGGCCCTGTTGTGTGGAGTCATGTGGTTGCTACTTCACCACCACCCCACAGGATGTCTGCTCCTGTGCTCATGTAATTAGAACTGATCATGTACTTACTGCAGTAACAACATGCCTTCAGATCGGGCAGATGTCACTGACATGGTACCTAATCACATGGGTGGGCTGTATAGATGTTGCCTGGAGCAACATGGGGCTGTAATGTATAAATGGAGCCTACTTATATAAATTTAGCTTAATTTCTTATAATTGCTGCTAATATTGGAGCCTATACTGAGAGAGTGCCATATATTTAGAATAGGATTTTTCTGAAGATGTGACTTTTTTTCTTTCATTTATTTATAAAAGTTGTTGTTATTAATTGAATCTCCCACCCTTCCTCCTGAAGGAGTCCAGGGTGGCAGACATAAACAAAATTATTTAACAAGAAAATAGAAAAACATATGAAAACAGTTTAAAACATTTCAAAATGCAATTACAATTAAAATTTTTGTAAAACACAGTTAAAATATTCTATATAAGTAAAGGTTAAGGTGTCCCCGCACTTATAGTGCGAGTCGTTTCCGACTCTTAGGGTGACTTCTTGCGACGTTTACTAGGCAGACCGTTTATATGGGGTGGGATTGCCAGTTCCTTCCCCAGCCTTTCTTTACCCCCCAGCATATGCCGGGTACTCATTTTACCGACCACGGATGGATGGAAGGCTGAGTGGACCTCGACCCCTTTTACCGGAGATTCAACTTCCTCCTTCCGTTGGAATCGAACTCTGGCCGTGGTCAGAGCTTCGGCTGCATTACCGCTGCTTACCACTCTGCGCCACGGAGGATCTAAAATATTCTGTAGCACAGTTAAAAACATTTGTTCATCAGAGATCTTCAAGTTTCCAGGAAAAGTCCCTTTTAGCCATCAAATGCCTGGGTAAACAGTTTTTAAATTCTTCCTGAAAGTCAATACCGACGGAAACAGACACACCTCACTGGGGAGGGCATCCCACAAACAGGGAGCCACTACTGAAAGGCCCTGTTACAATCAGTGTGAACCAGGCAGTGCTCAGTGGTGGCACCATCAAGTCCTCACCTGCTAGTTATAGGATCCGAGATGGTTGATACTGGGGTTAATGATTTATATACCTCCCACTCACAAAACATCAACACAGTGTACAGCAACATAAAACCTATAAAAGCAATATGAAACAATCATTAAAATGACTGGCTACTCAAGAGACATTTTAAACAACTACATAGGCCTATTACCATAAAGTCTTCAAGAGACACCTGAAAGTCAAAAGAGAGGACGCCTGCTAAATCTTTCCTGGAAGAGTGTTCTACAGCAAGGGACCAGCCACTCTAACTGCCCCACTTCTGGTTGAGGCCAGTTGGGCCTCTGTAACATGGGGGATAACTGTTCAATTCTGAAACATATACATTTGTAAATTGTCATCAACTCTAACAGTATTACTTTTTATAACCTGAATGCTGAGTCAGCTTGTTTTTTTTTTCATAGACCTGAAAAGATGGCCAAGCTACCAGTTATTTTAGGAAATCTAGACATAACAATTGATAATGTTTCTCAAGACATCCCAAGTAAGTATAGAAAAGTATTTTTAACTGAAAAGCCTTTTCCCTTCAATTTTTTAATTGATCTTTAATATATTTTCAGATTTTGTTAACTCATCATACATTCCCATGAAACAGTTTGAAAACAGTACCAAGACAATGGTAACTTTTGAAGTAGAGGAGTTTGTTCCCTGTATACCAAAACACATTCAGCCTTTCACCATCTACAACAATCACCTTTATGTTTATCCAAAGCACTTGAAATATGACAGTCAAAAGTCATTTGCAAAGGTGAGTTTATGTGCCCACTAATAACATTCAGATTCAAGACCAAATTGAATCTGAATTGAATCAGGTGTTCCTTCTTGAAGTTTTAGTTGTTTGCCTGGCACTTCTTGAAAACAAACAAATCTCTGTCTGTGCTCCTTTTAGGCAAGAAATATTGCAGTGTGCATAGAATTCAGGGATTCAGATGATGAAGATTCCTTACCTCTAAAGGTTTGTCGATCTGACTTATAGCTATTAGAAACATTTCAGTCAAATGATTACTGTCTATTTACAGCCAACATGGCAATGCATGTGGTTCATAGTCAAGCCTTCTTTCATTTGAATAACATTGCCTTCAAGTAGGGCTTGTACTTGTAGACTGTACTGAAAATGTGAGCCTTCTGAGTGTCCTGCCCAGAGTCCGAGAGATGAGGCGGAGGTGAGACTGGAATTAATTCTTGTTTTATTAGAGTAACGGTTACATCAAAAGCAGTGTGCTTCATAGACCTCTCTATGCTGACTCACTACTGACCCTAACTAGACTAAGCAGGTCTACTCAAATTTCGAATTTTGAATTCTAATTCCAATTTGAAATTTGATACTTGGAATGTTGAAATTTGGAATTCAAAATTTGAGATTTGAATTTCAAAATTCTAAATTTGAAATTCAAATTTTGAATTTCAAATCTGGAATTTTGAATTTCAAAATTCAAACTCCAAATTCAAATTTCAAATTTTGAATTTCAAATCCCAAATCCCAAATATAATTAGATTTATATCCCACCCTCCGAATCATATTGGATCCTTCCCTCCCCAGCCCTGGGACAAAGCATGAGATCTCTTTAATGCAAAGCAAAGGCACAGGCTATTGCTAGCAAAGCAGACACAGACTGATCAGTTTCACTTTAAAGCAGGTTTGTTTGGATTAAAACAAGCTTCTATACCCTTGTGCATGTCATAGCCCAAAACATTTCAATTTTTCAGGGAGAAAAGGCTTGGGTGAAAATGTGTGTGTGGGGGTTCCAGATTTTTTCCAGACCTTCACATTTCCAGCTGGGGCTGATGGGAGCTGGAGTCCAGCAACATCTGAAGGACACCACATGGGCTACCCCTCTTCTAGATAATGAGTCACTGTCTCACTGATAATGAGACACTCCTTCCTCCCCCTCCCAAGAAAAGGACCCATCCCAACCAATAACCCCAGATCTATACTGTGGTGACCACTAACCCTGGTCTCCTGGGTCGCAGTCCAACACCCTAACCACTACACTAAACCACCTTTTCTCCCACAATCTGCCCTGGGCTAAGGGTGTGTGTGTGGTTTTAAATGCCCAAAGGCCTAGGCAGCAAGGGGGTGCCAAATACATATATAGCATGTTTATTAACTTGATATGTTTATTGTATTTTACTTTATTTATAAATGTGTTTCTTTCTTTTACCATTATCAGCCCAGACGCTTCCTGCCCTCTAGGCCCTTTTAACGAGGCCTGCTGGCTAGGCACATGCCCCTTTTGGCCCAACTCTCTCCTTCTTAGGAGGCATTGGGCTCATATCTATTTATCATTAATTATTTCATATTTAATGTAAATGTTCAATATATCTAAGTGGTACTCTTATATTACCTTCACCCCTTTCCCCTTTTATGGGGGGGGGGGAGAAATCAGCAACCCACAGGGATGCATCTCTCTCTCTCTCTCTCTCTCTCTCCATCTATCTATCTATCCCTTTAACTGCCTAAATATACTTGCGTAATATTTAAATGTATGTGGTTGTAATCTTTGTTTAACATCCACTCCCTCCTCCCTGTATAGGGGGGAGGATGTTTGTGTAATCTTGCTTAACTTGGCCAGGCCTCACCACCAGGCCACCTGCAGCCACGCAGCAGCATTAACAGTCGTTGCCCTCATGGCTGCCACCTTAAATGGGCTGATCAGGCCCAAGCATCGACCATGCGGCCAGAAAATGGCCACCGCTCTCTGTCCCTCGCTGTTCAGTAGCTCCGTCTGTCCCACGCCGTCATTCTTCCTCTCTTCGTCGTCGCAAGCCAAGAGGAAGTCGGAGGGGGCTGAGCGGGCTTAAATAGGCCCGTAGCTCCGCCCCCTCCGTGCGGAACGTCGCGCGTCATCCCAATGCGACGCGCGACGTTCCCTTCTTCAAAATGGCTACTGCGACTTCACCCTCGGCCGCAACTGTGCTACCGCTCCCCAGAGCTTCGCGCAGGTAAGCGAAGCTGCATTTAGTTAATGCGAAAGAAAGACAAAAAGAATGTGGGCTGCAATCCTAGACATGTCTACTGAGAAGTAAGCTCCGTTGGGCATTATGTGTCTGGGATTGCAGCCTTACCTGGGAGTAAATCCCACTGAACTCAACAGAGCTTACTTCCGAGTAGGCATGTCTTGGATTGCAGCCTTAGTCAAGGGGAACGAAAGAGGGAAAGTGATCAAAACAAACACAGACGAAAAACAAGCAAACCTCATTTAAAGCACAATCCACTACATGTCTACTCAGAAGTAAGTCCAATTGTGTTCAGTAGGGCTTACGCCCAGGTAAGTGAGTTTAGGACTCTTCCCTGACGCCGCCAAGGCCGCCTAAGCGGAGAGAGAGAGGCAGGCAGAGTGAGAGAGAATGTGGTTGAACGTAAGAGCGCCAAAGTTTGAATTTTCTGTGGCTGTAATGGGGTTTCTCGCCGCTGCTTGTATGTGCGATATTATGCAAAAACGAATTTGAAATGTTTAAAACAGCAGATCGAAAATATGTTCACTCATGTTCTTGACATAAATGCAAGGAGGCTGAATATGTTGGTCTCTCTGCCTTTCTTTATTGTTATTTTTAGTGCATCTATGGCCGACCAGGTGGATCAATATTTACAAGACAAGCATATGCTACAGTTCTGCATCACCACCAAAACCCAGAATTTTATGATGAGGTAACCAATTTCATACTTGCCAATTTTAATTGTTTTTCAAAAACATAATGAGATGAGAGTAGAAATGGTGCTTTGAATTAGAGCTCTTGATCAATTTATCAGGTAGTCCAAGGAAAGCCAGTATCTTTCTGCCTCAGTTTCCACCTGTAATCATACTAGCCCATTTTACAGTATTGTTGTAAGCATACCTGGAATAATATATTTTAAGTGCTTGAGCATTTAGAAAAGTGTAGAAAAATAGTAACTAGTTATAAATAAATACAATATTGGATGCAATAGGGTACATATTAGGATGGTTCACCTTTAAGAACATAGAAAGCTGCCTTATACTGAGTCAGACCATTGAGCCATCTTGCTCAGTTTTGCCTACGCTGACTGGCAGCGGCTCTCCAGGGTTTCAGACTAGGTTGTCTCCCAGCCCTATCTGGAGATGCCGGGGATTGAACCTGGACCTTCTGCATGCAGGGCAGATGCTCTGTGCTATGGCCCTTTAGAGACTTGTGGTTCTGAATGGTTTCCTGACTGCTCTGAAGAAATTTCTTGCTGCCTTAAATGACAGCCCTGGCTGATTTCTGGAACAGAGAAATGAACAGAGAAACATTGGTGGGGGTGAGATAATATCTCCCAAATTACCTTCTGCCTGCAAGAGCCTAAGCACCTTCATTTTCTGAGTAATTGGAGAAATGAGACAACTGGGTAGATGGCTAAACTTGCAAGAAGTCTGTCCAAGCAAAGGGACTATTCTATAGCAGGAAGGATGGGAAAGAGGTCTTACTTCTCTACCACCATTATGTCAGTTATGTGTTGGCTAGTGAAGCTTTTCCACATAGTAAGGAGGCTGTTGCATCTAAACCTTTTAGGAGAAGAGGAGAACGCCTCTGTGGTCTGTTATGATTAATTTGCAGAATGCTCTGCTGATAAAATTGCTTGCATCAATTCTGACTTGGACTACACATTTAAAGAAGATGATTGATTTTGCCCATGGCATCTGCTTGAGGCTGATTACTTCTTGAGGCCTATTTTATTTGATGAAAGCTGCCAAAGGAGGCCTGTCCAGTTGGGCAGCAAAGTTAATGCCTCTCCAGGAGAAAACATAGTAATTGAAAACAAGCTGAACTACTGTTGCATATATGTACATCTCGAGAGCCATACCACTGCACTATTAAAATATTTTTCTGATGCCAAACTTGTATTTTTCTCCTTAGATAAAAATAGAATTGCCCACACAGCTACATGAAAAACACCACTTGTTGTTTACCTTCTACCACGTCAGCTGTGATAATTCCACTAAAGGGACTACCAAAAAGAAGGACATCATTGAAACACAAGGTATAATTGATTTAGCTTTTCGTTTATGAATTCAAAGTCAAACATTTATTTCATAGATTCTGAAAGTTCAGCATTAAATCTATCATTTTCTGGATGCTTGATTATTATAAAAAAGAATCCAATGCTATTCTTTTTACTGATTTCAGTAGCACTTTCAAAGAAATGTACTGACTATCACTTTCTCTTTTAAACTGAAATTGCAGTCTAACTGTTGTAAATAAAAAATCTGTGTTTTGTTCGACTGAGTAGAGCCCTTCTTAAATGTTAGTATTTTGGATCTTTTTTGATAAAGACACATCAAGACTCTAGCTGAATTTGTGTTAAGTTGTATTATATACTTGAGGTGTGAATACTAAAAATGTTTTTTCTTTGTATTCCTTGTAGTTGGATATTCTTGGCTTCAGCTGTTAAAAGATGGCAGAGTAGTGACAAATGAACAACATATCCCAGTATCCGCATACCTTCCATCTGGATATCTCAACAGTCAAGAACCTGGCATGAGCAAAGTAAAAAAGCAAACAAAATAGATTATTGTAAAAAAATACCTCTTGACAAGGCGGAATTGTTAAAAACACACCACCCACAAGATAGGAAACATTTTTCTTTTTGCATCTAGAATGTGCAAGACATTTAAACGGCTCTGCTGAGTTTGTGTGTAGCCCCCAAATTTAAAAAATGTTGAGCCTGCTGACTTTGTTTACTGTTGTGTGTCAGTCTGACATTGAAATACTTTTTCCATGCAAAGACATAAAAGCACCAATACTTTATTCTTGTTCTTGCTATAGAAAGTACACCATACATTCAGGATCCATGGTTTGCTAAACAAACCATGGCTTAGTGTTATGTGTGAACCAGGCCATTATGTCCATATTTGGCATCTGTTAACTCAAGAGTAGATGGGAAATCTTCCAGTAGTGCTAAAATTAAAATATTTGCTACACAGTTACTATTGGCACAAAACTGCTAACTGTAGTTTTATTCATCTCATTTAACTTCCAGCATTTAGAGGAGGGCTATGTGGGTATTTATTTCTGTCAATTAGAGGACATATACAATAATAAAGAATTTCTGGAAGTGTATCTGCACTTTTATTTTCCTTAGAAAGATTCACTAATGGTTATCCATTGGTTTGTACTGGACTATAAGCCATGTAGTCCTTTAAAATGATAGTTTTACTTTACTGCTTTTAAAATAGCATTGCCTTTTAAATGGCCATTTGTGAATTTTATTTCTTTGTTCTTTTTCCATTTTTATATCACTTAGTTTTACCAAGCATTCTAATGACTTGGTTCGCCCATAATGCTAAATCATGGTTTAGCATGTGTGAACCCTGCTCAGTAGCTTAAAAGTGGTTTGTTTATTCCCAACAAACCATATTCTCCTGTGCATGTAAAAGATATCAGGTGGGTATCTAGCTCCACCTAGCAGTTGAAGGCAAAAGAGCACTGTTGAATTTTTGCAGGCACTTCCTGATCTAGTCCTGTTCCTGCCTCAGTTCTCTTTTGCCTTCATCAAGCTTGGTGGGGTCCTCTATGCTCCTTGGTTTCAGGCCTGTATTCTTTGTTCTGATTGTTTGTGTGTGCTTTCCTATATTGGTGTTTTTTCCTTGTTGACTGTTATTCCCAAGTTTCTTTCCCCAGTTTTTTTTAAAAAAGGTTTTTTGTTTTACCCCCGGCATCCCCCGGCATGGAGCTTCCACAAAGGGGCTTTCCCACCCCTCAGTCACCAGCAGTTTTTTGGCTTCCCCCCCACCAGCCTCACAGCCCCTTCAGCTCCTTAGAGCGGTAGTGACCTTCTCATTTGCAGTGGCCGCCCTGTGAACGGCTGCAGTGCCGAAATCACACTGTGGCCTTACAGGCTTTCTGCCTGCAGCCAGCCTCTTCCCGTGCATCCAGCGAAGAGATGCGCGATGGGCAGCTGCCAATGGTCACTACAGCTTTTAGCCTCCCCCTCTCTGCCACCAACCTAGCGCCAAGTGTGGAGATTGCATTGGACCTCCCCTGACGGGCCAGGACTCAAGCAGGGCAGTGGCACTTTTTGCCCAACGTGAGGGTGTTCTTCACCCCCCCGTCTCCCAGAAACAACCTCTGAGGCTCGTTTGCCCCTGTAAGGCCTGCATCGTGTTGCGCCCATGGGGAAAACAACTGCAAATTGGAAAACCCCTTGTAAGAGGATGAAACTGCTTTCTCCCCCCAGCAACAGATACAGCGTTGAAGCCTTTAACTGGCTTCCTTCACATCCTTTGGTGGCAGAGGGGCAGCGATAGCCCACCTCTCTACTGCCAGGCATGAGGTGGCTGAGACACAGGCTATGGCGGGCAGGATGGCTCTGGAAGGCAGGATGCTGGTTTCCAGCAAAACAGCTGGAACAGGCAGGCAGGGCCCTGATCAGCAGTCAGGATCAGCAGGGAATGCCTTGCACAGTGCCATCTGCAGAACACAGAGGGACCAGGAACCCCTATCTGATGAGGAAAGCAATCTACCTCACCCCTCCTTGAGCTCCATTTTTTCTACCAGCTCCTCCCCTGAACCCTTTACAGGTTTTTTGGAGGAACCAATCCTTCTTCAACAGACCCAAGAGGTGGGGGGGGGGGCAAAGGCTCCAATTCTCTGATTCTCAAACTCAGCCCATTCAGCGGCAGCTTTCAGCTCAATTGCTTCAGCAGTTAAAGGAACAACTCAGGGACTCTCTCTTAATGGATCTGGCTAGAGATCTATTGGCATCATCAGCCCATTCACAGGCCCTACCACAGGAAGCTTCAGCTCCCTCACCCACTCAGGCATCACCTAGAAGACAGGAGATGCAGGGCCCCTCTATAGGCCGCTCAGCTAAAAATGTGTGTCCACCACGGAACTGAGCATCTCCAGATCCTTGTGCTATGGCCCAGGGCAGACACCCAGACACTGATTTAATGATCCTGGATGCGGAAGAATGGAGTGGGGATTCAGAACCTGAAGAGATTGCAACCACTAGAATTTTCCAGGAGCCACACTTCCTCCTCCTCCTGTGCAAGGCGATGGAAGCCCTGACTCTAACTTCTGCAGAGGATCCTCCTGCCCTTCGACCTATAGGGTTTCAGTAGTGTGTCCAGACCCTAAACCCAAGTCTAGAGTCCTGAAGCTCCCTTCCTTACTCCCCAAAGTACTCAAGTCAGAGTTCAACATTCCATCACAATGCAAGAAGTCAGTCTCAATAGCAAACAAATATACACTGGAGCAACACATCATGGACCAGCTGAAGGTCCCGCTGATAGATGCCCCCATTGTGAATTTGCTGAATACATCTTTGAACCCAAAGGACTCAGATGCTCATCTGAAAGACACCACTGAGTACAAAATGGATCAGGGTCTCCGAAGGATCCACGATGCTAATGCACTATCGATCCGAGCTGAAGCAGCCTCCTTGGTATTTGCTCGAGCTTCCCTTCTCTGGTTAGATGATCTGCTGGATGGTCCACAGGAGGACGCGCCCGAATACGCAAATCCTTATTCAAGGTCTCTTGGGCAGTAACCTTCATGGCAAATGTGTCCATGGATGCTATGCAGTTTGCAGCAAGATCCTTGGTGGCATGCGTCTTCACTAGAAGAATCCTATGACTGTGACATTGGAAGGCAAACCCCGCGGCCTGCTCCAATCTCACCTCAGAACTGTATGTGGGTGGCACGTTATTTGTAGATGACGCCCTAGCAAATGTTTTCGAATCTAAGGAGAAGAGAAAGTCTATGCCATCCTCCAGGAAAAGGGATGACAGAAGGTACTTTGAGAGTTCATTCCACCCTTACCTGTCATCTCAGCCCTTTCTTGGCTCCAGAACATCCAGCAGAAGGAAGGACGCCCACTCAAGCTGCCCATTCGGGAACAGACAGCGCAATCAACCTATGGCGCAACAACATTTTCCCAACTTTTTGGGATTTGGTTCCCAGTCACAGGGAAATAAGCATCAGTTCTGATGCCAACATTCCACCAGTGGGGGGCCATCTCCAATGCTTTGCATACCAGTGGAAGGACACATCATCAGATCAATGGATACTACACACCCTCTGATACAGCCTAAGGTTGGAGCTCACCTTCACCCCGCCGGCAAAATTCATTCCATCTCCCCTGTCCGCTTCTCCACACAAGAGGGAAAGGGTCCTGCAGGCGATTTCCCATCTGATACAGATTGTGGCTATAGAAACTGCAGGGGAGAGATTTTTGGGAAACTACTCTCTTCTTCACTGTTGAGAAAAAAGACAGATTGCTCAGGGCGGTACTCGATCTAAAGAACCTGAATGGTTTCATAAAGTACCGCAAGTTTCGCATGGACACCTTACTCTCAATCAAAGAGGCCCTGAGAAAGGGGGACTTTCTCTCCTCAATCGACCTAAAGGAAGCCTACCTCCATGTTCCCATCTTTCCTCCCCACAGGTGCTACCTCAGGTTTGCAGTGGGTCAAGACCACTTTCAGTACAGGACTATGCCATTTGGCCTGTCATCTGCCCCCAGGGTATTCACAAAAATTGTGTTTGCCTTAGTGGCACACCTCAGGACACAAGGGGTTCATGTCTTCCCCTACCTGGACAACTTTCTGATTCGCTCCCCATCATTACACAGGCCTGGAAGGACCTCCATGTCATCTTGGCGTGCCTGAAGGACCACGACTTCCTGATCAATGAACCCAAGAGTCAGCTATTTCTGTCTCACTGCAAAAGTCATCTGGGAGCCACCATAGACGCGCAAAAGGGAACTTTGCAGTTGTCCCAGAAACGAGTAAACAAGATACGCAGGGCGTCATCAAAAGTCCTGTCAGCCGAATCAGCAGATATGATGCAACTGGCGGCACTCCTGGGGTTGATGGTGTCTACATTCCAAATTATGCCTTGGGTACATTATCATTCTCGGACACTCCAATGGGCACTTCTGCCATTCCAAAGCAACATAGCATCAAGTCACCACCGCAGAGTGGCACTGTCACCACAGGTACATCAGTCGTTGCTATGGTGGGTTCACGAACCCAACCTGTTGAGAGGAGTGCCATTTCAGGATCTCCCTCGAACCCTGATCACATCATACACCAGCCTATCAGGCTGGGGAGCCATCTGCAATGGTCAGATGATACAGGGCACATGGTTACCACAGGAATCCACTCTGCCAATCAGTCTCCTGGAACTTCGAGCTGTCTGTCTGGCCCTCAGACATTTCACAGAGTTCAGACGGTTGGGGCGGTGCTGGTAAGAACAGACAACGTGTTGGCCAAATCTTATTTAAACCATCAAGGGGGCACATGCTCCCACCACCTCCAGGAGGAAGCCTTTCTCCTCTTCCAGTGGGCGGAAAAGAATGTGGACTTGATATTTGCAGAAAATCTCAAGGGGGAGGACAACGACCAAGCAGACTGGCTCAGTTGAGAGAAACTGGATCAGGGAGAATGCATGCTTCACCCAGGCACCTGTCAATAGATAGTGACATGCTTCGGCAGGGTTCAAGTGGACCTGTTTGCCACCAGGCACAGCAGACAAGTGAGGAGGTTCTTCTCCAGGTACGTGATGGCAGAAGTAGAGGGGATAGATGCCTTGTCATCCCAGTGGCCTCCAGGTAGACTGTACTCTTTCCCTCCACTTCTGATTATTCCAAGGGTAATCCACAAGATCCGAACTGAACGGGCATCAGTTCTCCTAGTAGCTCCCTGGTGGCCAAGGAGACAGTGGTTCCCGGATCTCCTCGACCTGGTGGTGGAACCCCCATGGCAAATTCCCCTAAGGGAGGACCTGCTCTCTCAAGGGCAGCTTCTTCATCCAGATCCGGGGTGGTTGGCGATTCATGTATGGAATTTGAACCGAAGCAACTCTTGAAGAAAGGCATCCTTCCCCAAGCACTGGAAACCATGATGGCTTCTAGACCCCCCTCCATAGTCAGAATATATGAGGACACATGGAAGACCTTCTCAGCCTGGTCACAAAAGAAAGGAATTCTTCCATGGAAAATGGGAATCAACGAGATACTCTCTTTCATTCAAGACAGCTTATACATGGGCCTCAGACCAAACACCCTGAGGCGCCAGGCTTCATCATTATCATCTATACTCTCCAGAACCCCAGACAATCCACTGGGCTCTCATCCTTTTATCAAACATTTTCTTAGGGCGGCAACTTTATCAGCGCCACCTATGGTCCACCACTACCCTACCTGGGACCTGCACAAAATGTTAATGGCCCTTCAAAAACCTCCATTTGAACCTTTAAGTCAAATTCATCTTTGTCTTGTGTCCTTTAAGGTTTTGTTTCTTGTGGCCATTACTTCGGCCCATAGAGTGTCTAAGCTGAATGCCCTGTCCGTGCATAAGTGTTTGTGTGTGTTTCATAAGGATAGAGTAGTCCTCTGCATAGTCCCTTCCTTTCGTCCCAAGGTTCTGTCTACCTTCCACTGCCAACAGGAACTGGTACTGCTGTCCTTCTGTCTTAATCCGGTTCACTCCACGGAGAAGGCATGACACTCACTTGATGTGAGGAGAGCCCTTTAAGTGTATATTTCTAAGACAAAGTCATTTAGGAAAACAGATGATTTGTGTGTATCTTTTCACCCAGTGTCTTTGGGAAACAAGGTTTCCACTTCCATGTTAGCTAGATGGATCAAAGCATTCATTTCCTTGGCATATGCCTCGCTGAGACTGGCCTGGCCGGCCGGCATAGTAATTCACTCCACGAGAGTGGTGGCCACATCAGCAGCATTTTCCTGCAGTGCCCATCTAATAGAGATTTGTAGGGCAGCTACATGGACCACTCCTAATACCTTCATTAAACATTACAAGATAGACGCATACGCATCAGCTGAGGCAGCCTTTGGGGGAGAGTGCTATAGCATATCCTCTCAGATCACTAGAATTGCAGCCCAGCAATATTCCCACCCTACATGGGTCAGCTTTGGTATGTCCCACCTGATATCATCTTTTGCATGCACAGGAGAAGAGACACTTGGTCTAACCATGAAATCAGTCTTCTCTGTGCGTGTCAAAAGATGATATCAGGGCTAGGAGGGCTGGGCTGTCATTACAAGCACAAATAGGCCTTTAGCAGAGAGTGTATGAGTACTGTTGTCTTCCTCTGTTTGTGTGTTCTTCCTATCCTTTTTCCTCGTTTATGGGCTTGTCATGGAGAACTGAGGCAGGAACAGGACTAGACCAGGAAGTCCCTGCAAAAATTCAGCAGTGCTCTTTTGCCTTCAACCGCTAGGTGGAGCTAGCTACCCACCTGATATCATCTTTTGACATGCACAGAGAAGACCTATTTCACGGTAAGACCACATGTCTCATCTGAAGTCATTGTTTATTATTGGCTTATGAACCTTGGTTTGTTTTTGCTATAGCTTGGCATTGTATTTTAACCCAGCAACCACACTCACCAAGCTACAAAGGCACAAGCAGCTGAAAAACAAGCCAAATTTGGAGAAACAAGCTGTAGTCTGTTTGATCATAGTTTGGACAATTCATGGTTAATTCATGATTTGCTAAACCAGATGATGCCTTAGCCTTATATGCATACCAGGCCAGTATGTCCCTATCTGGCACATTGTGTCATTCATAAACATGTAATATCTATAGCATTTTAACTTTTTTCTCTCTATACAGCATTCTGGTCCTGAAATTAAATGGGTAGATGGAGGCAAACCACTGCTAAAGATTTCAACCCATCTAGTTTCCACTGTATACACACAGGTAGATTGTTTGTTCCACTCTGGCTTTTTACAAGATTTGTTAATTTGATTGTATTCTCAGATGACTTATGTAACATGAGGTCTGGGACAACACCCTTCCCCTTGATGGATGGGGATCCTAGTGACAAGACAATTTTGGTTGGCCAGTAAGGCCAGCCACAATTTGTTGTACATTGTCTGCAGCTGAGTCCATGTTTTTTTAACGATTGTGAATTTTATCTAATGGTGGCTTTGTACCTTTAGAAAGCACTCCCACTCATTCAAGGCTGAGATTTAATTTTTGCCGGTCTTCCCTATTCATTGTGCACCCCCCAACCCTGAAAAGCTGTTCCTGAAGGTTAGTGGACCATCCAAAACAATATGACTATGGTAGGGAAGGATGCATGTTGTGGGAGATTGGTAAAAATAAGTTGCATTGCCTTGCACAAGTGGAACCACTTTCTGCTATAGCAAAAATATTAGCACAAAGGCATCATTGGATACAGCCAAGTATAAACATGTCCCCACTGGATAAAAGCAAAAACTGCAGACAATTAAAAATGTTCAGACATTTAGCTTTGCATAGTCTGTGCCAAAGGCCCAGCAGGTAGTGCAGCAGATCTACCATGGTGATTTGTTGCAAAAATTTGGAGAGAAGCTCTATATAGTTTCTTCTGGCAATCCAGTCTTCTCCAACAGAGAGAGCCTGCTAGTAAGTAATGGGAGGCAGGAGGACAAAAGTCCATGTTCAGCAATGGTAGGGTGGAGTGGGGGGGAGAGAGAAAAATAATTGTTTTGGGGGTGCTTATTTTATTGCTATTAAAGCACACAAAGCAAGCAAAAGTGCTCTAAAACCAGTTATGCAAAATTTAAATTAATTCCTTACAAGAATAGAGCTATGAGACCTTATGGATGGCAACGAGGGCTCATTTGCTTTGTTCTTCTGAAAATTAACTTTGATGGGTGCTCGAAAGGAATTACATTTTAGTTAAATTTACAGTGCTTTTCTTTTATCTGGAGATTTGGTACATTGTAATGGCATATTTGATCAAATCAAATTTAAATTGTGTGTTAATTGACTTAATCTGTGTTTGCTTTGCTTTTCCTAGGACCAGCACTTAAACAATTTCTTCCATTATTGTCAAAAAACTGAGTCTGGAGCTGAAGCCTTAGGAGCTGATCTTGTTAAGTATCTTAAGGTATAAAATTGTAATGAGATGGGCACAGATTAATGGCCGTCAGGGTATGAACTGTTAATTAAAATGCATTGGTATTAATTGCATTTAACCTAGAATTTTTAGACTTAGGCTGCAATCCAGTACATGTCTACTCAGAAGTAATAAGCTCCATTGGGTTCAATGGGACTTATTCCCTGGTAAGTGGTATTAGATTGCAGCCTTACTTCTCTCTTTCCAAGGTCACTTGATTGTCAAGCAGTAAGGAGGATTTTGCCATACATAGGTGCAAGTATGTGGTAAAGTATGTCCAATTTGTATATGAACATGCATGCACATATGAGTATGGGAGCCACTGTCCTATGGTGTGATTCCATGCTACTGGAGAAAGTATATGAATATTATAATCAGATAGGCACAGCCAAATGGAAACCACATTTTTCTACCATTAACTTGAATAGTTCCGACCTGGGACGTACTTCTGACTTCTCCTTTTGCAGGAAGATGAGGTGGCAGTAGTATCTAAATGGTCCCATAAGAGATGCTAAATGTTTTTCTGCATTAGGTATTAGTACATTGCCAAGTGGGATTGTGTTCCTCCTCCTGCTCAAAACCATGAAACACTGTCACTCCTGACAGGGCCGGCTCCAGGCATGCAGGGGCCCTTGGACATCAGCTTGCCCTGGCCCCCTGGTGGGTGGATGGGTGTGCACATGCACGTGCATGCACGCATGCCCCCCGTGCGCCCCCCCACGACCCCCCTACCTGTCTAGTCTTTACAATTGCCCTTAATGAAGATGGCAGCCACGGTTTCGCTAAGGGGAATGAAGCCTCCGCCGCCATCTTTGTTGATGGCACATGTGTGTGCTACGCGCGCACATCTCTGCCATCAACTAAGATGGCGGCAGCGGCTTCAGTACCTTAGGGAAGCTGCGGCTGCCATCTTCATTAAGGGCAATGCTAAAAAGCCGGCTGAAAGGTAAGTAGGGGGCATGGGGGTGCGGATTACGGAAGGGGAGCGGAGGGCCCCTCAGGAGCTCCTGTAGCTCTGGGGCCCTCGGGCCAGTGCCCAACCTGGTCGCCCTTTAGAACCGGCCCTGAATCCTGAGGAAGTTGTTGAGTCTCTCACCCTTGGAGTCTCAGTTCATTTCCTGTCTTCACTCAAAGCAAACCATTCCAGCAACTATCCTTGTTCTTCTGGCTTGTCTCAGACATTGTGTTTTAAATGTGGGTGTGACTATATGTGTGTTTTCTGAGTTAGGAAGTAGGAGTTGGTGTGTGATTTTTCCCCTTTCCCTGTTGGTTTCTAGTGCTATTTTCTCCCCAGTCCTTATTTTCCTCAGTGTCCTGGCTGTTTGAGCAGTATCTTATTCTCTTCAGTGCCTCTTCAAGTCATTAGTCCACCTCTCTTGTTGACCCTTGTGTAAACTATTATCCATCAATTTCCTACCCATTATTCTTATATGTATACAAAAGAGGGGGGAAAGCCGTTTGTCTTTGTCTCTTCCTTGCTTCCCTGAGTCAGTGACTTCTACTTCCAGGGGAGCTTCTGTATTGTCAGACCTCAAGACCTTTGGGAAAATAGTCACAGTTCCACCTCTCTTTAAAAAGTTAGTGACGATGGAGTAGGATGTGTTGCTGCAATCAAAAAAAGGCTGTCTCCTATGTTAATAGATTTTATTTTAGACTCCAGTATAATGCATCAGCTGAAACTGTCAGTTATAGATGGGCCTATTTTGGCACCAATGTCACAAAACCTGCTTTCAAAGGATGGGAATCAACTAACAGACCCTATGGAGCTTAAGTTAGATGTGGCTTTAAAGAAGTTACAAAAGTCTTCAACATTAGCCATGAGGGCTGCACATGCGATGTTTGCTTTTTCTAAGGTGACACTGCTTTGGTCTAATGACATATTGGATGACATGATTCGGGACCCTGACAGGCTTCAAAAGGCAGTATTGAAAATTTCAAGGGTCACCACCATGAATGCTTGCCCAGTTTGCTACAAAATATATTGCAGTGGAGGTGGTGGCAAGGCATACCCTATGGCTCCAACATTGGGACCCTAACCTAAATTCCCATCTTGTTCCCACAGTGAAGCCATTTGTGGGCCACAAGTTCAGTGCTTGAGATGAATAGAAGTGAAAGGCCATACACGTGGATTGGTGCTCATTTTGTTGTTTTCATCCATACCATTCCTTTTATAGTGCCCCATTTGGAGATGGGGCAGAGACTTTTGCCCCAGTCATCCCACCTGAAGTAGGCCAGAGTTTCCACCAACAGTACTACAGCAGTCCAGTGCAAGATTTACCACTTCATCCCAGCCCAGAAGGGCAACCAATATCAGTTATAATGTCATGACCCCAGTGGAAGGCAGATTCCTTCCTTTCACATCTGCATAGGAAGCCTACCTAATAGAGCTCCAGTCTAGTCTTCCAGATAAGTTTCTTCCATCACCAGAGTCTTCAATCCAGAAAAGCAGAGGATAGTGCAAGCAACCGTCAACAATCTCTTAGAAATAGCTTCAAAAGAGTCAGTACTGACAGGTCAGTCCTTCTCTGGCGTCCCTGCAAGGAATTCATTGTACCTTTACATCATGATCTTGTCTTCGTTTCTCCATCTGGTGTACTGGGACATTCATATTTTGTTGGCCTCTGAAGGATCATGGCTTTCTAGTGAACGGAGCAAAGAGTCATCTTATTCCATCCATTCATCTTCAGTTTTTGGGAGCAACAATCAACACCGGCAGTGGCTCTCTGGGAAGACAGAATGATCAAGATCAAGACAGCAGTGTCTCTTCTCCTCAGAGCAAAGTTGGTGGATATCATGCTGCTCACCATTGTCTTCAACATGATGATCTTGGCAATCTAAGTGACCCCATGGGCCAGATTCCATTCCTGTCCTCTCCAATGGGCATAGCTGCCTCACCAGATGGCTATTGTGAAAGTCACCACAAGCAGATTCTGCTGACCAGATAAGTCTGATCCTCTCTTTGGTGGTTAGACAGCAATCTTTGCAAGGGGATGCCTGTGAAGGATCCATCATGGGTCATGTTGTCAACAGACACAGGCCTGATGGACCGGGTGCTAATTGTAAGGGTGCAGGGCTCCTGGTCTGCAACAGAAGCAAAACATAGCATCAGCTGGTTGGAAGTCAGGGTGGCATGTCTGGCCTGCAACACTTTGTTCTCATGAAAAGTCTCTTGTCACATGAATCTGAGAACCGATAATACCACCTGCTGGGTGAAAAACAATATTGATTCCTTGGTGATCGTGTATATGGTGGATTGGCTCAGTCACCAGGCTAAGTGCATGCTACACAAGAAAAACTTTGGTAAGCTGCAAATGAGGTTCAGACAGCTGAGTGTGGCCTTGGATTGCAACCACCAGCTCTGTTGTTACTACTTCTGCTTTCCATTCCTGATAGCAGAAGGGGCAAATGCTATGAACGTGCTGTGTGCTTTCCCTCTGATGCCAATATTGGCCTGCATATTGAAGAAAGTCTGAGAAGAAGAGAGCATTGATGGTGGTATTGGTGCCTTTCTGGCTGATGAGGTTTTTGGAAATAGTGTGCCTGACAGTAACAGCACTGCAGCACCTTCTGGCCACACCTTCTGTCACAGTGTCCTCTTCTCCATCCAGGTACTGGTTGGCTGAAACTATCCACTTGGAGGCTAAGCGGAAACAACTCTTAAGTTTGCTCTAGTAGGTCCTCACCAAGAAGATACTCAACCTTATGAAGTTGGCTTGAAATGTGGTAGGCTATGAAACAGCATCAGGTGTAATGTAGGAAACAATTTACATATCTGCTAAGATTTGCACATTTTGTCCTAAAATGATTTCAGTAAAATGCTTCCAAGCAAAGGCTTTGAAGATTGCAGCTTTAAACTATTGATTTATTTTTTAAACAAGTACCTTAAAAATGTTTTGTGTCACATAGAATTCTGATTTTATTTTATTTTTATCCCAGAGTCTTCATGCTATGGAGGGCCATGTGATGATAGCTTTCCTGCCTACTATTTTAAACCAATTGTTTAGAGTCCTTACTAGAGCAACTCAGGAAGAAGTTGCAGTGAATGTGACAAGGTAAACATTTTGATGCAACAGCCCCAGGGCATTTTATCACTTAAATATTAGATAGTAGTTTGGGGTATTCATTTGCCAAATGTGTTCTAATCTTTGTCAAAGTACTTTGCAGTGATGCTTTATGGTCACTTCATTTCATTTAGGGTTATTATCCATGTAGTTGCACAGTGTCATGAAGAGGAGCTGGATAGCTACTTGAGGTCCTATGTTAAGGTAGGATTCATACAAATTTACTTTCTTAAAAGCGATGTCATTAACACCTCTAATAATTGCTTCTGCATTATACAAAGCTAATTGCACTTTTTTCTTGCAAAGTATGCTTACAAAGCAGAGCCTTTCATTGCTTCTGAATATAAGACCGTACATGAAGAACTTGCCAAATCCATGACAACAATCTTGAAGCCGTCTGCTGACTTCCTCACAAGCAACAAGCTGCTAAAGGTATAAATTGAAAAAAAAAGATTGCTGCTTTTCTTGGTATTGCCAATTTAAGTGTGCAGGGTTAGTTCTGAACCCACATTAGAATCATTTAGTGCTGCTGAGACCCTGGTTTTCCATAAAGTGAAATTTAAATGGAGGTTTTACTTAGTAATATACAGCTATTTTATCTGGGATATGCTCTTCCTCATGAACCTTCTATAAAGTTTACTCACAAATAAATTCTGTTCAGCAAAATTCCTTCTCAGTGTTAGAAATTAATTGTTTGTAGGACCTACCTCTTTTTTCCCTTTCTTATGATTATGGCTGGGCAATTAGCAATGAATAGTTAATTGCCCCTTGAATCTTGCAGTCTATCAGTTGCCCCAGTGTTGGTTTCTTTTCCTGCAAGGAAGGTCTTTAATGATCCATTTCTTTGCATTGCTTTTTTACTTTTCATCTAATTTAAGTGAAACTTTTTGAGAAGCAATTAAGTGGCTATTTGTTACTATTCTCTCAGCCACATTTGACAGGAAAGGCCTGCAAAGAGGAAACCTTTAATTAAAAGCACAAGAGACCTGAAAAATCTCAATACTACTTTGGCTGTACTAGACAAAACAATGGTGCAACAGTATTCATTTGCAAAATATAAAAATGGTGGTGAATCAAGTATAAAAAAACATAGGGAGACGATACAGAAAACGCTGGACTACAAGCATTTCACAAAGTTTTATTTTAAAAATGAGTGAACAAGGGGTGGTAATTCCAGAGACAACCCTTTTAAAGGAATAGAACAGCTTTTTAATTGTAAAATGTATTTAACTGTGATATACAAAGATTATCATTAACAATAAACATTTTAGAAGGAATAGATATAAATAGATGGCTTGTATAATGTGTTCATTATGTTTTGTTTTAATAGTATTCCTGGTTTTTCTTTGAAATTCTAATCAAGTCAATGGCCCAACACTTGGTAGAAAATGCTAAAGTCAAGGTAGGTATAATATTTTGTAAGAGACTTAGTAAACTGCTGGAGCCTCTTAGGTTCCAGTACTCTGGGAGCTTCCTTGTTCCAATTTTTTGCTATATAAAAATTGAGCAATACATAAGTATAGTTAATTCTTCAGCACAGTCTTCCCCAGCCTTGGACTACGTCCCATCAGCCCCAGCCAGCATGGCCAATGGTCAGAGATTATGGGAGTTACAGTCTAAAACATCTAGAAGGCACCAAGTTGGGGAAGGCTGTATCAGGCTCAGCACCAGAGGTTGGGCAGGTCAGAGACTGATCTGAGGGCCCAGGAGCTCACCGGGGCGCCTCACCACTGGACCTGGTTACTTCCTCCTGTCTCTGTTGCTGCAGGGGCCCGCTAGTGCCACTACCACCACCTCCTCAGCGTGTGCCCATGCCTTTGGTGGCTAGAGGCTCCAGATACTCTGCTGTGAGCCTTCTGCAGTTACTGCTGTCAGAAGCACATAGGGCCCCCTCCCTCAGAAGCAGCCTCCATGGGGCAGGAAACTTCACCTAGTGGAGACTGCTGTGGCTACAGTGTCTGTGAGGTGAAGTTTCCCTGCCATGGAGGCCCAACGTGCTTCTGGCGACAGTGACTGTGGAACAGCTCATGCTGGAGCAGCTGGAACCTCCAGCTGCTGACGGGATGGGTGAGCGCCAAAGAGGAGGTAGTGGCACCAACAGGCCCCTGCTGCAGTGAAGATGAGTGATGGGATGAGGTCAGCAGGCCCGGTGGACCTGGAACCGGCCCTGCTGTTTATGTTTACAAGACATATGGAGGAGGTGTAGTGGAGGGTAGAAGAGATCAGAAGACATTTGGAGTGATAATGTTGAAAGAACTATAAATCAATCTACATTCTTAAGTTCATTTTTAGATTTTTGGTTACATATGAAAGAGTATCAAACTTAATTACATGAAATATGTTCCTCCTTTAAATAATCGGACATGTTTTTTATTACAAATGTCTGTAATAGAACCAGTGTGGAGTAGTGGTGTCAGGCTAGAGCAGCCTTTCCCAACCGGTGTGCCTCCAGATGTTGTTGGACCACAACTCCCATCAGCCTCAGCCATTGGCATGCTGGCTGAGGCTGATGGGAGTTGTGGTTCAACAACATCTGGAGGCACACTGGTTGGGAAAGGCTGGGCTAGAGAGACACAAGTTCAGTTTCCCACTCACCCATGAAGCTCACTGTGCGACCTTGGACCAGTCACTGTCTCTCAGCCTAACGTTACACACAGGAATGTTGAGAGGGTAAAATGGGAGGGGAGAAGAGAACTATGTAAACTGATGGGAAAACAGGATATAAATGTAATTAATAATAAATAAATGCCAATTATATTCAAAATCTTTTCAGCCTTTTTCTCTAGGAATATAATAAAATTAATTGGTTTGCATTTTTTAACCACCAGTTCGCCAACAATGGTTGCTTGTGCCAAATGAAACACAAGGCAGTTACTCTTGTTTTCCTTATAGAAAGGACTATTACTTCTGCCAATAGGTACTCAATCTGCTACTTGAACAATTTTTTTATATTGATCTTTCCTCTGAGTGATCAAGAAGGTTCCAAATTTCTTTGTGCTATGTTTTCTAGGCAAGACAAAGAGTTCTAAATGGGCAATAAATTTCATCAAGTTGGTCTCTTTTACATACTAAGAGTAAAAAAAATAATTTTGTCATACTCCTGTTTGAAAATTCTGTTCGTTCATTTTGTTTCTAGTTGTTACGAAATCAGAGATTTCCAGCATCTTATCATCATGCTGTAGAAACTGTTGTCAACATGCTGATGCCACACATTACTCAGAAATATAAAGATAATCCAGAAGCGTCAAAAAATGCAAACCATAGCCTTGCTGTCTTCATAAAAGTGAGTATGCTTCTTTGTTGGCCTTTTACAGAGGAGGCTTCACTTAGTCACCACAACAGTGCTTAAAGTCTTGTGTATATCTCTGTAACAGGTGCTGGTGCAGAACCCAAACTGCACTTTAGCTTAAAAAACAACAACAGAACGTGGTGGTCCATTTCATGGTAAATATGATGCAGCAGGTTTAGAAGCAAAGATATGGTGGTCTTTTCCCCCATAAACTGGAGTTTGAAATAAGCCAGGAAGATAGATAATCATCATCAGATCAGATTTTAAGAACATAAGAACAGCCCGCTGGATCAGGCCAGTGGCCCATCTAGTCCAGCATCCTGTTCTTACAGTGGCCAACCAGGTGCCTGGGGGAAGCCCGCAAGCAGGACCTGAGTGCAAGAACAGATTTTATTGCTTGTTGACCACTCAGGCCGTATGCATACACAGATATAATAATATCAACAACACAAAACAATAGTAAAACATCAAAATTAATACTCATGGAATGTATTACCATAATAAAAGCTGGTTACAAGCATTCTCTGTGTCTTACACAAAGTTAGGGTATGTGGTAATTACAATTACAATTTATACAAGATTTTTAAAGGTTTTTTAATACAAACAATAACACTAATTCATACATATGAAATTTTTAAAAAACAAAATTGTCTCCTGAATCAAAAGGGCCTAAGTCTTTAGTCCATACTAATGAATGAATACACACTTCTACTATAGTGCTTTTGTGTGTCTTTATCAATGGCCTTTCAAACACATATTAACAAATTTTCACTTGGATAAAGAGTAATAGGTACAGGATGGATGCATTTCCATTAATTCATTTTTTATCCAGTTCCATGTTAAAGCCCCCTTGAAATCAATGAAAGGCCATTGATAAAGACACACAAGTTGAAACGCGTCTGGCCACAATATACGCATCTTGCTCCATTGAGGCACAGATTATAATCTACAAGCAAGATAACCAGCAGCTTTTACAAAAGCACTATAGTAGAAGTGTGTATTCATTCATTAGTATGGTCTAAAGACTTAGGCCCTTTTGATTCAGGAGACAATTTTGTTTTTTAAAAATTTCATATGTATGAATTAGTGTTTGTTATTGTTTGTATTAAAAAACCTTTAAAAATCTTGTATAAATTGTAATTGTAATGACCACATATCCTAACTTTGTGTAAGACACATTTGCATCTGTTACGGTTGATTTTGAACTTTAGATCTTTACAAGCATTCTCTTACAGAGTCTGGATGATGTATATTAGTATGTATAATCTTCCCTGTCTTCATCTTTCCCAGGGCCGGTTTGACAAATTTGGCAGTTCTGTGTGATTTATAGTAGTCTGTGCCAGCCAGTAAAAATTAGTCACACTTAAAGGGGAGTTGTTGATAATCTCTGCTAATAAGAGCTCAAGATACCGAGTCCTCAAATCAGAGTACAAGGTACATTCCATTAAGAAATGTACCATGTCCTGTACCTTAAGGCAATTAGCTGGCCAATATCTGTTCACACTGTACTGAACGCCATAGCATCTGCTCATCTCCATTAACGGCAAGGAGTTCAATCTATATTTAGTTCAGAGCCATTTCAGCTCATGTGATCAGATAAGGGACAGGTACTGGGGCACCATTCCAGGAAGTATAGCAAAACCTTAATATAACAAGTTGGAGTGGCATCCAGCTGCAAGTGCCATCATAGTCTGAATATTAATGTCATATAGTTGTCCTGAGATCTCTCTTGGGCACCACCATGGCCCCTTGCAGACAAATGGGCCAGTGAAAAGCCTAGCTTAGAAATAAGTGAGCACATCATAGCTGTCTAAGAGTCCCTCCCCATGTCCTCGTATACCAATAGCACTAAAGGTGAAGCCAGCTCAAAGGCTATCTTAAGCTAAAAGAAGATGGCTGCTTTCTGAACAAGTATTCCCACTGAGTGGAAAGCTATCTCTATGACCTTAGAGCAGCCTTTCCCAACGTTTGATTCCCCACGTGTTGCTGGACTACAGTTCCCATCATTCCTGATCATTGGTCATGCTGGCTGGGGCTGATAGGAATTGTAGTCCAGCAGCACCTGGGAACCCAAAGGTTGGGAAAGGCTGCCTTAAAGGTAGATCTAGGGACTTCTCTAGTACTTGGGATAGAAACTTGTGCTGTGCTGATTTGAATGCTGCAATATTGGAGTGGGCCAATACTGGTGCTCCATATACAGTAGGGCCCCTGCTTTACGGCACTTCGCTTTACAGCGCTTTGCTAATGCAGCAGTCTCAATTAGACACAATTAGACTAAAGCCCCACTCATACAGCGCTTGTTCTGCTTTTATGGAGGTTTCTGGGCATCGCGCACCATTCTGTTCAATGAGTTTCGCTTTTCAGCGGGGGTCCGGAATGTAACCCACTGTATGAGTGGGGCCCTACTGTAACATCTGGGGAAGAAATTTACCTTTCTAAAGCTCTTTTAAAGGGACCATCATCTTCCCACGTGGACCAGCTGAAAAACAGAGGGTAGCATTTTCAGTTACATTGGCTTCTGGAGCTGTAACTTTCAGGTGTGCAGACCAGGATCCTAAGCTTTTTAAATGTCACACCCAATTACTTACACATTTTGACCTGATCAGGTGGCTGGTTATCTAATCAGTAGTTCCTCCTCCTCTTCCCAAAAACTAAAATTTTAGTTTTAAAATCAAAATTTTAGATTTAGCATAGTTGACCTGTAGAGGTTCCCTGGCATAATATAAGCCTAAAGCCCTTAGGAGCTTCACATTTTGAAAATAGATAATGAAAATTAATGTTTGCTGTCAAAACTGATTCTGAATATTCTATTTTTAATTATAGATGGCACTAAGATAATAAAAAGTGCAGTGCTTTTGGAATACAACGCCTATGGTTCTGACATATTTTGCCAGTTATCATTGTCCCTGAATTGATAGTAAAAATTATGAATCTATTGTTTTTAAAAAAGTGCCTTGTGACAAATAAGATTCTGATTATGCTCATCTTATGTGGTGATTAACAAAAACCTGTTTAGAATGTGGTTCACAATAAGTAATTCAGATTAGAACATCATTAAATCTTTGTTTTAATTTATAAATGCACAATTTATGAGGCATGTTTTGTTAAGAATCTGATATTTGGCATCTGTATGCTACTAAGCTAATTTAGTTTTTATAGAATGTTTCTTGGAAATAGCTATTAAAATATAATTTACTAGCTACTCTGCCTTTAGAATGCTCTTGAGACTTTTTACCCTTTTGCAGAGATGTTTCACCTTTATGGACAGAGGATTTGTGTTCAAGCAAATTAATAACTATATCAGCTTCTTTGCTCCAGCAGATCCAAAGGTACCATATTACAGAAGTAGTTCTGTTGTAAGAAATAACGTAGTCACTGTTTTGGTTTTTCATGTTTAGTCCAGGGTCTTGAGCTTACTTGAAGAACTCCATTTGCATCCCTGTGTGACTGGAGTGGATGGGGCAGGCTCGTCCTCTACATACTTCCTTCTGTAGTTCTGGCACACAGTTGTGCATTGCACAAGCGAGTCTTCCCCAGGAAGCCATTGGGGGGGAGTGCCTGGGGCAGACCAGACAGAAGACATCCCTTTGTCTGGTCCGCTCACCCTTCTTCTCACTAAGGGGGCCCTCTTAAGGGAACTTGGACTGCTTTCTTCTACCTAAAACCTCAGCTCAGGGGGCCACTGGGTGGCAGCAATCCATGTTTGCTTGAGGGTCCCACTGGGCTGGTCCACACCAAGTTCAACTCTTTGTTTATGGTCCTGGCACTGGGCTGGGACCCAGGCATGAAACAACATATGGGCTACACGATGACTATATCCTTACCCCATACCACTCTAAACCTAGGTTTCTGTGAACTTGTGGCTTTGTTATACCATGAAAGCCTCTGTCATTTACTGCTCCTGCACCTTCTGCCTGCATCAGCAAGCAAGTAGTATTCTGATACATGTTTTTTTCAGCAAGTAATCCTTATTTCCTAGTTATATTTAATATGTCTAGTAACTAGCTTTCTTTGAAGAGCCAGTGTGGCATAGTGGTTAGAGTGTTGGACTATGACCTGGAAGACCAAGGTTCAAATCCCCACATAGCCGTGAAGCTCACTGGGTGACCTTGGGCCAGTCACTTCCTCTCAGCCTCAGAGGAAGGCAATGGCTTAAACCACCTCTGAATACCGCTTACCATGCAAACCCTATTCATAGGGACGCCAAAAGTCAGAATCGACTTGAAGGCAGTCCATTTCCATTCTTCAGCTTGCTTTTATTTCCAAGAAAATCATTAGTTATCTCAAAAAGCAGGCAAAATTTCACCATGTGTAAGCTGGAAATTGATTACATCAAAAGCTGCTGTGTTTCACAAATTAAATTTTCAAATCATATTAGGAAGATAAAAGAAAAATCATGTGTGCTGTTTCTTATGGGGTCTCAATCATCCTTTCTAAGCACTGGAGCAAAATGTTAGAAATAGTTTTCTTTCGTTAGTTCATGTTTTACGTTTTTATATATATATTTCATTTGTGTTATATTGTGTGTTTTAAAATCTGTTTTATATTGTATGTTTTTAAATAGTCCCAGGCTATGATCTGAAGGCACATACGGCCAGCTCCCTGCTGAACCTAAGCAGGGTCAGGTCTGGTCAGTGCCTGGATGGGAGACCGCCTGGGAACCATGTGTAAGCCGCCTTGGGTTTCATGAAAAAAGAAAGGCAGGGTATAAATGTAATAAATAAATAATAATAATAATAAATCTGTTGTAAGTCACCTAGAGACAGATGGGTGGGAGGTGACCAACCAATGACATAAATAGTAAATAAATAATATTTTGTCTTGCTTATTTCCTTAAAATATGCTAATTTTGTTAAACAATAGTTCTTATAACTTCAAAATATTTTTGCAGACCCTGTTTGAATTCAAATTTGAATTTCTCCGGGTAATATGTAATCATGAACACTACATTCCTTTGAATCTACCTATGCCATTTGGAAAAGGCAGGATTCAGAGATATCAAGGTAAATTTACATTTGAAAAGTTAAATTGACATTGATGGAACATTAAACATATTGGAAATACATAGCTCAAGTCATATAAGATTTGAAGGTTTAATTGTGGAATGGAGTTTTTATCTCTTTTCCTTCTCTGATTCTCACTAGTTTGTTTAATAAAGTGATACGGTGAAAATAGGTAGGTAAGTAATTTAGTCCTGGTTTAAAAGGGAGAGAGAGAACTTTATGCCAAAAGAATGTCTCATTAGTGTACTTTCTTTTCACTTGCTCAGAACAAAAAAAACTGTTTACTGCTTTACTTATTGGTTTTGTCCTGCTTTGCTTCTTTTTTCCTTTGAATTAGCTTTTCTTTCACCAACAGTGGAATCCCATGACACTCCTATAGGTAGGTGTGGAGTGTGCTGTTTGATCCTAGGCTGATTTTCTAATTTAAAAACCATGGTGATTTGTGCAAAAATGAAGAATGTGTAGTAATTCCATTTGTGAGTCAAGCTACACTGCTGCATATAAAAAATAATGTTTCAAGTCAATTTGACATAACAAGCTTATTTGGAAACAAACTGAAAATACACGAACATCTCACTATAAATTGATAGAAAACATTCCAAAGTGTTCATCTTTCTAGCCTTAGCCAGAGAATCAAGAAGCATGTCCTACTTTTTTTTATTGTAGCCATCTCCAGCAGTTCTGTGCTTGCAACAGATGCTTGTGTTTCTTGAACTACAGTTTCCCTACACTGCATTTCAGAATCCTTTTGAGTCTTAAAGGGATTCTCAAAAGCATTTTATGACATGACCTGCTGTTCAAAGGGAAAAAGGCCCTCTGGGCATGACTGAGCTCTCTTTGGCCTTCCTATTGTAGGTCAGCCAACTGATGCTAATTGTGGGGCAGCAGGGGCAAAATTAGTTGTGAACCCTTTTTGGAATGGCTGAGGACTTGCCCACATTTGAACATTATTTAGCTGGTACTCACCTTTTCCCCACTCACATTAGATTGTAGTGGTCCATACCCACAAGTATTTGAATTTGTATATGAGGAGCAACTTTGGTCTTTGCTGTTCATACCAGTAGGCATTCCCTTTTGTGTTTGCCCCACCTTCTAATGGGATACATGGAGATAGCTGCGCTCACGACTTGTTTGTTAAAAGTTTTCCCTGCTCAGGGATTGCACAAAAGCACACAGGCAAATGTAAATTTACTTATGCAGTGTTCTGGTTTTGTGACAATCTGAGGGATCAAAAGAATTATGTATGTATGTATGTGGCTGTGCTCCTCAGGAGTGCACATGAAATAGTTAGGACCACTGCAAAATACATCTAGTGTAGAAATTTTCAGGTAAAAAAGGCTGGGCTCTGTTTAGGAGGGTGCAGGAAATAGTTATGAGCAGTGCTAGAAAGGAAATGAAAGCATGGAAAGGGGAGTAGCAGAAAAGTGATGATTGACCAACCAACCCCAAAACATGGAAACAAACAATCTGCAACCTTGACCGGAGCAGTTTGGAGCCTGATTTTCCCCAACTTATCAGATTTTCCCTGTATCAGGTAAACCTGAATTTACAGGGGGAAAACATTGAGACTGGTATTGTTTGAGGGCAATATCATGTGGACTACCCAAATTAAATGGGAATGCAAATAGCTGTAAACACACAGTAAACTCCAGTGTGGACAAGCCCTCAGATTCACTGAAGACTCTTGTGGATTTGGCAATGAATTGTTTATCTAATGTTCTCCACCAGTTATAAATATTAAATTATCTTTAAAAGAGAAAGTTCAGGTTTTCAGAATTTAAAAGGACTCATGCTATCTTGCTACATGTTCATCATATTATATACACATTTGCACCCTAATAGTGTTATTGGCCAATGGAATGAAATGTTTATGCATGAAGTGAGGCATTCAGAGATAATAGCCCAGGATTCTAAGGAAACATTAGTTCCGGGGTCCCCAAAAGGTGTATCATCAGCCTCCCACTGTACCCAAAATGCAGACACAGATGGTAGATGCTCACTCCAGCTAAAGTGCTAGAGTTGTGGGGAATGTTTTCTTCCTGCTTCTCTTCTGCATTACAGTGTCTAAGGAAAAGCCATTAAAGCCTTTTTAGCCAGTCTTCCAGTGCTATTTACATCTCATTAAATGCTTTCCTAGAAACTTCTGTTGCTAACATTAGTGAAACTACTGTGAGATTAGTTCCTTATTTGATAGCATTTCTTTTAACACGTATTGTGAAGGATTTTCTGTTTGAAGAAGCACAAAATCATGGTGCAAATCCCTTAAACGTTAGAGGAAACTGGATTGGTCCTATCTTAATAAATGGGAGCTAGCATCACATTCTAGGGGGCCTGATGCTTACATTTTTTCCAACCAAGAAATTAAAAGTTAAAGGTTGGGCTAGATAGGAAAGCTGATGTTAGAAAGCAGACGTTTGATACTAAAAGTGCCACTGAATTTCTAGGTGTACCAGTGACCTTTTAATCTGCATGTTCTATTTTGTCACAAATTCCTGGTCTTTTGCTTGGGTCACCCACACTTCCTTGATTTTATCGGAGCATACTTGTGTGGAAGTGTGGCCATTTGAACTGTTTTACAAAATACGCAAATGTTGCTCTGTAGCCACATAAAGCATGAAAGATATTGACTTAAACAACAGCATGTACTCCAAGTAAATATAAGAACAGAATTACTGAATTTATTTTTTATTTGAGCATAAATATTTTTATTTTGGGGTATGGCTCAGATTACAAAAAGCAGAATCATGTTTAGATACACTGTTTGATTATCTGACAAATGACATAGAATGTAATGAACATTTTGGTGCTTACAAATGGCATTGGATTGCACCTTTCTGTATTAGAATATACCCTTTCTTAACTATGGTGTTTACTTTCAGACCTTCAGCTTGACTATTCATTATCTGATGAGTTCTGCAAGAATCACTTCTTGGTAGGGCTGCTACTCAGGGAAGTGGGAAATGCACTGCAAGAGTTCAGAGACATCCGTCAAATTGCAATCAGTGTTTTGAAGAATTTGATGATAAAGCATTCTTTTGATGACAGATATCCTAGCAGGGTGAGCATATTTCCAGAAATTTTGTTTGGTTAATTATATAAACTTTTTGTGGTTGGATCCTAAGATAAATTAACTTAAGGAAGTTAACTGAACAAAAGTTTTTTATCCCTTCCTCCCTATTGCAGCCCCCTGAAAATCATCTTTGGATTGTTGAGGGGACCCTCCAAAACAATGTGGGATGTGGTACGTGGGATTGTTACTAGAAGGAAGTATCACCCCAAATAAATTAAGTTTCAATCTTTAGATAAATTAACTTAAATTCACAGGAGGAAAGTTTCCCTTCCCATCTTCCTTCAAACAGTCTCCATGCCCTATCCCCACATTGTTAAAGAGGAATCACTGACCTTCTGGAGAGCTTTTTGAAAGTTACAGGTGACAGCAGGAGAGGAGGATATGGAAATTTTTCCCTCTGTGAACTTCCTTAAGTTGACTTTTAATATCTAAGTCTGTGTGTGTTAGAACATAACTGTAATGAGTATATGCTGAAGTAAATTCTATCTAATCCCAGAGCTCCCCCACTCATGCTCTAATGGTAATTGCAGATCTCATAGCCAATACAGGCTTCTCCACTTACTGCACTGCTCTGCATTCAGTGGGAATGTTTTCCAACTCTGCAGTGAATAGAAGAAGCCTATGTGTGCAGCACAGCTGTTTTTTTTAATAAGTAAGGAGCCTGTGAGCTGAGCCTTGAGAACATTGGCAGAGTTGATCAAAGAGCTTTTCCTTGTGTTATCAGCTCATGCCAGAGTGAGTCATTGGGCAGAGATAGGCTTACTAACCCATCAATTCAAAATATGCTTCTTGCTCTAAATATATACATTGCTGCTCACAGACATTGTAATTCTCACTTTGCCATTCTTGTGAAGTCTTTTCTAAATCACTAACATCATGGTTGTTTTCTATATGCTGAAACAGTAAACAGACTCAATAAACTTGTAAACTATAGTGATTGCCACCAAACTACAAAAAAAGATATATTTGAGGGCTTTTCTTAAATATGCAAGAAACAGAAACCAAATTAGAACATTGTCTCCACAATAGTGAATGTCCAAAAGGTGAGTGCTTGTTGTTTCCATTAATTAATGAGAAATAAAATGTTTTGGTACAGAGCCATCAAGCGAGAATTGCTACATTATATTTGCCAGCATTTGGGCTGCTGGTAGAAAACGTCCATCGAATTGATGTCAAGGATATTTCCCCTTTTCCTATTAATGCTTCTAGCAGTGTGAGTAAATATTTTTGTTGCTGAAACCTTAAAGCTTCAAACAATAATTTCTAATGTACAAATGTACAATTTTAACATGAAAGTTAAGCTTATCAAAGGAAGTGAAATAATTCATTTGTGTTTTAACAGAGTACAAAAGATGATTCGCTTAGCTTACCCGCTACAAACCCACTGGTGACTCCTCAAAAATCTGTGAATACACTTGATAACAACCTTCACAAGGATGTGTTTGGTGCAATATCAGGCATTGGTAACCATTTAAGAAAAATTACATTAGTTTTAGTTAAAGCTTTTAATGACTCATTGTGAACATCAAAATACTGTATATCATAAGAAGTAAAATCTGATATTTTGATTGTAGATTTTCTGTTGGTGAAATAAAAAAGGTATTTTGGGGGGTGTAAATACTGATATGGTGTAGTGGATGGAGTTTGAACTTAGGCCTTGGAGACTTGGTTTCAAATTTCCAAACAGTTATAAAGCTTGCTCCAGTGATCCTCTCTCAGCCTAATAGCCTACTTTACCAGTTGGTTATAAGGAAAAATGGGATAGCCCCCACATATACCACTATTAGTTCCTTGGAGGAAAGAAGGAACTAATGAAGATATAAAATAATGAAGTCTAAAAGATATAAACAGTGTTAAATCATATAACTGAAATGGATCAGTATTTCCATGCAGTCTGATATTTTATACTGTTGTCCAGTTTTAACACATGCATCCAACAGTCAAGCCCTTTGCAAGCCAAGTTTCTGCCTAGTGCATATATACTGGAAGGGTCAGTTGAACGAGAGAGGGGCAGATGAATGTGGGTTGAATCTCACTACTGGAGACCAGGGGTGTAGTTGTCCAGGGTCTCATGGGGTCTTAGACCCTTTACTTTTTTGGGAGCAGGCTCCCAGCAGGGTCCTTGTGTCCCCAGCATCCTGTGAGCCAAACAGCATGATAGGGGAGTGTCTTAGCCACTGAGAAGAATCTTGTAATGTGCTTCCTTGACCTTTCTTGCTGATTGGAGCTAATCAGAGTGAAAGGAGATGAGTCAACCACTGAGAAGTGTCTTCTCAGTAGTTAACACTCTCTCCTTTCATGCTTATTGGCTCCTAGGGATGTCTTTTGTGGGAGAAGGCATTAACAAGGATCTCATTCTCAACCCCGCAGCAAAAAAAGGGGGAGGGACATGGCTGAAGGGACCCTGCACTTCTGAATTTGTCACTATACTACTTCTGGAGACTCCCTGTCAGAGAGGATCAGAGGGTGGTGACAAGGGAGAGGGCCTTTTCAGTTGTTGCTCCCAATCTGTGCTCCCCAGTGAGGTCCAGCTGGCACCTTTATTGACAACATTTTGGTGCTAGGTCAAGACATATCTTTTCCCCAGGCTTTTGATCATCTAAGATGATATTGTTTGTTAGTAGTGTGTTGCCAAAACTGTTATGGGAGTTGTTTTTGTTCTATTTTATGGTATAACATTTTTTGTGTGTTTCTAACAGTGTTATAATTCTCTTGGAGGCCTTTGGGTAACAAGCGGCTAACAAATCTAATTAGTAGTAATAGTAGTAGTAGTAGTGGTCGTCATCATCATCATAATAAATACAATGTGCCCCTTTTCTACCATCTTATTATTCAGCATCCCCATATACCTCTTCCACACCAAATGTTAATTGTGTGAGAAATGCAGACTCAAGAGGCTCTCTTATAAGTACAGATTCAGGAAACAGTCTTCCCGAAAGACATAGTGAAAAGAGCAATTCCCTTGAAAAGGTAAGAACACTTTTGTACATTTGTTCCCATGACAGAAGCCTCTACATACATCTTGCTTTCTTGCTACATGTAACTGATTCCACTGAAGGAAAATGAGTAGCCATTTCTAGTTCTTCTCTTATACCACATTGAATAAACTGTGTCTGGTTATTAGAGGAGGCCACTGTTAACTTAAATGAACATGTAGCTATAGAGGAAACAATGCCACCATCTGAATATATTGTAGCACGATATTATTTATTTATTATTTGATTTATATCCCACCCTTCCTCCCAGCAGGAGCTCTTTGATATATATATATAGGCTATTTTTCAGTGCATAAATGCCCTTTTTACAGGAAAAAAATTATATGTTCTAATAGCATTTATTCCTTGAAGGACACTCTAATTCACTAAGGGCTGTATCCAACACTAGTCATACTCAGAGCAGATCCATTGAAATTAAAGGGCATAACTTAGGTCCATTAATTTCAGTGGGTCTACTCAGAGTATGACTATCGTTGGCTACAACCCTATGTATTTTAGCTCACTGGTATAAACCCATTAACAAAATATTCTCCATAGTGGTGTTCGGTGAACTAATTCTAATAGTCAAGCATATTTGGCCTCTTTAATTGGTGTTCAGTTGTATTTGCATTTTGCCTGGCATATTTCTATCATTTAGAGGCTGGATCTTGTGGCAGTCACAACATGGTTTAATGTTTTCTTCTTAACTCTAACATGCCGCCTTGTGGCAGAGGGAGAAACTTCTCAGAAGGCATTCTGCTCATGCATTATGTACTAGTGGAGAGGAAGAAGAACACTACCAGTCATCAAAGAAAAAACGTGTTACAGTGGATTTATCACTATTGACAGTTCCATCTTCACCAGAGAGAAATTTTAATACTATTGTCTCTCTTCCGTTACAAGAAGTATTTCTTTTTTTGTGGTTTATTGAGTGAACGTTTTGAGTGCAGTTTGTTGCCAGTTTTGCCAAACCATTAAGGAAGCTTATACTGCAGAGAAAACAGTAGCTCAAGTGGCTGAAAATATCATAGCATACTGAAACGTAAAGAAACATCAAATTTGTTGATGATCTGTATATTATAAGTCGACTTCTAACTGGCAAAACTGTCATCTGGTTATTTTTTTCTTCATGTTAATGGCTTGATTTGCAGTGTGAAGCAATTGACTGTAGTGCAGACTTTTTAAAACTTTCTGTAGCCTTTCTGAAAGTCATATGTTCAAGTTATATTGGTTTCTTGATATGTCTGCTACTTTAATATATATTTCATGATACTTTAATACATATTTTATGATCAGCTTAGCTTTGCTGATTTACTTCTAAGCCTTTCTCATGGCTGATAAGATTTTGAACTTCTGCTGATTCGTTTCAAGCCAACTTCCCCTGTGGGCCTGCAGTCATGAAGGGTAGGGCTTTCCTACAGTAACAAGCATGGCAAAAAGTGTTTACAACTCAGAAACTGAAGTCAGAAGACATGAGTAGATCTTAATAGTGTTGAAAGACTACAGTGCATGCGTATTGGGGTTTTTTTTAAATCTCAAAAGTAGAAAGTATTGTGGGGGGAGGCTTGGAACAACTTTAAGGCTTATTCATGCATGTATAAACATTGACTGTCTTTGTCTTTTGTGTGATATTATGCTTCCTGTGTGTCAAATAAGAGTACTGTGGAAGATATCTGATCATGCATGCATATCAGATATTCTAAACCTTCCATACATTTATACTTTGTAGTTCCTATACAATTTTGATCAGTCATGAAGGTGTATTCTTTGTTTTAGCTCTGTTTATTGTTAAAGTATATACCATTATACTTCATTCCATGTTCATCGTCTTCTCTAATTCCACACTGGTTTATACTGTGTGTATGTATGTGCTTGTTTCCAGTGTGGTACTTTAGCTATTGTAGTTTGGGACTCAAAAGTAACAGCTGTTTATGGTTCAGCATTTAAGCATACAAATAACATAAAAAGCAGCACATATTGAGACATGGCTGTACCACACATCTTTAGATAATTCCCAGTTGCCCCGAAGAAGATACACATTTCCCTACATCAACTCTTATCATTATGTAGTTTTTTTTATTTACAAATAGCAGGTTTGAGAGAGGTAGCAGTGAAATATGTGTGAAAAAGGAATTGTGTGTAGGTAAAGCTTATCCTGATGTGTCTTACTAACCTACCCATATATGAGTTTTGATATAGATATAGATATATTTGTGTCTCAGTTTTGAGATGCAGGATTTGTGCCTTTGTGCATTAAGACAAGCCTATTACCTAAGGGTATTCCTGTATTTTTCAGAACCAACATACTTGCCCTTTGGGAAGTTCTATAGTTCGATGTGACAAACTTGATCAAACTGAGATCAGGAGTCTACTGATGTGTTTCCTTCATATTTTAAAAAGCATGTCAGATGGTAAGCAAAATGTTTTATGTCTTAAATTCTGAAGATGAGCTAATACAAGAACTTGGTCTTTTAAACCCGTTGTGTAGTGGCTGTAATATGCCATGCTATGCTTCATGTGTAATTTGGAATGTAAGAACATCTGGTGGATTCTCTCGTTATTTGTATAGTATTCAAAATCTATCTTTGAATAACTGAAGCTGCAAGACTTTATATTCTCTGCACTAAAAATAAATCAAAATGTTGTGCCAAGGTAAGCTAAATTGTGACACTTCCATAAATTATGGGCTCCTACTGGGAGGAAGGGTGGGATATAAATCTAATAAATAAATAAATAAAATAATACTCATCTTAAACCTTTGACTTTGGCATTATTCCAACCAGATATTTGCTAGGGAAGTTAAACCAACATAAATGATAGCAAAAAATACCCATAAGATGACTGCTCATTTCCTTTGAGTGAAGAGGTTATCAGGTGGAATGTGAGTGCCTTCTAGTGCTTGAAGTCAGGAATGCAGCTGATTCGTAGGGCTTTGCTGGTATCCGGCCCTTTTGAACCAGTTTACTCCTGCCTTCACTCTAGGGCAGTTGTGTTCCCACACTCATCTGCTAATGATCGCGCAGGCCTGTTGGTCTCATTTTGTTACTACTCATCTGTCTTTCTGTGTTTTTGACATTGAAAAGTGGGGTTTTGTTTGGTTATTAATGTTTGGAGCTGTGTGTGTACTTTTTAGAGTCGCTTTTTATCTTGGCATGGATTGGGTATTATTGCTATTTTTTGTGGAGCCATTAGGCTTTGGGGTCTTCTTTCTTCTGCTTCCTCGGTAACCCTTCCTTCCCACCACAACTGCACTCGTGTTTGTCTGTCCCTTTTCTTGGCAGACACTCAACCCTCCTATTTCAAGTGGCTGTTTTGCAACAGCTCTGTGAGTTCATATTGTTGCCTGGTAGAAGCTCTGAGCCAACAGCTTTACCTTCCTACCACCATTGCTGCTTCATACCAGAGCTCCAGACCAGTGCCATAGCAGCTCTGTGTGTTCATATCGCCACTTGGCAGCAGCTCTTGGCCATCGGCCACAGCAGCTTTGCCTTCCTACTCCTGAGGCTTTCATTTGGATCCCTGCATTGAGCAGGGGGTTGGACTCAGTGGCCTTATAGCCCGTTTCAACTCTACTATTCTTTGATTCTATGAGGGATCCCCATTTGCTCCAGGCCAATGCTGCAGCAACTATTGGGGAAACTATAGCACTGAATAAAAAGCATGTTTAGATCTAAAGCTTTCAAGGGCTTGTCATAAGCCACACGCTTGCCCAAGTGCTGTTGCTATGATGGATCACTTTTTGTTACCAGGGTTATTTAACATCCCAGCTACAGTTAATTCAAAAATGGCTAAGTAACTAAGAGGGCTCAAGCTTATTAGAGCATGTTGACAGTGCTTGTCTCTGGTGAGGCCATTGCCTTCAGTTCTAAATCCATAATGGCAGCTGAGGGGAGTTGCTTTTTTCACAGAGAAAAAGAGGCAGTAAAAAGGTGGGACAGAAGAGGGAGTTGGGTTCTCTTTCCTGCTCTTTACAGCAAAGAGGAGGGGGTGGTTTATGCCCATTCAGAAGGCCCTATGGGACTCCACTTTTGAGGGGGGATTTTGGGGCTTGGAAGATTCTCCTTCTTAGCCTCCACTATACTCTCTCAGTCTTTTTGTCATAATGGTTTCTGTAGCTATCATCAGTTTTCTCAAGACATCATTCTAGGCCACTGGAGTGCATCCACAGCCTAACCTACTCACAGAGGATAAATTTGGGAGAGGGGAATCATGTTTGTATGCCACCTTGAGCTTGTTGGAGGAAAGGTGGGATATAAACTAAATAAATAAATAAATGGTTGTGGCCAGGGACCACCTTAATCAATCCACCAGTACAACATACATTTTGAGATGGGACCTACATAGGATGCTACAGGCTCTTTTCTCACATCAGTAACTCTGGGCCAGTAGCCCTGAGCATTAGATAATTACCCCATTAGCTCTGAGCCACTAGTTATAGCATCTATGGGGGAAATGTCAGCTACAAGCAAAAGAAAAAAATCCAAGAGAAGAACCACCACTCACTTTTCAAAGACACTTGTTCTCCTGGGGGAGGAGCCTCCAGTCCAGCACATATGTCCAACATGGGGCTTTTACAAAGTATTGTTGGCTAGCCACAGTAGCCTTCTGCATTGCTGTGCCTTCCTGCCAGTAGCTCTGGGCCACAAGCCACAGCCTGAGTGTTAATCAATTCCCATTGGCTCCATTCCATTAGGGTGTGTATCATACTGGCTTATGTGGCCTTGCACCTGCCAATTCCCACAAAATTGACAGCATGCCCAGCAAGGTCTGCACAAGCTGACTCTGTCTTTAAATGCTTCTCTACTTGAAGTGTGCCACTCTGGAACTAGGACTAGCCCTAGCACCTTTACAAAGCATTATAAGATTGACACATACTCCTCAGCTGACGTATGTGCTGCTGGATCCATAGGCAGCCTAGACCGCCTAGATATTTTTCTTGTTTTGGGTCTGCTTCCAATTACTTTTGATGGCCACGTGTGTCCAGAATGTTGGCCATAGAAGCTTTGATAGTTGTAAACTGGTTCAGAAGAGCTGGAAACAAAGTCCTCTTAATCACCTGCATTCCTGCCTTCAAGCACTAGAGGGAGCTCACATCCCACCTGACAACATCTTTTCACTTAAAGAAAAGTACCCTCCAGGTAAGACCAACAGTTCTATCCAGTTGAGACAGAGGTACTGTGGGTGGGTAGTTCATCCCTCTAGGGAAGTAGGAACCCTCTTTTGGATGGGGTTCCTGTCTCCCTCAAGTATCAAGTTTGCAGCTTGGGAGAGTACCTTAAACTCACTTGTTATCACTGGGGACCCAACTTGTGTTAGTGGCACAGAGTATCTTTCACCAGCTAAAGCTCCTACTGGACAGAGAGGGAAAACCTGCTCAGTTATCCATGTTCTGCTAAATCCCACCATTGCTATGTATTTTATGTGGAACTACTTTTGATGACTGTCCAGAAACTACAGCTAGCTCTTGGCATTTTCCAAGCACAATTCCAAGCTCTGGTGCATACCTAAAAGCCCTACATGGTTTGGTACCTTGGTACCTAAAGGAAGGCTGCCCTTCATATCATCCTGCACACACACTTAGGTAATGTGCAAAGACCCTTCTCCTGGTTCCCCTGCTTTTTAAGATAAGGTGGGTGGGGACTAAAGAAAGAGCCTTCTTGGTTGTGGCATTCTATTTATAGAATGCTGTCCCCAGGAAATCTCACCTAGTGCCTGTTCTGCTGTTTCTTTGGTCCCAGGCAACGTTTATTGTTTTTCAAAGCTCTTTAACTGGTGAGATTGCTATACTGCTGTTGATTTTTATTTGCTATTTTATCTTTTGTACTATTTTATTATAGTCCAGTGATTTTGTGTTATCATCATAGTGTGAACTACCCTAGAAGCAGTCATTTTGAAGGGCAGCATATAAATTCTGAATACAATTGGTCTTGTTCAAGCTAGGGATAGGGGAGGAGTTCTGTTTGGTTCTCTTTAATGCAAACCTGCAAAATTTATACTTCTTAAAGCATATCTGTCTTTCAGATTTCACACTTCATCAAATTTTGTGATGCAGTTCTCCCACCAAAAATGCCTTATACAGAATATAAGAGTAAAAATACAGAAATGCTTCTTATTAGGGGACATTGCTTGCAACAATGCGTATATTAGAAGAAATGCTGAACAATTTTCATTAGGTGGTTTTTTTTAGAAAAAAACCACAAATTTGTGGAATCTGGTGAACAACCTGAGACTGTAAAAATTAGAGAGAAATTGACAGAATGGTCTCTACTTCATGCAACTGTGAATTCCATGTAATTATAAATAGAATAGAAAGCCTGTATAGAAGCTGAATTAGTTCTTAGAAATTTGGTTTGTGGTGTTGGCTGTTATATAAGGCACTAATAGGCTGTGCAATTGCATCACAAATACATATTTGGAAGACTGTATAGATGTATAGCTTCAAACCTGGTTTTACTTTGTGTAGCATATGAACTGTTTCCTGCCTTTTGGGTCCTTAAAACTAAACAGCAGTAATATTTATGTTTTATTAATGGCTTTATTATCCTATACATTGTAGATGCTCTTTTCACATACTGGAACAAGGCCTCAACATCAGAACTTATGGATTTTTTCACAATTGCAGAGTGAGTTTATTTGGCTGTTATTATAATACATTGGACAGTTACTGTTTTTCAGGCAAAACATAAAACATAAGGTTTAAAGTCCACGGTAAATATTGTATATAACATTGTAGCTTTTCAAAATTTTCAATTTAGAAACATCAGGTCATGGTGATGGGGAAATCTGTAATGCATTTTCTTACAAGCTGCCAAGGTGACATGCACACATCTCCACAAATTCACAGTTTTAATACCATGTCACAGAAGGCAATTGGAAGTAAACTAGCTTTAACCCGGGCACTGAAGGGTTTTTTTTTTCAGAAACAAATATTTCAAGTTTTTCAAACAGGATGGAAGTAACCCTGTTTGTGTATTCTGTGTCCTTATTGATCACATATCAAGTATAGCTCTTTGAGAAGATGCTCAAAGTAGTGAACTTTCATGGAAAGGTACTTCTACAAGGCAGCAACAAGAATACTTCTCTATGGTGCCCCCGTCATAGAGGGGTGGGCTCAAGAGTTCCTTCTATACATAAAGGCTCCTACTGTGACCTGTCTAGCATAAGTAGACCCGAAGGCAGATCCTGATAGAGTGCATTTGTTTGTTGTCTTGACCCTAAAGAGGACCCACATGCTTTTAGGCTTTCCATAGAATTGGCAGGGGAAAAAACTGTGAAGAATAAGGTGTGCACTTACCTTTTTGGTCAGATCATCTTCCTCAATATTGACACTTACATCTTTGTCACGGTGTTTTATTCAGTTTCAGTTCAGTTTATTGTTTACTGCCTGGCCATAGGCCTTAGCAGGAGATGCCGGTACAGAAGGCAATTTAAATAAGCATATAATTTATACAAATTTATAAATACAAAACGCGCTATCGTTACCCACCAAAAGCAGGGATTAAAACATGTACAGCAGCTGTCAGGCCGACTGCTTGTCGGCTAGATACTTTACCCGAAGCTTCGAGGCCGCTAGGGCAAAGAGAGCCACGCGGTACGAAATCTCCGGGTCAGTATCTGACAGAAGAAACACAATAGAAGGAACTAACTGCTCTGGGCCCCCACAAGGCAAAAGCCCATCCAGAAATTTGGCCCGAGGGTGTTTGTAAAGTGGACATTTTAACAAATAATGAGAAAGGTCTTCCACCTCGGGGGCTCCACAGATACATAACCGCTGGATCCATGGATTATATCGGCCAGACAAAGATGCAGTTGGCATTGTCTGGAACCTGAGAGCTGTTGTAATTTCAAAACTGAGATCTGGTCCAGATAGTTTGCTCTGCAATGATCATATTTGAAAAGGCCATACCACTTGGAGAACTTAGAATTCATTATTGTCAGTCTATCAAGCCAAGCACTATGATGAAAAATGGCCTCCTTGAGGCTTAACTTACTGGTTTGGTCTAATAGAATCTGTTGAGGAATATGGTATAACTGACAGATCTTAGCCAGTTGAGAAGACCAAAACTTGTCCAGCAAAGCGGTTTCAACGCCTATTTTTAGGATTGACTTGGAAGAGGGAGGATGTGAGCTGGCCCTCCAGTAGTTTAGTAGGGCCAGATGAATTCTGGCTCTAATGGAAGGAAAGCCCACCTCTGATCTTAAAAGGGCCGCTGGGGTGCTTGATGGTAAGAATAGGAGGTTTTTTTTTTTAATTTATTTTGAATTGACTCTAATATATCTAAATATGAGTCCTCCCATCCCCAAACCGGGGGCTCATACAGTATCTGTGCAAGTACCTTACTCTGGTAGATTTTCAGTGCTGGGGTGATCACATTGCTAAGAACATAAAAACCAACAACAAAAAATTCTATAAATACATTCTGGTCTGTATCTATGTATATTATTTCAAGACTTTATGTGATTTCTGTACCCCATTTTGGATATATACTGTTTGTTGTTCCCTGGTTCTATGTTCCTGATTACTGTAATTTTATTTTACTGTGTTTTATTGTATTTTGCAAAATTCAATTAAATGATAATTAAAAAGAAGAAGACGGTGCAGAACTCAGGACCTTACTGTGTCACATCTTGCTAAGATTTGCTCTGAACTATTTCTTCACTTTAAGTACATATTGAAGACTAAGGCTGCAATCCAATGCACACTTACTTACCTAGGAGTAAGTCCCATTGAATCCAATGGAGTGTACTTCTGAGTAAACATTTATTGGATTGCAGCCTAAGGCTGCAATTGTAACCTCAATTACCTGAAAGTAAGCCTATTGAAATCAGTAGTACTTACTTCTGAATAGAAATGATTTGGATTGCACTATAATGGTAAAGAAAAAGATTTATCAGTGAAAATTGCTATACTGTTTTAATAAGCAGGACCAGCATTTCTAGCAGCTAACACATCTTGGATTCACTTTGCATGAGAGAAGAGACAATTGCCCTTAACTTTCTTGACAGAAAGGTGGCAGCTATAACATAGGTCTGTAGTGTTGGAGAACATATGCAAGAGCTTGTTTGGTAATGGGAATTAAAAATACAGACTAATTCATTTTTTTTTATGCCCTGAGCCCAGACAAGTTCTTACAAAATGACGCCTAAAGTTAAAAACTAACTCATACTATGTTCTTTGCAGAGTGTGCTTGCATCAATTTCAATACATGGGAAAACGATACATAGCCAGGTACTGTGTATAACTTAATGATGTAACTTTATTGCATCAGAATGTCTTAAATTCTTGTCAGTTGAGTAATGTTCAGTTAACACTGGAATGTGATGTATTTGTATTGGAAGTTAAGTAACTGGACTTAGTAGTCCTTCACATGTTGTCTGTTATGCCTTACTGACACTGAAACCTCATCCCAAGTTGCTGCACTACATTTCCATAGACCTTTGTATTGATTATTAAAACTGGGGAGGTTACAGACTGATTTGCCTAAACTGCCTTGTGGCCAACAAAGAAGAAACCTAGCATTCGCAAAACTATGCATGATACCTGAATGATTTGCTAGCCTGTGAATGATTCTTGCCATCTTGTGCCCACTCCAGGCAGACTTAAACAAGGTTTGATGACACCACATTTGTCTCTCTATCCTATCCAATGCTGGCCACACTGGTCTTAGTTCATTAGCTGCCTGTATTGCCAACTACCTCAATTTCCGCAGCATTTAATGTTAGAAAAAGTCTCCACAAGCACTTTAGCATACACCTGTTATCTCAACTGGAGTGCATACCGCAGATCAGAAAAGGTACCGCCAGGGCCAAGAAGATGCCAGCATGGTTAACGAGCAAAGTCAAGGAAGCTCTTAGAGGCAAAAAGTCTTCCTTCAGAAAATGGAAGTCTTGTCCAAATGAAGAAAATAAAAAAGAACACAAACTCTGGCAAAAGAAATGCAAGAAGACAATAAGGGATGCTAAAAAAGAATTTGAGGAGCACATTGCTAAGAACATAAAAACCAACAACAAAAAATTCTGTAAATACATTCAAAGCAGGAGACCATCTAGGGAGGCGATTGGACCCTTGGATGATAAGGGAGTCAAAGGTGTACTAATGAACAATAAGGAGATTGCAGAGAAGCTAAATGAATTCTTTGCATCTGTCTTCACAGTGGAAGATATAGGGCAGATCCCTGAACCTGAACTAACATTTGCAGGAAGGGATTCTGAGGAACTGAGACAAATAGTGGTAACGAGAGAGGAAGTTCTAAGCTTAATGGACAATATAAAAACTGACAAATCACCGGACCTGGACGGCATCCACCCGAGAGTTCTCAAAGAAGTCAAATGTGAAATTGCTGATCTGCTAACTAAAATATATAACTTGTCCCTCGGGTCCTCTTCCATGCCTGAGGACTGGAAAGTGGCAAATGTAATGCCAATCTTCAAAAAGGGATCCAGGGGGAATCCCGGAAATTACAGGCCAGTTAGCTTAACTTCTGTCCCTGGAAAACTGGTAGAAAGTATTATTAAAGCTAGATTAACTAAGCACATAGAAGAACAAGCCTTGCTGAAGCAGAGCCAGCATGGCTTCTGCAAGGGAAAGTCCTGTCTCAGTAACCTATTAGAATTCTTTGAGAGTGTCAACAAGCATATAGATAGAGGTGATCCAGTGGACATAGTGTACTTAGACTTTCAAAAAGCGTTTGACAAGGTACCTCACCAAAGACTTCTGAGGAAGCTTAGCAGTCATGGAATAAGAGGAGAGGTCCTCTTGTTGATAAGGAATTGGTTAAGATGCAGAAAGCAGAGAGTAGGAGTAAACGGACAGTTCTCCCAATGGAGGGCTGTAGAAAGTGGAGTCGCTCAAGGATTGGTATTGGGACCTGTACTTTTCAACTTGTTCATTAATGACCTAGAATTAGGAGGGAGCAGTGAAGTGGCCAAGTTTGCTGATGACACTAAATTGTTCAGGGTTGTTAAAACAAAAAGGGATTGCGAAGAGCTCCAAAAAGACATCTCCAAACTGAGTGAATGGGCGGAAAAATGGCAAATGCAATTCAATATATACAAGTGTAAAATTCTGCATATTGGAGCAAAAAATCTTGATTTCACATAAACGTTCATGGGGTCTGAACTGGCGGTGATCGACCAGGAGAGAGACCTCGGGGTTGTAGTGGACAGCACGATGAAAATGTCTACCCAGTGTGCGGCAGCTGTGAAAAAGGCAAATTCCATACTAGGGATAATTAGGAAAGGTATTGAAAATAAAACAGCCAATATCATAATGCCATTGTATAAATCTATGGTGCGGACGCATTTGGAATACTGTGTATAGTTCTGGTCGCCTCATCTCAAAAAGGATATAGAGTTGGAAAAGGTTCAGAAGAGGGCAACCAGAATGATCAAGGGGATGGAGCGACTCCAGTACTTCTTTACTCAGTGCATAGTTAAACTATGGAATTTGCTCCCACAAGATGCAGTAATGGCCACCAGCTTGGATGGCTTTAAAAGAAGATTAGACAAATTCATGGAGGACAGGACTATCAATGGCTACTAGCCGTGATGGCTGTGCTCTGCCACCCTAGTCAGAGGCAGCATGCTTCTGAAAACCAGTTGCTGGAAGCCTCGGGAGGGGAGAGTGTTCTTGCACTCAGGTCCTGCTTGTGGGCTTCCCCCGGCACCTGGTTGGCCACTGTGAGAACAGGATGCTCGACTAGATGGGCCACTGGACTGATCCAGCAGGCTCTTCTTATGTTCTTAGTAGTTATTATTGTGGCTTATACAAGATACAAATACAGGAAATCACAACTTACTTACATTGAAGAGAAAAATAGCACATATATTGTTTTTTTCCTGCTTCCACAAGAAGATTATCATACTTGACTTTGTTGCTTCTGCCTCTACTCTTTTTAATGGCAACATCTTGTAATTACCTGTGGAAAAATCAAAATATGGGAAAGCATGCTGTTCTATGAACCAAGCTGAATTTATATTCTGAACTCACCTTAAATTGTTGCAACATTTGTATTACAATTTATTTCCCATCTCCGCAATCTACTGCTAAAGGAACTGGCTACTGGGGTTCTATGAACCTTGGTTGTCTTGTTTTAGCTATAGATTTGTTCTGTCTGCTTCATAACGTTTGGCCTGGCTCTCTGAGCAGCTGAGGTGGCAAAGCAGTGTCTGAGTTGTATCACCTCAGACAGCACACGAGGCTCAGCTAGGGAGAAGGATTCCAGCTTAGCTTTCTCCTTCACCTTCTGATTTCTAGGGATTGCCAAATTGGTGCTTTCCCAATGTTGTTGGACTACAACTCCCATCATCCCTGATCAATGGCTATGCTGGCCAACCACATCTGAAGGATATCATAGTGAGCCCTCACTTACAAACTGAAGTGATATAGTCCAGATATGAGTTTGTCATCTGGGCTGCTATTTGTGAGAATTAAGCCTCTAATGCGGCAATGATGCTCGTGTTATTTCTTGGGGACAGGGACAGGGGGAAGATGGCCTTAAATGTTGCACATTCTTAATGTACTACATGATGATTAAAAAATTTTTTAAGCATAATACATGTTATAGTTCCTAAAATTACAATTTGAGCTTTTGTCCACTTGATATGGTTGTATAACTCAGAATATTTATAATACAAGAAAATGTATTAAGTAGCTCTTGATGAATTTGTCAGCCTATTGATATTATACTGCATGTGAAAACACTGAACTGAAACTATGCATGTTTCTGATGTTTATGGGATTATTGATCCACAAAGAAATATTAACTTTTCACATTGAGATGCACCAAAGGAATGCGTTAGCAAAAAACAAAAATGCATGCAATCTTTACACACACTATGGTTGGTTGAAGAAACAGGGATGTGTGTAATTCTGGTATTGGTTTTCATTTCTTGTCAGCTCTGGTGGTGGTACACACTAGGAGGTTAGTCTGTACTGATTGCTAACACAGATCACTTTTCTATTTCCTTCATTTGATTGCTGGCAAGTTTAACAAAGTATATGGCTCTACTCCCTTCCTGTCTCGGTAAGATACAAGTGTTCGTATCTTGCAGAATTTTGCTCTTACTGCATGTGTGCTTACTAAATACTCTCTTGTCTCTTTGACTTTCTTTGACAAATTAATATCACACAAAAGCTCTTTTTAGCTTTCAAATATAATCTGTATACACGGTATCACCTATACTACTCTGAATCCACTGTTTCTAGAGCCAAGCTGTGCGCCGCTGCTTTCAAGCATTTTAGAAGTTTTTGAATTGAAAAGTTAATTGCTGTGGAATGCTGGCTATTTTGTTAAAGCTAATGTAAAATCACCAAAGTACAGTGGTCAAGTAGTTAGTCTCTTTGAATGAGTCTGTCTTTTTAAGACTCTGGCTGTGGCTGGCTACCTCCAGTCCATCCAACTGAAAATATCCATTTTGGTTGGGAAGTAAATAGATAATTGCCTTGGCTGGCTGGATAACTTGACCAGAATTTTAACTGAAATAGATAATAGGCTGCATTGTATTTTCATCTTCTAGTTTTTGCTTGACCTGCTTAACTAACTCTCTCCATCTCTTGCTGCAGTGCAACATGTTTAACTTTTGCTTCTGTCCCATTTCACCCATGTTGCAGGAACCAGGAGGGGTTGGGACCCATAGTTCATGATCGAAAATCTCAGACATTGCCTGTTTCCCGTAACAGAACAGGGATGATGCATGCCAGATTACAGCAGCTGAGCAGCCTGGATAACTGTCTCACATTTAGCCACAGTAAGTTTCATGACATAACACCTGCAATCTCATCTAGTACCACAACACCAGAGGCAGATCAAAACCTACACCAGAGCATGTAATGGACTTTATTTTTCTAGGTCACACACCAGTGTGAATTCTGTTCACTGCTGAGTGGCAGTATTAAATGATGGCACGATGTGGAACATGATTAACTACAGCATTTTAACGTGTTATGGTCAAAATATTGTATACATTAGTATTTTATGTACTTCAGAATTATGCATTCTGTTGTGGTCGTCTTGAACATAATTGTTTTAAATGCCAGTGAGAACTATTTCATTAACTACTCTTTCTCCAGAACCATTTTAAAATGGTGAAATGTGCTTGGTTGATCATGTGACCATGTTTTGGCATAAAGTTTAAGGGGGAATACTTTGAAGTAGTATAACTATGAAAAATGTAAAGTCCATGATTTAGTTTGGATGTGAAAAAGCACCCAGTAATGAAGTGACTTTTTCTGTGTTTTCAGTGTGAGAAAAATATCAAGTTTGCTTGGAATTTCTGTAGACAATGGTAAGATAATCAGGTTGAAGTCAGCTTCTGTTGGAATTGCTTGGAATGAAATCTAGTTTTAAGTTGACTCTGGAAATATTTAAGCTGCATCATTAAGAATATATACTGACTTTGGGGAAGCTTCAAAAGTCAAGAACAGGCAGCTTGCTGAAAGAGTAAAACCCATATTAACTGTATACTGTCCAGATCATTATGAATACAGATTACTATTTTACCACCTTCACACTGTAAAATTTTCCTTGTCACTTGACAAAATGATGCTGCCAAATGGTTTAACAAGTAACTACAAATGCTCAGATGTTTCAGCTCCACCCTTTGATTTCACACCCAAACGTTATTTTTTATGCCCCAGGGGGTTAAATTTGGAAGATGGATGCTGAAGCCCCCCCCCCACACACACACATAGGTTGATCATAGAGAGTGATGGGGATTTCGTCATCCCTCCTGTCAGTACACTCTGTTTCTGCTGGTCACTCAGGAGGAGAAGAGCCTTCCTGACCAGCAAATATAATTTGAATTGGGCACCCTCAAGTGGCGGATCAAATATAGGAACATCAATCCCCATCAGCAGATCTGATGTTTGAAATTGCTGTTTGAGTGGACCTAATTTTTTTTTTGTTGAGCACCCTGCTGTGCCATCCTTAAAATGGTACCTACCATGTATCTAACATACATAATATATACCGTACAAATTTAAAGTTGGGAAGTTACAAAAACTCTACTTCAGATTTAGTTATTGCAGAGGGAAAACCTTCATGCGCTAGATGCTACTTCTTAATAGATATAGGCTAGGTATAGATATAAAAGCTTAGGTTTCTTGAACAAATGAACTGAAAATTCTGATTGAAAAGCAGAGCCAAGTCTCACCAGTGTGATCCCTAATTCATGTATTCTGATATTTGAATAATTAATGTTTCCCTTGATGCCTTTAAATTGACTGGTTAGTTAATGTAAATATGAAAAATAATACAGCTTGAGAAAAAGTATACATTTTCTTAAATATAAATATTTTATCTCTGTGGAATGAATCGCTAATAAAGGTACAGAGATAAATTTGATGGGTTTTTTATCAGTTTTTTTAAATTTTAAGGTAAGTGTGCTTTACATTTTGGTGCTGCAGGTTGGTGATCCAAGCATATAATAAACCATCCCAAAATCTTGAGCTAGTACATTTTTTTTAATTTTTTTTTTTACAATAATTTTTATTCAAATTTTCATAAAACATAGAAAACAAAATCATAAAACATTCAAAGACAAAAAACAAAACAAAACAAAAATGATTAAACAAAAAAATAAAATAAAATAAAATGTTGACTTCCCATTTGTCACATATCAAATCAGTTATAGGTCTACAATATATAACAATCCTGTCTCTTAAATCATATTATAAAATCACTTTCCTCCAGTAGTTATCTTAATTAATCATCAAATCTCATAAACATTACTTTATTCTTTCCACAAAAAGTCAAAGAGAGGTTTCAATTCTTTAAGAAATATATCTATCAATTTTTCTCCAAATAAACATGTCAATTAATCCATCTCGTTAATAATTATAATAATCTTATTGTCATAACCATAGTCCAAATAAACATTTCGATTAATCCATCTCATCAGAATCTGTTAGGTCCAATAATTTCAATAGCCATTATTCCATTATCCCTATTAGTTCCATCTTCCATCTTCAATAGTCCTGTTAAGTCCAGTAATTTCAGTGTCCAATCTTCCATTATCAGTATTCCATAATAATCTTGCTGTTGTAGCCATAGTCATATAATAAGAGTCTGATGGGAATTTCCTCTATCCCAAATATTTTCTTGCCATCCATTCTGAATAAGTTGCTGAAATACTGTTGTAAAGTCATATCTGTGTTCTTCTTTTTTACAAAATGCACTGGCTCATCTCTTAAGAGTTTTTCCATTGTCACATGGCTGCAGTTAATTCCATAGATTTTCTCTATATCAAGCTCCATCACATCATTCCAGTCCAGAAGATTATCCAAGCCATTGATAACTTTATCTCTAATATCTTCATTAATTTCTTCAGAGATAACGTTAAATTCCAAACAGTAGATTTTATTTCTAAAATCCATAAACTCCAGATCTTTTTCCAATTCCACATTTGTTCCAATCTCCAGGGCTTGTATCTTCCCTTTATTTTTTCTTTTCTCATCTCTGATCTCATTCTCCTCTCTCACAGGGTCCCCTATTTCTTTAAGCTCCTGCGTCATTTTGCTCAGTTCAATTTTCAGCTCCTTACTACCCTGTCGCAGGGTTTGTTTCGTTATCTCAATCTCATCCATTATTTTCTGAAACATAATTACTTCCAGATTCTCAGCCACTTTCTTGATTGCCATTTTTAAAACCACGAAAACAAAGCAAAACAAAAATAAAGAAGAACCACTTCTTATTTCAGCAACAATTGGGTTAATATTCCAGGCTTGATGACATCACAGTATAAACAGAGCAACCTGCCTTATCTCTCTTGTGCAAGAATGCAAAACAAATTTAGTTCCCAGCATCAAAACAGTTAGTGGCGTCGTGAAGAAGCAGATTCGTCAAAATAAAATAGACCAAAAAGAGAATAGTCCCAGACAATATAATATTCCTCGGAATAGAAATCAGGAATAGAAATCCCTCTTCTGTTTATTATCTTTAGAATGCACTTCCAGGACAGCTTTTTGCGACAGAAACAGAGATAAGCTGTTAATTTCGTGAATAACAGAGAAGAGCTATATCTCACCCAGAAGTTGTCCAAAGCCGATCAATCTGACAAATCTCCTTTTGCTGCAACAATTTAAACCAAGTAAAAAAAATAATAGAAAGAAGGGTGCTTGCCTGTTAGTCCGTTCTCTCTTTGAAGAAAAGATAAACGTATCGCTTAAGCAGATAGAGCTTGTTAGAAAGTCCGTCCGGCATTGTTGGCTGGACCTTATCTCATAAATTAATCAGTCCTCCCAACAAAAACAGGCTTTGAGGTTGATCTCTACGTTTCTCCCTGCCCGGGAGAAATTTCATCAGTCAAAAAAAAAAAAATGTTCTGACTGATTTATATCTGAATAAGCTTCTTTTGAGGCGGGAGCCTGTCCCAAAAGCAGGCACAAGCGAAGTCACCCTTCCCGGAAGTCCGCTAGTACATTTTTTTTAAGTAGCTTGCATGAAAATTAAAAATGTACTTTTAAAAAAGACATTTGTTTTTAAGGTAACCAAAGTGCCTTTGCTACAATTCTGGAAATTATTATATAGTGAGACTTCTTCCTCATTCTAGCATGTCTTTAAGGCCATAATCCGTAAGTGCATGTTTTCCCTGTTTCCTACATTTCCCTCTCAGACAGTACCTTGCAGAATCCCCAAAATTACTTTCTAGAAGACTTCTTCCCAAGAGTTCAGAAAAAAGAACCTGGAGACTTTCCAAGAGACATCTTAAATATGGACATGGAACCATGCACACACATTGGTTTGATCCAACAGTGCTTCTGATTCATGAAATCAGGAGGCATTTCCACTCAAGCAAAGAGCCTCCCCTGATTTCCCCCTCCAACTGGAATTTCCACACCGCCTGCTCTGGAGAGTCCCAAGAGTGGCTTTTGAGGAAGGGGAGTTCAGGGAGCTGGAGCAGAAAGGATGAGGTGCAAAAACCCGCTTGGAACTCTGTTTGTGGTTAGGATCCAACAATTATTTTCTCTTTTAAAATCCCCTTTTGAACTGTTTTTTAAACAGTTTACGAGTTTGGTAGGTGCAATTTTTGAGAAGGAAATCAAAGATGAAAATTGAATACATGCAAATCCTGCTGCATCTCTGCCTGACCCTTATGATAACCATACTTTTCTTCTGTTTGGTAGTCTGGGAGCTATATTTCACATATTGCAAAAAATTCCTTTGCCATTCACCCGCTATTTCAATTATAGTTTTTCTCTGCTGCTTCATATAATAAAGAGTCACCTTATTCCTGAGTGTAGCTTTATTAATGCTTCATATTTCTAGGAAGAAATATTGGTTTTGAATTCTGTATATTGGTATTTTTATCCTTTTGAAATGAGGATATTTCTTAACACCTTAACTGAAATTGTGTTGTCTAAGAGCAAGGTGGTCTTTAATCTTTATATAATTCTTTTCAATAATGTTCTTGAGAAGAAACAATGATATGCAGTTAGTGAAATGGAATATATAAACATTTCTAATGGATATAGTATGGCTTTTTATTGCTTTTGCAATACAATGGCAATGCAAAATCAATTAACTGTATAAGACCAAAAAACATCCAGAAATGCATTGATCTAACATGGTTGAGATACAGAAGTGCAAGATAGTTAACCTAAACGAGTGTTAACTCCGCTAATGTTGACAATATGAAAGGCAATCACAGTTTGATCATAGGTTTGTAGTTCTGATGGATTAAAAGTGTCTTTCACAGTCTGTAATCTCCCCAACTTTGTGCTGAGTTGCATTAGTGTACAGTAAAAGAACTGCTAGTGTGCCACAAGATAAAAATGAAAGTAAATGCACTTGTGAGCCCAATGTATACAACCATGAAGGAGATTGACCACTACATCTCTCAAATATTCATCCTGTGGACTTCCTTCTCTCCTTCTGTCTGCATTGGGAATGGTTAGAGCATTTAAAGACTCCTGATGCAGCACAATTATATGCCCTTAGAGGAGGCTATCTGTTCTCTCTGTGTATGAGTTTCTGCTCAGGACTTGCCACCCTCCAACAAACAGGCATATCCAAAAGTGAGGGCTCCTTAAGAAACACTGGGATTGTGTTCCTTTGAAGGTGGTTAATTCTTATTCTTACATTCTTAGTACAAGAGTAAAGCTTTCCTGGATATGAGTGAAGCATGCCTCCAATTTTATTTCATGAAAAAGTGTGCTTCAGCTTTCAGAAGTTTGGAAAAAAAACTGTCCAAGGTCAAACAGAATGTGTTGCAGGATTTTTGAAAATATTTTCTAGTTGTCATATATGTAGGTTAATTCCATCTATGTGTAGGCTACAGATCTGGGGTATAGTTGGAAGACTACTGTAATTTTATTTTGACACTACCTGGAAAATAAAGTCATTTACATAATCAAAGGTTGCAGATATGTGCAAATGTTAAATGTGTTATCTATATCAGCAACTGTAGCATTTCTCAAAGATGCATAAAAATTTCACCTTTGCTACTGTTTGATTAGTAGTATTAGTCTTAAAATGTTGTAGTCTGTAAAAGTCTAGTACAGAGTCAAAAGTAACAGCTGTTTCAAACTTCCACAGGTTATGGTCATTCAGAAGCAGATGTCCTTCACCAATCTTTACTTGAAGCCAACATTGCCACAGAAGTTTCCCTTACAATTCTGGATACTTTATCTTTATTCACAGTGGCATTTAAGGTATGTGTTTAGTTATGTATAGCTAGATATTGCCATTGGCTTTATCTAGGGCAGCCTTTCCCAACCAGTGTGCCTCCAGATGTTGTTGGACCAAAACCCATCAGCCTCAGCCAGCATTGCCAGTGGTCAGGAAAGATGGGAATTGTGGTCCAACAACATCTGGAGGCACACTGGTTGGGAAAGGCTGATCTAGGGGTAGTCACGATGGTGCCCTGCAGATGTTTTTGGACTCAAACTCCCATCAGCCCCAGCCAGCATGACTAATGGCCAGGGATGCTTGTTGTCATTTTAACAACATCAGGAAAACATCCAGTTGACCACCCCTTGTTGTGAAATTATGAAAAGAGTGTCTCGTTTAGATGTTGTTGTGTCCTTTTTGTAGGCTGTTTTTTAGGCATAGCCCATGCAAGATGGCTTACATTATTTTGAAATAAAATTCATCTTGGGGGAAGGGGGAAGAAAAACATAATTAAACAGTACAAAAATTTTAAACACATAGGTCAGTTAATTAAAACATAAACTTAATTCTAATATATTTTGTCATCTCTGCAATGTTCTTAAAACATACATAGCAGTAATCCTATGAAGCCCCTTTACATACATTTATACGGTTCTTTGTTCTCAAACTTCAGATTCCTATACTATATCATATATCTCCTCATATATCATACAGTATATCTCTCCATATAACTAGTAACTAGTAAAAATTTTCTAGTAACTAGTAAAAGTACATATTGTGCATCTATGAATTGAGGCAAATGTTAGCAGTTAACACAGTAATAAAAACTCTGTTGAATAACAGCAGCCTCAAGTGCTATTCCCAATATCTAAAAGAACACCTCCTTCCCTACAGACCCTCTCGGGTGTTGAGATCAGCAGTGGGGACCCTTTTGGTAGTTCTACCACCCTCAGAAGCTCAGGGTGGTGGTGGCCCAGGAGAGGGCATTCTCTGTGGCAGCTCCTAAGTTGTGGAACTACCTCCCCACCAAGGCATGTCTGGCAACCTCACTGGACAGCTTTAGCAGCATCCTGAAGACGCATCTCTTTACTCTGGTCTTTGACACCTGAAATGTAAATTTTTAGGACCTCCCTTTTTGTGACTGTAGTGGATTTTAATTGTTTTTAATACTGTATCTTAAAGTTGCTGTAACTGTCCCTGGGTCCTCTAGGGTGAAGGACAGGCAATAAATGCCAATAAATAATAAAAATAATCATATTATTCTACTGCTTTGAAAACTCTCATTATTTTAATTTCTTTTCCATGTGGCACTTGGGACAGCAAGTGGAGCTGTTGTTAGAGGAACAGAAGTTCTAACATTCCTTGGGCACACGAATGGTTCATAAACAAATTACAACTTAGGACACTTTTCATAACGCTTATAAAATCCACCTTGGACACTTTCTATATAAAGGCAAGATATAGATCTTGTTAATTAATAATAAATACAATAACAATATCAAAAAATTACTTTTTATATTCCCCATTATAAGGACTTTGTCAGTTTGCTGTGTGACACCAATGCTCTCAGATGCTAGGTTGTATGCAGATAGCCACCAGAGAAACATTCCATTAACATGTCTATAATATTGCCAGGGGCTTTTGAGACCTTAATATAAATTCTCTTAATTTTCAGAATCAACTACTGACAGATCATGGGCATAATCCTCTGATGAAAAAGGTGTTTGATGTATATCTTTGCTTTCTGCAAAAAAATCAGTCGGAAACAGCATTAAAAAATGTCTTCAATGCTTTAAGATCACTAATTTTTAAGGTAAGTAGCCTTAAAGTTTTAATTCCTTGACTGTGTATGTTATGTTGCTGGGGGTGATGGTTCTGTTTTGTTATCTATAGGCTACCTTTAAATATAAAGAGCCCAGGGCAGGATGTTATTTTTTCCATGACAGCAGATGTCCATGTTCAGTCAGAAGCAGATGCTAAATTCTAGGCAGTTTTGAGATTGGACAAGCACTTGACTCATGGAGTAGACTGACACTGCAATCTGGTAAGAGTGGTCAGTGCAGAGAAGCATATTCCTTGATGGATTGGGTGGACCCAGTAACCTAGCAAGTCGCATGTGCTGAACCAAGAACTGCATTACCAACACCTGGCAGTCAGGAAGGTACAGTGCCAAACACATAATACTTGCCCATTTAATTTTACAGTGGTAATCTCAGAGGGCCATGGGAGAGACCAGAATCTAGGGCACACGGCCTCCTACCTTTCCCCCTTTAAAACAGGTGGCAAACAAAGTCAACATTGTTTTCCTGTTTGGAAGATGGAATCACAGACCTGAAATCTGTCCTGAGGGCTCTCAAATACTGAAGCTTTGGTTTTGTTTGAAAAAACAACTATTTTCCACTTTCAGGTTGAACTTTTACAAAGCTGCAACTTTTCATACAGGTCACAAATTACTTGCCTAGATTTGTTAGATGAACAAGCTAGCAAGAGTTTTGTACATTTAATTGCAAGGATGATTTTGGGGCTCCCAGCCACTCTGAATTCTCCTTTTTGTTTTGAAGCAATAAAATGTTTTTAGAGACACTTTCTAATGTGTTACAGATTAAAAGGCCAGCTTCATGTGATAATTTTTTTGGTGTACTTTACTTCAATTATTTGATATTTGTTACTTGATAACTTCATTTTATCCTACTTTTTTAAGGACCGTAGTCTTAACAGAGTAAATGTTTTTGTTCTGCAGTTTCCTTCTACATTTTACGAAGGAAGGGCTGACATGTGTTCTTCACTGTGCTATGAAATTTTGAAGTGCTGCAACTCTAAACTGAGTTCAATACGGACAGAAGCATCACACCTCCTTTATTTCTTGATGAGGAATAATTTTGATTACACAGGAAAGAGATCGTTTGTAAGGACACACCTACAAGTCAGTACAGTTTATTTTTATGTGTTTTGAGGGTTTTAAAGAGATAGAATAGTGACCTTTACTGCTAGCATGTCTTAAGTACTGGGTTGTATACTTAACTGAAGCTACACAGTGCATCAAGCAATGCACACAGAGACACACACAAAAACAATTATATGCTTTGTGGGCATAAATGCTGCCTGTCGAGCAGTTGTGTGAAGGGGTCACTTTTGCTGCTGCACCCTGTATACATACTTCCTATCTGCATGCTTCCTGTCTGGAAATTTTGGAACAGGTTGCTGATGTTTCTAGCTATTCAAACTGTAAACTTCATGTTACGTTATACCGCTGTAGTTTTAATCTGCCTATTCATACACAAGTTTGCATCCTATTTCTCCCTTTTTCCCCTGCAAGACTTTGTAAATCTGAAAGTCTTTGTATTTGTTTATTTACAGTTATTTATAGGCTAGGTAATATTTAGAAAAAAATCCAAAACTTTAACATACAATATAAAATCCCAATAAAACAACATAAAATATAATATCAGGAATCTGCTTTGACCAAAAAATAAATAAAACAAGGCTAAATATAAGTACTCTGGGAATACTTTTGTAAACAGACATGCACCAAAACTTGAACCTCATCAGCATATATCTAATATCAGGAGAAAGGATGTTTCACATAATGGGTGGCACCATGCTAAATGCTGTGCTCCGAATAACTATGAAGCAGACCTCAAGAGTATGTGGTGCCACCAGGAGGTGTCTTCAGTGACTGGGCAAAACCCTAAAGTGGGGAATGGGCAGCCAGTGCAATTCTTTTAAAAGTGGTGTTATAGATTGCTGTACTCAGCCCTACTCTGTTCTGCACCAGCATAGCTTCCAAACCAACCTCAAGGGCAGTCCCACATACAGCACATTGCAGTAGTGCAACCTTGAGATTACCAGTGCTTGGACCACCATATCATTGTCCAGGGACAGTTGTAGCTAGTGTATCAGCCAAACCTGGCAAAAGGCACTCTGAGCCATTGAGGTCACTTGGGCTTCCAGTGACAAAGATGGATCCAGGAGTACCCCCAAACTGTGTACCTGATCCTCTAGAGGGAGTGCATCGCTGCCCAGAACAGATAACTAACCTTATCTTCTAGACTTGGGAAGCACCCACTCACCAGGCTTCCATTTTGCCAGAATACACTCTCAGTTTATTGGCCTTCATCCAGCCCATCATTGCATCCTGGCATTGATCCTAGGACCCACATGGCCACACCTGATTCAGATGTCACAGAGAAATAGAGCTGGATGTCATCCCTGTATTGATGACATCTTCTTGTAATGACTACTCTCAGTGGTTTCATATGGATTTTAAATAGCACTGGGGATAAGATGATACCTTGTAGTGTCCCACAGCATAATTGCCAGGAGGCTGAAGTATAGTCCAGCAGTGCTACTCTCTGAAACTTTCCCCATAGGTAGGAGCAGAACCACTGAAGTACAGTACCCTCAACATCGATCCCTGCAGGATACCATGGTTGAAGTTATCAAAAGTGGCTTAAAGATCAAGCAAGAGCACACACCCCATCTCTCTCTGATAAAGGTCATGTTTCAGGGTGACCAAGGCCAATTTGATCCCAAACTCAGAGCAGAAACCCAGAATGGGGTTTTCTCATTGAAAGGAAGGCTGTCCATGTCAAGCTGATATCTGAGGGGAGAAGTCTCAACTTCTAGATTAAGGCCATTCATGGTTTAAGACCAAACATGTTGAGGAGAGCAGGAACTTACTTGATTTTCATTTAAGCATTTTTTTAAAAAAAAATTGCATCTCATTTGGAGAGCCCGTCTATCTTTCACATAATAACATAGGAAGAGCCTGCTGGATCACGCCAGTAGCCAACTAGATGCCCATGGAAGCCTGCAAGCTGGACGTGAGTGCAAGAGCACTCTGTCCCTCTGTGGTTTCCAGCAACTGGTATTCAGAAGCATAGCCATCAAATTAGCCTTTGATAGCCTTACCCTCCGTGAATTAGTCTAATCCTCTTTTAAAGCTGTCCAAGTTGGTGGCCGTTACTGTCTCCTCTGACAGCAGGATCCATAGTTTAACTATGTTCTGTGTGGAGTACTTTGATTTGTCCTCAGTCTTCCAGCATTCAGCTTCATTGGATCTCCACAAGTTCTAGTGTTATGAGAGAGGAAGAAAAACTATCCTCTCTCTCCATGCCATGCATAATTTTATACATTGCTATCATGTCACCTCTTACTCGCCTTTTCTTTAAACTAAAAAGCTCCAAATGCCGCAACCTTTCTTCATAGGAAAGTTGCTCCATCCCTTTGATCATTTTGGTTGCTGTTTTTTGAACCTTTTCCAACTCTACAATATCCTTTTTGAGGTGAGGTGACCAGAACTGTACACAGTGTTCCAAATGTAGCCGCACCATAGATTTGTATAACAGCATCATATCATCAGCAGTTTTATTTTCAATATCTTCCCTAATGATCCCTAGCATGGAATTTGCCTTTTTCACAGCTGCCACACAGTGGGTCGACATCTTCATTGAGAAATCTGCTATGACCCCAAGGTCTCATTCCTGGTCATTCATCGCCAGTTCAGACCCCATGAACATATATATGAAATTAAGATTTTTTGCCCTGACTTGGCATCACTTTACTCTTGCTCGCATTAAATTACATTTGCCATATTACCACCCATTTGCTCAGTTTGGAGAAGTCCTTTTGGAGCTCTTCACAATCTTTTTGTTTTGTTCTCCCCACTCTTTGATCTCCTTCAAGTAATGTAAGAGTAATTTAAAGACATTAAGAGGCAAATTATCCAGCAAGTAAATTTGATTACACATGGGCAATGTGATAACTACCTTTTCAAAATGCAGGCCTAAGCAGCAGGGAAAAAGCAGATTTTGAACGCAGGTTCATTATTTAAAGTTCATTTGTAATATTAATTATATACTGTATCATGTATCAATGGAAGTTGAAGAAGGGAATGAAACTTCTATAATGCAGAATGGTATTAAAAGTCCAAGTGTTTAATTTCTAGTGCAGATATACTTCCAAGCTGAAATCTTTGAACAGTTGAAAATTATGTTTCTGCTTGTTTACAAGGTTATCATTTCTGTGAGTCAGTTGATTGCAGACGTTGTTGGAATTGGAGGAACCAGATTTCAGCAGTCTCTTTCCATCATCAATAACTATGCTAACAGTGATAGACTTACTAAGGTTTGTAGTAGCTTTTTCCCATTTTGCTATGAAATTATAAAGAAGGGTCCTGATCATCAGCTTCATTCCCATGGCCACAACACAAAAATAGCCCTTACAGATCAACCAACAGAAGGCTACAGTACTATACAAGCAGAGAACAAATTGTACAAAAAAGGCCTATAGGATAAGAAATATATAAGATTCCATAAAAGGAATCTTGATGAAGTCTTATTGAAAATGTCAAATGTGTGATGTTCAACATTAACAGGAAAGGACGCAACTAATAGACAAGGACACATTCCTGTGGGTAGGATTCTAAGGAGTAGTCCACACAACTTGAATCCTCTTTCAAACTTCTTGATTATTCATGAAGGGAATGTGAAGCAGCAGCTCATGGACCGGATGGATACAGTTTAGTTTCCCACTGCTTTGTCCCCCTTGTGGAGCTCACTGTGCATTTCCTACCACTCTTTCACATTACAGCACACTACATTCCCTTCTGATGTAAAGGATTTGACAAAACGCATCCGTACAGTCCTGATGGCTACAGCACAAATGAAGGAGCATGAGAATGATCCAGAAATGCTTGTGGATCTTCAATACAGTTTGGCAAAGTCTTATGCCAGTACACCTGAACTGAGGAAGACATGGTTGGATAGCATGGCAAGAATTCATGTTAAAAATGGAGATCTTTCAGAGGTAAGCAAAACACAAAATAATCTACTTTTAAAAGTGACTGTGCAAGTGTGTGCTACTATTGTACTAAACATTTGAAAAGTTTTAATAAAGACCCATACACTTAATTATTTCCTTTTTTAAACAACAAAAAAATGTGCAGGTGGCAAATCTCACAATGTTTGGATTTGCTATGTCCTATTTCCTTTGGAAACAGTAAACTGTAGTGTGCTAGGATAGCTATCAATTTTTTTGTGACGTTTATTTTAAAACATTCTTCCAGTGTAGTAACTTTTAGCACTGAGGTGAAACTAGTGCTTAAACTCATTGTGCTCATTTTTGTGAGTTTTGAAAGTTCCCAGTTGTTAGCACATTCAAATTATTTGTATGCTGTTCTTCTCAGCACCTTGTTTTCTTTTGTCTTTGCTCTTACTCTCCTTGACTCTATTTGCCTATACTATTCAATTTTATTGGCTGTGACAGCCTGCATGAGTTTGAGGTTATGTCGCTACTGCTGATGCAATGACATTACAGAACTTGAACAAAATCACGTGTTACTATCTCCAATTGTATTAAATTGAAATAGGGGCAAATGAGGAAAAGGAGGGCACTACATTTAAAAGGAGCAAAAGCCAGGAAAGCAAAAGGGATGCAGCATGACTAATCCAAGGTAAGGGCAGCATTAGGAGATGGCCCAGAGAGCCCAAACATCAAGTCTTCTGTGGAAGGCTCCAGTTCTCCTGCCCCTGCCCTCCCTTTTTAAACTTAAAAAATATTTGAGATATTGTCATTACAATAATTATTTGGGAGAAAAATCAACTTGATCAGTTGTAACACAAAGATGCATTCAGCTATAACAGTGATTTGGTGGTTTAATTCATACATCATGTTGCTTGATCTCCAAACCTTGATTTGAATATTGGGAACAGAACTGCAGATTTGTTTCCTCTTAAGCACAGGTTTCCCCACAGTTCTGTGGTTTACTATAGTTTTTGGATCTCATCAAATCAGAATCGACTCTATCTTTCATTGCTGCCAGATTTGAATTGCTGTTCGCCTGTGCATGGAAAAGCTGATCCAGGTGGGTAGCTAGCTCCACCTATTGGTTGAAGGCAGAAGAGTACTAATAGATTTTTTTCTTCTTACGAGGACTTCCTCCTCTGCACAGCTCCTTACTTCAGTTCTCTTCTGCCTTCCACCAAGATCGGTTGTTTTCTCTCTGCTCTGTGGTTCAGGCCTGTATAGTTTTGTGTCTTTCAGTTGTTTGTCTCTGTTTTTCCTTTCCCACTGTATTTCTTGCTTAGGCACTTTATTTAAAAAAAAGAGGGGGCTTAGGGTTTTTTACTTTCAGTTTCCACGAAGCAGGCACCCCACTCCTCCTGTTTGAGACCAGCCTGTCTCCTTCATGGGATCCAGCACCCCCCCACAAGCCTCGTTATCTTAGTCGCGGCTTAGCAACCTTGGCGGTAAATGCCTGAATGGCCTTCCAAATCCCTGGAAGGAACAAGGAAGCCTATTTGTCACGCTCACTCAGGGCGCCGAAGGAGGCCTCCCGTGGAAGGCCTCAGTGGGGCCCGCTAGACGTGCGGAAGCGCGATTGGCCCTTCCTCCCCCCATGGCACCCAAGCATAACGCACAGCTACTGTTGAAGCACTCAGCCCCCATAAGACCCGCAGCGTGGTTTGCTCCCATGGGGAAAGCAACATGCAAATTGGAAAATACTTCAAAAAAGCATAAGCCACTCCTGCCTCTGCTCAGAATGGAAGTTGAGCCGCCGCCATTACCTGAACAGGCCATAGAGGCAGCCCAAACCCTCCCCTCTACCTACAGGCATGGCTGAGGCGTGTATTGTAGCGGGCAGGGTGGCTTCATAAGGACTGGTTCTTAAGAAGAATAGAGGAACCAGTCACGACAGACAAAGGCTTGAATATCCACAGGGGGCTGCAGAAATGGATGCTCACAGCGTCATATGCAAGGCACACAGGGACCAAGAATCCCTATCTGAGGAGGAAGGCATCCAGCTCCAGCCCACATTAGATACATTTTTTTCTGCAACATCTTATCCTGGGGACTTCACAGGCTTTATTGAGGCACCTGAGTCTCACAAAGCACTACAGGAGGCTAGGGGAGAAGCATCCAAGCTTTCCTCCTCTTCGCGTCCAGCATCTGAAATACGGGGGGGGGGTGCACATCCCACATTTTTCTCATGCTCAGCCTCTGCAGTTGCAACTGTCAGCGCACATGCTGCAACAATTGAAGGAACAACTGAAGGATTCCCTGCTAATGAATCTTGCTAGGGATCTCTGCATCAGGAGTTCCTGTGCAACAGCCTTCACAGGACACTGCCACAGCTGCACCTGCTCTGCCATCGTCAACATCGCAAAGGGTGCAGGGCCAAGCCACAGTCCGCTCTCCTTCACACACACGCCATCCACAGGACAGTGCGTCACCTGACCCTTATGCCACCTCTCAAGGCAGACATACTCACCTGCTGGATGAGGCAACTGTTGACCCTGACAACAAGTTGATTGTCCTCGATGAGGGAGAATGGAGTGGAGATTAGGAGTCTGAGGAGGTAGTAACCAATAGGATTTACCAGGAGGCTCATTTCCTTCCATTCCTGTGCAAGGCAATGGAAGCTCTCAGTCTAAATTCTCCGGAGGATCCCCCAGCTCCCCCAACATCCAGAATTTTGGTGTTGTGTCCAGACCCGCAACCCAAGTCAAGGGTGCTAAAACTTCCATCACTACTTCCTAAAGTGATCAAGTCTGAATATGATGTCCCGCTGCAGTTCAAGAAATCTGTAGCAACTGCCAACAAATACTATATGTTGGAACAGCACATCATGGACCAATTCAAGGTCCCAATAGTAGATGCTCCCATCGTCAATTTACTAAATCCATCCTTGAACCCGAAAGATTTGGATGCTCACCTCAAGAATGCATCAGAACGCAAGCTGGATTTAGGCCTTAGGAGAATTCATGAGGCCAGTGAGCTCTCCATCAGAGACCCTCCTCTGTCTTCGCAAGAGCGCCCCTGCTATGGCTGGAGGACCCTTTGGATGGCCCACAGCAGGATCTGGCTCGAACCCAGAAGTCTCTTCTAAAAATTTCAAGAGCAGTGACCTTTATGGTAGATGCATCGATGGATGCCATGCAGTTTTCGGCAAGGTCTTTAGCAGCGAGTGTTTTCACTCGAAGGACCTTGTGGTTGCAACATTGGGAGGTGGATACTGCAGCCCGCTCTAATCTCTCATCTGAGCCTTATGTGGGTGGCAAACTATTTGGTGATGACGCTCTAGCTGGAGTCTTGGAATCGAAGGAAAAGAAGAAAGCTATGCCTTCTGCCAAGAAACGAGATCCTAAGAAATTCTTTATGAGACCTTTCCGTACTTATTTGCCTTCTCAGATTCCAGGGCATTTGGAAGAGCAATGGATACCCATGCTAGCCATCCCTTCTGGAATAGGCAATGTACCCAGACTAAAGACAAACAACCTTTCCCCAACAGATCAGGTTTTGGATCTCAGTCTCGAGGGAATAAGCATCAGTTCTGATGCCAGGGCCCCGCAGGTGGGAGGAAACCTTCAACACTTTGCCCACTGATGGAGGGAAACGTCTTCCAACCAATGGGTTCTGCACACTGTCCAATACGGTCTGAGACTGGAATTCATCTCCCTTCCTCCATCCAACTTCATCCCCTCCCCTCTCTCAATGTCTCCAGACAAATAGGAAAGGACTCTACCAGCAATTGCCCACCTTTTGCAGATTGCAGCAATAGAACCTGTCCCAATAAGCGAGAGGTTTTCAGGAAACTACTCTATATTCTTCACCGTCATGAAAACAGGCGGATCCTTCAGGGCGATACTTGATTTAAAGAACTTAAATCAGTTCATAACATACTGCAGGTTCTGCATGGAGACTTTGCTATCAATCAAGGAGGCATTGAGAAAGGGAGATTTTCTCTCATCCATCGATCTGAAGGAAGCCTATTTACATATTCCTATTTTTCCACCCCACAGACATTTGCTTTGCGGTGGGGGAGGATCATTTCCAGTTCAGGGCCATGCCCTTTGGTCTGGCGTCTGCCCCCAGGGTATTCACAAAGATCGTGGTTCCTCTGGTGGCACACCTCAGGATGCAGGGGGTCCATGTCTTTCCTTACCTAGATGACTTTCTACTCTGGTCTCCTTCCCTCCACAAGGCTTGGGAAGATCTGCACCTCACCCTAGCATGCCTCAAGGACCACGGTTTCCTCGTCAACCAATCCAAGAGCCAGCTTTTTCCAACACACCGTATAATACATTTGGGGGCCACCATAGACTCGCAGCAAGGACTCATAATATTAGCACAGGACAGAGTGCACAAGATAATTACAGCTGTCACTCTGCTCTTATCTTCACCATCAGCAGATCTTATGCATCGGGCAGGTGTCTTGGGGTTGATGGTCTCAACCTACTCAACTACCCCATGGACCCGTCAGCACTCCCGACCACTCCAGTGGGCACTTCTACCTTTTCAGAATAACATTGCAGCCAGGCGTCACTGGAAGGTGGCACTATCACCAGCTGTCTGTCGCTCTCTCCTCTGGTGGACTCACGAACCAAACCTACTAAAGGCAGGGCCATTCCAGGACCCACCACTGACCCTGTTCACCTCAGATGCCAGCCTGACCAGCTAGGGAGCCATTTGCAACAGCCAGATGGTACAAGGGACATGGTCTCCACAGGAGTTGGCACTTCCAATCAATCTCCTGGAACTCCATGCAGTTCGACTGGCACTGGGGCACTTTGCGAACAGCAGAAGGTTAGGGGCAGTGCTGGTCAGGACAGACAACGTATCAGCCAAATGTCATTTGAATCATCAGGGAGGCACTCGCTCCCCACAACTACAGAAGGAAGCTGCCTTACTATTTCAGTGGGCGGAGACACATGTGGACTCAATCCTTGCGGAATACCTCAAGGGGGAGGACAACTGCCAAGCGGATTGGCTCAGCAGACAGAAGGTACATCAGGGAGAATGGAAGCTTCATCCAATAATCTTCCAGGAAATTGTGAGACACTTTGGCAGAGTCGACGTGGACCTATTTTTCACTCACCTCAGCCACCAGGTAAAAAGATTTTTCTCCAGATACGTGACACCAGAGGCGGAAGGCATAGATGGTCTGACATCCCAGTGGCCTCAAGGACAACTCTACACCTTCCCACCAATTCCAATCATACCCAGGGTACTTCAAAAGATCCAGGCTGAAAGGGCAACAGTTCTACTAATAGCTCCTTGGTGGCCCAGGAGACCCTGGTTCCCGGAACTACTCAAACTGTTGATCGATCCCCCGTAACAAGTTCCCCTCTGGGAAGACCTGTTGTTGCAGGGAAAGCTTCACCACCCAGACCCAGGGTGGTTGGTGCTTCATGTCTGGAGACTGAGAGGTGACGTCTCTTAAAAAGAGGCATCCCACCTCAGGTAATGGCCACCAGCTTGGATGGCTTTAAAAGAAGATTAGACAAATTCATGGAGGACAGGGCTATCAATGGCTACTAGCCATGATGGCTGTGCTGTGCCACCCTAGTCGGAGGCAGCATGCTTCTGGAAACCAGTTGCCGGAAGCCTCAGGAGGGGAGAGTGTTCTTGCACTCGGGTCCTGCTTGCGGGCTTCCCCCAGGCACCTGGTTGGCCACTGTGAGAACAGGATGCTGGACTAGATGGGCCACTGGCCTGATCCAGCAGGCTCTTCTTATGTTCTTAGGTGGTGGAAAGTATTATGGCCTCAAGACGCCCTTCCACAATTAGAATATATGAGACTACATGGAAAGCCTTCTCATCATGGTCTCAAAAGAAGGGTTTGATCCCAAGGAAAGCAGGTACCAATGAGATCCCCTGCTTCCTACAAGATGGCTTATCCTTAGGTCTTAGGTCAAACACTCTTAGACATCAGGCTTCAGCCCTTTCAGCAGTTCTGTCCACATCTGAGAAACCGCTTGGATCTCACCCATTACTCAAGCGCTTTCTTCGTGGGGCAACAGCATTAGCACCTCCTACAATCCATCGTTACCCAACTTGGGACCTACACAAGGTGTTAATAGCCCTACAGAAGCCCGCGTTTGAACTCCTAAGTCAAATTTCTATACGCTTCCTATCCTTTAAGCTATTGTTTGTTGTGGCCATTACTTCGGCCCGTAGAGTGTCTGAGCTGAATGCCCTGTCTGTCGATAGGAATTTCTGTGTGTTTCATAAAGATAGAGTGGTTCTGCGTACTCTTCCTTCCTTTCATCCTAAAGTACTGTCTTCCTTTCACTGTCAGCAAAAGCTAGTGCTGCCTTCTTTTTGTCCTAACCCTGTCCACCCCACAGAGAAAGCTTGGCATTCGCTGGATGTGCGTAGAGCCCTGAAAGTATTCATCTCTAAAACAAAACACCTACGTCAGACAGATAGTTTGTGTCCTTTCACCCAGTCTCATTAGGAAAGATGATGTCTTCATCCACGCTCACTAGGTGAATCAAGGCATGTATCACACTGGCCTACTCACTAAAGTTGGCCCTGCCGGTTAAGATAGTGGCACGCTCAACGAGGGCAGCAGCCACATCAGTGGCATTTTCACGCAATGCATCGCTCACAGCGATTTGTAGAGCAGCCACTTGGGCCACACCTAATATGTTTATTAAGCAGTATAAGATTAACACGTATGCCTCAGCAGAGGCAGTCTTTGGGAGAAGAGTGCTACAGCACATCCTTTCAGACCACTAGTATACTCAGCCCAGCGAGGTTCCCACCCTACATGGGTCAGCTTTGGTATGTCCCACCTGAGATCAGCTTTTCCATGGTTCACAGACCTACCTTTAAAACAAGTTTCACATAAGACATTTGGTCTTACTGTAAAACAGTTTTCTCTGTGCATGTCAAAAGCTGATCTCAGGGCCACTCCCACTATATTTCATCCTAGGCCTACAGCACAGAGCGGATGAGTGCTGTTGTCTCCTGTTTCATTTTCTGTGGTTTCTATTCCTTTTTCTACATGTTGGTTGGCTTGTTATTAAGAACTGAAGTAAGGAACTGTGCAGAGGAGGAAGTCCTCATAATAAGAAAAAAATCTATTAGCTCTCTTCTGCCTTCAACTGATAGGTGGAGCTAGCTACCCACCTGAGATCAGCTTTTGACTTGCACATAGAAAACCGTTTTACAGTAAGACCAAATGTCTTATGTGAAACTTGTTTTAAAGGTAGGTCTGTGAACCATAGTTTTGGGCAGTTCTGGTTAGCATTAGTTTGCCATTATTTCTGAATCAGGACTAAAAATGGTAATAGCAAATCATGACAGGGAACAGCAAATTTGTATGGGAGAAAGCGAAAGGAAGTACCATGCTAAGTCTGTAGCACATTTTATAGCAAATGTGGCATCTGAATTGAACTGTTTGTAACCTTACTTGTTTAACTACTGCATCTGCTATAGTAGTATTCATGCACATGTATAATTTCATATTCATTGTAAATTCAGGAACATACTGCTTTTTATGTTCTTGCCTGTTCTTAAAACGGGAGATAATTGCATAAATCGATCACACACGTATTAAAGAGGTTGAAGAAAGTGTGCCAACAGAAATTAGAAATTGTTGCTTAAGGTATATGCAGAACTTTGTCACAACAAGAAGTGTATAGTAATGGTTGCTTTTGTTCATATTTTAGGCAGCAATGTGTTATGTCCATGTAACAGCTCTAGTAGCAGAGTATCTTCTACGAAAAGGTATGTATCACACAGCTATTCTATTATTGTTGAGGCATTTTATTCTGCTATTTTAAGTGGCTGTCCACTAGTCTGCTTTATTTTTTTTTTGTATTTGTGCTTGGTGTAGTTAATCTTAATCACGCATGTTGCATATCACCCTGGCATCCATGTGGATGAAGGTACAAAAATATTTTAATAAATATGAATTAAATTAATAAATTATTGTTTCTGGAAAATTTAGCAGTAAAATCTTTACAGAAATATAATAAGAAATAAGTAAAACACAGAAAGGAAGATATAAAGCATTCTCATCACACTCCATCCTTTAAACTGTCACTCAGAATGTTTGTTATCATTTTATCCTAGCCTTAGGGCAGTACTTATGGTTCTGTTCTTGTACCTCCTTCTTTTAATTTTCACTATAATTTTGGCTATTCAGTGATTGCATGGTAAGAGCTGTACAATTGGCCTGTCTGTCATGCTGGTGAGTCTTTTAAGTATATCAGCATCACGGGATGAACCCTCAGAAAAGCAGCTTCTATAACACTGTTATGACATTTAAGGAGCTCCCATACAATTTGCTCTGAAGGCCCCTCACAGGTTCCTAGAGATAATTCCCTCGAATGCCAACCTGAGCAGTAATTATAAATTAGTAATCATATGTAAGAGACTCTCCCATTCTCCAGTGTTTCGTCTCAGGCTTTGAAAACACCAAGTTTGTGAGAATAGACATGCTTGCTGTTAAGCTGCAAAACTCCTTGTAATTAGTAGACCTGTCCTGTGGTTCAGAAATCCAGGAATATGGTTCCTGATTAGAGGTGGGATCCACTTCTGCTTCCCAAGCTTGAACCAGTTCCTGCGGACCAGCAGACCATTCCATCCTGTGCCTGCTTGTTTCTGCCAACTTACTCATTAATCCGATCCAATTCAATCCCACACACATACACATGCACACTGCCCATCTGAAGCAAACCCCATCCGTCAAGGGAGGTGCTGGAGCAAGCCGAAGGGCTGCGGAGAAGCCTTGAGCCTGCTTTCCAAGTCAACTGGTAAAGGGAAGAAGCCGCATGTTGTCAACACGACTCCTGAGAAGAGGAGAAGAAAAATCACTGGCTTGCCCACAGAAGGAACAAGGCTGCCTCCTCCTCCACCCGAGAAATCTCTCCGTCTCTCTTTGGGAGGGTCTGTCTGAGAACTTGAATCCAGGTTGGTGTGAAGTGCCTCACAACCCTTTTTCCTCCTGGACTTTTCTGGGGATGCTGCCAGGAACAGCAGCCACCACCACCACTGCCGCCCTTTCTGCCCATCTCTGACAGGGCTTTGCGCAACCTCAGTTTCTGTTTTCACTGCAGACTTTCTCCGATTGGGGAGTGAAGCAAAGGAGCCCTGCCTGGTTGTGCCTTTCGTCTGCCCAGAAAGGGACGAAGCAGAGGAAGAGAGAAACCTTGCTATTGGGCAAAGCAGCTCTGCTGCGAGGGGGGAGGGAAAGGGTGGGTGCCTTCTGGACTGAATCGCCACACACCCCTTTTTGGCTCTGGCTGCAAGCTGCCAGTCTGCCTGCCGCTGCACATCTCACCAGGACTTGAAGAAAGGAAATGATGGGGCTGCTGCTGCTGAAGGTAGCACATCAGGTGTTGGTTACAGGAAAAACAAATGTGCATCCGTTGTCAAAAAATCTGGTGCTGGGGAAAATCCACTGTGGTCTCAGCCACCATGCTTGCTTCGCAATGCAGAATGAGCATACAATCTATTCAAAATTCCAGTTTCAGTTCTGAAATAAATGGAAATCTCTGCCATCTCTATTTCTGATTAGTCAGATCTTTACCTAAAATACTGTACTGTTTAAGATTGTAGTCCCAGCCTACTGCTGCTGAGGCTCTGCAGAGCATCAGAGCTACATCCTGGGCACTCAATCTGGCAAGCAGTTTGGGACCAATCCCTGCTCCAGCTTTAGTCTGGTGCAGCATTTGGGCCTGGTCAAGCCTGAAGTTGCCCAGAACTATCTGTTAGAGCAGCTTGGGATCCCCTGGATCCCAGGCTGTCTTAGCCCCACGCTTGGAACACCCAGTTTTGGGACTCTCTTCTAACAAGGATACTGCTGGCAGGCCTTCCACCCACACATTCATCAGGTGGAAGGGGAAGGTCTGTGCTGGCAGAATGACAGAAGCATCACTCCATTGGCAGTGGGAGGCTGGCTGAGCCAACAGAAGTGAGTGAAGTGATACTTCTGTGCAATCCAAACCTCCCACAGCCCAGCATATTGGGGGGGGGGTGGATTGTAGCCTAAATCTCCTTGCTAGCATATCTATTCTTGTTACTACAGAATCATTCCAGCTTTTCTCCGATAAATATGTTTTGTAGTATAGTAGTCAGTTGGACTGCTTAGTTTACGGGAAGCTGGTTTTTGTGCTGCCACTGCCTGAAGTAATATTGGTTTATTAATGTGGTCATGTAATTATACAAAGGTCTCTTGAAATGAGATCAGTTTATCTGAAATGAGATCAATTTACCCATCCCTCCAGTTGATTGACTTCTTCAAGAGTGATGTCTGCATTTTCCCCTCCCATATAAATAGGAATGTTTAAACAAGGCTGTATAAGCTTCAGAGTAATTACTCCAAATATTGATGAAGAGGCGTCAATGATGGAAGACGTGGGGATGCAAGACGTTCACTTTAATGAAGTATGTAAGCTCAGTTCATACTTTATTGTATATAATTATAATACTAACTTATTTTCTATTACATTCTAATATGTCTTTCATGCTGTTTAACTGGAAGGTTTCTTAACCATCTCATAACCCACTAAAATATTTTAACCCACCAAAACACAAAATATGAACAATAAGTAGCATACAACATTAGAGTATGTCAAGACAAAGATGGCATAATGGAGATGGCATTAAGGCAAGTTCAAGGTTTAGGGAACGAGCATTACCTAATGTGGAGTTGGGGAAAATGTGGCCCTCCAGTCCTCTCTATCCAGCCCTCAGGATGCTGCCTAGGCTATACATCCTGATGACCAATGTTCTGGGGCCTGCATGCCTGGGGTAGGTGAGGCCAGAGGCAAAAAAGGGGTGGAGCCACAGATGTGACTCTTGCATTTGCAGAGTAGGCTACATTGTAGTCACACATATGTTGGATTTACTTAAACACACATGCACACTCTCTTTCATCTTGGCAAGGAAGAGGTATTATCACAGTTTAAGGACACATTTCAGCCAGGCAAAAGCACTCAAGGAAGGTATGGAACAGGGCTGGTGAGTATAGTCTTAGGAAGAGTTGAGGCCTGGAGAGCATCATGAGGGCCAAATAGAGATTCGTGGAGGGCCTAAGGTTGCCCGCACCTATCACTGTACTTAGTACTTTAGCATCAACTCACTCTGACCACCTAATCTATAACCCTAAATATTTTATTTATTTATTTATTTATTAGATTTATATTCTGCCTTTCCTCCCAGTAAGAGCCCAGAGTGGCAAACAAAAGCACTAAAAACTCTCTAAAACATCATAAAAACAGACTTTAAAATATATTACAAGAAAACATCCTTAAAAACATATTAAAACAAAACATCTTTTAAAACATCTTTTTAAAAAAAAATGCTTTAAAGAAGCTTTAAAAACCTATTAAAGAGCAATTCCAACATAGACACAGACTGGGATAAGGTCTCCATTTAAAAGGCTTAAATATCAAAGAGAATTTCTTTTTCATCTTTGCATTTGAAAATGTGATGTGTTGTACATGTGCCTTTGAAAACAGTTCAGAGACTTCAGTTGGTATGAAATATGCCTGTAAGGCAAATAATTAGAGTTGATAGTTGCAAATATATGCCAATACATCATCATCCATATCCTATCCCAATTCAAAGTGCTAGGTGACCTTTATGCCTTGGGTTGGCATCATGGAACCCGATGGATTGCCTCTTCTCATACCAGCCTATGCCTTGAGGTCATAATCCAATGTGATGGGTGATTTGCGATATGCCTTCTCTAAGTGCTCCCACCAAATGAACTACAATGGATTGCAACACAAAAAAGGCTTTTCAAATATGCCCTGCTGTTAGGGTTATCAGGTCTCCGGTTTTTGCCCAGAGACTCAGGATTTTTGGGGTCCTCTCTGAATCTCCGGGTGACTCACCTTAATCTCCAGACTCTCAACTTTGAGTTAAAAAAAATTAAGTTTCCAGGTGGTCTGGTTCACGAAATATACACTAAAACATCTGTAGCAACTTCTCTTAAATGAGGTCGTAACTGGCTGCTCGAACCCCACCTTTTCAGGTTTGTAGCCAATAAGTGAAGTCAGGGTTGTGCTTGATAAGGGATTTGTGACCTCCAGGCAGACCCAATGCAAGGCCAGAAAACTCCCCCCCTCCGCTTATCTGAAAAATCTCATAAATTGAGTAAGTATATAGCTTTCAGCAGTATCAAAAGTCTTTTTCTCTCTTGTGTACAGGAGTCAAACAAGTTTAAATTTTCCTGGGCTCTTGAAGAGGGCAGTGTTTTGAAAGCCTTCCCAATATGAAGCTTTAATCCAGTACTCGCTTTTCTGGGAGTAAAGCTGCAATGCTAATCCCACATACCTGGAGTAAACCCAACTGAATTCAATAGGACTTTTAAGTAGACATGGTTAGGATTGTGCTGTAAATTAATGGGACTTTTGAGTAAACTTAGCAAGGAATTGTGTTTGTGTTGTAAATCTTTCTCTCCCCCTCCAATCCTATTTTTAAAGCAATTAGGCAGGGCTTACTTAGGTATGACTGCTCTTAGTATGTAGGAAACTAATACTGATTTCATTTTAAAAAATGTTCTGCAATGACCAACTGGCTTTGATAATAAACTATTATATGGGGTATATGTATTTTTACATCTCCAGTGTGTCTGTGTGTGCGTGGAGTCTTTCCAACAACCCTGTGAGGTAGGGTTGGTAGTTGGAAAGCAAGGCAGCTCACAACAAGAAATAAATCCCTTCGAAATCCAATAACAATAAAAACAAGTAGAAACAGTTGCAAAACAGCTTCAAGTGACATGATTCTGAATTTTGGGTTGGATGAGTAAAGTTCCTTATCACTTGAGGTTGCAGTTCTGTGCACACTTCCATGTTTGAGTGAGCCCCATTGAAAACATTGGGACTTGCTTCTGAGTAAACAAACATAGGATTGCACTATAAATATCTTTACAGGTTGTATAAATAATAAACATCTTTGACAGTCATGCTTATAATTTTTTCATACTATGTCCCGATAAGCATCTGATTTCACACTATGGTTGTAGATTATTATTTCCTCTCTATTTTAACTATACCCTTCTTCCTTGGGGTGGTCATGGTTCCCCTCTGTTGTTTTCATCTTGAGGGGCAGATTAGATAGAGAGATGGTGAGTAGCCCATGGTCACCCAGTATACTTTATAGCTCATTTCCATTTAAAAAAATTAATTAAAACAATTTACATGCAGGCAAAGTTTATGAAGTAGATCCACACAATACTTGTAAAGCACATGACTTCCCCTAAAGAATCCTGAGAAGTGTAGTTTCCCCCTCACAGTTACAGTAGGGCCCCCTTTTTGGCACCCCACTTATTGGTGTTCTGCTAATACGGCGGTGCCAGTGGGGCAGTCAGCTGTACTGCAGGGAGCTCGCACGCTACAGCTGATCACTGTCAGGTGGAGCGCGGTGGCTGGAATATAGTAGGGCCCCACTTTCCGGCAGTTTTTGCTTTTTAGTGGGGGCCTGGAATGTAACCTGCCATATGAATGGGGCCCTACTATATAGTTCCCACCACTCTTAACAAACTACATGATTCTGTGGTATGATTCATGTGCTTCAAATGTGTGTTGAATGTGTTTTAAATGAATGATGTGGATCTGCCCCTAGGTATGATGTGTATTGATTAGTGAATTGAAATGAACAGTTTTAAAAAATACTTTAAATGGGAAGGGCTATAGCTCAGTGGTAGGGCATATGCTTTACATGCAAAGGTCCAAAATTCAATTTCTGGAAAAGACTATTGCCTGGAATCCTGAAGAACTAATGCTAGTCATGTCCTCAGTACTGAGCTAGATGGTACCAAATGGTCTGAGTCGACATAAGGCAGATTCCTTTCTTCCTAAAAGTGGAAAGAGACACAAGGGCCACAGTGAGTCCAGAATATATTTATTTCCCCCTCAACATTTATATACTGCTATATTGTAAAAAAACTCAAAGTGGTTTACAGAAGGAATTAAAACAATAAACAGACAGGTATTTAAAATCATTCAAAATAATAAAACCAACATTGAGTTAAAAACAGATGAAAAACACAATAGCTTCTAAATGCCTGGGTAGTGTTGCCTAAACAAATATGTTTTTAGCAGCTGCTGAAAAGAGTACAATGAAGTTGTTCTGCCTAATATCATTGGACAGAGAATTCCAAAGTGTAGGTGCTGCCACACTAAAGGATTGATTTCTTACAAGAGCAGAACAAGTTCTGTGTGGCACCCGTAACATGGAAAGCACACCTTGAACTTGGCATGGTAGCAAATTGACAACTAGTGCAGATTTCAGAGCAGAGGTATTATGAGCTGATAGGATCTCACTCATGTCAGCAATCATGCCACAGCATTCTGCACTAACTGCAGCCCCCAGCTCAGGTTGTGCTGCATGGGGATTTCTGTGAACTTGGCTGACTGGCTGCCAGGATTTTTTTTTGGTTAGGAATTCTGACTGGTTGTTGGATGCTGAGTTTTCTGCCTTACTCATGGGAATCCTGTTGTGGTTGATATGGCATTGCATTTAGGAAATTATTACTATCTTTTGGTTTTCTTTTTCTATTTGCATTTCATTTGCCTTTAACCTCACTCCCTTACATCCATAGAAGCAACAACAGTGGTTCCATGCGCTCGCCTCAATCCTCTTAAACCCACTGATGATGCACCTTGTTGGTTGCATGATGGTTTGTTTCTTACCCAATAGTGATAAAAGAGAATTCACATACTGGGAAGTGTGGCTGCAACTGTTGTTGTTCCCAGGCTCCTGCCTGTGAAGGTAGACCAAACCATGTGTGTTTTCTCTCTGTCAATTATTACTCACTGGAATTGGGTTGGCTGTCAAAATGAATTTATAGCAGCCCACAGAATAGACAGAGAAGGGTAGAGAATCTTTTTACTCTGACTCATTTCTCAGACCTCTTTCTGAAGCAAAGGATCAAATCTGTAAAGAAATTTGGAGCAGCCATGTTAAAAGGTAGTGGCAGGACATTCCAAGCAAGGGGATGCCAGCCCTGCTTTGATATGGATATCTTTGCAGAGGATCCCTAGTCAAGCTTTACCAACAGCACAATCCAAACCATATCTACTCAGACGTACGTACTGTTGAGTTCTATGGGGCTTAGTCCCTTAGTAAGTGTAGTTAGAATTGCAGCCTTCATGAGCATCCATCTTTACTCCTGCGTGCTCCCATCTAACATCTCCACAACACTAGGCTTTCTTCCTACAATGGCCTTCTGGTGACTGGCCTGGCCTGAGGGCAAAACCCTTCATGCTAGAATCAAGTAGGCTAGATTAAATGTTTCCGACCCGTGCTCCATCTTTTAGCTAAGTTTTCTGTCTTCATTTCCAAACAGAGAAATGTTTTTATTTGAATTGTATGCTCCAAGCAACTGTAGTTGATGCCTAATGTATCATGCTTAATGACATGACTAGGGCCTGCCCCTTTGACATGACTAGGGCCTGCCCCTTTGACATGACTAGGGCCCACCCCTGAAACCCCAGGTTTTGGGATGCTTCTGCAATAGAATGCCCTCCTCAGAAAGGTCCACCTGGCATTTTAATACCTTCCCAGTGCCAGGCAAGGATTTTTGTTTTGTTTCCAAGCCTTTTTAATTTATGTGGTGTATTTACTACCATTTTAACTGTGATTTTCTGTTCTTCTCTGTGTTTTAATTTTAGTTTATGCTACATAGATGTGATCCTTTAATATACTTTGATTTTAATTTTTTTTTTACCATATAGCCTTTTTCTTAGCTTCATTTTCTGTGTTTCTGTTGAATTGTAATGATTAACTACTAGTATTTTTTATCCTGTAAGCCTTTTGTTATAGGACATATAAATAGCATAAATATATAAACATGCCACGGCTTAGCTCAGGGATTGGGATCTCTTTTCAGTCTAATGGCTCCATTACGTCATGGACAGGCTTCCTGGGTCTGTATGACAGTGGTGATCCGGGCTAGAAGCAAAAGTAGGTGAAGCAACAGTTGTGACTTTAACCATTAGACAGGCAGCTGTATTTTGGCCACATAAAAGTCAGAGGTTTGTGTATACATACACACATGCATCTCTCTCTATCCAGGCAAGCAAAAGGCATTATCACTGTTCAAGGACACACTCCAGCCAGGCAAAAACACTCAAGGCTGGTTCAGAGCAGAGCTAATGAAGGATGCAGCCTCGTGAGTGGGTGTGGCTTGGGGAGAGTCTTGAGGGCTGAACCAATAGTGCCTGGTTTGTTTCTTACCCAGTAGTGGTAAAAGAGAATTCACATACTGGGAAGTGTGGCTGCAACTGTTGTTGTTCCAAGGCTTTCTTCCTACAATGGCCTTCTGGTGACTGGCCTGGTCTGAGGGCAAAACCCTTCATGCCAGAATCAGGTAGGCTAGATTAAATGTTCCCTACCCAGACTAGATTGGTTGGTGGAGAAAAAAAATATCTATTCCTTTTATAAAATTGCATTAGTTTGGTTAAAGGAAGCAAAATTTGATGCCTGTGATAGAAGCATTACGCCCCGTTTGCAGGCATTTTACACCTCCTTCTACGTTTTCACAACAAGCCTGTGAGAGGTGGGCCCAAGGGCACCAAATGAGCTTCATGGCTGAGTGAGGATTTCAAATAAAATAGTGTAGTGGTAAATTTAGAAGTACAGGGTCCCTTCATGACAGTCAAACCACACCCCCTCACACCCCTCACAGCTACATCCTCTTCTAAACTTATGCATCCTTCTAAGAAGATTGATTGATTGATTGATTGATTGATTGAATTTATATCCTGCCCTTACTCCCACAGGAGCCCAGGGCAGCAATACAATAAAATTGTATTTTATTCAGTAAAAATAAGCTTTCATTCTGCGATTGATAAGTGAGTTGTTTGGACACCAGGAATCCTTAGGGTTCTAAAGAGCTGTTGTTTTCCCATCCCCTGCACTTAGCTGGTGGCTTCTGTCTCCTTGTAATCTCCATTTGAGATCAGGTAAAAAGGTAAAGGTGTCCCCGCACTTGTAGTGCGAGTTGTTTCAACTCTTAGGGTGACGTCTTGCGACGTTTACTAGGCAGACCGTATATATGGGGTGGGATTGCCAGTTCCTTCCCCGGCCTTTCTTTACCCCCCCCCCAGCATATGTCGGGTACTCATTTTACCGACCACGGATGCATGGAAGGCTGAGTGGACCTTGACCCCTTTTACCGGAGATTCGACTTCCTCCTTCCATTGGAGTCGAACTCCGGCCGTGAGCAGAGCTTTCGGCTGCATTACCGCCGCTTACCACTCTGCGCCACGGAGGATCTTTGAGATCAGGTACTCCTTATAAATTATTTTCTGCAGATTCTAGTATACAGTAATGTGGGTGGATGTGAAAAAAATCCTATGTTATACATGTGTACTCAGAGAGCAAGTTTCTTTGTTGTTGCTGTTACTTAATTTATATCCCGCCTTTCCTCCCAGAAGGAACCCAGGGTGGCAACAAAATACTAAAAGCACTCTAAAACATCTTAAAAACAGACTTTAAAATATATTAAAACAAAACATCTTTAAAAACATATTAAAAAGCAATTCCAATACAGACGCAGAGTGGGATAAGGTCTCTACTTAAAAGGCTTGTTGAAAGAGGAAGGTCTTCAGTAGGCGCCGCAAAGATAACACAGATGATGCCGAAAAGATAACACAGATGGCTTATTCCCAGGTAAGTTGGGTACAGGATTATATCCTAGACTTTCTTGTGTGGAAGGTGCAGAGAAGGGTTCACAGTGAGAGGGCCCCTTGTGCACACCACCCTGGGGGGTAAGCACACTTGAATACAATTGGGACTTATGCATGCACCTAAACACACAATCATCATGCTAGATTGGTTGGTGGAGAAAACACCATATCTGTTCCTTTTATAAAAGTGCATTATTTTGGTTAAAGGAAGCAAAATTTGATGCCTATGATAGAAGCATTATGCCCCGTTTGCAGGCGTTTTACACCTCCTTCTATGTCTTCACAACAAGCCTATGAGAGGTGGGCCCAAGGGCACCAATTGAGCTTCATGGCTGAGTGAGGATTTCAAAGAAAAAGAAAAAATGCTGTAGTTATTTGAAGTATTAATAACCACAAGAAATAAATTAGTGCTTGATTTTTAACTATTTAAATCTTGAATTTATCCCGTCATGAGCATCTGAATAGAATTGCTATAAATCTTAAATCACTTTCAACCCCATCCATCTTAAATATAATGCCTGATCATGCACTGAATGTAGCATTGCCAGCCTGAGATCAGCAGGTGAAAGACCTACAGTAACATTTACACACACACACACACACACACATCTCCCCCAACATATTTTGTTCCTCTCTTTGCCTCCCTAACTCCTGGCTTTGGGCTGGAACAAAACCACACTTGTTGTTACGTGCCATCAATTACAACTTATGGCGACCCTATGTCGTGTCCAGGACTGGACTCAGGAACCAGACCAGTGGGTGAAAGCAATTCAGTCTTTATTAAAGTAATATCCAAACAGAAACTACGTCTTCTCATGAAGCAACACAATAACACGTGTCCAGCGACATGCAAGAGAGTTGACAGAACAAGGAATCTCTGCTCCCCCTGACCCTTATAAAGGGGGCTTTCTGGTGCGAATTCGCTCACTCCGCCTCAAGGTGCTCTCTTCCACACCCCTCCTCTCTCTCACCCTTGCTCTCTTTTGTTTTCTCCAGGTTCGTGGTGAAGGGGGAAGCGCTGCCCACTCCCCTTCTGAGGATTCTATCTCTGGTATTGGGGAAAGAGGGGGGTGGAGGCCATGCCCATCAGGCGGGCTTTTCTCTGGCTGAGGAGGGAGTTGAATTCCCCCTCCTTCCGTTTCTAACTGCTCTGATCCGGGAAGGGGGGTGAGCGTGGGAAGTTCCTGGGAAGAGTCTGTGTCTGTGTCGGCTAGAGTTTCAAGGTCTCTACCGCTGGGCAACACCAACTCTGGGAAAATGATCTCCTCCCCCTCCTCATCCTCTGAAGTGCCAGGACCCCAATCCTGCATCCTGACACCCTATGAATCAGTGACCTCCAAGAGGATCCGTCAGGATCTTGTAAGTTCAGGTCTGTGGTTTCCTTTATAGAATCAATCCATCTTTTGTTTGGCCTTTCTCTTTTTCTACTCCCTTCTGTTTTTCCCAGCATTATGGTCTTTTCTAGTGAATCATGTCTTCTCATGATGTGTCCAAAGTATGATAACCTCAGTTTCATCATTTTAGCTTCCAGTGACAGTTCTGGTTTAATTTGTTCTAACACCCAATTATTTCTCTTTTTCGCACTCCATGGTATGCGCAAAGCTCTCCTCCAACACTACATTTCAAATGAGCTGATTTTCCCTTATTCGCTTTTTTCACTGTCCAACTTTCACATCCATACATAGAGATGGGGAATACCATGGTCTGAATGATCCTGACTTTGGTGTTTAGTGATACATCTTTGCATTTGAGGACCTTTTCTAGTTCTCTCATAGCTGCCCTCCCCAGTCCTAGCCTTTTTCTGATTTCTTGACTATGGTCTCCATTTTAGTTAATGACTGTGCCGAGGTATTGATAATCCTTGACAAGTTCAATGTCCTCATTGTCAACTTTAAAGTTACATAACTCTTCTGTTGTCATTACTTTAGTCTTCTTGATGTTCAGCTGTAGTCCTGCTTTTATGCTTTCCTCTTTAACTTTCATCAGCATTCGTTTCAAATCATTACTTGTTTCTGCTAATAATATGGTATTGTCTTCATATCTTAAATTATTGATATTTCTCCCTCCAGTTTTCACACCTCCTTCTTCTTGGTCCAATCCCGCTTTATGTATGATATGTTCTGCGTACAGATTAAACAAATAAGGTGATAAAACACACCCCTGTCTCACACCTTTTCCTATTGGGAACCAATCAGTTTCTCCATATTCTGTCCTTACAGTAGCCTCTTGTCCAGAGTATAGGTTGCGCATCAGGACAATCAGATGCTGTGGCACCCCTATTCTTTTTAAAGTATTCCATAGTTTTTCATGCTCTACGCAGCCAAAGGGTTTGCTGTAATTTGTAAAACCCAGGGTGATTTTCTTCTGAAATTCCTTGCTCCGTTCCATTATCCAACATATGTTTGCGATATGATCTCTGGTGCCTCTTCCCTTTCTAAATCCAGCTTGGACGTCTGGCATTTCTCGCTACATATTTGGTAGGAGCCTTTGTTGTAGAATCTTGAGCATTACTTTACTTGCATGGGATATTAAGGCAATAGTGTGATAATTACTGCATTCCCTGGGATCTCCTCTCTTTGGAATTGGGATGTATATTGAACGCTTCCAGTCTGTGGGCCATTGTTTAGTTTTCCATATTTCTTGACAGATTTTACTCAAAATTTGGACGGATTCAGTCTCAATATCTTGTAGCAACTCTATTGGTATGCCATCTGTTCTTGTTGATTTGTTTCTTCCAAGTATTTTAAGAGCAGCTTTTACCTCACATTCTAAAATGTCTGGTTCTTCATCATATGGTTCCTCCGTGAATGAATCTGTCATCCTTGCATCTCTTTTATAGAGTTCTTCAGTGTATTGCTTCCATCTTCCTTTTATTTCATCTTGGTCAGTCAGTGTGTTCCCTGTTGATTATTCAACATCCCTACTCTTGGTTTAAATTTCCCTTTCATTTCTCTAATATTTTGGAATAGGGCTCTCATTCTTCCCTTTTTGTTGTCCTCTTCTATTTCTATACAATAACTATTGTAATAGTTCTCTTTGTCCCTACGTACTAGTCTCTGTATTGTTGCATTTAGGGTTCTCACTGTGTTTCTATCTCCTTTTGCTTTCCTTCTCCCTTTAACCATTTTAAGAGTTTCTTCAGTCATCCATTGAGGTCTTTATCTTTTAACGAGAGGTATTGTCTTTTTGCATTTTTCCCTAATAATGTTTCTTGCTTCACTCCATAGTTCTTCTGGCTCTCTGTCAACTAAGTTTAAAGCCTCAAATCTGTTTATTATTTGATCTTTCTATTCTTCTGGGATGTTATTTAAATTGTATTTTGTCATTATGATTGCTTTGTATTTTTCTTTAGCTTTACTCTGGTTTTCGATATGACCAGTTCATGATCTGTACCACAATCTGCTCCTGGTCTTGTTTTTGCAGAAAGTATGGAACTTCTCAATCTTCTGTTACCAATTATATAATCAATTTGATTCCTATATTGACCATCTGGTGATGTCCACATGTACAGTCATCTTTTCGGTTGCTCAAAAAATGTGTTTGCAATAACAAATTATTGGTTTCCTAGAATTCAATAAGTCTTTCTCCTCCTTCATTTCTGTCTCCTAAGCTACATTTCCCCACAATTCCTAGTTTTTCTCTGTTCCCTACTTTTGCATTCCAGTCCCCCATGATTATCATCATATCTTGTTTTCGTGTGTGATCAATTTCCTCCTGAACTTCTGCGTAAAATCTCTCCAATATCTCTCCAATTCTTCTTCTGCATTTGCCGTTGGAGCATAGACTTAGATGACGGTTTATGTTAATAGGTTTCCCATTTAATCTCATTGATATCACTTGCTCAGACCTTGCGTTGTAGCTCCTAACTGCTTTTGCTACATCACTTCTTGCTATTAAAGCAACCCTTTTCTTCTTGATTTCTCATTTCTTGCATAAAATATTTTGTAGTTGCCTGATTGAAAATGTCCCATTCCCATCCATTTTAATTCACTCACGCCAAGTATTGTAATGTTGGTACATTCCATTTCTTGCTTGACAATTTCTAACTTTCTCTGGTTTATGCTTCTCACATTCCATGTTCCTATTGTATGCATTGTACAACTCCGTACTTTCGCATCTGTGCGCATCAGCCTCTAGGCTTCCTTTCGGCTTTGACCCAGCTGCATCATTAATCACAGCTCTACTTGTCTGTTGTTATTCCCCAGTAGCTCGATGAGTGCCTTCTGACCTGGGGGTCTCATCCTCCAGCACTATCTCGTGTTGCATTTTGGATACTCTGTTAATAAGGTTTTCGTGGTAAGAGGTATTCAGAGGTGATTTACCATTGCCTTCCTCTGAGTTTGGATGCATCTTAGTCTGGTGACTCAGCTTTGACCATTCCGCCTTGGGTGCCCCTGCTAGGAGTCTAGCCTCTTGGTCTAGACTCCTGATGGCATTGCTCTCAGCTTCTTCAACACTCTCAAACCCCCTCACCACGTTAAGGTGTGCATCCTAAAGGGAGACAAAACAACACATCCCTCCCTTTTTTGCTTTTTTTTTTAATAACAAGAGAGAGGGTTAGCAATACACTTTAATTTCTCTCTGCTCCAAAAGAGTAAGGTACCAATATAAGAAGGTTTCTAGTTACCACTTTAGGGTGGAGTTCTGTCTCCCCCACAAAAAATCAGTTGCGTGGGATTCATTTGCATTGTCAGAGTTTTCTGATGAACTTCCTGGTGAAGTTTAGACTTAGGGCTTCGATCCTTCCCTGCAGGTGTGGTGGAGAGATTAAGATGGTCCACCCCCAGAGACTAATAGAGATTACAGGATTCCTGAATGCCCTGGAGGAGTTCCCAGTAGATAGAGCAGGTGACCCTGTTGAAGCCCTTGTCAAGCTGTGGAACAGCAAGGCGTGTTGGGCTCTTGACACAGTTGCCCTCAAGCGCCCTCCCTGGCATTGTTGAGCCCAGCTTGCACCATGGTACACCAGTGAGCTAAGGGTAATGAAACAGGCTGGACGACGGCTAGAGCGCAAGTGGTGAAAGACGTGCTGTGAGGCTGATCAGGCACGAATAAATAATCATAACCATGCCTACTATGTGGCAGTGAGGGTGGCGAAGAAGGCCCACTTCTCTGCCTCCATCGCATCCTCAAGTAACTGTCCGGTGGAGCTTTTCCATATTTTCAGGGGTCTTTTGACATCAACTCCAGGAAATGGAGCTTTAGACCCTTCGAAGGCCCACTGTGAATTGTTTGCAAGGCACTTTGAGGGTAACGTTGCTCGCTTCCATAGCAGTCTTGATGCTCCATCCACATCTACTGTAGTCCCCAATGAGGTGTCCAGTGCAACGTCTGCTGCAACTTCTTGGGAACGGTTTCAGTTGATGCGGCCTGATGACGTAGACAAGGTGCTTGCGTTGATGCAGCTAGCAATGTGTCCTCTCGACCCTTGCCCTTCTTGGCTTATTAAAGCTTGTCGAGGGGGGTTGACTGAGTGGATCCAGGGTGTGGTCAACGCATCATTGCGGGAGGGAGTGGTTCCAGCCACCTTGAAAGAGGTGGTGATCTGACCGCTCCTGAAAAAGCCCACCCTGGACCCATTGGTTTGTGACAACTACCACCTGGTTGCAAATACCTCCTTCTTAGGGAAGGTAATTGAGAGGGTTGTAGTGTAGCAACTGCAAATACTCTTGGATGAACTAGATTATCTTGATCCATCCCAGTCTGGGTTCAAGCCTGGTTATGGGACTGAATCGGCCTTGGTCGCCCTGATGGATGACCTTTATCGGGAGAAGGACAGGGAGAGTGCGACCCTGTTGTTTTTACTTGATCTGTCAGCGGCTTTTGATACCATTGACCATGGTATCCTTCTGGGCCAACTTCGTGAGATGGGTATTGGAGGCACTGTTTTACAGTGGTTCTGATCCTATCTCTAAGGTCATTCTCAGAGAATAGCATTGGGTGACTGTCTTTCGGCCCCCTGGCAGTTGTGCTGTGGGGTGCCGCATCTTGTCCCCCATACTATTTAACATCTATATGAAGCCCTTGGGAACAGTCATCAGGAGATTTGGGGCAAGGTGTCAACAGTATGCTGACGATAGCCAGCTCTATTTCTCTGTAACATCTGAATCGGGAGAGGCTGTGCAAGCCCTGGACCGTTGCCTGGACTCGATGGTGGGCTGGATGAGGGCCAATAAATTCAGTCTAAATCCTAGCAAGATGGAGGTCCTGTGGGTTGGTGGTTCCTGAGTTCAGATAATTGGTCAGTTGCCTGCTTTGGATGGGGTTGTATTCCTTCTGAAAGAGCAGGTTCATAGTCTGGGGGTGCTCCTGGATCCATCTTTGTTGCTAGAGGCCCAGGTGACTTCAGTGGCTAAGAGTGCCTTTTACCAGCTTCGGCTGGTAAGACACCTGTGGCCATTTCTGGACCAGGATAGCCTGACCACTGTTGTCCACGTATCGGTAACCTCCAGGCAGGATTACTGTAATGCACTCTATGTGGGGCTGCCCTTGAGGTTGGTCCGGAAGTTACAGCTGGTGCCAAATGTGGCGGCGAGACTGCTCACTGGGGTAGGGTATCGTCAACATGTCACCCAGCTGCTGAAAGAATTGCACTGACTGCCCATTTGCTACCGGGCCAAGTTCAAGGTTCTTGTTTTGGTGTACAAAGCCTTATACAGCTTAGGACCAGGATAACTGAAAGACCGTCTTATCACTTATATACCCAGTCGATCACTGCGCTCTGCAGGTGAGGGCCTCCTAGAGATACCACCTTATCAGGAGGTCTGTTCTGCACAACATAGGAAATGGACCTTTAGTGTGCCGGCACCTACCCTGTGGAATTCCCTCCCCTTAAATATTAGGCAGGCGCCATCTCTGTTATCTTTTCGGCACCTGTTGAAGACCTTCTTCTTTCAACAGGCCTTTTAAGTTGAGACCTATCCCAGTCTGCGTCTGTGTTGGAATTGCTTTCTAATACGTTCTTAAACCTTCTCTTTAAAAATGTTTTTAATCTTGGATGATATTTTGAAAGCTTTTTTAAAGAAACTTTTTAAAAGATGTTTTGTTTTAATGTGTTTTAAAGTTTGTTTTTATGATGTTTTAAAGTTTTTACTGGTTTTGTTTGCCGCTCTGGACTCCTGCTGGGAGGAAGGGCGAGATATAAATCAATCCTTCAATCAATCAGTCAGTCAATCAATAAGCAAGGTTCCTACAGTTGTTATTGAGATACACTTATCTGGTAGTAAGTCCCATTGCATTCAGTGGGACTTTCGTCTGGGTAAGCATGCATAGGAATGGGCTGAAAGGCTGCTACCCAAGGCACATATGCTTAGGAGTAAGTCCCCATTGAACAAAAGCGCTCTTGCACACGCACACACGCATGCTATCCCCACTCCAGAAAACCCCTCTCTGGGGCAAAGTAAAGGAAACACTCACTGGCAGAGTATCTTCAGCATGCAGGGGCCTATCCATTGCTCCATACTTCCCTTCATAACTTTTTTTAAAAGCAAGCCCCAGTGTCTCCCTCAAAGCTTGCTGCTGGCTGGCAGCCTGAGCTTGCAGTGATCATAAGAAAGTAAGTACCTGGGCTTGGCTGTCCACCCTCCTCTCTCTGTAAACTTCTATCTCTCTGATCCTCCTGACTCTCCCCCGTAACAAAAAATGGTGGGAGCCAATCATCTCACTAGATTCAAGGCCCATCTCTCGCAAGGCAATCAGGAAATGGGGTAGCTTTTAAAAGCGTATGCACTCAGCACTTGGGAATTGCACAACTTGATTGGCTGTAGAGATAGAGGGACTGTAGGAAGGGGCCGTCTACAAAAAAAAGGTAATGGGATTGCGTCCCGAGGCATCCCGCTGTGAATACACACCTGGGCTGAACAGAGAAGCCTGGAGTATCACATTGGATTAGAAAAGCATAATAGAATTAGCAACTGCTGTAGACATATTCTAGGATTTCATCTTTCTGTAAAACTGTTGCTTATAATTTGGGGGTTATTCTAAAACTTTGTATTTACAGCTTCTGGAGAATCTGGTTTTGTTCTGTTGACACGTACTGCACACTCTAACTGAAAGGCTTTATCTTGTGATAATTGTATGAACTCTAGACTCTGTTAAACATATACGTATGTTCGAGGAATAAAGAGGGCAAGACCAGGTTTGATTATAAACTAATGAAAAATGCACTTTTATGTTGAAACTACGCAGTTAAACATATATAAAGATAACTATGATTCTGCTTTGTGTTCTAAAAAAGTCATGGTAATTGGCTGGTACTATCCTTTGTTTAAATTTGCTTTAAGCTCAGCGGAAAATTTGTTGGAGTTATTTTACTCTGTACAATAATACATGTATTCATGAGAATCTGTATAACACTTTTTATCTGTATTGGAATGTTTTCAGTGTGCTAATAAGCTTGAAGATTATTTCTCTGTGTATAAATTTTATGGCTGCTGGTGGAATTGTGGGGAGGTGATTTTAGCAGATTCCCTCTTCTTCTTGTAGCTCCCTATGCCCCCTACCAAATCAAAACTGGTCTGGAGAGTTGTGGGACCCTCTGAAACAGCGTTGGAGGTAGCACTGGAGATTATAGGGAAAAGGGGGAATTGGTGAACGTTGTTTCTCCCCTTCCACTGACAGGAATTTTCACTGTATCAGAAACATATACTGCCCTGAAATTGTTTTTTTTTTTTTAATTTCTCTTGAGAAAAACAAAACTAGATTGTTCTAGATTAGTCTCTATCCTGGTTAAACACACACCATATTTGCTCTCTTTTCTTTCTATAACTAGGATGTACTGATGGAGTTGTTAGAACAGTGTGCAGATGGGCTGTGGAAGGCTGAACGTTATGAACTGATTGCTGACATCTATAAACTTATAATTCCTATTTATGAAAAGAGGAGAGATTTTGAGGTATTTGATACAAATCTGTCAATACTATAATGATTTCCTTTATTGCCAGTTAATGCTGTGGGATGTTGAAACAGATAATATTGACCCCAATTCAGCTAAGTTACTTACAGTGAAGTCTCATTGAAAGTTCATTTGGTTGCAATTAACTTCAAAGCTTGGTTTTTACCAATAAAGCAGTAGTAATAATAGTAATTATCATCATAATCATCCACCCATCACGCAGATTGTGGGTCCCCTATGGCTTGGGACCCCATTACTTTTATGGAGTGTCTTTCCCTGTATTAATCTGGCCAGCTCCTAAGGTCATCTTCAGAGGCCCTTCTCAAAGTACCTTCTCCAAGAGGTGCAGAGAGTGGCTACATGTAAAAGGGCCTCTTTTGAAGTAGCTCCCCATCTTTGGAATGCTCTCCCCAGGGAAGTGCTCCTGCCCCAACTCTAACATCTTTTTGGCACCAGGCTAAAATGTGTGTATTTTGGGGGCCTGTTTAGTGTGATTACTTTTAGTTATTATTCTTGTATGTTTTTAATATTTATTTGTTCTCTACATAAGTCACCTTGAAATCTTCAGTTATAAGAAGACTCATAAATAAAGTAATAACTTTTTCCATTGCTTTCCACAGTATTTAGTAATCCCTAATTTTAGCTAAATTGGGGCTATTGGGTTTTCTAAGCAGTTGCATAATGTTATTAAATGGGTAATGGCAATTATGTTGATACAGCATGGCAGTATATAAAAGCTCCTTTTTTGTTGATCTATTTCTTGTTGTTCAAAAACTACTAAATATCTTAGTACCACCATTTACAGAAAAATGTTTTGCCTTTATTTTTAGAGGCTAGCTCATCTGTATGACACGTTGCACCGGGCATACAGCAAAGTTACAGAAGTTATGCATACAGGGAAGAGATTGCTGGGAACCTATTTCAGAGTTGCATTTTTTGGACAGGTAAGCTTTGTCCAGTGTGTTTCCTCAACTCTAACTTGGCATCTGAAGGAATGGAATTTGTTGCATTGTATCATTTTAACAGCATGCATTAATTGCATTGTATATTTCCGCTTGCATATATTTGAAAGTAATGAACTATATATTGAACTTATAATTGTATTCTGAATGAGAAGCCTCTTCATCAGTAAACTTTCTGCTTTTTTCTTTTTTCTTTTACTATTACTGTCTTAAGGCAGCGGTAAGTTTTTCAATAATAGCCATTCATAGCTGTTCATTAAATACTGTATTTGGTGTGGTATGTCGGTTCACTTTCTGATCTGTATTATCTTTCTAAAGATTAATATATTTAGTTCTACTTGCAGAAGCAAACTGCACATGTTCTGCTTTTTACTGCATGCTTACACGAAGGAATAAAACTTTTTCGCCTTTAAATGTTGTACCACTGTAGCAAATAAAATGACTGAATGGTGTGTGTGTGTGTGGCAGGTGTATTCAGTGGAGGAAAATAATTTTTACATTGTACAGAAATTTGATCAGCTATTTAGAGAGCACTCAATTGTACAGTTTGAGTAATGTAACATTCCACTTATTCTGTTGTCTCTTATGACTGTAGCAATACCAGTTTACAGACAGTGAAACAGATGTGGAGGTAATTACAGAAACTGCTTTCCAAAGCAAGCAAAGCAGTAAAAACTATTGTATATAAGCTTAGTCTGATGTGGGTATTTTTGTCAGTCTCGTCTGCATTTATACATGCTACGTTGTGATCCTTGCACTACATTGTCCATTTCATCTTCAGATAGGAATACTTATTTTTGCAACTTAAAACATTAACTCAGATCTGGCTTTCTCTGTGAAACCAGACACCTGTTTCACCTTCCATGGGACCTATTTTGATTGTATTCTGGGCGCCAAAGTAAATGAGTCAGATGGCATGTAAACCCTGATATATGTATACTTTTCTAAAAAAAATAAAATAGGATTATATTAACATTTATCTAGATCAGGTTTGGTTTGTATTGTAGCATATGATGTATTTGTATAGAACATTTTACCATATTTTATTCAAAATAACAAGGCTTTTTGCGAAGACTAGCATACTGGCATGTGAAACAGGCATATGAACAATAAGTATGGAAATAGAGAGCTCAACCCTCAAAACATGAATGTTGACATCTCATGTAATTTACAGAATTTCCTAAATAATCTCATATGCTTCCATTTCCAGTGCATCCATATTATAGTAACTGTTCTGATCTACTCTTCTTGATTATTCAATAGCATTTTTTCTTTCCTTTTTTTTCTTTTTGTTTTGTTTCAACCTTGGCATTATACATTGACCTTGATTAGGAGTCATTAATATTGGTCCTTCTGTTCAGAACTTAATGGCTATAATTTTTTAAAGGGATTTTTTGAAGATGAAGATGGAAAGGAATATATTTACAAAGAGCCTAAACTCACACCTCTTTCAGAGATTTCCCAGAGGCTACAAAAACTCTACTCAGATAAATTTGGATCTGAAAATGTCAGGATGATCCAGGATTCTGGCAAAGTAAGATTTAATTTATATATAAATCAATTGTACATTATTAGATGGCATGAGCACAACCTGAAATTATTTCTCTAGCCTGCCAAGTACTTAGCAGAGTAAAATGTGGTTGCTCAAATAATGATCACCAGTTGAGCAGTGCAAAGAGAACTATAATGTACAAAGAATGCTATATAAAGGAGCAAGAAGGAAGCAAGAAGGACCTTTTATTAGAGAATGTCAGTTCTACAAGTTCAAGCCTCAAATTGATCTTTAAATAATTGTACATATCCAGAGTTGAGATTTTAATTGTTTCCAATTCTTTTAAGGTAAATCCTAAGGATTTGGATTCAAAATATGCCTATATTCAAGTTACACATGTAGTTCCATACTTCGAGGAAAAGGAACTGCAAGAGAGAAAAACAGAATTTGAAAGAAATCACAACATCCGCCGCTTTATGTTTGAGATGCCTTTTACCCAGTTGGGTAAAAGAAGAGGAGGAGTGGAGGAACAATGTAAACGGCGCACCATCCTTACAGGTACTAGATAGACATTTCAATACCATAAAACAGAGAAAGAGAGAAGCCACTTGACAATTCACATTAAATTCTATGATGTTTGTCTATTGTACCTATAGCATGCTTTCTTTTAATCCCCCAAATCCACAGATAAATCTGTGTCTTTGTTATATGCCACATTTACCTTTTCAACCTATGTATATATAAAACAAAACATTTTCATACTTGTTTTCTTTAACCAGATTCCAGAATACTAGCCAAGTTAGATCCTTCATGCATTACATTTACATTTTAAAAATATACTTGTGAAATGTTATAAACAATTAATTAAGCAATGACAGGCTTTCTTTTTCTTAATTTTTTTCAAACACCTGAATTATTGTGACCTGCCCTGGGACCTTTGGGTGAAGGGTGGCTAATAAGTTGCTGTTGTTGTTGTTGTTACACAGTTATACTTGCTAGAGAGTTGGGATTTGCAACAGCTCCCCAATACAGGTATACTCTGCTAAACATGGGTTGCCACTGTGTATGTGTGAAGCAAAACCCCAAAATTGATGCTCTACCACTACCTTGGATGTTATTTATACTATCTGACAGCAAGGCCCAGTTGCAAAAACACTTGCAACTTTGTTCCAACTCAGTGAGAAAGTTCTCCCTTTTAGTGTATTTTAAAACCCAAATTTGAAGTAGCTAGTATGCGAACCCTTTCTATGTTCAGGTCAGGGCCATCTTGTACCATTAGGCAGAGTGAGGCAATCTCCTCACTGAGCAGATGCTCAGGAACTGGAGCCTTCCCAGCCGTTCTTGAGTCCCCAGTGGCAATTCCCTTCTGTTGAAAATCAGAGCTGTGTGTGCCACAGGCTTCTCATAGACCCCCTCAGCCTATCTACTACCTTCAGGCTTGCTGGAGTATGCTATCCCATTGCCACTTCTAAAGTAATAAGATTCAACTGCTGGTCCAGTCAAATTCTGTCTATATATGACATGGAGGGAGGGGAATACACATGATTGTCCCTTGCCTCAGGCAGCAAAATGTTTTGGGCCAGCCCTTCTTCATGGTCAATCTGGATGGTTTGACTGTTATGGCCCAGTGAAGAATCAATTTATATATAAGCTTTATTTAAGCATTTATTGCCTCTCTATTGCCATGTGTTTATTCACAAATATGTCAAGGCCAGGGTACAATTATTTTACATGCTGACTCATGACTAATCTTTGCACAGGGATTAGTGGTAGTTTAAAGACAGATACTGCATGCAAACAACCATTATTGCTAACAGCTAACACTGTTATAGTTGTCCTCTACCAGCAAGGAAGTAAGTGGAAACAATAGTGCCAAGTCATCCTCCTCCTTTAGATAGGAAAATATGAATTACATGAACTAAAGTAAACTAAAGGAAGGAATAGAAAGCAATATTTCTGCATGTTTACCCACTAATTGGTTTACCCAGCTGATACTTACTCATTAATTCTTTCTGCATATAAAATTATGTAACTTTGATTTGGCTAGCACTCTGTGCATAGTACCTATCCTTATTCCCACATAATGAAAAGATTCATCCCCCTTTTAATATTTTAAACAAATATTTTTCCAGAGGCATGCATGCCATACACTGGACAAAAGAAGCACACAGCCTCCAGAGCAAGTGTAGTGCCCTCTAGATATTTTGGACTATAGTTCTCATGCTGCTGGGGCTGATGGGAGCTGTAGTCGAAATCATATGGATGCACTACATTGGCTACCCTTGTTCTAGAGAATTGTGCAACTAAAAATGATGACTGCTTATTGTGGGACAAGGTTACTTGTTCCCCATATAAAAAGCATTAAATTATAAGTTTCTTAATTTTGCAAAATGTCATGATTATAACTAACCATGTGATTGGAATGTTGTTTTCTTTCCCTAGCTATACATTGTTTTCCTTATGTAAAAAAACGGATTCCCATAATGTATCAACACCATACAGATTTAAACCCAATTGAAGTAGCCATTGATGAAATGAGTAAGAAAGTTGCAGAGCTCCGGCAACTTTGTTCATCAGCTGAAGTAGATATGATCAAACTTCAGTTAAAACTGCAGGGTAGTGTTAGTGTGCAGGTAAGTTGATTGAATTGGTTACAGTGGAGATTTCCTTTAAACCACCTAATAACCTTCTCCCTTCTTTGAGAATTCTTTTTTTTTTTTGTCTGGCAGTAATTAAATAATATGCAGAGCCAACAGCGACTAGTGAATAAGAGTGGTGGATTTTGAAACTTCCATTCAATACTCCACTCACTTGCATGTCCTAGAACAACTTGTTAACTCTCAGCCATATTTTACAGGAAGCCCCTTCATTATTTGGCTATTCTCCCTCATGAGATTAATGCTCATGGTTATAAATCCCAGGAAACAGAGCTATGCTTGTTAAGCAGGTGCTCTGCTGCAGAGGCACCCTTCCCCACAGGGCTGGTTGGGATAGGGGGCAGAGTAGTGCACTTACACCAGAAGAAAAAGATATAAATGTTTTAATAAATGAATATAAATAAATAAATCAAATCTTTCAGAAATGTCCTTGAATAACTGTTTAAATTCTTTTAGGTTAATGCTGGGCCATTGGCGTATGCCAGAGCTTTTCTGGATGATACAAACACCAAAAGATATCCAGACAATAAAGTTAAGTTACTGAAGGAAGTTTTCAGGTAAACAGCTTGAAAGTTGATTAAGTTTCTTTTTGGAAGCTTGAGATTAGCACTGTTCTTAGACAGTTTGTTTTATTTTATTACAATTTCAGACAATTTGTTGAAGCTTGTGGGCAGGCCCTAGAAGTAAATGAACGACTTATAAAAGAAGATCAGATAGAATATCAAGAAGAAATGAAGGCTAACTACAGAGAAATGGCAAAAGAACTCTCTGAAATCATGCATGAACAAGTATGTACTGAATGTTAAGTATTTCATTCAGGTTATTCTACATGGTAATAAGGCTGAGAAGAACCAGCTATTTTTCTTGAGAATACTATATTGTTTGAATATTTAATTCAGAGGAGCCAGTTCTTTAGTGTGTTCTTAAAAGATTCCTTCTCTAGTTAATATATAACTAGAGAAAGAATATTTTAAGAACACACTGAAGATATCTTTTAAGATGGCATAACTAATCAAGAGAACCTCACTAATTTTTCATTGCTACTTACAATTATCACATCATTTATTTATTTATTTATTTATTTGGGAGAGTTTCAATACTACTCTTCACCTCATCAAAAAAGGGGAGTATGTTTTACTTACATTTTCATATGTAGCCACAGTTCTGTATTTTGTTGTTGTTGTTCTGGAAACAAAACTGCAAGATAAGAATAGAACCACCATATCAGTGTGCCCTTGACTCCCAAATCACAGAGCTGATTCAGAAGTCAACGGTCAATGGTATCAAAAGCTACTAAGACATTGAAGAGAGTCAGCAGGGTCACAGTCATCTGCCTCTCTCCTCTTATGGTCATCTTTCATGATGTACCAAAACCAACCCTGAAACCTAATTGAAATGGGTCCAGATAATCTGTTTATACTAACACAAGAATAATAGTGGTCTTATAATGTTACCTTAGGTAGAATTATTTAAAATATTTGCTGCAAATTGCCAATAACATAAGGATAAAGAAAATGTTTAAGACTTCAGTCCTGGATTGTTTTATCCAAAGTTAATATTTGTAATAGATGTTCTTGAATAATGTGCTTAAAGCATATGTTATGCTTTAAGTAACACAGTTGCCTACCAATAAGTCCTCTTTCACCACCAGAAAGAAAGATGTGAAAGTGTCTGCCACTGTACCAAATTCATTTGTATAAGATGACTTTAAAAGAACAGAATTACAAAGAGAATCAAATCAGAGAGTCAGACCTAAATGCAGCAGCCTGTCTTGTCTTATGTCGGATAATTTTAGCATCATGACAATATAGCACCAGAACCTGTCTTTTCTCTCACTGTCCCCACTCTTGTCCCACTAAGAAATAAGACAGTTTAATTGAACATTATATTGTGCTTAGGGATGTAGCACTAGAAATGGTTGGTCGGTACATATTATATAAGTTGCTTGGCTAAAAGAATGACTTCTGCCACAACTGTGTTCCAACAATTCATGATATGAGTGGATGTTCAAGAATTAGTATATATTTCATCATTTCTCTGTAGCAGGAGTGAGGAACCTCTGGCTCTGGAGTCAAATGTGGTCCTCCAGGTGTCTCTGTGTTGACCCTTAGAACTTTCCCCAGGCCACACACCTCACTAACCCTGCTTCACAACCCAAATATTTTTGCCTGACTGGAATGTGACCTTGAACTCTGATAATGCCTCTTGCTTGTCAGGATGGAGAATAGAGAGGGGTGTGTGAGTGTGTGTAAAAATTAGTCTACTGTACAAAGGTAAAATTTACATCCATTGTTCCACCCACATTTGCCTCTGACCCCGCCCACCACTGGCATATAACCCTTGAATGATTGACCAGAAAGCCCTGGGGCTGAAAAAGGTTCCCCACTCCTGTTCTTCAGGTTTAATTTGTATTTGAAGATCTGGTATTTTTCCATTGGAAAATACTATTATAATGGGAAGCAGCTCTTAAACACCTTGTGAAACATATGGAAATTCATTTTATTGAACTATTGAAGTGTACGTCTTATATTTTTAAGCATGTAAATTTGGTTGAACTATTCTGCAAACATTGAAATGTCCATTTTGCTTTCTTAAATAAATGTTTCAGAGATTAAACATTTTTTGTTTGTTAGAAAAAGTTTAAATGTATTTTGTAGAAATCTTAATGGGCATCTCTCTTTCTTCCTTCCCTTTGCCCCTATGCTGCTTTGAAAATGTGATCAGCTGGGATGGTAATACATTTTTAGTTTCTCTTTCAAGTTCTTTGTTCTTTTTTACTTCCTTGGCACAAGAGATAATGTGGAATTCATAGTGCAGAACTGAGAGCAGACTTAGACTTTCTTTGGTTCTAATGTTGAGTCATTGGTCATTCTGCATATCATTGTTGTTTAACAGAATGTTCATCAGTCAAAGAACAATATTTTGCTACGCTCCGTCTTACAAAAAAATAATAGGGCAGTCACATTTTTAGAGAAGGGAGGGGATCTATTTTCTTGAAGGAAATAGTTCGCAAAGAGGCCTATACTCCAGTACCGGAATTAATTTTACTTAAACATCTTTCTTTACCATTTGAACCAGTCACACAGTTAAACATATATTTATCAATAAGGTCATCCAGTTACCTTGGAAATCCATTTAAATCATTAGAATGTTGCTTCCAAGTAAATGTTTTTGGGCTGGTTTCTTAAATACCTATAAGAATGATTTGCCGCTCTCATCTGAAGTTAGATCCCTATTCACATTTTGGCTGGTAGCCAAATCATAGACCCATGGTTATCCCACACTTTCCCAAGAAACCTTTCCCAACCTCAGCTATGTATAAGATGTGGTTTTTCCCCCTTCTCTTTAAGATTGCTGCTGTGGAAGAAAAGGCCAATGTAATGCCTAACTCATTACACATTTTCAATGCCATTAGTGGGACACCGACAAGCACAACAGTTCATGGGATGCCCAGCTCTTCTTCAGTTGCATAAGTGTTTTGTAATGGAAAAGTACCTTTGCTGTGGAACACAAGTGGATCTTTGATCATTTGCAAACTCAGGATGAAGTCCAAAACTGAAAGACAACTGTACAGATACTAACAACTGAGCATGCTTAAATTTTTGGATCAGTCAAGGATAAGGAAAAAGTAGGAAGCAGATTTCTAAAATATATACTGATGGTGCACATATTTTTTATATTCTTCTGGCAATATTACAAGTTCTCAAGTCTCCACAATAGGTGAACACCAACACACAATTATTTTGGGAACTTAACTGGTTCTTCTGTTGTTATAATGGTATTCTAAAATAAATGGCACATTAAAGACAGGTATTGCAGAATATAGGTTTGCAGATATAAACCATAAAACTGTTCTTCAATGTATGCACATACGAACTGATGCAAAGTACAAACACTATTGGGCTAAATAGGCACTAATTTGAGGGGTTAATATAAGTAGAAGTAGTTTTTTGTACTGTTGACTAACAGTTATGTTCTATTTTATATCCTGTGGGCATATTGGAGAGCCTATAAGCTTAAAATTGATCAGACAGTTGAATCCAAAGGTCACCAACCATATGATACTAATTATATATTAAGCAAGACATGTACATATTTGTTAATACAGCTCATAAAGTCTGTACATAAATGTAATGCATTTATAAACAGTTTTAATATTAATACCAGCTTTCAACCTTCTACAGTTGTGACAAATTCATGTTCATTCCAAGTAAATGCTCTATTTTCTTTTTACAGTTATTGTATATAAATAAGTGCAATATGAGGTTGTATACAGTTTCTGTAACATTATGCACTGTTTTTAAATGAATACATCATTTTTGCCAAAGTGATGGAGTATATAAGTGGTGATAAACTACTGTGGTAAATGGTGATGTAATTTAAAGCTTTTGCTATATTGTTTTAAGACATGAATTAGTAATTTTATATTTGAGAAAGATAAAGAGTTTTAATTTTATTTAACTGGAATCACTGTCCTGCTGTAATTAAACATTATGTACTACATCTATATTAAAAAAAAAATAATTTATGTGGAGTGTGATTGGATCATTTTATTTTGCTGTTTCAGAAGAATACTATCCATTAAAATAAAATATTTTCATATATTACACTAATTTTTGAAGTTTCTTTCTGGACATAAATATTTGGTTCAGTTTTGTTCTGCTATGTATTAAGATTTCCAATAAATGTCAACTATGCAAATACAATTTAGAAAAAGGTTCTCTTACATAGAAAGGATTTCCCCCCATAGAAATTATATTCAGCAACATTGATCACTTGGGGTTCAAACTACCAAGTATCCTGGTGTGTTTAAACTGTTCCACGCATGCTCTAGCACCTTACCCAAGGACTTCAGCCCTTGCATTCTGGATAAGTTTAATTGTACAAAACTGTGTCTTACGTAGTGACCATCACTGAAATACTGACTGCACAAGCAAAGCTTAAAATAACTATGAGAAACATATGCCCAATCTGTTGAACATGAGTGATGAGTTGCCCCCTTCCCATGACTTATTGTATTCCTAGCCCCTTTTCACCTCATATACCGAAGTGAGCATCCTCCACCAACATTCTCGTCCTGAAGTATTTAGAGACCAGGACTGAGAGACGTACGGAGAGGCATTGCAGGATGAGGGTTCTGTATTCTTTGCCAAATGCCTCTTATTTAAATAGGACCCATTCCCTTCCCCTTTTCCAATATAGCTGATGCCCAATCAGGGTTTTAACATACTTGCACCATTGCATGTATTTTGAGCCTTATTCGCACTGGCACACAACACGGGGGCCATGGGACGGGCATGGGCATGGGTAGACAAATACTCAAGTGTCCCTAGGAACCAGCCCATCCACTCAGCAATAACATTTAATACATAGGGAGCTGCCTTGTACCAGGTCAGACCACTTGTCCATATAGCCCAATGTTGTCTATTCTGACTAGAAGCAGTAACCTATGGTCTCGGACAGAGGTGTTCACACAACACTTGCTGGAGCCATGCTAGTTTCTGATGTCACTGGAAGTAGCCTACCCACACCCTTCCATTGACACTGAAGTCACAGCCATGTTGTGTACCCTCCATATATTTAGCATCAAAAACTCTGTACTCACACTGCATTCTGTTCTCCATGTACGAAAGGCAGGTACCCTTGTTCCATGGTATAAAACACAACCCAAGAATTATCTATATGCGCAAAGACGCTAAAGTGGAATCTGCTTCCAACTGAATTTAACAATTCAGTTACTCTTCTCAGCTGTTATTCTTCTCTAATGCTCCTCATTTTGTGTGTTTTAAGAGATGGCTTATATATATAAGAATAAATCCTGGCGTCGTGGTTAAGGTTTTTAAAGAGAGTATGTTCGTAGATATTTTATATATGGCAGGAAGAGGAAAATGAATGTTTGGAAATAATTGTTCCATGTTTTCTTTTTTAGTTATTTCATGTGCTCTATTTGTCAACTGTTAGTACTCTAATAATGGTGACAGAAAATTGTGATGAACAGAGAAAAATAAACCATAAAACTTTTTGTTAATGTAGTTGCTGGATGTTCTAGGAGCTGCTGACGCCAGAGTACATTGTGATACACACAGCCATCTTAATCTCTGCTTCATTTTACTGTTGATTATCTTGCCTTCCATTTGCAGTTTCACTGACATATTTTAAGAAGGAACACACCCTCCAAATTGTTTCACATTTAGACAGGCAAAACTGGTTGTGTAGGAGGTAACACCTAACCTTTAGTTTCTCTGGCTTTGAATAATTATTTCGCACAATAGAGAAGAAGGCCAGTCTTGTCAGTTGAGATGGCACTACCTTCTGGAAGCCGCACACAGGGTCTTTTAATTCATATATCTTAACCTACTCGCCCAGACCATACTAGCATAATAGAGGAAGAAACTTCTAATTTTATACAGACTTTGTGTTCGTGCTGATTCTAGATAGGGAGTAGGGAGTCCATGGCCCTCCAGATGTTGTTGGACTCCATTAACCACAGCCAGCATGGCTACTGGTCAGAGATAATGGGAGTTGCAGTCCAGCAACATCAGGATGACCACAAGTTCCCACTCCTGCACTAAGTAATGTTAACTAAAATCAACATAACCTGGACACATTTTTCTCTTGTTTTGAGCTTTGCTATAATAAGCACATCAAAATATACAAGAATAGTTCTCATTCAATTTATAATACTACACAGCAAAGAAAAGAAGGATTTCCCCAGCTATCCCTACCTGTCCTAGCCTTTGCCCAGAACTTCAAAAGGTGAAGGTCAGTCAAGGAAAAACGGGAACAGATAACAAGCTTTCCTCTTCTCTCCTGGCATCAGTAAGGGTAGTCTGTCCACTGACATGTGCACCAACAAAGTAGTCCCTGAATGCGAGAGAGCTACTAAAGACAAAATGTACCAGGATCTAGGACATTCTGCAATCTTCTTCTGACAAAGATCTCTCACTAATGCCTTGTCAAGATGTGGTTGATCTAGAAAAGGGGTTCCCAATCTGTTGTCCGTGGACCATGAGCTTCATACAGGTGGTCTGCAGCAAGTCTGGATTTGTGGTTGAAGACAGGATATGGCACATCTATCCCATTCAGTAATTTTATTCATTTTTTATTATTTTGACTGCTGCTTTTATTTCTTATATTGTATTTTATTGTATTACAATTTGAATTCTATGGAATACAAAAAATACAATATATAAGAAGCAACCAAAATACAATTAAAATAATCCAGCACTTAGCACCGTGCATCATCATCATTATTAGAATTAGAATTTCTATCCCACCCTTCCTTCAAAGGAACCCAACGCAGCACACATAGACAAAACAATTTAACAACAACAGAAAGCCACAACAGGCAAAAAAACACAGTGAAATGGTCCGCCAAGATCTTCAGCAATTTTCAAGTGGTCTGTGGGTGGGGGAGGGGGAGTTTGGGAACCACTTTTCAAAAAGTTTCTTCAACAAGGGATCTAGTCTAGAAAGTAACTGAAAGTTCTTTACCCCTAACTGAATCAGTTATGATGCCTGAAAGAGTGAGGGTGCCTTTGTGTAAGGATTTTCACACAACAATATATTCCAAATCTATCTGGATAGAATCTCAAAAGACTCCTTCCACAAAAAAGATCCACATCAGTTGACAGACTGCCCTCCTTTTGCTTGGAAGAACAGGAATTTGCTGGTAAGTAATAAAATTCCTTTTGATGGTTTGAATTAAAGGCAGGGAGAGATTATGTATGCAGTATCTAGATAGATAGATGGATAGTTTTATTACGACCATATGGTCAGCAAATATGCAGTATCTAACTGACAAGACTAAATCTGAGGAGAAAGAGGCAGTTTAAAGCTCTTAGGTTAAAGTGACCAGCTGAGTAGGCATTTTGGGTGTCTTCCTCCATTAGTTAGAAAACCATCCATCCAGAGTGTAAGATCAAGGGGACATGCTAGGACTTTGGGTTGTCCACAAGGTGTGCTGCCGTAACAAATTAACTGACATTGAGTTGTAAGAATTCACAAATGCCCTTGCCAACTCACCACTGGCTGGCAAAGTGATCTTTCTCTCATGTATGAGAGCACAGCACTAGCATCCTGAGCCTGTAGAATAGTGAGGACTAACACCATGGAGTTCTCCCACACAAATAGGGTTTTGTGGCAGCACTGTGGTTGGTCAGCATCAAATCTCATTGGGTTTCAGGCTAGACAAATGCATTTCCTGTTTCATGAAATAAGCAGGCAGTTCTAGAAGTCCAGCAAAAGTGCTGGGTATTCTACAAAGCAGACACAGTTATTTTCTGAATGATTCACAGTAATACCCATTTTTAGGTGAAGTCATTTTACAAATACAGGGTGAATTCAGTGCAGCCCTTTCCAATTTCAGAAGGGGCTTGCTTTTGCAGAAAGGGTTGTGATGCAACAGAGGCTTCCACAAAATGAAGGAGGGAGGTTATTTTTGACAATTCCCCATTCTCACATCCTCATTTCTCATGCTGTTCCAAAGGGTCATCCAGAGCGGATGTTCATGGGGCACAAGGGAAAGGGGGGATTATTGAAAATCACCTCCCTCTCTTTAATTTGCAGTAGTGCTGTGAGAGGAACTCTGCTAGCAGATCTCTGGATCCAGCCCAGAGCCTTAGTTAACACATGCACTATACACCAGCATTTCCTTTCTGCTGATGATCAAATCAGAGGGACTGCAGGACTGTATGGAACCATTTTCAGCTTATCTGTAAACACAGTAGAATTTTGCATATCACAGTTATGTAACAGCTAAACGGAAGACATTAAAGACACCTTCATTATATCTATGTTTGGAATGTAGGGAAGCAGAACACAATCACTTACTCAGGTTTCACCATTACCTTTATAACCTTTGTCTGAATTTAGCAGTGGTGACTCACATTTGGTGTACTTCCATCCACAGTGGTTTGTGATATATGAAACTCTTGTTAAAATCCTTGCACCTTCCCTTAGAATTGTGTAAACACAGCTGAATTTGCCTCAGTTTCCACTGTAGGCAAAATCTGATGTTAAGTTAGAAACCTGTGGGGAATTTTCCCTAATCTTACTGACATTTCTTGGCTTCTCCCAAAATTCTGTTGATGTTTTGCTGACGTAGGGAGCCTCCACACCCAGTCAAATTTGGTATCAATGATGTTTATGTAGAAGGAAATGCAATATGAAACATCTTGTCCAAACATTCTTTTCATATACAGAACATGGCAAACACCTTAGATGCTGTCCCAAATCCAGGCCCCAATGTGTGCAAATCTGACATTTGCAGCACCTGCATAAGAACACTTCCCCATTCACAGCAAATCCAACCACAACAGTAGCAACACAAAATAACTAATTAGTATGATAGTATTGCCCAGAAGGAAGGATGAGGGGGAAATTGATTCAGTTCACATTTAGAGGCAAACTTACCAAATTCACACTTTCTGAAATAATACATGAACTGAAACACAGTCATCCCAAACAAATCCTCACCTCCAGATTTTGCAGTGCAGTTATCCAGTCATGTGACATGTACAAATATGTATCTACTAGGTAAAGTATGCATAAAATACATATGTTAGTAAAACTAACATACAGAAATTCATTGTATTAGAGAAAACAAACATTAAGGAAAATATGCTTTGCAAAAATGTGTATATTAGGCAAAAATGCTTACAAAAGTGTGTTTTAGGAGGAATTTGCACTAAAAGGCTGATGAATTTTCATAAAAACTTATTTTTTAAAAAATGCAAACATGGAAATCTGGGGAACCAAGCAAGATTGGAAAAATGAGAAACAGAAATTGACATATTCATTCATTAAGAACATAAGAACATAAGAAGAGCCTGCTGGATCAGGCCAGTGGCCCATCTAGTCCAGCATCCTGTTCTCACAGTGGCCAACCAGGTGCCTGGGGGAAGCCTGCAAGCAGGACCCGAGTGCAACAACACTCTCCCCTCCTGAGGCTTCCAGCAACTGGTTTTCAGAAGCATGCTGCCTCTGACTAGGGTGGCAGAGCACAGCCATCATGGCTAGTAGCCATTGATAGCCCTGTCCTCCATGAATTTGTCTAATCTTCTTTTAAAGCCATCCAAGCTGGTGGCCATTACTGCTTCTTGTGGGAGCAAATTCCATAGTTTAACTATGCGCTGAGTAAAGAAGTACTTCCTTTTGTCTGTCCTGAATCTTCCAACATTCAGCTTCTTTGAATGTCCACGAGTTCTAGTATTATGAGAGAGGGAGAAGAACTTTTCTCTATCCACTTTCTCAATGCCATGCATAATTTTATACACTTCTATCATGTCTCATCTGACCCGCCTTTTTCTAAACTAAAAAGTCCCAAATGCTGCAACCTTTCCTCATAAGGGAGTCGCTCCATCCCCTTGATCATTCTGGTTGCCCTCTTCTGAACCTTTTCCAACTCTATAATATCCTTTTTGAGATGAGGCGACCAGAACTGTACACAGTATTCCAAATGCAGCCGCACCATAGATTTATACAACGGCATTATGATATCGGCTGTTTTATTTTCAATACCTTTCCTAATTATCGCTAGCATGGAATTTGCCTTTTTCACAGCTGCCGCACACTGGGTCGACATTTTCATCGTGCTGTCCACTACAACCCCGAGGTCTCTCTCCTGGTCGATCACCGCCAGTTCAGACCCCATGAGCGTATATGTGAAATTAAGATTTAAAAAACAACATTCTAGCCTGAAGCTCTATGCAGCAACTGGCAGTTAGTCTAGTCAGCCATCTGAGTTTCCCAAAATGTTCCTACATAAAAGCAATCGGGGGCATTGTGAGAAGTATAAACAGCAGCTAGTCTCAGCCACCTCATCACAATTAGGAGTGCTACTGCTGCCCACTAGAGCCAACAACTGGAGGAGAAGCTGCATCAGAGGATACTTTGTCTAGAGCTCCTTCAAACCTGGATGATGTAAACCAAAAGTACATGAGGATGAAAAAGAGGCGAATGAAGTTAGTACTGAAGATGTCAATTGTACATAATCTACCTGTCACAGCTGCACACAGGAACCACCAGAAGACTAGAAAGAAATCAAAGACAGGGAGAAATCACACCACCAGGTGTGTCAGTAGCATTTAACCATGTTTGGGGTGGTGTTTTGTTCTGTATGTTTTGTTCCTCCTCTTCTAATCAAACCTAAGGTCAAACCCATTGCCTTCAAGTAGGATGTTATAATTTAGGTTTCAACATAAGTGTGGGCAGCTTCTGCTTAGAAGTGTCTAAAGTTTCAAGGTGAATTCCAATATGATGTAAAGCAAGCACAGCAGGGAGCCTGTTGCACTCAGAGCAGGGAGACTGGGCTCAAATCCCTGTTCAGCCATAGGTCTCTGTGATGTTGTTATAGGCAATCCCCTATCCTTTTACCCTAATGTGCATAATTTTACAAATGTAATTGGTCTTCCAAGGGGAGGAGACTTCCTTCCAGACTCCCAATTATCCCTACCAGACCAGGGGCAATGATTTATACTACTGTATTTATATTAATGCTTTTTGGTCAGTGACCGTATTAAACTTTACTACTACTACCATTTAGATAGAGAAAAGAAGGAATCAAGATGATTCTGTTGGCTTATGTGGCAGATTGAAGGGGAGCAGTGGAGAATGCTTCTCAACTGCCCATTTCCGTTGTTGCTCATCTCTCCTATCAGTTGCTGCTTCCACCATGCACTCCTTCTGTCACCCTCCTGTTCTCCCCAACCACTTGCTACTTTGCTGCCCAGCTGGATTCCAAAAAATGGCACCTTCAGGTTGTGGCAGCAACAGTTTTCTCATGGATTAGAGCACCCTGCACATCTTCAAGAAACAGCATCTAACTAAGCTGCTGACCAGACCCAGCATTCCATGGCCAGGACTGGTATCTTGATTTCAGACTTAGAGACAGCCACATGCTGGGCCTGGCTGGCCAGCAGCTTGGTTTGACTGTTTCTGATTGAAGGCACATGGTACAATTTAATCCATGAGAAAACCCAGCTGCTAGCCCAGGTTTCCACTGTCTCTATGGCTGACACACACACAGTTACAGAAAGTGGAAAGTGGAAAAGGGGAGGAAGAGAGGTGGTGGAACAGGTAATAGGTGTTGCCATATTTGTATACCTTGCCAGCATTACCACTTCCCTAGCAGAGTGGCTCACCAGGGCATCCCTGTGGGAGACAGAATGGGTTCTCAATCCCAAAGGTAGGTAGTTCCAGAGGTAGTTCTATACTTTGTTAATCCAGCAGTTAACTGATTTGAATAGTGCGCTGGATTACCAGAGATTTGGGTCTCTGTCTGATTAGCCCCAAGTTTGTAGAGTGTGTCTGATCACTTTTCTTTAAGAGAGCAGCCCTACTGAATCATCCTGTGGGTTATAGGTTCCCACTTGGAATTGAAATGGAGTCCTCATTAAACTGAGTTCTCATGGCCCTCAAAGGGCCTCCCCTTGAGCCAATGGCCATCGCCCCTCTAAGAAGTTGACCCTTAAGACCATTTCCCACACAGCAAAACTAGAATTGAGATGCATATCCTCTAACTCTTAGTCTTATGTTTTTCATGCCAACAAAGTGCTTTTGTTTGTTTATAAGTAGGCTGCTTTTCTGGGCAAATGCCAACCCTACTCTAACCTGAAAATAAAACTTCACAGAAGATAAGATGTGAAACATGTACTTTGGAATCATAATGCTGCATATCTCTTTCAATTTCTGTCTAGTAATTTGTTCATTAGAAACCAAATAACATGCATGAGATGATGAAGATAAGAGCAATATATAACTGTGGGTCCATCCAGACTGCTTTTTATTGCAGGAGCCTGCAGCAATGTCATTGATGTATTAATGGTGGATTTTGGATTTGAAGCGGATTTATACTGGACCATCTACATGTCATCCATTTTATTAGTTGTTCTGTGATACTTCCCCAATGTTCCCACATTATTACATCCCACACTTTAACTCTGCCCTTTTCATTCTTTATGTTCCCACTATCCACAACCCCTCACCATGCTTTTTCTAAGTTAGTTGCCACTATATTTTCATTTGTACAACTTAAGTTTTTATGTTTAGGCTGTGATTGCTGTGCCAAACCAATACTTGTGTCCAGAAAGAACCCCACAGGTATGCTGGTCTCCAGCATCAACAAGCAGTATGTAGGAGTGGTTACATCACGAAGCAGCAGATACATTTCAACACATAGCCAAGGTACTGTTGCCTGTTAAAAGTCGAAATGAAAAAAGAATCAGAACATTTGTAGTCTAGAAAGTTATGGGATTTTTGCAGGAAATTATGGGACATGAACCAACTTGCAGCTGAACTCCAAAATGTTTGCAGGTGCAGATGGTACTGAAAGCATGACAAACTATAGCTGAGATTGTATTTTTGCCACACTGCAACACAATTCTTTGACAAGAAAGCCATCTCAGTTACTTATGGACTGCCTTCAAGTCGATCCTGACTTATGGATACCCTATGAATAGAGTTTTAATGGTAAGCGGTATTCAGAGGGGATTTACCATTGCCTCGCTCTGAGGCTAGTCCTCTCCAGCTGGCTAGGCCTGCTCAGCTTGCCACAGCTGCACAAGCCAGCCCCTTCCTTGTCCGCAACTGCCAGCTGGGGGGGGGGGCAACTGGGTTCCTTGTGACTATGCAGCTTGCTCATGGCTGCACAGGTGGCAGGGCACGTCACCCCTGAGCCACTCACTGTGGGGGTGATCTTTAGCTGGCCGTTTACACCCAGAAGACACGAGCGGGGATTTGAACTCACAGACTCTGGACTCCCAGCCAGGCTCTCCTCCCCACTGTGCTATACCAGGTGTTACTCTCAGTTACTTAAGCCGAAAAGAACTGCGGGAGTCTTGAGCAAAAAGGTTTCTTGGTTCTTTAAGCAGAAGGTTTTCACTTCTTTTAAACCGACAGCAAGCTCATTTCCTCGAGCAGAAAGCTATCGCAAGTTGTTAAACATAGAAGAAAAAGAGTCCAAATGAGAGACAGTAAAAAGGGTTGTATTCTTTGTCTTGAATTTCTCCTAAGGCAGGGATGGGGAATATGCCGGACCCACTAAAGGGCCCTCTGATGAGGGAGCCCCAAGGCACTGGTGCTTGCCCATTCATCTAATCGATCTGAGAAGAGACATATTTAAACCACTCCCTGCTCCAGCCAGTGAAACATTTAATCATCTGCAGAAAAGAGGAATTACAAAGGATTTGCATGCAGACTAGCTCAGAGTAGATAGAGAGGCCACCCTAACTATCTGCAGCCTGTCACCATCAAAATATCATGATGCTCTGGCATTTTTTTTTTCCTATACAAGAGAGAGAATAAAATGAAAAAAGTTAAAACATCTAGTAATTTAAGCTGTAGAAAAATGTCCCCATATTTCTCCTTCTACAGCAGGGCTAGGGAACCTTGGCAGTCCAGCTGCTGCTGGACTCCAGTTCCTATCACACCCAGCCAGCATGGCCAGTTATCGGGGACAATAAGAACTGTAGTCCAGCAACATTTGGAGGGCTATCCCTGGTTTACAGGCCTCTTCAGGCATTTCCCTGAACACATGAATGCTCAATCCAAAGACAGAGCAGGGGCACCCTTGCAAGCTCTGTCCACAGTGTCACCATGCATTGGGCGACCCACTTAGTCCTTGGTAGGAGAAGGTCTAACGGTTGTTGTTTTTACTCATTTTCACTTGAATGCAAGTAGAAACCCACGAACAGCGAGGGACCCCTGATAAGAACGGAGGCTTCTACTCACATTCAAGGAAATGCAGGTAAAAGCCCCGTTCAGATCTTTCTGGCTCAACAGGGGAAGGTCAGGGGCTGAGCAGACAGGGGCAGTGCACATAGGGACACTGGAGTCAGGTCTTGAGTGTGTGCTGCTGTCCTCCTCCATGGACTGAGCATTTACATCTTCAGGGAAATGTCTGAGCATGCCTTATGCAGCTCCTAATTCTGTGTCATCACTATCGCTTCTGGACTGCACCATGTTCCAAGCATCTTTCAGGTACATTCTTCATTTTCCTTTGGACTTGCCACTAAACTTGGTAATATATTAAATGTGTGAAGTGCATTTAAAAATAACAGCTCTTTGTGTGTGCAGACTGAGATCACAAAAGGTGGAGTCCAGCCTTAACCCTTTATCACCTGCACTGCTGTCATGGCAAAAATCCCCACCTGAGGTGCTATTTCCCCTTAGGTGAATAGTGGCTTCGGCAGGAGGTTATGGGACTGCATCACACGGGTAAATAGTTCACTCCCTCTCCCCACACATTGCACTTCTGAATCCCACCACCATGGCTGTCACTTTTCAAAGTAACAAAAGGCACATTAATTAATGCAGGGGTGGTTAACCCTGCAGTTTATGGGACATATCCAGCCAGCAGACCTGCTTCTGGTAGTCCTCCGCTACCACCAGTCAGTTGTATCTTCTTACTTTGAATAAGTGTCTTTTTCCCCTCTGCCATGACACTTTTGCAAGAATGTCTTAGAGCTCAGAAAACAGGAAGAAGCACTCCTTTCTGTTTCCTGAGCTCTAAGACCTTCTTGCAATGGCACGCTGCCAGAGCAGGAACACGTGTGTTCCCAGTAGAGATGGGGTTCACTGCATGCTTCCAATCCGCTTGCATCCCGATAGTCCATTGTTTGATCCGATCCACCTGCTTTTTGTTCCCGCTTGCTCTCGCACTTGCCAATTCAATCTTCTGTGCGCGTTTTGGGGTGATTTGATCCGTGGGATTTGTTTTGTGTGTGTGGCCAAAATTTCATAGTTATCAACATAGATACATGTAAATGATGACAATATTTGACTTTTTTTTTGGCAGAAGGACAAACATTGCATAATTTTTAGGTAGCTTACGTGAATGATCACAGTGTTCCATGCGGTTTTTTGGTGTTAACTCAATGTAAAATAGGGGGGAAAGTTCGAAAGAATAAATTCTTTCTGATTTGCAGCTGGGGCAGCAAAATCTGTGCTGATTACAGCCACAGCATGCAGCAAGAAATAGGTCCCAGTCTGAAAGAGTGGCAAACTATCAAATTCAGCTGGAATTTAGGTCCAATTTAGTGGATATTATCCCCCATCCCTAGTTCCCACTATATGTGGAGGACTTTCTCACAGCAGTGCTGGACTAGGAGAACAGTTCTGCTATGGGGACAATCCCTCTGCTGATCAGAAGAAGAGTCATACCTAGTGGGGGTGCACCTGTGTGAGTCTGCCTGCCTGCCTGCCTGAATGTGAGAGTATGTCGGCGTACACATGTGACTGAATGCACATTGGCCACTTTGGCCATGCTCACTACTGACATGTGGCCCATGGACCAGAAAAAGATTAGCCGCCCAGCATTATTGCACTTAAAATAATGCATAGTTTCACCCTCACTTTCATGGGCATCAGATATACATAATTAGTAATCCAATCAGAATTAATATATGGTGGAATAGTTGGTGACATTATGTATGCTTATTGTCACAGAAATGTTTGGTAAGAAGCTCTCTGCAGATCGGGAAGCACAGCATTGGATGTAGGAGGAAGGAGTTCATCAATTTGTTTTGGATGACAACACCTTCAGTGTCATAATCTTTGCTTTTGGATATCATGTTTTGTTTTGTTGTTGACGAAGACAACTATGCAGAGTGGTTGACCTGCCATTTATCTTTATGATATGAAAAGACTTCCCAACACTGATAGGGTTTAAATCACCTCAAGAAGGAGGATTTGGGGAGAGGAATAATAATTTGGGGAGAGGAATGAATAATTTCAACAAACTTGACTTGAGCAATCATTAAGCAGAATCAGCCATGGGATCCATTATGACTATTACATGTTTGTAAGGGAGAAGTGGCTTCTTACAATACATCCCATGCCTGAAGTTACAACAGCATCAAGTGCAATGGACTTTGATAAACTGGATGAGAGGCAAAGAATTTGTGATGAGTCAGATGTCTGAAGAATTATTACTATGTTTGCAGGAAATTTTGTTAATAAATTTTCATTTAAAAAAGCATTGTCTATTTCTGTGGGTCCACATATGGCATTTGATGCTGCCATGATTTCAGTCATCATATCCAAAAACACTTGGAGTATGTATGGGTTCACAAGACACAGTGATGAGACAGATACAGCAGTCAAATCAGATGTTGAACTACAGAGATCTAGTTCTATAATATAAAGGGTTTTTAACTATGCGTGTAAATGTTTACTAATTACACATTTTCATGTATGTCTCTTCAATATTAGAGTCCACGGTTTGGTATGAAAGATGTAAATAAAGCATAACAGTCATGTATGCTCACTAATTACAACCTGCTTGCCAGTCATTATAACATTAGTTTCCTAACCCCCCTCGCTGGATCGTCACCTTGTAGTGGTGAGTGGGCTTGCATGTTCCAATGAACCCTGTGAGCGATGCCATCAGGAGTCATGTACTCCCAGCAGGGTCACCCATGGTGGTAAGGTCAAGGGAGAGGAACCCGACAACGAATGATCCAAGAAAGTCCTCAACGGCAGAACAGGCGGAGGATAACAATGTGTACATTACAACGGCTGTGAAGGCGAATGAAGGCTGCAGCAGATAAAACACTTCCAATCGTCATGGTATCCATGCCATTGGATCAAAGCCTTTTTCTGTCAAGATTGTGTGTTGATCTTCGTGCGCTGATCTCCGCACATAAAACAAATTCACACACAGGCGTCTTCCAACCAAACTAAACCAAACCAAAAGTCCCATGGCGATCGTCGAATAGCGACAGGGGCAGGACTGGGAAATCCGGAAGCCCCTAGTCATAGACCAGCACATGGGTGGTGGACACAGACTCAGTTGTCCTGGCTCAAGGACCAAGGCAGTTGAGTAGTTCAGCAGCTATATCCATGACTGAGCAGTCCTATTCAGGATCCACTCTGCTCACCCCGTATGGGGAAGGGGCTAGAAAATGTGCCCTAAACATATTCTGCCTCATCTCTCTCCCAGACTGGATCACCACATCCAGTGGGGTCACCACTTAGCGGTCGCAAAAGACAATTCAATTTTGGAACATGGAATATAAGGACATTGCTGGACAATACAGATAGTGAACGTCCTGAACGCAGGACTGCCATCATTGCAAGGGAGTTGAGACGTTTTAATATTGACATAGCAGCACTCCAAGAAACTCAAAGAGCAGGAGAGGGACAACTGAAGGAAGAAAAAGGAGTTTACACCTTCTTCTGGAAAGGACTGCCTGAACAAGAACGACGAATACATGGAGTAGGCTTTGCTATTAAAAATAATCTTGTGAAGCTCTTGACAGAAGATCCTATTGGCATTAATGAACAACTCTCAACACTCCAGTTAAAACTTGCCAAAAACCAGCAGGCAACTATTCTAAGTGCTTATGCACCAACATTAGATGCTGATGAAGACATCAAGGAAAATTTTTATAATCAGCTGGACACCATCTTATCAGAGATACCTAAGGAGGATAAAATTATCCTCTTGGGTGATTTCAATGCAAGAGTTGGGCATGATTTTGATTTATGGCCAGAAACCACTGGGAAAGAAGGAGTGGCAATAGCAACCTGAATAGCATTTTGACTAAATGTGCAGAGCATAATCTTGTTATTACAAACACACTCTTTTGCCAGAAAAGTAAATTTAAAACATCATGGAAGCACCCTTGGTCAAAACACTGGCATCTCCTGGATTACGTAATTGTCCGCGCCAGAGATTGTCGTGATGTACTCCTCACTAGGGCCATGACAAGTGCTGATGACTGCTGGACAGATCACCGATTAATTCGATCCACTATGGCCATTAATATTGTTCCTCAACGTAGGCTCCAAGGAAGAAAACCAAGGCACAAAATGAACATCCATGCCCTTCAAGAGCCTATTAAGCGAGCCTGCTTTCAAACAACTCTCAAGAAACATCTACCGACGGAACTCCCTGAAAATGTCGAGGAACACTGGACATCCATTATTGCAGCATGTGAACAAACTATTGGATACTAAACTAAGAAACATCAGGATTGGTTTGATGAGAATGATAGTGAGATTGAACATATCATTGATAAGAAAAGGAAAGCCTTTCAGATATAGCAGAAAGACATTAACTGTGCTGCTAAGAAAAAAATCTATACCAGTGCAAAGGCTGAGGTCCAAAGAAGAACTAGAGAACTTAAGAACACCTGGTGGATAAAGAAAGCTCAAAAATCTAGCACTTTGCAGATGCTCACGATGCACTGGGCTTTTTTAATGCCACAAAGGCCATCTATGGACCAACAAATCACGGTACAAATCCCTTACATTCAATGGATGGTAGCAAACTTCTTAAGGATAAAGAGTCTATTGCATGCGTTGGAAAGAGCATTACCACGACCTCCTCAATCGTAATTCTATCATGGCTGATGAGGACTTCTTGCAAATTCCACAACAACAAACTAGAGACAAGCTTGCAGTATCCCCTAATTTGGATGAAGTCAGTAAAGCCATCAATCAAATGAAGAACAAAGCTAGTGGACCTGATGGGATTCCTGCTGAAGTCTTTAAAGAAGGTGGGCCTGAACTTACACAACAACTTCATAAGCTCATCGAAAAAATCTGGATGAGGGAGGAGATCCCAGAAGACTTTAGGGATGCCATAATTATCACTCTTTTTGAGAAGGGTGATAGAACAGATTGCGGGAACTATCGAGGTATCCCTCTTCTTGCTACCACAAGTAAAATCCTTGCAAGGATCCTTGCAAATCGCCTCCTGCCAATCTCAGAGGATGTCCTCCCTGAATCTCAAAATGGTTTCCACCCTTCCAGGGGGATAGTGGACATGATCTTCACTGCACGACAGCTTCAAGAAAAATGCCAGGAGCAAAATCGACCTTTATATATGGCGTCTATTGATCCGACTAAGGCCTTTGACACTGTGAATCAAACCGCTCTCTGGACCATCCTTCTGAAAACTGGATGCCCTGATAAATTTGTGAATATTTTGCGACTCCTTCATGACAACATGACAGCAACAATTTTGGACAACAATGGCTTTCAGAGCGATCCATTCAGAATCGGATCAAGCGTAAAACAGGGATGCATCATTGCTCCTACCTTATTTGCTATCTTCATTGCTATGATTCTACACCTTATTGAGGGGAAATTTCCTACTGATGTGGAAATCATATATCAAACAGATGGAAAGTTTTTTAATCTCAGTAGGCTGAAAGCAAAAAGTAAGGTAATGTCAACCTCTCTCGTAGAACTTCAATATGCCGATGATAATGTAGTCTCTGCACATTGAGAGAAAGATCTTCAAACTATCCTAAATGTCTTCACAGAAGCATGTGGAAAGCTTGAGCTCTCACTTAATATTAAAAAAACCAAAGTGCTTCATCAACAGGTGCAAGCTAGTCCTTCTGTAGCACCATCGATCCAGCTTAATGGTGTGATGTTGGAGAACATTGATCACTTCCCCTATCTTGGCAGCCATCTCTCTGTAAAAGCTGCCATTGATGCTGAAATTCAACATCATCTGAACTATGCGAGTGCCGCATTCTCCTGAATGAAGCGTAGAGTGTTCGAGGATCTGGATATTCGTAGGGAGACCAAAATGCTTATTTACAAAGCCATTGTACTACCGACCTTACTGTATGCCTGTGAAACATGGACCATTATAAATGCCACTCCCAACTTCTTGAAAGATTCCACCAGTGCTGCCTTCAGAAAATTCTGCAAATTACTTGGCAAGACAGAGGGACTAATGTTAGCGTTTTGGAAGAAGCAAAGACTACCATTGTTGAAACAATGTTCCTTCAACATCAACTTCGCTGGACCGGCCATGTTCCAAAGCAGCTACTTTACTCCCAACTTAAGGATGAAAAATGGAACAACAGTGGACAGCAAAAGAGGTTTAAAGATGTTCTTAAAGCGAATCTAAAAAAAGGTAACATGAATGTCGAGAACTGGGAAGTCTTGGCCCATGAACGTCCCAAATGGAGGTTGGCTATTATCAAAGGTGCTGTGGACTTTGAAGAAGCACGAATACAGGGTGAACAGGACAAACGAGCTAAGCAGAAGGCACGTCAAACAAATCCTCATCATGACCATCTTCCATCTGGAAACCTATGTCCTCACTGTGGGAGGCTGTGTGGATCCAGAATTGGCCTCCACAGTCACTTACAGACCCACTGTTACAGACCTTATCTTGGAAGACAATCTTACTCGGCCACGAGTGATTGCCAATGAAATGATGAGTTTCCTGACCTTGAAAAGATTGATTTCAACGCCATGTTTCATGAGTTATGAAACTTCAGATATATGCCATATGAGCTCCCTCAAACCCTAGTATAGGAACTCAGAGGGGGGGGGTCATGTCATGAAGACAAATTGCATGCCAAACATAATCTATCAATAGCAGTTCCCACATTTGGCTTCTAACCTGTGGAGAGTGAAACTAGTGGAGAAGAGGAGGAAATGACAGGGGGAGGTAGTTGAGAGACAGCCCCATGTTTTCCCCTATTCCTAGAAAACAAATATGCCCTCTCTATATGTCATAAGACCACCTGCAGTCCCCCCTTTTTTTATTAGTTCACATTGTTTGAGGTTAACATAGGAAGCTGTCTTATACCAAGTCAGACCATTGGTTCATCCAGCTCTGTAAGGCCAACACTGATAGTCAGAGGCTCTCCATGGTTTCAGGCAGGAGTCTCTCCCAGCCATACCTGGAAATATCATGGATTGAATGTAGGACCTTTTTCATGTAAAAAATGTGTTCTACCACTAAGCTAGTTTACGGCCCTTTTTGCTTTATAAACAGTAAATATTATAAGGAATTTTTAAAAGTTTATTATTGCCCCAGTATATTATATTTTAAAGTGCTGTAATTATTTTGTTTGTTATTTCCTCCAAATATGTATGTGTATTTCATTCACAGTTCTCCAAGACTTGTTTCCCTGACAGTCATAACTTGATTCATAGGGGTCTTTTCACCACTGCTGAAATTTTCAGGTCATTTGGATGCAAAATTAATGCATACTTTTTCCTTGTTTGTTGCTAGAAAGCATTTCCAGACAATCAATTTCCTTTTAGTCTTCAGAATTACTCATCCTTTTTACTAGTTTCAACATAATTCAGTTTAATAGATTTCTTGAATGGTATGTGCAACAGTTTCAGGATAGAGAATAGTCATTATCATTGCCTTTTCCATAAAATGCAACATATCCTACTTCTAATAGTGTAACATCTGATTCAATCATGTGGGAATCTGGGAATTAGCTTCTCCTGCATCTGTGTAACAGTCATTTATTGTTTATACCAAAAACGTCCTTAATTTCCCTATGCCAAAACTATGAACATGTATTTTAACTGAAGAAAATCATGACAACATTTTGCATACCCCTTCCCTAATGAGCTCTGGTATGTTCAAGACAGCCTCCACAACATGAGCTTCCAAAGGAACTCATACAAAGGAGTATAGGAGACGTTTATAAAGAAATAAAAACAATCTCTTAAATTATAAATGTACAGGGTCAGAAAACATTTCAGAGGTGCAGTAGCAATCCCATAGTTGGGCAACACTACTTCCCAAAGCAAGAAAAACTATATTTCCTAGCCAAAATAACACCTCCTCAACAAACAAACAAACAAAAACCTCTTAGCAACTTTTTTAGACCTAAAAAAAATGTTTTCAGCTCCAGCCCCTGTTCTAAATATTTCTTAAAGTACATTTCAGGTGCTTGAAACAAAGAGTTTATTGTGATTGCCTGTTGTCTTTGTCAATTTACCTAAATTGCAGGACACTTCTTAATGGGACAGCACAGCTCACAATACCATTACATTGGGCAGAGATGAGATTTGTGCACCATGTTGACTTCTGGTTTTGGGGAGGGGGAGGCATAGACTAGCAAAAGATCAAACTATTTAACAGCTTTCCATGGCAATAGAACTTAGTAGGGATATTGTCGAGAAGATTACCTCTGTCTGTCACCTTGATAACTAATCAGCTAGGGCCAATCCAAATTTGGTGGCTTTTTTTTCCAATAAAAGGTTTTGAGGGCTACAAAATATTCTCCAAAAAAGCAGTGTTCTTCTGGAAAAAAATGTTTCATTATGAAATTGGAATTTCTTGGCAATAGAGGGGGAGGGATCACCCTGGGTGTTACAAAGCATATTGTCTCCTTTGAAGATGTTGCAACAGCTAAGTTAATTATGTCAACATAACAGTATGTCACATGGCACAGGGAAGTACAGACACCAAAAAGGTATTTACAAAATCACATCTGGAAAAATGCAGTTTTAACTTCTCAGTTTTGTTTGTTTTCATTAGAGGTGTGCTCAACCCAGGGTCTGCCATCTATTTATCTTGAGCTAGCCTCCTACTGCATCTAAACATTTGCATAAAGAGATGGGACTGGCTGAACACGTTCTGTAATGTAAGTATAATTAATAAAATCAAACCAGATTGCGAACAAGGAGTCACTAGTGCTTTGCCCCTGAGTCAGCTTTAACTTCTGAGAGTTTTGTTCTAAAAGTGCAATTTGCCTCATTTTGCTATACCAGTAGTCCAAATCAATATAATTCAAGTTCAAATTTAATCAAATAGTATGAACAATATGACGCGATGTTTCATCAGATTTTTTTTTAAAAAATACTTAAATACCCTACACCCACAATTATTAGAACTTTTCAATGATATAATGAAAGGAAAACCGATCCCACTGGTCCCACCAATCCAAAACAGTCTTCATTTCCTATAACATGTTTTTATATACCATAACCAGCCCTAGAACTTTATGGGGAAGGGCAGATATGAAATACAATAGATATATAATAAATTTACTGAGGGGGAATATTCTTGGGGCAGGACAAAATGAATGTAAAAAGCAATGCATCATTACAGTGTTAAAAAAGGGTACATCAACTTTGCCATTATGCAGTTACAAAACAACATTCTGAAATGGAATTATCTGTAAACAACATTGAGCCAATAAAATTCCAAAATATGTCCTTGGCAAAATACAATATGATGCTAGTAAAACAGTACTAGTCAATACAATGTCCACATAAATCTACACTGCAGTGAGTGTTGTACAAGCATAAAAATAAAGGCCATAATTTTTTATATGTGAAGTTTGTTTATTTAGGACTGTCAACACTTCAAGATGTAGGCAAATCAGAGCTTGGAAAAGTTACTTTTTTTGAACTACAACTCCCATCAGCCCAATCCAGTGGCCATGCTGCCTGGGGCTGATGGGAGTTGTAGTTCAAAAAAGTAACTTTTCCAAGCTCTGAGCAAATATAATTGCCCTAATTCCATAAGCAGAAATAATGGTGTATATGTATGAAGAAATTAACACTATGCCATACAATAACTAACTGTAAGCATTACAGGATTATCATCTGGGCAAGAGTACTTTGTGCATTCCAAAGGTGACAGGGAAAGGTGGCAGCCATTTCTGACCAGCTGTTAATAGCCAACGACGCAGATGCCAGAATAGTTCCTATAGAAATGACTTATTGAATGCATCTTGCAGAGGTGCCAGTTAGGAAAGGAAAAGAGGGGCATTATCCTTTCCATTTATGTTTCAGACCACCAGCAATAATTCCTCTAGAGTGCCTTTATTTCTGAGAAATCTGCTCATTTTACCTACAGATTGATATTGTTACACATATAATATATATGCTGAAAGCATGATTTGTTTGCTTAAACAAAAGATGATGGTTTGACCTTTGTTAAGAACATTGCTATAGACACAGCACTATGCAGTTCTACTCCTGACTCTAAACAGAATTGACCCTGTAGGCTGCCTGAATGGAAGACCATCAAAGGAACCTTTCTTAGCTGTCTGGAATGCTATCATGTGGGTGCGTAAGTATTAAAGGTAAAGGTGTCCCCGCACTTATAGTGCGAGTCATTTCCGACTCTTAGGGTGATGTCTTGCGACGTTTACTAGGCAGACCGTATATATGGGGTGGGATTGCCAGTTCCTTCCCTGGCCTTTCTTTACTCCCCAGCATATGCCAGGTACTCATTTTACCGACCATGGATGGATGGAAGGCTGAGTGGACCTTGACCCCTTTTACCGGAGATTTGACTTCCTCCTTCCGTTGGAATCGAACTCCGGCCATGAGCAGAGCTTCGGCTGCGTTACTGCCGCTTACCACTCTGCGCCACGGATGATATTAAATATTAAATATGCTCAGAAATACAACAAGATTTTTCAAGAATGAACTACTACTACCATTTCATATATAGAAACTCATAAGATGCAACTTATTTTAATTTATTCATTGATATCAGGCGATAGTATACTAAACACATCTTGCTGCAGAATAATCAACATTGCTTCTGCAAAGTTATGTTGTGTCCTACAAACTTTTTACAATCCTCTGAGAGTGTCAAAAAGCATGTAGGCAGGGGTAATCCAGTAGACATTGTCAAAAGCTTTTTGAAATACATAAGTCCCTCATCAAAGAAAACTGAGCAATCATGGAATAAAAGGAACATAAAAGGAATAAGAGGTGATGTGATGAAGTAGCATAAAATTGTTAATGGTATGAAGAAAGTGGATAGAAATAAGTCTCTCTCTCTCTCTCTGTCTCTCAAATCCAGGGCTAATGAAGATGAATTAACATGGGGAGATTCAGGAAAGATAAAAGGAACAATGGAATTCACTACCACAAGGTATATTGATAGACAGCAATTTAGATGCCTTTAAAAGGGTATTTATTGTTATTGTTGTTGGTGTTGTTATTACCACCACCTACCCTTCATCAAAAGGTCCCATGGCAGGTCACAACACTATAATACACAATATTATAAATAGTTTAAAACAAATTGCAATCATATCTAGAGAGGTTCCTAAAAATACACATCTCAACTGTGAAAGGCCAGGGTAAAGAGGTATGTCTTCAGAATAAGATGAAAGCTGTATAATGAAGGTGCTAGGTGCACCTCTGTGTGGAGGGAATTCACGATTCAGGGGCGGCCACAGAGAATGCTTTCTTCTGGGCTATCCCTCAGATGTTCGGGTGGTGGAACTTACCAAGGGGATTAACACCCAAGAGGGTCTATTGGGAAACAAGTGGTCTTTCAGATATTTGAGTCCTAAGTCTTTTAGGGCTTTCCACACTAATGTGAGCACCTTAAATTAGGCCCAGAAATGAACTGGCACCAATGCAGCTGTTTAAAAACAGTGGTTATATGAGATCTAAATGGAACCCCAGCCAATAATCAGGCTGCTGCATTTTGGACCAGTTGAAGTTTCCAGGTCCTCTTCAAGGGTAGACCCATGTGGAGTGTATTGTGATAATCCAGTCTGGAAATTACCAGAGCATTGAGTACCATGGCCAAATCATCTCCATGATTAAACAGGCTATCGGAATCAGGATCAGAGGCAGCATACCTCATGTGAATATCGGCAGCTGCTAGTGAACAACAGTTGGAGAGGTCTATTACTCTCATGTCCTGCTTGTGGGTATCCCATAGGCATCTGATCAGCCACTGTCAGAAAAGAATTATGGATTAGAAAGACCTTTGGTCTAATCAAGCAGGGTTTTTCTTATAAATGAGATGATTTTTCCCCTCAAGAAAACAAACATAGGCTATTATTGCAACAATAGTCTTGTTTCCTATATATGTATTTATTACCAGTAAAATGCTTCCCCAAATCTAAAGAAAGCCTGATAACAGGTTTTGAAATAGTGTCAATCCCCTCTACTCTTTGTAGGTAAACTGTCTTTGGCCAATTTGTGAGCTCGCTTCTGGATAACATCAAGGAGAAGTTGAAAATTTAACCAGAAACCTACACGGCCTTTCATGTAAACCACACAGTGTACCTTTTACTATTTGTAGATAACAAGAATAATTAAGCTGACATGAAATATCATGCTATCCAAAACTGCTACATCACTTCTTCCTTGGCTCTTGCTCTTTCACGGTTCTCGTTTGCACTGTTTTGCTGCTCAAGAATCTTGAAAATATATGCCGTTTCACAAGTATTACAATTACGTCTATACTTTAAATTTTGGATTACAGTTAAGAGTACCATTTATGAAACCCTTGGGGTGGAGGGAAAAAGTGGCCACAATAATTATAACATATGGATGGATTGCCTTCAAGTCCATTCTGACTTATGGCAACCCTACGAATAGGGTTTTCATGGTAAGTGGTATTCAGAGGGGGTTTACCATTGCCTCCCTTTGAGGCTGAGAGGCAGTGACTGGCCCAAGGAGATCCAGTGAGCTTCATGGCTGTGTGGGGATTTGAACCCTGGCCTTGTTACGGCAATGTTTTCCAGTTTCATTATTACATATGTAGCCTATTAGACCTCCGTGGCGCAGAGTGGTAAGCAGCAGTAACGCAGCCGAAGCTCTGCTCACAGCTGGAGTTCGATTCCAATGGAAGGAGGAAGTCGAAACTCTGGTAAAAGGGGTCGAGGTCCACTCAGCCTTCCATCCATCCGTGGTCGGTAAAATGAGTACCCGGCATATGCTGGGGGGTAAAGAAAGGCCGGGGAAGGAACTGGCAATCCCACCCCATATATACGGTCTATGGTCTGCCTAGTAAACGTCGCAAGACGTCACCCCAAGAGTCGGAAACGACTCACACTATAAGTGCGGGGACATCTTTACCTTTACCTTTACACTATTAGAGAACAAGAAGTTCATCCAAGGTTTGTATAGCTATGTATTGCTAAGTATATGGGACTCTTGTTTTCCTTGGATGCAAACCTGAAAGCGATGCTCATTTCAGGGAATATGCCAGCATAGCACCTAAAACTTCATCTGGGTTACTCATTTTTAAAAATTTTGTTCAAGAGATTATTTTAAATTTAAGGCATAATGAAGTGGCTAGAGGAGTAGTAACAATAATTGTTGGAAAACTGTGGTATATTGTTAAGGAGAAGTTATTTTAGGTCATGAGAGAAAGCCATGTAAGGCTGCAGTCAATCACACTTACCTGAGAGTAAGCCGTACTAAAGTTAATAGGACTTATTTCTGAGTAGACATGGTCAAGATTGCATTGTAACTGTGCAAATTTCAAATGTTATTTTGCTTTGATACTAGTGTCTTTTGTGGATACTACCTTTATGTTTTCAAACACTTCAACAACCATGTCAGAAATTTACTTTTAAAAATTAAAGCAGTGCTTGTTAAGTTTCTGCACTGGTTGCAACAACTTACCAACACCATCACTATGTAAGCAAAATAATTTTAAAAAGGAAACAAACACTTTCTAGGTAATGTGCAGCTTAATCTGAGCATGTTTACTCAGAAGCAAGTCCCACTGAGCCCAGATTGCAACAGACACAATGTGAGTTGCCATCTACCTTGAATCATCAGAAGATTACTTAGTGTCATATTGAAAAACACATTATTTGTAACACTGAAATGGACTCTACTTCATGAAAGCTTATGCTGATATAGATATAGATATAGAAGACAGACAGACAGACCTCTGGAAACTTTCACAATATTAAATTTTACTGCTTACTACATTTCAGCTATTTGTTTCTTCAATCTGGGCCCAAATGCCACCATTTCTAATGTGAATAAAGGTCATTCTTAGGAACAATCACTCAAAAGTCTCAGTGTGGTTTATGATCCCTAATACAGTAGTTCCCATTTTCCCCCACACACAGACCACTTGAAAATTGCTGAGGGTCTTGGCAGACCACTTGATGATTTTTCTGCCTGTTGTAGCAGTTGTAATACACTGTGCTAGATGCTGTATAACTTCTATTGCTTCTTTTATTTCTTACCTTCTATTTTTATTGTATTGCAATTTAAATTCCATAGAATATCAGGACTGTAAATTTCCAGTAACAAAGTTGTTAAGTGTCTTAGCCAAACAATGTTACGTCAGCCATAACAAGACAATGATTGGATCCATTTTCAGTGTCTATCCAGTTGTATTAGGAGTAGTGCCTAATGTGATCCAAAATGTATTAATAATCTAGCCAAATCACTATTGACACTTCAGATATGTATTTTTAGAAACTGCTCTGTTCTTACGATTGCAGTTTGTTATACAAAACAGTTTAAAATACTGAATTTAAAATTTTTGTACACCACCCTGAGACCTTATGATGAAGGGCAGATAATAAATCAAAACAATAATAGGGATAATATTGATGGCACTAAAATTAAAGTGGAAAACTCACACTAGTGCCATAGACAAATACAAAGAATTTTTTAAAATCTGGAATATCAAACTTTGTGGATATGTTTATACCAATATATAATGCAAGTGCATAATTTGAACTCTCTCTCTCTCTCTTCCCAGTTGCTTCCAGGTACTTGTTCCTTAATAACTGTGTTTCTTCTAAATTAACTCTCCCCTCCCCCCAGTGTTGTCTAGCTCAAGTTATTTTCAGATAGGAAAGATGGAGAAGTAAAAACAGGGAGGGGTATGCTTTTTTTCCCCATTTCCGAAAAGGAATTATTTGTACATACCTTTTAATCCTTCTGTCTAGGTTCACCCCCCTCCTTTAAAGTCTTTCCCCCCTTCTAAAGTCTCTTCCAGGTACAAGCATATTTCTTTACCATTTCCTCTCTGGTCCCCACCATCTCCTAACTATTCCTTTTCCCTAATCTTCTAGATTTTATATATTTCCATTTCAGGTTGGACAGCTCCTAAAAAGTCCAGCTCTTATAGTTAAAACTCCTCATTTTCTCTCTCTTTGTGGAGTCTCTGCATGACAGGTGGAAATACAACAGGTTGTGTCTTTTTCTCAGTATGGAGATGCAGCGAGAGCAGAACGGCACCTGTTGGATTTCTATCCATCAGAATGCTCGTAAAGGTCCAGTTTAACTTTAAGGACGAAAAATGGGGAGTACGTGCTTATTTTACTCTGAAAGAGTCCAACTCTCTTGCTTCTGGTGTGGCTTTTCCTCGTTTCGACTCCCTTCCTCCGTTCTCGTTTTCTGTTCCTTGATGGATCGCCGAGGTCGGTGACGGCAGCTTCCTCCCACTCCCTGCCCTACAAATTGTCCGGGTGGCGGTGATGGGGCAAAGTGGTTGCCTGCCTCCCTCTCTGTGGCGCGCGAGTTTCCCTTCTCGGGAGCAAGGGCGGCACACTCGGCTCCCTTCCCGCCTACCACCTCTTAAGCTTCCTTGGCCCAGGTAGTGAGGTAGGACTTGGCGCCAGGCCAAGAGCAGAGGCTTTAAAGAAAAAGCCCTCCCCGTCGCCTCCTTTCCTCTCCAGCCAGCGCTCGCTCAAGCAGGACCATCAGCACCATCTCCGGGCGCCACAATGGGTATGTATGTGGGAAGGACCGGCGCCACGCGCTCGACCGAGGCTTCCCGTGCGGATTTAGGCTCCAAAAGAGTCGGGCAGGGAAAGGCGGCTGCTGCTGAGCCAACGCAGGCGGCCCTTACGGAGGACTTAGCCTACCGTGTGTGTGTGCGCGCGCGCATTGTATGCAGGGTCCTGCAAAGCCTCTGCTCTGTATTGCCTTAGCGAACTATGAAGAGATTCCCCCTCTCCCCCTCCCCTTAGCACTTTCATCGCATCTCTCGGAATCAGCGGGATGAGAAGAGCCTCCTCGCCACTTAGGTTGCTGCAGTCCTATACCCACTTCCTTGGAGGGTCTGCTTACTTCTACGTAGATGTAGGATCGTAGGGTTGGAGGGGGACCATGGCAATCATCTAGTTCAACCTCCGGCTCAAGGCAGGCTCGGCGATACAGGATGCAGCTAAAGGATCCTGGACAGATCCTCTGCTCAAATACCTCCAGCGAAGGAGAACCCAGGCGGGCACCTGATCAAGCGAGGTGGCCAGGGGATGCAGAGGACGGGCGGCGCCGGCGCCTTTAAAGGAGTTGTGTTCTAGTACAAGCCACACTTGCTGAAATAGCCTTTTCCACACAACTGTTAGAAGGGCCCTCTTTTTCACCCGGCTACCCTTATTACCAAGCGGTGCCGGAGGGCGCTGAATGGTTGTCTGTATTTGTCTAGGGCTGGGGCGAGCGATGGGCGGCGCGTGCAGAACCAGGCACCGGGAGGGCGGGAGAGAATCGATGAAAGCCACAAGACCCTGCTCTGACTCTGGCCAACCCATCGGCACTTAAAACATTATATTGTGTGTGTGTGTTGCCTTCACGTCAACTCCGACTTATGGCGACCCTATGAATAAGGGTTACATTGGGCTGAGAGGCAGTGACTGGCCCAAGGTTATCCAGTGAGCTTCATGGCTATGTGGGGATTCGAATCCTGTCCTCCCAGGTCGTAGTGCAACACCTTAATCCAGCCTTTCCCAACCAGTGTGCCTCCAGATGTTGTTGGACCACAACTCCCATCAGCCTCAGCCAGCGTTACCAATGGTCAGGAAAGATGGGAATTGTGGTCCAACAACATCTGGAGGCACACTGGTTGGGAAAGGCTGCCTTAACCACTACACCACTTTAAACAGTGTCGACTTCCCCTAAAAAATCCTGGAAACTGTAGTTTGTTAAAAGTGCTGAGAGTTGTTAGGACACCCCTATTCCCCTCCCAGAGGGCTTTGGAGGAGGAATTGGTTGTTAAACCACTCTGGGAATTCTAGCTCTGTGAGGGGAATAGGGCTCTCCTGATAACTCTCAGAACCCTTACCAAACTACAGACCCCGGGATTCTTAAATGTACAGTGCAGATCTGACAGCCCCCCACGCTGAAAAGAGGACCATTAGAGAAGGTAAAGGGGGCTCCGGCTGCCCCCGCCAATAAATGGAGCACTGACTAGAGCTGCTCCTCAGCCCCACATAACGGGTGGTGACAAGTGGAAGTGTTTGCTGAAGCCTCAAGAAGGAGGGAAGCAACAAACAGAACTTGCTATTGCCTGCGTGATCACCTGTGGGCAGCGCAAAGCTGCGGGGATATTGGGATATTGGGAAAGGAGGGAGAAGAAAGAGACAATCCAAGTTCAAGTCTGCACGGGGCCCTCTTTCGAGCGCTCAGACTGTCAGCTGGCAAGTGCGAACTTTCAAAGGGCTACATAGGAGTGGACTTCAAGTGCTCTATGAGCCTCTGGAGAGAAGCTTAGCTTTTGCCTCAGTTGTCATCCCTTGGGGGATAGTTTGTGCTCAGGGGCCAAAGCTACAGGTTGCTCTCCAAGTGAATGCTACTTTGATAGTGAACGTGGTGCCCTCAGATGTTGTTGAACTACAACTCCCATCATCCTTGGAGTGATGGCTGGGAGGGTGATGTTAGTAGCTCAGCAGCAAATTCAGAAGTGCAAGGTCCCTCCATGATAGTCACAGATACCACCCCTTTTTTGCTGTGGGGTTGAGAATGAGATCCTTATTAATGCCTTCTCCCACAACAACAGACATCCCTAGGAGCCAATAAACATGAAAGTATGCTTATTGGAAAGTATTAGCTACTGAAAAGAGTCTCCTCTGTAGCTGACTCGCCTCCTTTCACTCTGATTGGTTCCAATCAGCAGAAAAGGACAAAGAAGCATGTTAGAAGACTCTTCTCTGTGGCTAATTGGCTTGTGAGATGCTGGAGACATAAGGACCCTGCTTCCAAAAAATGAAGGGGTCTAAGACCTCCCGAGACCCTGGACCACTATGCCACTGGGGATGATAGACGTGACTGGCACTTCTGAAACCCAGGAAACTTCCACCACTTTAAAAACAAAAAAGTGGCAAGTTTAAAAGATTGGAAAGCTTCTTGGTGGCATCGTTTTCCTGAGGTAGAGTCTGATGAAATGGTCCTGGAAGGGCTGTTGCCCAGTGGTAGAGCAGTTGCTTTGTAATATGCAGAAGTTCCCTGGTTCAGCCCCCAACATCTCCAGGTAGGAGTGGGGAAGACTCCTGTCTGAAACTTTGGAGAGATACTGCCGGTTAGTTTAGGCATTACTGAGCTCGATGGACCAGTTATCTGGCTTGGTATAAGCAACTTCCTATATTCCTAAGCTTATGCCATAATAAATCTATTGTCAGTCTTCAAGGTGTCACAACAATACTCTTCCTTGTATTTACAAACTAACATGGCTCTCCGGAAGTTACTCCCAAATTGCATATGATTGCAGGTCTGGTTTTCCCCTGGGTTGGATGCATCAAGTTTAAATTTCTCTCTTGCTTAAAGGCAACAACCTATAATGAAATTTAGAAAAGGGGTGCGCCCCTTCAACATATTTAGGTGATTAGTGTTCATGTATTTAGAAATTCATATGGGTAATGAGAAAGCATGCTATTTTTCCCCTTGTAGCTTTCAGCTTAGCTAAAAAAAAAAAAGGTAAAGGTGTCCCTGCACTTATAGTACAAGTCGTTTCCGACTCTTAGGGTGACATGTCTTGCGACGTTTACTAGGCAGACCATATATATGGGGTGGGATTGCCAGTTCCGTCCCCGGCCTTTCTTTACCCCCCAGCATATGCCGGGTACTCATTTTACCGACCATGGATGGATGGAAGGCTGAGTGGACCTCGACCCCTTTTACCGGAGATTCAACTTCCTCCTTCTGTCGGCTGCGTTACCGCTGCTTACCACTCTGCGCCACGGAGGGGCTTAGCTTAGCTTAGCTAAGCAAGCTATAAAAAACAAATAAATGCAAAGCTAAATATTGATTTGGCATGAAAACAGCATGGATAGGTACTTAGCCAACTCTGAAGAAACTGTGGCTGATGTACTGTCATCCGACCAGTGTGCTGGTCCTAAAATGATTATATTAGCTTGGGTACACTGACTTATTAGTGCTTGCCACCATCACTTTTTTCCTGGCAGAGCTGCTGCAAAACAGGCTCATATTGAATTAGTGACATTTGTCTAAGTCACTGTATTTCCCGACTGAATTGATGGTTCTTTTCTCACCTGTGTAGCAAGTAGCCTCATAAGCTCTCCTTCAACAGCAGCTCTCCTGCAGTGAGTAGGTGATGATGTTTGTTTATGCAAGATATTTATATATGGCTTAATCTTTTGCATTTCTAAGTGATGTACATAAAACAAGTCATACATAAAATGAAACAATGAAATCATCATAAAAGTCCAGGGCTTCATGGTATTTGTGTGTGTGTGTGTGTTTTGTATATATACATGTGAACAGAGAGAAGGTGTTTAAAACATGTTATATCTTTTAAGGAAGTGAGTCCCACTGGTGGGGCTTTCTTATAACTCCGTGTTAGGGCCAAGACCTTTGTTAGTGTGCAAACTTCTGTATCCTCCAGAACTTTTCACCAGACTAAATGGTAAACAAAGCAAGGCGGGGGGGGAGAGGAAAAATTTGGCTGATAGTATCTGCATCTGGTTAGAGGGTTGTCTTTTTTTAAGAATGTGGGACTAGGTAGTAAACATTCAAATAAGACTCTTTTAAGTGCTATGCAGATATCAGTCACCAAGGTGTACAGAGAAGAAGCATAATAAAGCTGATTGTCCATCTCTCTGGAAATACAAAAACTGTTGCCTGTTACCCAGGTCTGTTTTCATCCTTAGGTGAAACGCAGCTTCCTTGATAAGTGTAACAGGAATAAAAAGAAACTAGACAGACTTAATAATAACAAAGTTTGAAATTAATTTGCAGACCTGGGTAACAGCTTGTGCTACGCCTTTGCTATTCCTATTTTAGCTGATGCTATCCATGTACAAGGAATACTCAAATCCATTCTGAATTTCCTGCATGAATGCAGTGGTGTTGCACTGATTCATATTTGTTGTTGTTATGTGCCTTGAAGTCAATTACAACTTATGGCGACCCTATGAATCAGTGACCTCCAAGAGCATCTGTTATAATTGTGCATGTTCAAATATTGACAGTTACATTTGCAAGTACAGGAAAGGGCATTCACCCAAGAAGCAAACTGTTCCTCTGTGGTAAAGATGGGACCTGGCAATCATTGATGTATCTCCCCTGTGTACATAGGAACAAGGTCTTGTTTTGTTTAGAGTTTTGATTCTGTGCTTGGAACTTTTACTGTACATTCAGGTAACATAATTTGAAAACCAGAACTTATCTTTTAGGAGTTCTCAAGCACTATCAGTCTCTTCAGTGTGTGAAGAGTGTGATGGCTATTAAAGGACCAGGGGAGCCTTCTTTGTTTTTATCAGTTTTTGCAACTTAATGCAAAAGCTGGCCCTTGCATGTGCTAAGGGAGATACAGAGCTAGTTTGCTGTAGACCAAATGAGATGGATGAAGGCTAACACCATTTTTCAAATGGGCACCATGCACTAAAGTGATTGTCTGAGTAGGTCTTGAATCTGTGTTTGCTGGTTAGCACAAATGAGTTATGTCTGAAGATTAGCTAACAGTACTGCCAGTTTTTGTGAACTCTGGACCACATGCTACTAGAATGAACAATCAAGAATATATCTATGATAGGTACCTGTTATAACCAAGAATGTAACTCTGATAGCTACCTGTTAAAATTATGCTTAGTTTATAAATCGGAGTTCTAAAGTACAAATCCTTCTTGTACTTGAGTCTTATCTTCAAGATAGTGAAGCTGGGTACATAGTAGGACAAGAAGTGCTGACATCAGTCCTGCTAACTTTTAAAAACCTGACATGACACAGCCTTTAATTTCCTTATTCCCATATTTACAATGAGCAAAGCTCAGCCGGAAAACTTTAGAGGAGGAGTGGCAAATCCATGGATATTTATATGGTTAGCAATAACTCCTGTAATGCCTGATGGGAGTTGGAGCGCAATGACATTTGGAGGGCCATAGGTTCTACATCCACACCATACATTTAAAGCACATGGTTTGTCCCGAAGAATCATGGTAACTGGAGTTTGTTAAGAGTGCTGCGGGGGTAATCCACAGTTCCTCATATTCTTTGGGGGAAGTCATGGACTTTAAATGTGTGGTGTGGATCTACCTGGATGCAGGAGACAAAACAACAGCCCTATTCTGGCATAGATACATATAACCCCAAGCAATGACCCTGATCTGATTAACGTTTGTTGCAGTTAGAACACTGAAATTCTTGGGACATGTTGGTCATAGCTAACTGATGAAAAATCAAATGTTTATTTCCAATGGGAGTTAAGTGTATGACTACTACCTCTATTTAAATTGGTGCCAATGAGTGGCAAGGGACATCAACTGTAAGTAGCCCATGTATGTGTCCAGTGGTGACTGCAATAAAAAGAAGCCAAATGCATGTATAGATATTTTCTTGCACAGCGTTCACCACAGGCATAATTCAGGGAGCCATACAATAACTTAGGTAAGTGAGTCAATCACATTTTTCTGTATCCCAGCACAAGGCTACATAATATTTGCTGTCAACCTCTGCAGCACCATCTCTCTTTACCTAACCAATATTGCCTGGTTCTAAGGATAAAAAGTGGGTGGGAGAGGAGACTACCCTGAGTTCCTTGGAAGGAAAGGTGGGATAAAAATGTAATGGAAACTAGTCAAAAATAAGTCATGGCAACCAAATGTAAACTGTGTAGCTCCTAATGTTGTACTCCAAATAGGCAATTCCCCTGCTTTGAAGTGTCCGCCTGCCGCTAATGTGAAACCCGGCCTCCTTGCTGGTGCCAGGCCTCCCTTCGTTTAGGGAATGGTTCCATCGCTGGTTTGGTGCCCACGGACAAAAAGGTCCCACAATGCCATGATTGCAGCATGCACGGGAAACACGTGCAAACAACCACTATCACACATACACCTACATGCAATGCAAACATTTCATATCAACCTTGTGCCAAAAAGGTTTTGCCTGGAGGAAATGAAATGGACAACAGGAAAACAGGAGAACAGCACCCCCCAGTGTCTCCTGCCTTTACCTGGACTAGACAGGGAAACACCGCCCCTTCCCCGCCTCTGCACTTAACATTCTAATATGTGGGCGTGGCAACAAGGAAACACTGATAGCAATAAACGCGAAAGCATGTGAACGCTAAGAAGCAAAAGAGCAAATTTATTCGTAGCGAGGGCGGACGCATGTGAACCATCAAAATCTATCACGATGCAAAAAGCAGCCTTTTTAATGCGGATCTTGACTCCTATGTGAACCAGCCCTAAACGTGCAAAGTGCATTAGGTCTCTGTCCTGGAAGTCCATACAATTATCTTCTAAGGTAGATAGCTGAGGGTCACATAAACTGGTTTGGTAGTGGAAAATGAATTCATGTCTGATACTACAAATTTACTTTTTTAAAAGTACACAATAACAAACCCCTTTATTTCCCATCATGTACCCTTATCAACAAGCACTCATTTAAAGATAAATGCTTAATGCTAAGCAATGTTAAGGTATAATGAAAATAGGGAAGGGGTGGGAACCAGTGCAATGGGGATGAAAGCAGAGAGTATTGATTATTTTGCACATATGATGATTACTTTGTATAACAGGTCAGGAATACCAATCAAATTTGTTCTCCAGTCTCTCTAACCAGTGGTGTAGTTGTCCAGGGTCTCGGGGTGTGTGTATCTAAGGCCCCTGATGTTTTAGGGAGCAGGGTCTCTATGTCTCCAGCATCCTACAAGCCAATCAGCATGAAAGGGGAGTGTGTGAGTTACTGAGAAGAGTCTTCTAATAAGCTTCCTTGCCCTTTCCTGCTGACTGGAGCCAATCAAAGTAAAAAGAAGTGAATCAGCCACTGAGAAGACTCTTTTCAGTAGCTAATACCCTCCCCTTTTATGCTTATTGTTTAAAAAGCAGGATTTTCTTTAATTGACAAACACTGTAGATAATTTATCAGACACCATTTCAGATTTCAGAGTGACAGTTGGGAGGGAGTGGGTCTTTAAATTCATAAAGCCTATTCTTGGGTATGTTCAAAATTAAACTGTGGAAAATCAGTGTGGGTAAAAAAAATGTGTTGTGATTATATCTCTTAATAATTATAAGAATATCAACTTGGCATAAACAGATGCTTTTCTTTCCTTTTCTTTTCTGGTAAAGAGATTTTGTGCTTTTTGTCATGCATAGCTAGTATGTCTTTATAATAGTAGCCAGTGAGGAAACTTGGAAGCAGTGAGTTGGCTGGAGAGAGAAAAAGGACTAGGAGTTTATGAGGGGTGGAGCACAATCAACTGTATGTGTGCGAATACTTTTATGCTATATAGGAATACTGTAGATTAATCTAAAATGCATGCCACATTTTATGAGATTATAATGTAAGTGAATGAATCTACTTACAGATCTGTGCATTATTTAATCTTTTACACTTTTTTATCCTGTGATATGAAGCAGTGGCTAGACAGTACTTATTATAGTTGATGCATTTCATAGGTCCTTAATTTCATTTCTGTTCGGTCTTTGTCTGTGTATACAAAACTGTAGCTAAAATCCAATTTCCACAGTAGTAAATTAAAACAATATATGTGTGTCTTCTACTATTAAATTTATTTAGGCTGTTTATTGCTTTTTCATTACAATTTTTTCTGTCTTTCTGCAGAGAAAAATAGAGGATCAGGAAGCAAAGTGGTAAGTGTTTATGGTGCAGAATTTGTCAGCTTTTTCAGTGTGTAGTTTGTATGTGTGTATTGAGCATATGTTTGAATTCTGCCTGGAAAGCAACATGAAACTATTTTTGGTCTATAAAGTCTTAAGTAACTTGGATTTTAAAGAGATTCTTTTCTCTACAATTTCCAATGGCTATATCTATTATTTTTAAAGCCTCTTCATAGTGTTTCCAGTACAGCAGAAGTGACTGGCAGAGGCAAATAATATGCTGCTTTTGGTGGCTGCTGAACATATCAGCAATTAAATATCTGTTGACATTTAACCAAAATACTCTCCCAGAAGCAATGGAATGCTTCTTTAAAAACTTTAATGGAATGCATTAAGGATAAACAATTTTGTTTTGTTTTTATATTTCATTGTTACCTATCTGGAAATTAAAGGAAAAGACTAATTAGAAATCCAAACAAATGGGGTAGCAGTTATAAATCTAAATTATATTTAATAGACATGTGTCATGCTCTTTTTCCATAAAGCTTGGAGCAGCAAGCATTGGGTTCTTAGGTGGCTTCTTTCCAATTAAGGTACTACTTAGGCCTAGGCCTACTGTATTCCAGAGGTGAAACTGCATCTGACATTTTCATGTCATTCTTTGGCTGGGCCATATGTTTTTCATATTAATGGCTGAGGAAGAACTCTGTGATGATTCCTGACAGCTGATACCTGTTCAGTTTATCAGTTAATGCTTAAGCAGTTAATTGTTTGATGTACTGCAGGTTCTGGAAATGTGATTATAATACTGATACAAGCTGTAACTGCTCTGGTGTTTCGTGTCTGGCCAAGGTTTAGTCATGCAAAGCCTAACATGTTAGGGTTGCCAGGCTCAGGGCCTGATCCTGATCCAGTATCTTTAGGAGAAGAGAAAGTCAGCCAAGTGCAGGTGTTCTTGCAAAACTGTAATGGGAAAAACCACAAGGTGGAATTCTCTCTTCCCCCTGCACACCTTTTAAAGATACAGAAGACCTCTTGGTTGCCAGGCCCAGCTTCCAAGAGGTCTTCTGTATCTTTAAAAGTTGTGCAGGAGGAAGGGAGAATTCCACCTTGTGGTTTTTCCCATTACAGTGTTGCAAGAACACCTGCACTTGGCTGACTTTCTCTTCTCCTAAAGATACAGGATCAGGATCAGGCCCTGAACCTGGCAACCCTATAACATGTACATTGGCGCATGGCTTTCAAAAGCATATATGAAAATTGTAATATATACTAGTAGGGCAAAATAGAGGGTTCTCAAGTTGTTTTTCATGACAAACAATTTAAAATGCAGTTCACATACTATTGCTGTATAATTTTATCTTCCAAGATAAAATAGTGATTCATTTCATTAATATTATTTTTAGCTTTGTGAAAAATGGCTGCTAATAAGTAATCTGTACTTTATAAATTGTATTTAAATGTTTACTTAAAAGAAAACAGTCACAATATCTTTGAAGGCACACAAAAAAAGTATTATAATTTTCCATCAATTAGTGTTCTGTAGTTCTTTTTCTTCTTCTTTCCCTGACTGTTATGGGAGGAACTGTGTCATGTTTACAGCAAGCAAAATACTTGAACACAGACTAGGATTTTAAATGAATCCATCAAAAAGTATATTCTGTTACCACCATCTAGCTTATAGTTGAACGCATTAGCCTGTTGAAATAAAAAAAGGTTTTAGTGGACTCAACTAATGGGTTTCATTGTAGCCTCAGTCATTAGTGTTTATCCATCTTATCCAGCACACCTGGCATCAACAAGCAGTATCTCTGGGTAGCTGCTGAAGCTCTAACCAGCTGTCTGCCCCCCCCATTTCCTCTTTAGAAAAGTGTCTGGGTCTGAGAGCTGCCATTTTAATTTCCAACAATGGCTTACATTGTGGAAAATTAAAATGGTGGCTCTTGGATTCAGCTGTCTGATGCAGCCCCAAGATAAACCAGAGAGGCCCTCCTCAAACCTAGATCTGGCCCTGCTCTCTGGGGACTTGTATGAGGAGCAAGACCAAAGATGTGGGTGAGTAAAATAACCTTTATTTCATATCTCTTGCAGAAATAGGTGCAATTTTGTAATCTCTGATCCAATCTATCTCATATGCTGTTATGTTGTTCTGCTGTGATGTTATGTATTCCAGCATTTTTCTCCCTTGGAGAGACATTTGATCTTCAGCTAATTATTATTGCTCATCTTCTTCTGCTTTTCTACCCCATCAGCCCGGTTGCTTTGGCTACCCACTCAGCATCTTCTTCATAGTCACCAATGAATTCTGCGAAAGATTCTCCTACTATGGAATGCGAGGTGATTTTCTCTTTTCTTTAGTTAAATGCTTATGGCTATAGCTACAGAATGCTTCCTTGCCTGCCCTAATTACTCAAATTGTTTTTCCCCTATAGCTGTGCTTGTGCTCTACTTCAAGTATTTTCTCAACTGGGATGATAATCTTGCTACAGCCATTTACCACACGTTTGTTGCCCTCTGCTACCTAACGCCTATACTTGGAGCACTCGTAGCTGACTCCTGGCTGGGAAAGTTCAAGTGAGTGCAAGTACTGAGCACCAAATGATTCTGTGGAAGGTACAGGTGAATAGAGAGAAGAGACTGAAACTATTTCATTTGAAGGGGCATTGCTAGGTACTTAAAGGACTTAAAATTTGCATGCATATATGTGCAAATTAAGATGGAGGGTGGCAGGGATCTCACCAGCACTGTGCTTTGCAGTGTGCCCAGCCAACCTGTAAGCAAAGTTAAGTTTTTTTTAAAAAAGTTTTTAAAAAGTGAGGAAAAGGTGCAGGAGATCCTGGGTCCATTGGAAAGGCTTATATGAGACTAATACATGCTTGTTAAGTGTATTTTAAAAATATTTTTGTAGACTCCACATTTCAACTTGCAGCTAAGACGTACATCATTGCAAGTTTTGTGCATTTGTAATGTAACATATCATTAGGTTTTACTTGTGAAATACATTAGCTTCCAATTTTTGAAAGAATGCATTTTAAAAGAATATATCCTATACAAATAGAAACTGAAGCATAGATTGCGAAATACTTATATCAGAGGCAGATACTATTACAATGAGTATCAGGCACATCAGCCACAACACTGCAAAAGATGCTCAGAACTCATGTGGCCAGTGTCTGCCCGGTTCTATTCTGTCTGCGTAGGAGTGACCTTGAAGTTACTCCCTGATCTGTTTGACTGGGAATTCCAGTTTTGTGGGAGAGAGTAGATGCCATGTGTGATCTATGGCATGTACAAATTGGACAGTGTCAATTACATAAGATGTAATATATGTAGATCATGCTGTCATTACCTTAGCAATGAATAACCCTACCAATAATACTCAGCACTTTGCCTTATCCCTTCTTCAAATGTGACAACTCATCTTGATCAGGGCTGTAGCTCAATGGTAGAACTCATATTTTGCATACAAAAGGTCCCAGGTTCAACCCCTTGCTTCCCCAGGTAGGGCTGGAAAAGATCCTTGTCTGAAAATTTGGAGAGCTTCCACCAGTCAGTGTAGTCAGTTCTGTGCTAGACGGACTAATGTTCTGACTTAGTATAAGGCAGCTTCCTATCTTCCTGAAATGCTTTCCTGACCAAACAACAACCCTTTCTTATTTTTGGTTATTGTTTTTTTTTTTAAATTTTGCTTTTTTAAAAAAAACTAGGAAGTACATATGATAATATTTTTTCTACCTTCTGATAAGCATGATTACTTAGTAAATCCCTAGGTTTTTTTTTTCAATTATAGAAGATTGCTGAAATGCAACAAATGTATTTTGAGAGCACAAATAGTGTTTTGCCCACAGGCTTATTGTACTTGATGGTGGGTGATACGAGTCTGAGTTCCCAGGCACATGTGTATACACGCTTATTGTGCACACTTTATGTAGCAAACACAATTGCTACACATACAGTACTGTTTTCCTCAGCAAAACTATAATACAGGAACCAGGTGCCCTCCAGATGTGGTTTGACTACAACTCTCATCATACCTGACAATTGGCCAGGCTGGATGGGGCTGATGGGAATTGGAGTCTGAGCACATCCGGAGAGCCATAGGTTTGCCATCCCCTGCATTTAAGTGTGGAGTTGCCCTTAATTGGAACTAAATCCAGTTGAAATCAACTGGGCTTACTTTTAGGTACACATGGTTAGGACTGAGCTGTTAATATTTCACTGTTCTTTCCATATTTGGTGTAGTCTTCACATACGGAATAAATACGGATGGAAAATACAAATAGGATACTGAGAGCTGGAATGGTACAACAATCAAATATTGAATGGGCATTGGGTGATATTTGCTTATATTCAGCAATAACGTGCTCATATTTTATTGTCATGGTTTACTTGTCCAAGCAAACTGCAATATACTTAAAGTGGGGTTGTGCCATTAAAAATACATCTTTTGTCTGCTTTCTTTATAACAGGACCATTATTTCCTTGTCCATTGTTTACACAGTTGGACAAGCTGTCTTGTCTATAGGCTCCATAAATGATTTGCTGGATCAAAACCGGGATGGTGCCCCAGATGACTTAAAGATTCCCATGTAAGTTGCATCACTTACTTCCATCTTCCACATGAATGCACATTGGAACATATTAGAGATTCAGTGTAACAGAAATCGTCTGTTTCCTGTGGCTTTAATTGTTATACTTGGTTCCTTTCTTTGCATAATCATATGACTCCTATCATATGGCAAGCTCCAAGGAGCCTTATTTTTATGTATCCATAAAAGTGCAGATATGCTTTGGAGGAAGTGCCTCATACCATGAAAACCACACAAGAGTTTTTTTAACAAGAGTTAAAACAAGAGTTGTTTTAGTGTGGAACCTTGGTAATCTTCGCTATCATTTTATGCCTCCCTAGGCTCCTTTGGAAGGAAGAATGGGATATAAATTTAATAAATAAATAAATTGAGGCAAAATAACCTATCACCTGCTTGAGAAATTATTGCACATGCCTGAACACTTATCACTGGATAGCATGGCATGAGATTCAGTTGAAAACTTGTTTTAACTGTAACTTTTGCCCCTTAAGGCACCATAGCAGAAGTAGTCTTGTCAGAATAAAGACATACAAGAGGAGGAAAAAATGGCATGTGTTCATAGAACACATAGCGAAACAGAGGGTCACCTCAACGATATGAGCCAGAGTGGTTGGTGGTTTAGGGAACTTGGATTCTGAGTCTTTTGCGTTGGGCCCCAAATGTCCTGCCCCCAACCCCTTTAAAAACTTTCTTTAAAAAAAAATGCTTACAGAGAAGCTGGGTGTGCTGCAAAGAGCAGTGCCAGAGAGACTTCAGGCGCCTATCATCTTAATGATGTATAGAGATCATCTTTACATTATTGCAAATTTTGTGTTGTGGGCCTGTGCCCCACATTATCCAGAGTTCTGCATATTCACATTTACTTCTATAACATATGCTTGCATTGCATTCAGATTGCCTATCACACGCAAGTCAATTTCTGATAAGAGCATTCTTTTTTGTACTGGAGTCAAGGACACTTTGCTTGTATTTTTCCAAGATTATACTTCTGAACATACCATGTTTTTAGTTTGACTGTCCCATTTCTTATTTATTAGGAGCAATTCCTGTTGCCATTCAGATTCTCGTTCTCTTTCTTGGTATGCTGGCTATCTTGTGCACAATGATATTTGAATGAGTTCACTGATTTGAATCTTTATTCTTGTGATAGTTAAACTTGCTTCTTTGGGCCATCTGCATGAAACCCCAAACCTAAACACATCACTATAATCCCTGTTGTGAGATGTACATGGAAGTAAATCCATGTGAAATAATAAGACATTTTAGATCAGGGTGTTAGCTAACATTTATTTGTTAATGCTATTTTTAAAATGTGAACTTGTCTTGTACCCCATCCATCCATCCATCCATCCATCCATCCATCCATCCATCCATCCATCCATCCATCCATCCATCCATCCATCCATCCATCCATCCATCCATCCATCCATCCATCCATGTCGACAAACAAAAACACTCTAAAACATTTTAAAAATAAAACATATTGAAACAAAACATCTTTAAAACAAAGCTTTAAAAACATCTTTAAAACAAAGCTTTAAAAACATCTTTAAAACAAAGCTTTAAAAACATCTTTAAAACAAAGCTTTAAAAACATCTTTAAAACAAAGCTTTAAAAACATCTTTAAAACAAAGCTTTAAAAACATCTTTAAAACAAAGCTTTAAAAACATCTTTAAAACAAAGCTTTAAAAACATCTTTAAAACAAAGCTTTAAAAACATCTTTAAAACAAAGCTTTAAAAACATCTTTAAAACAAAGCTTTAAAAACATCTTTAAAACAAAGCTTTAAAAACATCTTTAAAACAAAGCTTTAAAAACATCTTTAAAACAAAGCTTTAAAAACATCTTTAAAACAAAGCTTTAAAAACATCTTTAAAACAAAGCTTTAAAAACATCTTTAAAACAAAGCTTTAAAAACATCTTTAAAACAAAGCTTTAAAAACATCTTTAAAACAAAGCTTTAAAAACATCTTTAAAACAAAGCTTTAAAAACATCTTTAAAACAAAGCTTTAAAAACATCTTTAAAACAAAGCTTTAAAAACATCTTTAAAACAAAGCTTTAAAAACATCTTTAAAACAAAGCTTTAAAAACATCTTTAAAACAAAGCTTTAAAAACATCTTTAAAACAAAGCTTTAAAAACATCTTTAAAACAAAGCTTTAAAAACATCTTTAAAACAAAGCTTTAAAAACATCTTTAAAACAAAGCTTTAAAAACATCTTTAAAACAAAGCTTTAAAAACATCTTTAAAACAAAGCTTTAAAAACATCTTTAAAACAAAGCTTTAAAAACATCTTTAAAACAAAGCTTTAAAAACATCTTTAAAACAAAGCTTTAAAAACATCTTTAAAACAAAGCTTTAAAAACATCTTTAAAACAAAGCTTTAAAAACATCTTTAAAACAAAGCTTTAAAAACATCTTTAAAACAAAGCTTTAAAAACATCTTTAAAACAAAGCTTTAAAAACATCTTTAAAACAAAGCTTTAAAAACATCTTTAAAACAAAGCTTTAAAAACATCTTTAAAACAAAGCTTTAAAAACATCTTTAAAACAAAGCTTTAAAAACATCTTTAAAACAAAGCTTTAAAAACATCTTTAAAACAAAGCTTTAAAAACATCTTTAAAACAAAGCTTTAAAAACATCTTTAAAACAAAGCTTTAAAAACATCTTTAAAACAAAGCTTTAAAAACATCTTTAAAACAAAGCTTTAAAAACATCTTTAAAACAAAGCTTTAAAAACATCTTTAAAACAAAGCTTTAAAAACATCTTTAAAACAAAGCTTTAAAAACATCTTTAAAACAAAGCTTTAAAAACATCTTTAAAACAAAGCTTTAAAAACATCTTTAAAACAAAGCTTTAAAAACATCTTTAAAACAAAGCTTTAAAAACATCTTTAAAACAAAGCTTTAAAAACATCTTTAAAACAAAGCTTTAAAAACATCTTTAAAACAAAGCTTTAAAAACATCTTTAAAACAAAGCTTTAAAAACATCTTTAAAACAAAGCTTTAAAAACATCTTTAAAACAAAGCTTTAAAAACATCTTTAAAACAAAGCTTTAAAAACATCTTTAAAACAAAGCTTTAAAAACATCTTTAAAACAAAGCTTTAAAAACATCTTTAAAACAAAGCTTTAAAAACATCTTTAAAACAAAGCTTTAAAAACATCTTTAAAACAAAGCTTTAAAAACATCTTTAAAACAAAGCTTTAAAAACATCTTTAAAACAAAGCTTTAAAAACATCTTTAAAACAAAGCTTTAAAAACATCTTTAAAACAAAGCTTTAAAAACATCTTTAAAACAAAGCTTTAAAAACATCTTAAAAAGTCATTCCAACACAGAAGCAGACTGGGACAAGGTCTCTACTTAAAAGGCTTGTTGAAGGAGGAAGGTCTTCAGTAGGCGCCAAAAAGATAACAGAGATGGTGCTTATCTAATATTTAAGTGGAGGGAATTCCAAAGGGTAGGTGCCACAACACTAAAGATCTGCTTCCTATGTTGTGTGGAACAGAGCTCCTGATAATATGGTATCTACAGGAGACCCTCACCTGCAGAGCACAGTATGTAAGGGATATATAAGGGATAAGATGATATTTCAAGTATCCTGGTCCCAATCTTTGTAGGGCTTTATACACCAAACCTAGAACCTTGAACTTAGCACGGTAGCTAATAGGAAGTCAGTGCAATTCTTTCAGCAGGAGGGTGACATGTTGGCGATACCCTGTCCCAGTAAGCAGATTCACCTCTAGCAACAAAGACGGATCCAGGAGCACCCCCAGACTATGAAGCTGCTCTTTCAGTGGGAGTACGACCCCATCCAAAGCAGGAAACTTCCCAATTATCTGAACTCGGGAACCACCAACCCACAGCTGCGACCAGGCAGTAGTTGTCGCAAACCAATGGGTCCAGGGTGGGCTTTTTCAGGAGTGGGCGGATCCATTACTCTTTCAGGGCAGTTGGGACCACTCCCTCCCACAAAGACCTGTTAACCACACTCTGGATCCACTGGGTCATACTCCCTCGACAAGCTTTAATAAGCCAAGATGGGCAAGGGTCAAGAGGACATGTTGCTGGCCACATCGTCACAAGCACCTTGTCCACATCATCAGGCTGCATCAACTGAAAACTGATTCCAAGAAGTTGCAGCAGACGTTGCATTGGACACCTCACTGGGGACTACAGTAGATGTGGATGGGGCATCAAGCTTGCTACAGAAGGAAGCAACTTTACTCTCAAAGTGCCTTGCAAACAATTCACAGTGGGCCTCCAAAAGGTCTAAAACTCCATTTCCTGGAGTTGATGTCCAGAGCCCCCTGACAATATGAAAAGCTCCACCAGACGACTACTTGAGGATGCGATGGAGGCAGAGAAGTGGACCTTCTTTGCCACCCTCACTGCCTCACAGTAGGCACAGTTATGTTTTAACGCATGTCCAATTAGCCTCACAACACGTCTTTTGCCACTGACACTCGCTCTAGCCACCTGGGTTTGTATCAAGTTGCAAGCTGGGCTCCACAGTGCCGGAGAGGGCACTCGGGGGCAACCGTGTCGAGACCCCGACGCGCCTTGCTGTTCCACAGCGTGACAAGGGCTTCAACAGGGTCACCTGCTCTATCTACTGGGAACTCCCACAGGGCATTCAGGAATTCAGTGGTTCCTATTAGTCTCTGGGGGGAGCATCTTAATCTGTCCACCAACTCTGCAGGGGAGGATTGGAGCCGTAAGTCTAAACTTCACCAGGAAGTAGACTGACCACAACAGTGGGGTGACATCCACCCCTATCTCCAAACCACCCGTTCCTCCACCTAGAGCAAAGCCCAAGTTGAGGATGTGTCCTGCCCTGTATGAAGGACCAGTGACAACTTGAGACATTCCCATGGTTGTCATGGAGGTCATGAAGTCCCGAGCTAGAACACTAGAGACAGCCTCAGCATGGACATTGAAATCACCCAGGACTATTGTTCTGGAATCGTCCCAATACCACAGCCGGGTATGGGCAGCAGGGTGGACAGTACACCAGCAGCAACCCCTCCCCCCATCTTTGCGGGCTGCACTGTTGTTGCACCAAGGATCCAGGTTGGCAAAGCTGGGTCAGATCAGCTCCCCCTGCTTACTCACCCAGGTTTTGTTAATACACACCAAATTGGCACCCTCATCCATGATCAAATAATGGTTGAGTGCGGTCTTCTTGTCTACCAATCTGGCATTAAACAACAGCACACAGGCCAATGGGCAAGGCAGATGAGGGACCCATACATGGGAGGAGTGGGAGTGAGGAACAAGGCATAGATATCCTTGACCTTGTCTTCTGTGACAGCTGATAGCCTCCCCATGACTATACCTCCCTCTATCCATGTTCACTGCATTTGGGGTGACATCATCTATGTCTCTCCTTTCCAAAACTTCTCCTAAACACATGATATAGACACAAGGTCACCAACAAAACATACCAGAACCAGCTATACAAGTATGCCTCTGAGATAATTGGGAACAACCAGAGTCGCTCAATAAACATTCACACAGGGCACATCTACTCCTGCCCCATCACACAGAAGAGCTAGCCTTCTGCCAGTTGCAGACTCTCACTCTGAAGGCATCTGGTGACTTTCTCTTACCACACAGTTCACTGCACTGGCTGTCACCCTGTGCAGGAACCACACATGTGCCTTACTCCCTCCCCACTACCAATCTCCTCTAGATTGGTTTTTAAAAAATACAATAAAATGAGAAAATAAAAATAGAAGAGGGTAGTGCCCTTGCCTTCAAAACTCCTTAAGGGGCTCCCCAATATGCACATAGCTGGCCATTTCCACCTTCACTGTGATCCATCTTCAGGAATACATATACCATGTGCTGTGTGATCCCATGGGATCCCAACCACTCAACATCATAATGTGTCTCAGCCATTTGTTTAAATAACATATCTGCAAGTGCATCCTGACACCAGAAGCATCCTGTGGCTGGAAGAAAACATATCAAGGGAACATGCTTTTGTTTCTCCACTCATATGTTCTGATTTGTCTTAAACTGTTTTTAATATTGTATTTTAAATCGTTTTAACCTGCCCTGGGATCTTACGGTGAAGGATGACTAGTAGTTGTAGTAATGGTAATAACAACAATAATAAACTTGTTAATCTATTTCTTCCATTGCAGAGCTTTGTCTATGATCGGCTTGGTTCTTATTGCTTTTGGAACTGGTGGAATCAAGCCTTGTGTAGCGGCCTTTGGTGGAGATCAGTTTGAGGATCATCAGGTGAGAAGTTCCAGGGGTGCAGAACTTAACTTGGGTTTACTTTCCTTTGAAGGCTTATTGCAATATCTTGCAATATTTGAGTTTGTTTACAAATATACTGGTTGAGCCACAATCAAATTTACAGAGAGACAGCTCACCAAAAGCCACTTTCCAGAGCTTGCTTTCTCACCTCAAAACCCCCGCTCCAAAATGCTTCTATTGCTTTGCCTCTTAAAACCTACTTTGTCTTCTTCATCTGACTGGAGTGCAGAGGTAGGTGGTGGGTGTGAAGAGGAATGAGGATTAGTGATTTTTTCCAACCATCTCCTAGCCTTCTTGTACCAATTTCCTATAATTTCCCCCCCAAAATATGTACCTAGCAGTTTTGTCAATGGCTGTTATGGAGCATTTTTTTTGGTAGTCATTCTGGCTCCGGTAACCCTGTCCTGTCCAAAACTCTGTAAGTCAATAGTATATTAAAATGTAGAAATTGCTTTTAAATATTTATCACGGTGTTTTGGAAAAGCATGTTTTATTTTCAGCAGCCCTGCATGTTAATATATATATATATATATAATGTTATAGCCAGCAGTTCACACATGACTTTTGTTCTCTTGTCATTAGTAAATAATTATTGAATTAGCAATTACTTTGAACTTTGTTTTTTAAAAAAATAGGTTTCCAAAAGTATTTATTTATACTGTCGCACTTCCAAAAGTATATTTATACAGTTCTTCTTTGCATTTCAGGAAAAACAAAGAAACAGGTTCTTCTCTATATTTTACCTGTCCATTAATGCTGGAAGCCTTCTGTCTACTATAATCACCCCAATTCTTAGAGGTAAAATTTGTTTTTAAGTAATCAATATATATGTATATATTTTCTCACTTTAAAGGGATCACATTATTTAATCCTTTTTCCCATTAACCCCCCCCCCAACATCAAACACCCTTTTCTTAGGGTGCTTCCAGACTGTCACTATTTTCAGGTGGAATTCAATCATACTGCCAACTTCAGGTTATGCAATTAAAGCTGATTTGGTGTTCTTGCATGATAAACCCAATTCCTCACAAAATTGGACTTCTTGTGATAAGAAAAGTGATGAGAAAATGCACTGTAAAGTGTGGGATAAGACTTGTTTTATGCAATGTCATCCAACCTCCCTGCAAACAAGTTGAAACAAGTGCTCAGTAAATAGATAGTGTCATCTAACCTCTCTGTAAACTTTGTGCAAACAAATCAGAATGAATGTTCATTGAACAGGTTGTCTGGGGGTATCCTTAATAAATAATTGGCAATAGGTTTGGGGAATGTGTACAAAAAAGTATCAGTGGTGTCACTGGGGAATGATCCCTTTGTGTGCACAATGGGATTATTTGAGCCAATTCACTAATATAAACTGCATGGCCATGAGCAGAATTCCATTGCTGCTTCCTTTTTACATTGCAATCCCTTCTGTCCCCCCACCCTGAAAAGGTCATTCCTGAGGGGCCAGGGACTCTCAGAAAGTGTGTGGTGAAGTACCGGAATGAGTGTGGCATAAAATAGAGACATTCCTTTTTTCCACTCCAGTCTGCTCTTGCAGGGCACTATTTAATCCAAGCCACTGGTTCTGGGTAGTAAGGAGACCATTGTTACAACTATTAAATGGGCCTTGTGGCAACTACTAAACAGGCCTATCCATGCCTGAGGTACGAACCTTTAGGCTGGTAAAAAAAAAGGATAACTGGTCTATGCTAGTAATGCCAATATAATGATTTCATAAACAAAAGGTTGATGCACTATGTTTTCATAAAATACATTTGCACTCTGCCCCACCCCACATATATAGAAAAGCATGCCTCTATGCCTGAGACTCTTTACCCTCCGCTACCCAAATCTGAAATGTGACACTTAAGCACGATCAATAGCTGTTCCTCTGAATTTGGTTCTGTGTAAGAAAATAAATAAACCAAAGGTTGATAGGTAAAAAGAAGCTTCTGCTCAAGAGTCATGATAATATCTACCACTTATTTCTTCAATTTAGGAGTAGAATGTGGAATTCACACCAGGCAAAAATGTTACCCTCTTGCATTTGGTGTTCCTGCTATTCTAATGGCTGTTGCGCTGAGTAAGTTACATATTTTTCATTTTAATTTATCTGACATATTTGATTTAACTCTCATTTGCTTCATTTAGTTCATTTTGCATTCTGGATTCCAGAGAAAGCAATCTCACTCTTACTACATTTTTTTATGTTGCTTATTTCCAGGGGGGAAAACATTAATAGTAAGAAAATAACTGTATTACAAGCCAATTTTGAAGAAGAGGTTTAAAAAAATTGTAGTAGCAATCTTAAAATAGAAAATATATCAGAAATGGCATGAAACCCATGTTTTGATCATTACACATGAGAATCACAGGCAAACATGTATGTTATTGTGAAATATGTCCATATGTGTGATAATCAAATATGGTGATCTAAATGCAGATTGTGTAGTATTTACTTCACAGAAGCACTTCAAATGTGCATTTTGTTACTTTTTATTCAGATAATAACAGATGTTTTCTAGGTTTTTCCCCCCGTTGCATCCTACTTACAGGTTTGTGCCTGGCTGAGCTATGTGTAACCTAAGGCAATGCAAGTTGTTCACATCTGTGTAAGCCTTCTTTTAGACCCAACTGTGTTTGAAATTGCCAGAGTCCCATATCCTTTCCACAGCTAAGGTAAAGGCAACTGGACCACTTTTTCAACAGAAAGGATTAACAACCCCCTCATCTCCCCATCCATATAGGGTTCATGTACTGGATTGCACTCTTAGTCTGGATATGAGAGCTGTTCCTCCAATAAGTGAGTGCTTAGTAGAGAGGTAAATGCACCTTGTGTAAACTGGTGTAAACCCCTTCTGGGAGGAAGCTGGGATATAAATTTAATAATAAACAAATAACCTTGCTGTCACTCATCTTACTTCTACTTAATGACGACTTCTAGAGGTTAGCCCTAACATTACACAAGGTTCTGGAGCAGCCCACTAGGAATCTGTTCCTCAAATTCTTGGGAGGCTATTAGTGATAGGAGGAGACATATGGTATAGAATAAAAAGTGGGGAAGTGGGAAGAGGAGACAATAATTGGAACAGCTAAAAATGAGGGATGTGTATACTGAGAAAAGAACAGGCAAGTAAATGCTATGTTGAAATGAAAAGGTAAGAGAGGAATAGATGGAGAAAGAAGTGTTTGGATCCAAGAAGAGTGCAAAAGGGTGAACAAAAATAGTTATAGAGAAAATAATGAAGAATACAGTGGGAGGATGACAAGGAAAGGACAATATTATGTGGAAAACAGAATGTAAGAGATTGTGATGGGTGGCCAATCCTACGTGTTCAGAGACACACATAGTAGACTGGAAATCTGCTCGCTGTTCTCTTCAGCATCCCAGGCAGTGATGGATGGTGCCCACTGGGAGTTGGAATTGGGAGGTGCCAGAGACAATGAGAGGCAGAGCCAACTAATTCTAGTTTTGTCCCCATCCTCTCTGCTGAGTCTCACAAAGGCAACATTGAGACTAAAGAGGAAGAAAGTGACAGGTAGCGCTACCCCCTGGACTGGTTGCAAGCAAGAAGGCAGGCGGGTAGGGGCAGGTTAAGGGCAGTTTAATGTTAGTGGGGTATTGCCCCATTCACCCTAATGGACCAGTCTCCAATGAACCCAAATATCAGTCACCAGACCCCCACTGCTTTATGCTGATAGTGGTGACTAGAGCCCCAAACTTCTATCCCTCACTGATGCTTACTGAATAGACTTGTTCTGCAATAGCTACATGGAATCCTCTGTGAAACTTTTGGTGGGCAGCTGAGTTATACATCAATAAGAAGAAACTCCTTTGCTATAACTCATACCTGAGCAAAAGCATTTAAGCTTGTGAAAGCATTAAAGTTTGTTCATTGGGATTTCATTGGGACTAGATTTTAAAGGTGTTCCATCAGCAATTATGAAAGTTTGATTTACCAAATTGCCTTGGCACTTGAGAATTTGTCCCTGTGAAAGTATCTCAGTCAAAATTGTTGTGGAAATCCACCATAGACATTATGTATAGGACCTGTTACATATACGTCCCTACCTGAGCAGAGGGGACCTTACATCAGTGGTACATGCTCTGGTAACCTCGCGATTAGACTACTGCAATGCACTCTACGTTGGGCTGCCTTTGAAGACAGTTCGGAAGCTACAGCTTGTCCAAAATGCAGCGGCCAGATTAATAACGAGGACCAAGCTGTCGGAACACATAACACCTGTTCTGGCTCGCTTACATTGGCTCCCAATATGCTTCCGGGCCAGATTCAAAGTGTTGGTTTTAACCTATAAAGCCCTATACGGTGTGAGACCACAATACCTGTCGGAACGCCTCTCCTGATATGAACCTGCCCGGACACTGTGCTCTACATCGAAGGCCCTCCTCTGAGTCCCAACTCATAGGGAGGCTCGGACGGTGGTGACAAGAACTAGGGCCTTCTCAGTGGTGGCCCCTGAACTCTGGAATAGTCTCCCCATTGAGGTGCGTACGGCGCCGACGCTGCTGTCTTTTCGGCGCCAGCTTAAGACCTGCCTCTTTTCTATGGCATTTTAATTTAAATTTTAAAAAATTATGTAATCTGATTTTTGCACTTTATACGTTTTTGTAATATTTATTATGCACTTTTTATGAGATGTATTTTGTATTTTCTGTTGTACACCACCCAGAGAGCTATTGCTAGTCGGGCGGTATATAAATCTAATAAATAAATAAATAAATAATATAGGTCAGAGCAGAGCAATTACATATGGGTCAGAGCATAGCCAAGATGGGAGCTCTAAAGCACAGGGTCAATGTATAGGTCAGTGGAAATTATTCCACAAAAGTTAGCCCATGTTCTCCCATGTTATAATTTTTATAGGGATATAAGATCCTGTTTTATTCTCCCCAGTACTTTCTCTACATTTGGGGAAACTCAAGACAAATTCTACATCTCAGTTTTAATAGCAGATTCCAACCCTAAGTTCACAGAAAATATAGAAATGTTCTTTGGTATAGCCATCAAAATTAGGTTACAGTTATTAAAGGAAGATGAGTTCTGAATGAAAATTGTTTGTATTTTTAAATATTTTTGTGTATGGATTTTGTAATACTCTCATTTTCAAAGGCACTGTTTATCTGCCATGCATATTGTCTCTCTCCCTTTCTCCCCACTGCTTCCCCCATTTTCTTTCATGCTATGGTTGTTCTTCTTGATAACCTTACATGTTGCTTTAATGCTTATCGTCTGTAGAACAAATGAACTGAAACTTTGCCAGAAGTGGCATGCAAGTGGACTTGCTCCCCAAATCTTCTTGCATGGCACTGGCATGCTATGTCACAGATTGCTACAGTTTCAACAAATCTTAGTGTTCTTTATTTCTCTCTGCAGTTGTCTTTGTAGCTGGAAGTATAATGTACAAAAAAGTTGAACCTCAAGGCAACATAATGGTCCAAGTCGCTAAATGCATTGCGGTAAGCAATATATAATTTGAGACTAACATTTTCAAGGACAACTGTTAAATGTCACAAAATTAGGTATTGCCCTAATAATGGATTTTTTAATAGCATTCCCTTTGACAAAGTTTGTATTATTCTTCTAGGTTCTCCCTAAAAGTCTCTTTGGAACTGTAAGGAATATCTAGTCTGGAACACCATAAAAGTGATATTTTAAAAAATAAGCAGCTATCATAGGCACCTACTTTTAGTCATATAATGCACAGAAATAGAGAGATTTCAGAGGCTATGCTGATTCAACTGTGTGAACAACAAAATAATATTTGCATTTAAAATGCAACAACTTTAATCATAAACCAGCTTTCACCTGAAATACTTAAAACAGTTTACAATAAAACCTTTTAAAAGGGAAGTGGCAAGCAGGAGGACAATGATGACAGCTGTCATATTCAGTTGGCAGTGTTTCTGTTTACACGTCTTTTTGCATTTTAGTCAACTGGAAAATGTGTGTCTTTCCACAAGAGTATGTGAATATAATTTTTTTGGGGGGAAACATTGTTAACTATTTGCAAAATGGTTTCTTTGCAGTTTGCTGTTGGAAACAGATTCAGACATCGTAGCAAACAATTTCCCAAGAGGGAGCACTGGTTGGACTGGGCTAGTGAGAAGTATAATGTAAGTTGTGTTATTTGTCTGTTCAGAGATCTTAAAGACTTGGTCCCTTTTATGACATATTTGCCTCTGAACTTAGCTAGAGTAGGTCAATGCAAAGTTTAAAGCATTCCATTTTCCACGACTTTGGATGTCTTACATCCATCTACAAATCTCTCACTTCCAAGTCCAGTAGATCATACAGATATTTATTTATTTATTTATTTATTTATATCCTGCCCTTCCTCCCAAAAGGAGTCCAAAGCAGCAGACAAAAACACCAAAAGCACTCTAAAACATCTCAAAAACAAAAGACTTCAAAACATATTAAAACAAAACATCTTAAAGACGTTTTTAAAGTTGTTTTTTAAATATAACTTTAAAAGCAGTTCCAGGACAGATACAGACTCTGCTTAAAAGGCTTGTTGAAAGAGGAAGGTCTTCAATAGGTGCCGAAAAGATAACAGAGGTGGTGCCAGTCTAATATTTAAGGGGAGGGAATTCCAAAGTGTCGGTGCCACAACACTAAAGGTCCATTTCCTATATTGTGTGGATCAGACTTCCTGATAAGATGGTATCAGCAGGAGGCCCTCACCTGCAGAGCACAGAGACTGACTGGGTATATAAGGGATAAGATGGTCTTTTAGGTATCCCAGTCCCAAACTGCATAGGGTTTGTACATCAAAACTAGAACCTTGAACTTGGCCCGGTAGCTAATAGGCAGCCAGATTTTTACAGATAGTTGGAAAGGCAAAAACCATAACATAAGATTTGGATCCACAGACTTCAGACATTTAAATAAGTGCTGAACATAGTGTCAGATTAAGAAAGAAAGTCCTGTGTGTACACATCACTTGGGATCTGAGACATTATCTCTGAGCAATATTACTTCCTCTGTCAGTATTTTGTATAAATTGCAGAAATACGCAGAGCTTTACTCATATCCAAAGGGTGGTGGGAAGGGGTGTGACTCAGTGTAGAGCATCTGCTTTGCATTCAGAAGGTTCCAGGTCCAATCCCCAGGATCTCCAGGCAGGGCTGGGAAAGAATCCTGCCTGAAATCCTCAAGAGCTGCTGCCACTCAGTGCAGACAATCCTGAGCAAGATGGACCAGTAGTCTGAAACGGTATAAGGCAGCTTCCTATGCCCTATATTTAGTGAGTCACTAAGGATCAGGATCAATAAATACAATTGACACAGTTGTGCGTTTGCTGTCAAGTTTGCCCAGTCTGGAATGGTGATCTGATGTTTAATTTATTGATCAAATCTTTGGCAGATAAGAGTACTCTTGCTTCTGAAATAGATCTAGTAGTCTGCTCCTTGTGCAGCCTAAGTTATGTGTGGTATAAATTGCCCTTAATTAGAAATGTGCTTCCCATACTCTATTTCTCAGTTCTGTAATACGTTGTCTCATTAGCCTTCTAATTATGGCACATTTGGGTTCTACCTAGGCTGAGTCTCTACACTTAGTCTTACTTGACATAATGTTTACCCTGTGCCATTCTTTCCCTGTATTCTAAATAGTTTTAATTATAGTGTAATCTAGTGTTACAGGAGAGCCACTTTGTGCAGCTTTTCTGCCGCTACTTTCCTACTCACACCTTTCTAACCTTTTGAGTTGGTAGCTGGTATTTCTGGAGGATGGGGAGACTGTTGTTACCTACTTTAATCTATACAGTATGTGGAAATCTTTCTCATTGTAAAAGATAGAATTGAATTATTTTTATTGTTCTTTTGTTACAGAAACGACTTATTGTCCAGACTAAGATGGTCTTGAAAGTGCTGTTCCTTTATATTCCTCTCCCCATGTTTTGGGCACTATTTGATCAGCAGGTATTTTAGGGAAGGGAATTTTTAATTATTTCTTCAGGTTTTTATAAAGTTCTTATCCCAACCCATCATCATCTAACTCAGGATTAGGGTTGCCAGGGTCAGGGCCTGAGAATGATTCTGTATCTTTAAGAGAAGAGAAAATTTAGCCAAGTGCCGGTTTTCTTGCAACACTGTAATGGGAAAAAGCACAAGTTGAAATTCTCCCTTCTCCCTGCACAACTTTTAAAGATACAGAAGACGTCTTGCAGGCTGGGCCTGGCAACCAAGAGGTCTTCTGTATCTTTAAAAGTTGTGCAGGGGGAAGGAAGAATTTCACCTTGTGGTTTTTCCCATTACAGTGTTGCAAGAAAACCTGCACTTGGCTAAATTTTCTCTTCTCTTAAAGATACAGAATCATTCTCAGGCCCTCAGCCTGACAACCCTACTCAGGATGTACTGTTAGATGTACACTCTTTATCTTTTAATACTTTTCAATATTATATTTATTTGCTTTAGCTCACAGAACAACCTTACTTGTAAATAAATAAATAATGTGTCCACTAATATAACATACATGATTATGTGTGAGAGAAGGCACAGCTGATTTTTTCCACTTATGTATGTTTCCTTCAGCTTAGAGCTTATTTGTTGAGTGCTATTTTTATTTTCAGTATACCTATAGGCTAGCAAACACTTCTTTTCTTGCTTTTTGACAGTCTTTGGCATTTATTCATTTTCTTACCTGTTGTTCTTTACAACATTGATGCAAAGTGCATTAGTAAAGCAAATACTTTTGATACTCTGCAGACATCTCCTGTGTCCTGAGGACTAATTACAATTACTTGTTTAGAAGTTTCCAATGTTTTGTTTCAAAGGGATCACGATGGACATTGCAAGCCACAACAATGGATGGAGATTTTGTAAGTTATTTCTTAAACATATGGACCCGATTGAACTTTCAGCAGATCTTGGTTTTTATGTCTGAATAACTATGCATCCCATTGAAAACACATATGACATGTCCATACTTCCATCAAGTGATATTTGTGCACAAGCCTCCTTGGATGCAGAAAAGGGAAGCCAACATGATCAAGGAATTGGAGTAACATCCCCATAAGTAAAAGTTAGAATATTTAGAGCTTTTTAATTTAGGAAATAAAAGTAAATGGGGTGGAGGGACATGATTAGGGATGAAAAGATCTCTCAATCTCAGTTCTCTCAGTTTCTCATTTTTCCAGTGTTCAATTCAAGTTTTGTACATTTCTGCAGCAATCTGCAATTTTTTTTAAATCCTCATGAAAATTCTCTACCATTTTAGTGCAAATTTCTCCAAATAAACACATTTGTAGGTAGTTTTGACAAAGATACACATTTTTGCAAGCCATTTCTCATCATTTCATGCCTTTTTGCATGTTATTTTCACTCTATTCATTTCTTTCCCCTAATATCTGCATTTTTGTAAATATTGTTTAGTTGGCAAACTGCATCCCAAAATTCTAATAAATGTGAATTTCGAAGGATGGTTGTGTTTTGGTTCTCATATTGTTTCAGAAAGTGTGAATTTGATAAATTCTGCTTGAAATATGAACTGAATCAAAATTCTCATCCATCCCTGGACATGATACTGAAATTATGCATGGTATGGAGAAAACAGAGAGGCTTTTATCTCTAATTGTACTAGAACTCAAGGTCATCCAATGAAGCTAAATGGTGGGAGATAAAAAAAAATCTGTAATCCAACTACAGAATTCACTGCACAAGACATGATGATGGACCACCAATTTAGATGGCTTTAAAAGAGGATTAGCAAAGTCATGGAGAATAAGGCTGTAATCCAATACACACTTACGCAAGAGTAAATCCCATAGAACCCAATGGAGCTTACATCTGAGTAGACATGTACTGAATTGCAGCCTTAGGTTATTAACAGGTCATGATGGCTATATACCATTTCCAGAATCAAAGGAAGTAGGTCTCTGAAGTATAGCAGTTGCATGGGAAAGTGCTATTGCCCTTCTGATCCAGCTGAGCTGTACATGCATGGATACCCATGACTCGATTAGGCAATCATATTTAAAGTTTCAACTTATAAATATATTAAAAGTAAAAGACACATCTCTCTTTTTTTTTCTCTAGGGCCTTGTTCAGATTCAGCCAGACCAGATGCAGGTGCAGTAAGCTTCTACATTCATGTTTTCAGCTATTTCCAAAATGCTTTTAATGTTGTTTGAAAGTTCTTAACTTTCTTGTGTTTTTTTCTCCTTCTCAACAGACTGTAAACCCAATCCTCATTGTTATAATGGTCCCAGTTGTAGATGCTGGCATTTATCCTCTAATTAAGAAATGTCGCTTAAATTTCACGTAAGTCAAATGTAGGTTTTTGGAAGCTGCTTGAGATTTCTGCTTACCATTTACATTCACTTCTGGTGTGTACAACATTGAAAATCAACACATTACAGGCATACCCCACTTAACGTCGCCTTGCTATAACGTACATGCTCCATACGACCACATACCCCACTGAACATTCGCGCGCTTCGCAATAACGTACACTTTATTGGCATGATGCCACTGCCATCTAGTGGTGATTGCATGCAGTACAAGTGAAGACAATTGCTTCGCTTAAAGTTCATTTTCGCTTAAAGTATACTCTCTGATCCCATTGCGAACGTTAAAGCGGGGTATACCTGTAGATCGTGGTGGGGAAAACATATTAGAGTATGTGGGATCAGCATAAAAAATATTTTAATGTGCAAATTGAACTCCAAAGGGGAAGGTGTAAAGGAAACCTTCAAGTAAATTAAAACATAGCGAGTTGGATCCACAATTATGCCTGATATTCTTCACAATATTTGTGTGTAGGTGTGTGTGTTTTGCAACATATTCTCATTGGAGCCCTGAAATTATGCCACAGTTTAAGAGGACCTCCAAACTAAAAATTTCTCAAGTTCTTTTCTAGGAAATTCCCCCCCCCCCAGCTCTTAGGTAACTGGAAAAATGTAACTTCAGTGTTAAGGACCAAGAGCTAAGGTTAGAGTACTTGTTCTATGGGCCAATTGGGAAGATGTTGTTCTGAAAGTGGCCTGAGTGAGCTTTGAACCTGCCTTTAGGGTTATAGTTAAATACGATGAACAATGTGGCTGCCCTAGGAATTTAACCTAGTAATGAGTGTTGTTTCAGATATTATAAAATCCATGGTAATACGAAAAGAGTGATATACTATTTATTTTATTTTATTTATAATATAATATATATGATATAATAAACAAGTGATGTCTTTTCAAGAAATACTTTTCCCCATAGACTAATGGAGAATGCTGCTAAGATACTTAACAAGGCTAATTTACAATGTGTAACGGGACAACTGTAATCATTTTCAAAGACCTCAAAGTAACAGTATATTTAATAACAGTTGATCATTTTAAGTTGGGGGTAGTAGGGAACATGTGGCTATCCAGATGCTCGTCTACAATTCCCATGGCCTCATCCAACATGGCCAATGGACAGGGATGATGGGAGTTGTAGTCCAAGGATATTTGGAGTGTTATAGGTTCCCCATCCCTGTCTCAGGTCAAGCATGTTCCTAAAGATCTGTTTGCTTCTTTTGCACCAGGCCTCTGAGGAAGATGACAGTTGGCATGTTGCTGGCAGCTTTGGCTTTTGTTGTTGCTGCTGTGGTGCAAGTGGAAATAGATGTAAGTAAAAATTCTGCCAAGGCCTTCTTATTTAGCTTTATAAATTGGTCTGATAAGGAACAGCCACAATTTAGTGGTAGAGAACATGCTTTGCATTCAGATGTCCCCCCTTTGCATCACTAGTTTATCCAGTTAAAGGAATCTCTTGGAAGACCTCTGTGGAGTCACTGCCTGTCAAAATACTGACCAATGGACCAGTGATCTTTCTTAAGGCAGCTTCATATCTTCATAGTCCATATAGTATTTTATATCTTCCTATCACAGAGTTTAGAATATTAAGCTCATAGTACTGGGGTCACTGCAAGGTTTTCTCCAAATTTCCATGAGCAAACAATTTCTAGTAGTCCAATCCCATGACTGTTTCTTTGTAAGCAAGTCCCACCTTAATTTCAATGGGATTTAGGCCTGCGGCCTAAAGTTGACTTCTGTCATTGGCTTACTGTTGGAACAATTACTGTAAGCAGGGCTGGATTAAGGCCAACTGATGCCCTAAGCACAGCCCAACAATGGTGCCCCCCTCGGCCCTTCCATTGCTTAACTGACAAGACATTAAGACTCAATAAGTGCTGAAGGTGAAATAAGAGACTGAAAATTCAGTTTTCTTCCAGACCAGACCCCACAACTATATTAAATAAAAACTGTTTTTTTAAATTTTATTAACACTAAATAGCAGTAAGCAATATAAGCAAATTATTTACTTATAACTAGGGCAACAGAAAAAATGCAAATTTTCAACACTGTTTTATGCATTTCTTAATAAATTTGCTATAAGGGAAAAAATGCAAATACAAAAATGTATTGAAAATTATTTTTAATCACCCTCCCAAAGATTATAAGGCAAAATAAGATCTGATATTATCTCTACTGAAATTATGTGATCTCGAGAGCATACTTTTCAAATTTGAAAATCCTCTTTCTACAGAAATTAATGTTGGTGGACAATTTTTTTAAAAGATATTCTAGTGGAGAAATATCATTATTTGTACAAAACAAAACATCTTTTATTCTATTGCTTTTGTTAGGTCCAAACCCAACACGCAAGCTGTCACTGTCTACTCAGGTCACATACACCCAGGAAGGTGTGGAGTTGAGAGCAAGAACCTATTGTCAGAGGCCAGGAAATAACACACACACACACTATTACCTTTGCAAAGGGGTCCCAAGACCTGCAAGCAAGTTGCCTTTCAGAAGTGGGAACCCCGTTTATTGAAATGCAGTAGATTATATAGTTTTCCCAATGGTTACAGAAATGGGGAGCAGACGTCACAAAGTAACAGAAAAACATTGCTAGACAAAGTAATATCTTAGATATGAAAAGAGGGGTGCTAAAGATAACAAAAGCCAGGAACATCTTGCCTTCTTTCAGACATAGGCTTGCATAGTTTCTACGACCTTGAGATAAGCGCTCAGAGTCAGGGGAACGAAAGACAGATAGGAGCAGGGGAGGTTCAGTTACAAGGGGGATCATTAAACTAAGAATAACACTCAGGTTTTATCTTCTACATTGGTAGGGGTCTGCATGTCAAGGTCTACAACTATGTAAATGAAGTATGGGCATTCTTTTGTGATACAACTAGCAACATTATATGAAACATAAAATATAGATATGCACAGAAAAATAGGAGGAAGGCACATGTCCAGTTTAATCAGGCTTTTATTCACTCAGCCACTGGAATGTTTAGGGACAGGTCACCAGGAAATAAACCGACATCTTCTTTATACCAAATCCATATTATTTCCAAACCTAACACTTTCTAACCTTGAAGATACATAGCATTTCAGCATACATGGATCAAAAGATGCAAAATAATGCTTATTGGCATTGTTGCCTACTTATAACTTTATTTATACTTTAAAAAGTTTTCTCCTAGATCTTTTATTTGCAAAGTCTTTGATCAAGTCCTCAAAACTAATCTGGCGTAACAAATCCGCTCCTATACTTAGCAGAGACAAGGCATCCAGCCTGTCTTGTCGCATAGTTGTTCTGTTGGGATTTTTAATATGCTTGAGCTGAGAAAATGAATGCTCAGCCGTGCAATTTGTGACTATTAATGTTAAAAATATACGCAAGGCAATATATATTTATTTATAATGATTAGAAAAACACTGAAATTCATGTAGAAAAATGTTGGTAAGACAGTCAAACATACTGAACTCTAGGTCTATGTCTGACACCTTCAAACTTTTAAACTTTTGTCACCCACCATACCAAAGAAAACTTTTTTTAACAATTCAGATTAAAGTCGAACATGGCAGATAAGGAGAATTACAAAAAATTCAACTAAAGTCGAATGTGGCAGTGAAAGAGTTGAGAGTTAAGGGCATGATAGCTAGAAGAAAAAACTCTGTGGTGCTCCCCTTCCCTTGGTATCCTAAGCACGTGCTTATTTTGCTTAATGGTTAATCCAGTTTAATGGTTAATCCAGCGCTGACTATAAGTAGATCTGTGGATGTATTTACACACAGAACTTCAATGTGTTTAGAATTAAAATGTAAAACTTACATTGATAACAGTGTTCACATACTACAATTGTGTCTCTTTCTGCATTAATAGCAATCTGTTATTAACATGTATTTCCCCGTCACCCTAAGTATGTTCTGCTGAGATAATGGACATGTGTGAGTAGGGCAGCACTTGCAGAGGAGAATCTGGGGAAAGCAGAATGGGTTAAGCATTCCTTTCGCCCACCTACCGATCCTCCCCTGCAATACAGCCATACAGCCTATCCTGAGATGGACTAACTTGGTTTTGGAGCCCAGCTGAGAGGAGAAAAAACTATTTAAAAGACCCAGGGAGTTTTCAGGGAAGTATCAGTATACATGAGAAGGTTTAAATGCCACCTACAAATGTGTCTCCTTCCATATTAGTATTATATGTGAAACAAAAGCTTGGGAACCCTGCCCCTCTTTTGATGTGTAGTTTTGCCCTGAGGAGAGAGGTGCTAATAAAAAGTGTTTTATGTGTTTTCCTTCCCGCACAGAAAACTCTTCCAGTTTTTCCTGTTGCAGGCCATTCCCAAATCAAAGTAATAAATCTGGGAAACAATAATGCATCAATTCGTTTTAACGGTACCGGGAAGGCTGTTGATGTGGGTTCTTTGATTGCAGTAAGTTTTGAGAATTAGTTACATGTCTTATTTTGAATCTATTGCATGTACATCCTGCAATCTTGGGAAAGAACAATTTTATTTATTCATGTCTTAGTGTCATCGTTAGTGGATTGTTTGAGGTTTAAATAGTCAAAAAATGCTGTATAAGTGGAAATAGTACATTGAATTCTATTTAGACGCCACATTAATGCCCAATAGGGTCCTTGGGACAGCTTCACTAACTAATTTGCTATCTTTTGTGTTGCTACTCAGATATTTATAGATTGTTGCCATTTCCCTGAAACCTCACTTTTTTTTTACTCTGAGCCTCCCCATTTTATTATGACCTGATTTCAAGGTCCTTAACCACCCATATTGTTATATAAAGTTGCTCTGAATTGTTTTGTTCTTCTTAAAATGTGATGATTTGTATAGAAATCCTAAATGGAGCATAATTTCTCACATCCTTGAGCTGGGGCTTCTGTTACATCCCAGAATATTATTTTTGGTTTCTTGTAGGTCTTTCTCAGTTGGATTACAATAAATGCTGTTATCCTCCATTTTTAAATGTTGTGAAAAGAAGGAAATGGGAGCATCAGTGTCAGTCTGGTACCCTCTGTGGGGAGGGAGGGAGAGAAACAAACACTCTTTAAACTTTACATTCATTATGTGTAGCTGTAATTGTTGCAAGGTGTAATATTAGAAGCAAGTAGAGTTTAATAAAAAAAGTTCTTAGGTGTATGAAAGCAATGCCAACTGTTTCCCTGTATTTTGTCTTTATTTACAGACAGACTACATCCCCTTTGAAACAGCAGAGTTAAACGATATATATATACACTACGGGAATGCAACTCTAAGGAAATCATTTCTTTATGTGGGAAAAGAACGTCACACTCTTCAGATAACAAATAGAGCTGGGATACATGCTGAACTGGTAAATGTATAAAGGCTAGTTCAGAAGCCAGCTTCCTAGTTTCTGTTATATGTAAAAATAAAAATCAGGAAATCCAATACCAGGTGGATGCTTCCTCTTTAGGGATAGTACAGATTATAGGCACGTTACGGTATAACACTGTTGTTACTTGCTGTGAATATGCATGGACATTTTTAAAACATGAAAAAATGTTTGATCAAAGATCACAGGGCAATGCTAACAATCTGGGTATGTATGTTCAGGTAACAATAGCTCAATTGTACTACTTCCGCCAGCTTTCTGGAAAAACTATATTCTGTAAGTTGCCTGAGAGAAACTGATAAACTACTAGCACTCCAGTCCTGACCAGTTGCTTCACTGATATTAATAATGGTTAAGGCTAACCAAGGTTTGCTTTTCACCAATGCTTACAGATAGCTTCAAATCCTTGTTAAGAGAGCATTCGGTTGATCTTGACTGAGGTTAACACTTGGCATGCAGTTCTATGCAGGGGTGCAATCAGGGCTCGACTTTATGACTGAAGTCCAGTGCCCTAAAGCCCAAGGTCCCCTCCCATGACCACTCTGGGAGTAGCAAATTATGGGGACAGGGCAAACAGGCCCAGTGTCTGCATTTGGGCTAGCATGGGCATGCCATGCAGCCCACAGGAACTGACATAGTCCTGACATAGCAACCTTTTCTTCTTATTTTTTTGTAAACATTTTATAGTCGGGAGATGACAATCTGGGCATGTACCTGGTTACTGCTGCTCATTTTATTATTTTTCTTTTAAAGATATTACCCTTTTTTGTAATACAATGGTGATTATTCCCAAGTAAATGTGTTTAAAATGATGGTAGTATAAACAAAACCCATTTTATTCCTGTTGTCATGACGGTGCTATGATTGAAATGAGTTTAAAACATGAAACTGCACACTATCAGAATATTTTTTTTCTTTTTTAAAATCAGGGTTAGCAATTTCCCCCCCTTTCTAACATGTCAGGAACATAGAAGCATTTGTAAAGCATGGAATTACAGTGGTGGTGAGAAGGGAAATGGTAATTGTGTGCTTCACAATTAATTGATAGACACATGGCTATCTAAAGAGGGCCTCTTGAGACCATTAAATTGAGGATCTAAACTTTCCTACCTGCACCACTGATGCTATGGTCCATGAAAGGGCATCCCAGGGGCCATAGGATCATGTGGATCTCTCTCTTTGCCTGTATTTTACAAGGAAGAATACACCCCATTTTCAATTGCATAAGCATGAAGTAATTGGAAGCATTGTGGGTGCATTGATCCAAAGTGGCACATCTGGAACAGAAACTGTTGATGAATGCTTAATTATTATTTTTGCAATGCATTCAATTAAAGAATGGCATTATGATATAGGCACGTGTGCTAGAGATCTTATACACAGACATGGGCTCAACTAACATAAACTGTCTGTGCTTTCAGCTTATGGATGGCATCACAAAAAAACCAGATCAAGGAAACAATGAGATCAGGTAATATATTTTTATTTTTATTTAGACATTGGCTTTTCAGAGGGAAACGGAGCCTTGTCACTGAAATAGCCAGGTGCCATTTTCTGCCCCTTAATTTCTAGTGATACTCAATGCATAAGACATTTTGCCTTGAGTTCCTCTATGCCGCCAACCCCCCTTCCACTCCATTGAATTGCTGGCTATTTATGGGTACAGGACAATTTGGTGTGGTGTGGTGTCATGTATTGAGTATCCCCAGATGATATATGAGGGAAGGGGGCAGGGAGAGGGCTGAACTTTTTGGCAGCAGGCATGCATGAATTATAATTTTTGTTGCAGGTTGAATGATGGCATTTCAAATTGCATAAATAACAAAAAAGTCACAAGATATAACGGTTGTTAAAAAAAAAATGAAGCAGGGAAATTGAGCTTTCTGCTTATATAAATATTTTAAAATATTTCTTAACTATACTTGGGAGAATGAGCGCTAAATAAGGCATTGTCAGCATTGCCTATGTGTAACAGGAAACATAAAATACCAGTGTTGAAGAAAGATAAAATGCATCATCCCAAAATCCTCCCACTAGGCACCTTGAGGATGTTCTGTCAGAGCATTCTCCTTGGTCATCTTATAACTGCAGCAAAACTATGCACACCTAGGTTTCTCTGAAGTACACAGAATAGGGTATTAATGGAAAAAGATCATAATAATTGAAATGTCAAATGGCCAACACTGAAAGATGGTAGAGTCTTTAATATATTTATTCTTTGTCTGGTATCAGATAAGCAGATAGCTCTGGCAAATGTTTTAATATCTTGGAGTCTTTTTCATAATATAAGTGAAAACTGCAGGCATAACTACATGGTGCCCGTTGCAGGTACATAACACTGTAGATGGATCAAGAAGAAGTTAGTCTCACTTTAGTTCCATTCAGTAGGCCCTAGCCAGCTGGGGAGGACTAGCCTCAGAGGGAGGCAATGGTAAACCCCCTCTAAATACCGCTTACCATGAAATCCCTATTCATAGGGTCACCATAAATCGAGATCGACTTGAAGGCAGTCCAATTCCATTCAATGGGGCAAGTTAACTTAACTAACTTAAGCTCCATTGATTCCAATGAGACTGACAGCGCAGTCCTAATCAGGATTGCAATCCTAATTTAGGAGTAAGTCCCACTGAATTCAATATGATTTACTTCTGAGTAGACATGATTAGGATTGCATTACTAACTTCCTCTGAATCCAATCCTATATATCCAAAAAGAAATAAAATTGAGGCCTAAGCTTTATTTATTTATTTATTTATTATATTTATATACCGCCCCATAGCCAAAGCTCTCTGGGCGGTTTACAGCTTCTTGATCTTCTTCCCCATGGTGAAATCTAATATAAACCAGAGAGTCCAGACTTCACTTAAGGTGGAACAAAAACAGTACAACTAAGACTAAAGATTAATTTAATTTAAGTAGAATAACTTTTCATCCAATATTTCCATTTGTAACTAATATATAGTGCTCTTTTAAAAATGTAACATTTATATCCTGTTTTGAAAGGTTCATAAACAACATGGATTCAGTTATTAATATCACTATGGATGGTGTTGCATTTGGAGAAGTGACGTATTTGTCTGCAACAAACTACACAGCTTTCCAAAGAGGGGAGTAAGTATTATTGTATGTGCGTGTGTGTGATTTATTGTTTTTTACACACCTTTCACCATAAGATCCCAGGGCAGGTTACAACAATATACTATACAATTATGAAAATAGAGAATATAGTTACAATTATAAAACAAATAATTGTCTTAGTGCAATTATTTGTCTCAGTGTCAACATTCATCTGATGAAGTGGGCACTAGTCCATAAAAGCTTATATTTCAACAAATGTGTATGTCTTTAAGGTGCTCCAGGACACCCTGGTGGCTTTTGCTTCAATTGTTGTTGTTATGTGCCTCCAAGTCGACTACGACTTATGGCGACCCTATGAATCAGTGACCTCCAAGAGCGTCTGTCATGAACCACCCCGTTTAGATCTTGTAAGTTCAGGTCTGTGGCTTCCTTTATGGAGTCAATCCATCTCTTGTTTGGCCTTCCTCTTTTTCTACTTCCGTCTGTTTTTCCACGCATTATTATCTTTTCTAATGAATCATGTCTTCTCATTATGTGTCCAAAGTATGATAACCTCAGTTTCATCATTTTAGCTTCTAGTGATAGTTCTGGTTTAATTTGTTCTAACACCCAATTATTTGTCTTTTTTGCAGTCCATGGTATCCGCAAAGCTCTTCTCCAACACCACATTTCAAATGAGTTGATTTTTCTCTTATCTGCTTTTTTCACTGTCCAACTTTCACACCCATACATAGAGATCGGAAATACCATGGTCTGAATGATCCTGACTTTAATGTTCAGTGATACATCTTTACATTTGAGGACCTTTTCTAGTTCTCTCACAGCTGCCCTCCCCAGTCCTAGCCTTCTTCTGATTTCTTGACTATTGTCTCCATTTTGGTTAATGATTGTGCCAAGGTATTGATAATCCTTGACAAGTTCAATGTCCTCATTGTCAACTGTAAAGTTGCATAAATCTTCTGTTGTCTTTACTTTAGTTTTTTTGACGTTCAGCTGTTGTCCTGCTTTTGTGCTTTCCTCTTTAACTTTCATCAGCATTCGTTTTAAATTGGTACTGGTTTGTGCTAGAAGTATGGTATCGTCTGCATATCTTAAATTATTGATATTTCTCACTCCAATTTTCATACCTCCTTCATCTTGGTCCAATCCCACTTTCAGAATGATATGTTCTGCATATAGATTAAATAAATAGGGTGATAAAATACACCCCTGTCTCACACCCTTTTCAATTGGAACGCTTCCAGTCTGTGGGCCATTGTTTAGTTTTCAATATTTCTTGACAGATTTTACTCAAAATTTGGACTGATTCAGTCTCAGTAGCTTGTAGCAACTCTATTCCCGGTGATTTATTTCTTCCAAGTATTTTAAGAGCAGCTTTCACCTCGCATTCTAAAATTTCTGGTTCTTCATCATATGGTTCCTCTGTGAATGAATCTATCATCCTGGCATCTCTTTTATAGAGTTCTTCAGTGTATTGCTTCCATCTTCCTTTTATTTCATCTCGGTCAGTTAGTGTGTTGCCCTGTTGATTATTCAACATCCCTACTCTTGGTTTAAATTTCCCTTTTATTTCTCTAATCTTTTGGAACAGGGCTCTTGTTCTACCCTTTTTGTTGTCCTCTTCTATTTCTATACAGTAACTATTGTAGTCCCTACGTACTAGTCGCTGTATTGTTGCATTTAGGGTTCTGACCGTGTTTCTATCTCCTTTTGCTTTTGCTTTCCTTCTCTCTTTAACCATTTTAAGAGTTTCTTCAGTCATCCATTGAGGTCTTTATCTCTTTTTAACTAGAGGTATTGTCTTTTTGCATTCTTCTCTGATAACGTCTCTGACTTCATTCCATAGTTCTTCTGGTTCTCTGTCAACTAAGTTTAAAGCCTCAAACCTGTTCCTTATTTGATCTTTATATGCTTCTGGGATGTTATTTAAATTGTATTTTGGCATTATGATTGCTTTGTTGGTCTTCTTTAGCTTTACTCTGGTTTTCGATACAACCAGTTCATGATCTATACCGCAGTCTGCTCCTGGTCTTGTTTTTGCAGAAAGTATGGAACTTCTCCATCTTCTGCTACCAATTATATAATCAATTTGATTCCTATATTGACCATTTGGTGATGTCCACGTGTACAGTAGTCTTTTCAGTTGTTCATAAAATGTGTTTGCAAAAAACAAATTATTGGCTTCACAGAATTCAGTAAGTCTTTCTCCTGCTTTGTTTCTGTCTCCAAGGCCCCATTTCCCCACAATTCCTAATTCTTCTCTGTTCCCTGCTTTTGCATTCCAATCCCCCATGATTATCAGCACATCTTGTTTTGGTGTGTGATCAATATCTTCCTGTACTTCTGCGTAAAATCTCTCCAATTCCTCTTCTTCTGTGTAGAGCATAGACTTGGATGATGGTTATGTTGATAGGTTTCCCATTTAATCTCATTGATATCACTCACTCAGACCTTGCGTTGTAGCTTCTAATTGCTCTTGCTACATCACTTCTCACTATTAAAGCAACCTCATTTCTTCTTAATTTCTCATTTCCTGCATGAAATATTTTGTAGTTGCCTGATTGCAAATGTCCCATTCCCGTCCATTTTAGTTTGCTTACACCAAGTATTGTAATGTTGATGCGTTCCATTTCTTGCTTGACAATTTCTAACTTTCCCTGGTTCATGCTTCTCACATTCCATGTTCCTATTGTGTGCATCGTACAACTCCAGACTCTCCTTTCGCATCTGTGCGCATCAGCCTCTGGGCTTCCTTTCGGCTTTGGCCCAGCTGCGTCATTAGTCACAGCGCTACTCGTACTTGTCCTTTGTTCTTCCCCAGTAGCTCGGTGAGTGCCTTCTGACCTGGGGGTCTCATCTTCCAGCACTATCTCGTGTTGCATTTTGGATACTCTGTTAATAGGGTTTTTGTGGTAAGAGATATTCAGAGGTGGTTTACCATTGCCTTCCTCTGAGTTTGGATGCACCATAGTCTGGTGTTTCAGCTTTGACCATTCCCCCTTGGGTGCCCCTGCTTGGAGTCTAGCCTCTTGGTCTAGACTCCTGACGGCATTGCTCTTAGCTTCTTCAACACACTCAAACCTCCTCACCACGTTAAGGTGTGCATCCGAATAGGCAGGAAATCTGTGAGTGGGGGTAGGGACACACTTACTGTTGTGCTGGTTCCAGTGTGTCTCCTCTTTTCTAAAACTGCGGGCACATGACGCTAGTCAAGCTCTGCCCCTTATTACTCTAAAATCGGATCAGCTTGAGTGTTTTTTTAAAAAATTAGCTTCAGGCAAATTTCACAACTGATTGGTAATTGTCTTCCAGGTGTCACCAATGGGAATGCTTTGTTTCAGACTCAGGCAGAGACAGTGCTTGGCCCAAGACTTTGCTGTGGGCAGTCCTGAAAGGTCTGAAGTTAGCAGTAGGGAAGGGAAGTGTGGCCAGCAAAGGGCAGAGTCACTTCAAAACACAGCCAGAAAAACCATTTTCATTGCTTTTGAAGTGACTAGTGTGTCCACAACCTGGATCTCCAGATGAGGCAGCTCTAGATTTGCTGCCAGCAGCTGGCACCCTAGGTGAACCATGCAATCGGCATTTCCACCCCCAAACCCCAAGGGCAGGTCTAGGCTGAGGTTTTTGGTGAACTGGGAAATATTTTGCCCCTCTATTCAGTTTAATAGTTTTAAAGTGTGTTTATTTTAACAGAGGCATAATTATTCAGTTTGTCCACCATCCGTCTGTCCAGCCAATGTTTCCAAGATCAAATAAAATTTTCAGAATTGATTTGTACGCAACAGCTGGATGATATTTCAATCCAATTTCCAAAAAATGCATTAAAATATTATAATTTTTACTATTACAAATCCAAAACCATCCATTATACCATCCTGCTTTAACTGCCATTACCACCTCATCCAATATAGAAAGATCTAAGAAAACTCTTCAATGAACTTTAACTTGTAATTACAAAATTCTTGGAATCAAATACACTCTGTGCTCTTAAAACATTATCTTTCTTGCTTTAAGTTTTGAAAATTCAGTCACTAGTTCTTTTAGATCCAGTTTTCCAACTATTTCATGTTTTACTGACATTGTGGTAAGTCCAACAAGCCTCTCTTATACCATTGTTGGGTGCAGATATGTTTTTATCAATTTTAACTTTGAGAAACTATGTTCACCACTAGCTATGGAAACTGGTAAAGTTAAAAGAATCCAAAACTGTCTGGAAAACTGTCTATGAGTTTATTTTCACAAACAAATTTCACTACTTTTCAGGAGTGGAATGTTTCTTAAGTCATCTCTCAGTTCTGATCAGTGATCTCATTGGAGAAGAAAGGGAGCAGTTTTAACTGTTCCTTCTCTCTGCTGGTGGTGTCCCAGAGCTTGGAAAAGTTACTTTTTTGAACTACAACTCCCATCAGCCCAATCCAGTGGCCATGCTGGCTGGGACTGATGGGAGTTGTAGTTCAAAAAAAGTAACTTTTCCAAGCTCTGTGGTGTCCATATCTGGTTCTGTGACCAACTATAATGGTAGAGGGTCTAAGAGAACTGTCAGTGGGAGTTACGAAAAGCTGGTGGCCATTCTAATTTATAATTGTACAATGAAGGGAGCAGACCACACTGGTGCCTTTAGGCTCTACAATGAGGAACCTGGGCCTGTTATGTATGTGGGGTCAATGGTGCAGTGGGTCGAGTGCTGGACTGGGGAAATCCAGATTCTAGTCCCTGCTCAGCCATGAAGTTCACTGGGTTAATTTAGGCTAGTCACTGACTCTCAGCCTAACCTACCTCACAGGTTATTGTGAGGATAAAACAGAGAGGAGGAGGATCGTGTAAGTCGCCTTGGGTTTCTTAAAGGAAAAAAGGTGAGAAATATATATAATAATTTTTTTAAAGTCTGACTATAGTTGGGCTGGGTTGCAATTATTAGCCCTGTCTGTGGTTGCAACCATCTTGCTCATGCTATCATAACAAGAGGACATTACCACCAGTACAGTTTGTTTTGTGATTTTTCCCCTGTTAGATTTATGGTGCTCAAGTTAGAAAGGAAAGAATTGGCAACAATGTGGCAATGTTAATGTGGCCCCCTCCATGTGTGAACCCCCCCAATATGTGAAGCCTGGGAAAATTGCCCTCTGAACCCCCCAAAGGCCCTGATTAACACTTTTATTTTATGAATAAATGAATTGAACTGCCTTTAAGTCAATTCTGACTTATGGCGACCCTATGGGTTTTCATGGTAAGTAGTATTCAGAGGTGGTTTACCATTACCTTCCTCTGAGGCTGAGAGGTGGTGACTGGCCAAAGGTCACCCAGTGAGCTTCATGGCTGCGTGGAGATTCGAACCCTGGTCTCCCAGGTCATAGTCCAGCACCTTAACCACTACGTCACAATGGCTCTCTTTATTTTATGGACCACCTTATTTATTATAATTATAATTCATACTCCCTTTGTATGTGCACAGGAATTGAAATAATGACAGATTCAGCTAAATATCCCACTAACATGAGCCATTGCAAGGATTCCTGCTAGTGGAACATGGATTCCCTGCTCCTCCCGTTGCACCCCCCCCCAAATTGGCCCCACAGCACATGGTAGGAGCAGAGGGGTGATCACTCCATCAGTCAATCAGAAATGTTTGCTCTGACAGAATGATCTCATTAGTACTTCATATAATTGAAATAATGACATATTTATTTTATTTGTAATTTTTTCTTGCATTTGGCGCCCCCCCTTAACATGGCATCCTTGGTGACCGCCTTGTTTGCCTATATAGACAGGCCATCCCTGTTTCCAGATGAGTTGATTTTTACCCTAATAAAGCCACTGGGCTCTGAATTTGATTGAAACACTGATGCTGGATATGATGTCTTTAGCCCTTCTTGCCCTGCACCCTTTTCCTGATCTAAATAGCCCCCTCAAACTTCTATTAGTCTTATGGTGGAGAAATACACACATTGCGGACTAATAAGATGTCAGCACACGAAATGATGCTGCCATCATCTGCACCATGCCCTGGAACAATGTAAAGTCCAGGACTTTATGAGCAAATAAAATGGTAGCGGCCAGAAGACTTCTGTTGTCACCACAGGCAGAACAAAAAGTCAGTTTTTAAAAAGAGAGAAAAGATCCGAATGTGAGAAATGAATGTACTTTTGATGGATAAGTGCTGAAACAAATATTAACATTAATGACAAAAAGAAATAGGCTAATAAAATTATTTTAATTTTATTCTTTTACAACTCTACTATCTGCAATGACCACAGTCATATGGCATAAAAAACTGATGTATACTGTGAGCACAGAAAACCTTGGGGTTGAAAGCTAGCAGAGTTTTTGAAGATTGTGGGGGTGGGGAAAGTATTTTGTTTGGAAAAGTAAGATGATCGGCCATTTAATTCTCCTGAGTTGAGTGAAGTGCTATTTTTCCAGAGCAAGCCTTAGGGAGCCTCTGGCCCATGTGCAAAATTTGGCCTACCAGGCCTTCTTATTTGGCCTGCAAGGTCATTTCCCCCAAATCACACCCACCGTTCCCACACCTGACATCACCTGTAATGTTGGTGTGGAGCAGGTGGAGACGCGGCCAGATGAATTGTTTGCGCAGCTGATGCTGGCAGAAAGCAGGACCGAACTTCCCACGCACCAGTTGATGAGCAGGAGGAGTTCAATCTTGCTTACTCAAAGGTTTGGGTGTGTGAGAAAGTTCCTCACAGGGAATTCTATTGCGCACCCAAACTAAGCAGTGCATCAGCCAATGTGTGGGGACTTCAATTCTGCTTTCTGCCAGGATCAGAAACCAGCTGCAACTTGGTTCTTAACTTCCCCCACCCCTGCAGACAAACTTTGACAGGACCACTCATTATGACTGATGGCTGGGTAGTCCCGCCCACTTGTCAAAGTTGGCTTGCAGGATGTGGGAGACAATGATCTGGCTCACTGGGCCCAAAAGGTTCTGCACTTCTGTTCTAGAGTCTACTAGTTCATGGTGAGTAAGCCATTAAGGAAACATGCATTAATTGGGGTATTTCTATTGTTAAAACATTATAGAATAATATAATTCACTTTGATCATTAGTACCTTCAGTATATGATGATGCACTGGGAGAATTGTCAGAAAACCTCCGTTCCAAATTTCCTGCCACAAAAAAACTGTAGGATTAGGATTAACCTGTTAACTTCAACTGCACATGCATCTCGAGTTTGTGGGTAATGATCATAACGTGAACAAATACTGTTCATGCTTCTGCTTTTAATACTATCCATTCTTTCTAATTTAGCTTAATTTACATGAATTAAATTATCTAGTTTTTGTAGATCAAGTTCATTTTTCCTCTCTTTTTTACCCCAGAAAAAAAATTACAGTTACCAGCAATCTTCATGAATGCAAAAACAACTCTATGGTATTTGGATATGGCAGCGCTTATACTATTATAATAGAGGAGGTAAGTTGTTTTGCAGAATAGTTTTACATACAGTATGATTTAAAAATATTGAAGCACCACTGGTAGTGGAATAAATGTTTTAGGTAACAGTAGCACATCATTATACATGAATTATAATATTTTAGCCTTATTGTGTCTTGCTACCTTAATATATATGAGCCTGTGCCCCTTCAGAAGTTGCTTGACTGCAACTCCTGTTATCCCTGACCGTTGGCTATCCTGGCTGGGGCTGATAGGAATTGGAGTTCAACAGCATCTGGAGAGTCACAGGTTCCCCAGTCCTAATATATATTAAACATCGTACAGTCACTTAACAAAGTCACCAAAGCTTTGGGCTAGAGATGTACTGCTGTTATAAGTAGATGTGCCTTCATAAAATATTAGGACTGAAGTGCTAGTATAGCTGATGATGGAAGTCACAAGTAAATGCAATTAGGACAACTTAAAATAAATAACCAACTTTATGATTCAAAGGCTTTTGGTTTCAAATTAAAATATACATGGATGATCACTATCTATTGAAGACTTAAATGTCTCTAGTAGCAATAATGTAAAAATTCCACACTCTGTCCATATCCATGTATATGTGCTGTGCTCTTTTCTGCTTATGAATCCCTTTACGTGAGCAGGCTTTCCCATTCACTGTAGCAGAGAATAATATGTTCCTTCAGGCATTCCATTGTTTCTGCTGTTGAAGTGAATGGGGAGTCTTGGTGACATGGAAGCTCTGTGTGTGTGCAGAGTGAAGATCTGTAACTATCAGGAATCTCCAGACAGGTGCATTTGAGATTATTTTGTTGCTGCTGTTGATTTACTTGTTACTGTTTAATTTGAAGCACTTAAAAACATTGTGTCATGCTGAAAAAGAGCAGTTTTTTGGCAGTTACTTGTTTTTAAATGTGTTTAACTTCAGGGTTTACAATCCATCATGAGCATGTTTAACAGTCAGAGAAGAAATCTATTTTTAATTTGTGTTGGCTTTTTAAAGTGCAAAAGCACTGTGTGGATTAATGTAATTTGGCTTTCCTTTCAGTGTGCCAGCGATGGATTAAGCCTCACATATGTTGAAGATATTCAGCCCAACACAATCAGTATGGCTTGGCAAATTCCTCAGTATTTCATTATTACTTGTGCTGAAGTTGTCTTCTCGGTCACTGGACTATCGTTTTCATACTCACAGGTAGCTGACTTGCTTCACAGAGGTCTCAGTTGCAGTGGTAATCTTGAGATGTTGATAAAGTAAAGAGCATTTAGACTACTCCCAAGGAAAGACTGACAGTAGGATTTGGAAGTGGGCTTGTAGCATCTATGTTGGATTGATTCTAAGCCATTGACTGTGGCATAGTTCTACAAATTCACATTAATATTTTTCATTGGTGTCCTCATTATGAATCTCTTCTGGTATGCACAGTGCTGTATAAAATGCTTGCCATGTAGTAAAGACATGTGATCCAGTAGAAATCGATCCAGTTTAGGCCATGTGATCCAGTAAAGGCAAGCTATGCTGTTTTGCATTTTTGTATAAGTTGGATGATAACAACAAATCCTACTCTGTTCCAGAATCATTATCCCCCCACTGTTGTTATGAGCTAGGAATTTTCTGATCATTAGGAGGGCCAAACTGATGTGATACTAAATGCATATAGCAATCGCACCAAAATTATTATATTGCATACTTCTTATAAATACAATAAAAATAATTTTGTAAAAAAAATTAATAGTTGTCTTTTGGGGTGGCCCTGATATTTTTCATGCCGACTGCAATCCCAGTACCCTTCCCCAATGTGTGGATGGTATCTGCCCTGGTAAGGGAAGCTCCCATTGGTGCCAATGCAGCAGTTCTGGGAGTGTGTGATTTTTGTTGGCACTACAGTGGGGAAGGAAAGTGTTACACCCGCCACACCACACTGTGGTCCTAATGAGTAAATGGGAAACTACCCCCTGAGCCTTTCCCCCCTCTTTGGTAACCATGGGTTGAAGTCAATGTTAGTCCTACTCAGAGTAGACCCATTGAACTTAATGAACATTACTAACTTATGCCCATTAATTTCAGTTGGTCTGCTCTGAGTAGGATTTAGTTGGATACAACCCCATGGTATGATTGCTAAAGACACATTTGGCCCTTGGAAAACAAATTATAAATTGTAAATCAAATATCTGATACTGTATTTCAAAACAATGTGCAAAGCAATTAAATATCTTGTTTCTGTAGGCACCTGCAAACATGAAGTCTGTGTTGCAAGCTGGGTGGCTGTTGACTGTGGCTGTGGGCAATATCATTGTTCTTATTATAGCTGGAGCTTCAAAAATTACTGAACAGGTAAAGTTAATCTATGATAAAACTTTGTAATAACGTTAGTGCTGTAAGTTCTATATACAGATATATATTGGTGAACACTATGGTATGAGAAGAACAATCAAAGATAAGTGGCATAAAATACAGCTACGTTGGCAGAGTTGTAGTTTTTTTTAGAATACAGAACATGCAAAGACGTCAATATGATGTGTGGCAAGAAACAAATGCAACTTTGCATACTGATCCCTAATGTTAGTTTTAATTGTTAGAACCTTTGGTATAGGTTTTGTTAAGCCATTAGAGGCCTAGGACTTAGACTTTAACAGCCCCAATTCTATACACGTTTAATAAATCCCACTATGTTCAGTGAGGCTTACTCTTGTTCTTCTTGGTAAGTGTATGTGTATATAAACAGTAGATTGTGTACCCTATTTGGGGGAAATAAGTCACTGGAGAGCATTCACACTCAACATCTGGAATTTAATTTTTTGTGCAAAAGCATATGGTTATTTGGGGAGAAATTCACAAGGTCTAGTAATTTTGTATGGTGGTAATTGTGACATGGGTTGCAAAATATAACTTCAGCTAAAGGGTGTGGTAGTTAACATGGAACCCTGAGACTCAGAACTTTGTTTTTTTAATAAAGCACAATTTTGTTGCCCCCATAGTAGTAGTAGTAATAATATTGTAGAAAATGTCTGTTAAACCAATAGAAAATGGGTATCTCAATAAGGTTTTCCAGATATCAGAACTTCTGTGTTTAGTAGCAGTCACAATCCTACAAAATTGCCCCAGTCCCTGATCCACTGCCTTTGCGCATTGCAAGGAATTTGCTCCATGTCTCGACCATTGGGCTTTTCCAAAGCATGGCTAAAGCTACAATTATAGCCTTGTTTACCTGAGAGTGAGCAACATTCAATTCAATAGGACTGACTTCTGAGTAGACAAGGTTGGGATTAATTTGCCTGAACCATGCGAGTAGTACTTCCTCCAAATGGCTAACTAGCCAACGTGGATTCCCAGGGGCACCATATGGCTGCTGTGGTAATGTCTGAAGCAAGGCTAAAAACCATATAATGACTTCTACTAAAAATGTTCTGCTTTTTGGATTGATGCATAATATTGTTAAGGATAAAATAAGCAAGCATGTAAAAGAATAAGCCTTGCTGAAGCAGAACCAGCATGACTTTTGCAGGGGTCCCTGTCTCACTGACGTATTAGAGTTCTTTGAGAGTGTCAGCAAACATATAGATAGAGGTGATCCAGTGGTCATAGTGTACTTTGACTTTCAAAAAGCTTTCGACAAGGTTCCTCACCATAGATTCCTGAGTAAGCTTAGCAGTTATGGAATAAGAGGAGAGATCCTCTTGTGGATCAGGAACTGGCTAGGAAACAGAAAGCAGAGAGTAGGAATAAATGGACAGTTCTCCCAAAGAAGGGATGTAGGTGGTCTCCCAGGGATCAATATTGGGACCTGGCCTTTTTAATTTGTTTATAAATGATCTAGAGTTAGGAGTGAGAAGTGAGGCGGCTAAATTTGGTGTCGATATTAAATTGTTCAGGGATGTTAAAGCAAAAGGGGTTGCCAAGAGCTCCAAGAGGACCACTCCAAACTGAATGAATGGGCAGTAAAATGGCAAATGCAATTCAATCTAAACAAGTGCATATTGGAGCAAAAAAATCTTAATTTAATTTCTACAAATGAACTGGCGGTGACAGGTCAGGAATGAGACCTTGGGGTCATAGTGGATAACTCGATGAAGATGTCTCAGTGTGTGGCAGCTGTGAAAAATGCCAATTCCGTGCTGGAGAGGAAAGCTATTGAAAATAAAACTGCCAATATCATAATGCCGGTATACAAATCTATGGTGTGGCCACATTTGGACCCTTTTTATGGTTTTATGTTCTTATTAGCAATAGCATGGTATGCAAAAATCATTTCTAAAAGGGTTTTTCCTTATTTTACAGTGGGTAGAATACGTTCTGTTTGCATCTTTACTTGTCGCAGTTACTGTTATTTTTGCCATCATGGCCTATTTTTACATCTATGTGGACCCAGCTGAGGTTGAAGCTCAACTGGTAGAGGATGAAAAGAAGGGAGAAAAGGAAAAAGCAGTTTATGAAAATGGAACTGGACCTGTCATACAGACTCAGATGTGAGCATATACTAAAGGTTGAATGAAAATATAAACTGTCATCCATACAACTGTATCTCTAGTCTGATACCATTAAGTGCCGCTCTCTCACTGGGAAGGGATAAAGAGCACCATCAAAATGCACACACCCTCCCAAGGGTGAAGATTTGGAAGTCTGCTCTCTTGTGAAGAAAATGAGAAAAACCCAGTTCTTTCTCAGCAGAATTTGCACTTCAAAAAAGGATCTGAACGTAATTGCACTTGGCCACAATGAAAAGACATTCAAAGTATTATTTTTATACAGAACTACTTTAATTTTATACTACAGAAGAAGGCAAGTACTCCCAGATCAAGGCACTTGTGTCTCTCATGCAACATATTGGCCCAAGTGGGCTTTAGAGGCACTTTGATATGCTGCCCTGCAAACAATGATTGTATTATATACTGTATGTACTTTTCCCGTAAACACATATCTGAGCCAGTTGAATGTTCATGACCCTCGTATTGCACTAGATACCTCTTCCTCTATTTTCTGCCAGAGGACTGCCAAAACTAGCTTCAGGTGCCCATTGGGGTAGAGATGAACAAAGAGAATTGCATCAGAAAGAAGCAAAGGTGATTGAAATAAAACTTGGAAAGCAAAAATTAGCGTTTCAGTTTACTTTCTCAGAGGAAAAAGGGAGCTGGGCTTTCCATTCATTATTGTCCATGATGAGGATAGGGCAGGGGTTGCCAACCTTTTTGGACCCAAGGGCACCACATCACTGCAACCAGGCACATACCACAACCTATTCTATTGGTTACAATGGAATGCTACTTTCAAGTCTAATTTTGGAGGACGGGGAGGGGATCTTGGGGACACCAGAAAGGATTCTGCAAGCACACCTGTACTTGTGGGGGCCACATTGACAACCCCTGGGATAGGATGTTTTTATACCCATGCTTTGGGAAACACCAGTATCTTGTGCAGATATACTAATGTACAGCATACCAGGAATAGAACCACTGACATTAATTCATTTGATTTAAGTCCATTGATTTCAATGAGTTGACTCCAGGGGTAGGAAACTTATCTATCAGGCGTTCATAACCCTCTCCAGGCCACACCCTATCCACACCTGTCTCTGGCCTTGCTTTGTACCCTGAATACCTTTGCCTAGCTGGAATGTATATTTTGAGTGCTGAAATGATGCCTCTTGCTTATCTTGATGGAAGATAGAGAGGGGTGTATGAGTGTGGATAGAAACTAGCCTACAATGAAAAGGAAATGGACTGCCTTCAAGTCGATTCTGACTTAGGGCGATCCTATGAATAGGGTTTTCATGGTAAGCGGTATTCAGAGGGTGTTTACCATTGCCTTCCTCTGAGGCTGAGGGGCAGTGACTGGCCCAAGGTCACCCAGTGAGCTTCATGGCTATGTGGGGATTCAAACCCTGGTCTCCCAGGTCATAGTCTGACACCTTATCCACTACACCACACTGGTTGCTCAACCTACTTTTGCTTCTGGCCCTGCCGACCAGTGGCATGTGGATTGGCAATTGATGGACTAAGGTGAGCCCCCTCCTTTTTGTGGATGTAGAGCATGGGTGAAAGGAAGGATTGGATACACCTTAAGAAATTGCATGAGGAGATCTCAGTGTTTAAAATAGATTATATCTTACATGAGTATTACTGGTACTGTAAGTCTCTATATAGATCTCTCTATATAAGTTTATATAGATGTAGGTGGATGTATATTCTTTCTGAATCTCAGTAGTGATCAGGTGGTAATCCACGTATCTCCAATTCTTGCTCACTTTGATTACTGGCCTTTAGAAATATTATGTGTGAGAATTAGGCACTTTTCCAGTACGTCATCCATTAACAGGACTCAATTTTAAATATTATGTATAAAACCCACCAAGAGATGTAATATCAAAGCGTGGAATATCCTCTCCCAGGATCTGCATGTGTTTCCTGTATTTTATTTGTTTATTTATATTGTGCCCTTCCTCCCAAAAGGAGCCCTGGGCAGCAAACAAAAACACTAAAAGCACTTTAAAACATCTTAAAAACAGAAGACTTTAAAACATCTTAAAACAAAACAGCCAAAGTGACTGGCGCAAATTATTTTCATCACATATTGTTTTAAACACTGGGGAATATTACCCAATAGACAGATAACATTTGACCATTAAGATGAGGATCTCAATCTCCAGATCAAAGGTAGAGATCAAGTAAGAATAACAGGGTCACACTCCCCCTGTCCTTCTCCTGATAAAGGTCATCCATCAGGGTGACCAAGGCTGATTCAGTCCCATAACTAGGCCTGAACCCAGACTGGGATGGATCAAGATAATCTGTTTCATCCAAGAGTACTTGCAATTGCTGCGCCACAACCTTCTCAATCACCTTCCCTAAAAAGGGGGTATTTGCAACCGGTCGGTAGTTGTCATAAACCAATGGGTCCAGGGTGGGCTTTTTCAGGAGTGGTCGGATCACTGCCTCTTTCAAGGCAGCTTGAACCACTCTCTCCCGCAATGATGCATTGACCACACCCTGGATCCCCTCGGTCAACCCCCCTCGGCAAGCTTTAATAAGCCAAGAAGGGCAAGGGTCTTATCTGTAAGCTGCCTTGAGTTCCAATTCTGGAAAAAGGGTGGGGTAAAAATAAAGAAAATAAAGAAATAAATAAAGGGTCAAGAGGACACATTGCTGGCCGCATCATTGCAAGCACCTTGTCTACGTCATCAGGCTGCATCAACTGCTACGGAGGCAAGCAACTTTACCCTCAAAGTGCCTTGCAAACAATTCACAGTGGGCCTCTGAAGGGTCTAAAACTCCATTTCCTTGAGTTGATGTCAACAGACCCCTGACAATACAGAAAAGCTTCACTGGACGGCTACTTGAGGATGTGATGGAGGCACAGAAGTGGGTCGTCTCCACCTCCCTCACCGCCACACAGTAGGCATGGTTATGATGTTTTAATCGTGCCCGATCAGCCTCACAGCACGTCTTTCGCCACTTGAGCTCTAGCTGTTGTCCAACCTGTTTCATTGCCCTTAGCTCACTGGTGTACCAAGGTGCAAACTGGGCTCCATAATCATGAAGAGGGTGCTCGGGGGCAACCGTGTTGAGAGCCTGACACACCTCACTGTTCCACAGCATGACAAGGGCTTCAACAGGGGCACCTGCTCTATCTACTGGGAACTCCTCCAGGACATTCGGGAATCCGGTAGATTCCATTAGGCTCTGGGGGAGGACCATCTTAATCTGTCCACCACCCCTGCAGGGAAGGATCGGAGCCATAAGTCTAAACATTACCAGGAAGTGATCTGACCGTGACAATGGGGTGACATCCACCCCCCCTATCTCCAGACCACCACTTCCTCCATCTGGAGCAAAAGCCAAGTCGAGGGTGTGCCCTGCCCTATGTGTTGGGCCAGTGATGACTTGAGACAATCCATGGTCGTAATGGAGGCCATGAAGTCCCAAGCCAGAACACTAGAGGCAGCCTCAGCATGGACATTGAAATCATCCAGGACTATTCTGGCTCCTCCAATACCACAGCTGAGATGGCCTCCGCCAGCTCGGTCAGAGAAGCTGCCGGGCAGCAGGGTGGACGGTACACCAGCAGCAACCCTAGTTTACTGTCTCCTCGGCCCGACACCAGGTGCAGGGCCTCACAGCCAGCTCCAAGACAGAGTGGTTTCCTGGTGGCAGAGATGGAAGTTCGGTAGACCATAGCAACTCCTCCCCCCGTCCCTGCAGCCTGTGCTGGTGTTGCACCGAGTATGCAGATGGGAAAGCTGGGTCAGATCAACTCCTCCCAGCTCACCCACCCAGGTCTCGGTAATGCACACCAAATTGGCACCTTCATCCACAATCAAATCATGGATGACAGTGGTCTTATTGTGTACTGATCTGGCGTTAAACAACAACACACACAGGCCAGTGGGCACAGCAGATGAGCAACAAAGAACCCATCCATGAGAGGAGTGGCAGCAAGGAACAAGGCGCAGATAGCCTTGCCCTCATTTTCGATGGTAATTCACCACATCCCCGTGGCTATATTTCCCTCTATCTGTGATCTCTGAAGTTGGGGTGGGATCATCCATGTTCCTCCGTACTAAGACTCCTCCTAATATGGACCCAACATGAGCCCACCAACAAAACCTGCCGGAGCCAATTATTCCAGTAGGCCTCTGCAAGAATTGGTAACAGTCATACCCATTCACACTTCTTCACACAAGGCCCATCTACTCCCCCTCCTGTCTCACACGCAGGGAGGGCCGGCCTTCTGCCAGTTACAGACTCTCACTCTGAAGGCATCTGGTGATGTTCTGCTATCATTCAGTTCATTGCACAGGCTCTTACCCTGTGCAGGAACTACACATGCACCACATGCCCTCCCCACCACCAATCTCCTCTAGATTGGTTTAACAGAAAACAAATTAAAAAGAAAAAGAAAAAAGGTAATAGAAAGGAGGTAATGCCCTCGCCCTCAGGACTCCCCAAGGGGCAGCTCCCTTCGGTAGCAACCCCACCAGCAGCAGACCTGCCTCCCAAGGGCAGCTGGGCTTTTATGCCTCTTGCCCCAGCCAGCAGCTGATGGAAGAGGCTGCAAGAAAGATTGACGGCAGCCTCTCTCTGGAGCCAAGGTCAGGCAGGGAGTCCCACTCCTTGCAGCACTTACCAGGGACTTCAGGTATCTTGAGGGACAGCAACCCAAAGGAGCAAGGAGCAAGCACCCAGATGCTCAGATACTCACTTCCAGGGCAAGCCTTCTTCAGTCATCTTGTGCTGCAGCTGTTCCCCTACAAATGTTTCATTCACCATCCTGCAACATATTTTTTAGGTTGCAAAATCAAGGAGTAGCTTGTCAAGAACTATACAAAGGTATGCCAGTTGGGAGCTATTGTATTGGGCTGTGGGACTGCTAGCCTGTTCCCTCTTAGGATAGCTAGCCTACTATCTGGCTAGGGTGACAAGGGAGGAATGAATGAATGAATGAATGAATTTATTTCGGTCATGGACCAGCCAAGGTGACCAGGGAGGACAGGGCTTAGTAGCTGTGCAGAAGAGGGAATTTTAGCAGGCAGAACTTATCACATAAGCTCTGCCTGCTGAAATTCCCTTTTCTGCACAACTACTAAAAGTGCAGGAGCTCTGTCTTCTTTTTCAACTGACCACTCTATGGCTGTGAGCACACTAGTTGCCTACAGCACAGAGTTTCCATTGGCCACACCTGGAGGGAGAAAGAAACCTGCTGATCAGTTGCAAAATCTCTTTGAAGCAATTTTTAAAAAAAAACTCAAGCTGATCTCACCAGGTTTTACAGTGAAAAGGGGCAGGGGTTGATTAGCGTAGTGTGCCCGTTCTCAGAAAAGAGAGGTAGAGACGTACTGGCACTGCTGGAACAGTAAGTGTGTCTCTTCTCTAAGTGAGGCATAAATGCTACAGATCCTTGAGCTGAATAATCTTGACAGCCTCCCTCAGGAAAATAATGAAGATGAGTGTGTGTGGCTGTAGGCTTCTTCCTTGATCTCATCCAGTCTTCCTTGGTGTCATTAAGCCTTTGCAACCTATTTGATTAATTGTGTAAGAAGTCAAGTTGTGGGTGTGACACAATTACCAAGTAAAACAGAAACTTATGATAATTGATCATCCCAAGTAAGGAATGTATGCAATTACAACCTTGTAAAGAGCTGTTATGAACATAGCGTCTGCTTGCAATCAATGCAAATACATGGGACCTTATTGATGTTAGTCACTTTTTGATGATTTGGACCTTCTTTGTAAATTATTATTTATTAGATTTATATCCCACCCTTCCTCCCAGTAGGAGTCATACAGAATGGATAACTAAATGCAGATTAAAATCCTGGAGTCTTTGAGAAATGAGAAATACTTTTCAATCAGTATCTTTTTCCTCTTCTGCCCTTGAGGTCAAGGTGACAGAGCCTTAAGAAATCTTTATAAGCATGAAGCACACAGGAACATTAACTGAAACTTGCTTTCTCTTCTTTACTCAGGCAGGTTTGTAAATAACCAGTTGCCTGTGGTAAGAGGGAAAGAAATTAAATTTTACTATAGTACCCCTGAGAACTAGAAAGCTGCTCAACTTCTAAACAGCTACCTGAATGAATAATGGACCTAAAATAGCCATGACTGCAGCAGTCCTTTTTTCCCCAGAGTAGAAGGCATGCATATTTTTTGATGCAGGTGCTTTACAAACTGAATTTCAAGGTCAATGGGTGTGAATTGTGGCATTGATTTCCCTTCCTCGACCTTCCGAAAGAGCGGGACCACAGAAAAGACATTGGGGAGGCAAGGGGGAAAAAAGAGAATGAGCGCAGAATTGCAGCTTGAGCCTTCTCCCACGGGTGTCCTTTCCAGGTGTCTGACAATCATCCCGTCAGCTGTGCCTGGCTCCGCCCACTTCTGAAAGGCCCCGGGTCACACAAAAGGGAGGAGCAAAGTGAAGCAGCGAAGGTGGAACATTATTGGTTGCGAGATGGGGGTGGGATCCAAACACTGTCCTATAGTGCACCTTCATTAGGACCTATTCAAAATGACAAAGCAACGAGGTAGCTTTCGAGTTTCACAGAACTTTCCCTCAGAAGTCTCTCGGATGTTTAAAAAAAAAAAAAAGGAGGGAGGGACTGTACGACAATAGGTCCCGCTAGCTGCGTGGAAAGAGTGGCTCCTCCTCCGGTTTCGTCCTTCCTACCCGCGTTTATGGAAGGAGGCGGGTCAGAGTCAGCTCCTCCTTCCATCCTCCCACTCCCCTGCCCCTTCCAAACCCGGCTGTTCAGCGCCCGCCTGCCCACCTTGTGCGCGCGTGCGCACAGACACCACACAAGTCCTCCCCTCGCACGTTCCTTCCGTGGTCTGTTGGTAGCCCTGGTGGATTGGGGTGTGTGGGTGGAGGAGGTGATGGTGCTGAGGTGAATCCTTCCGTTCCTGGAACCGCCTCAAAAGAGGAGGAGGGGCGGCAACGGCGGAGCAGGAACAGCAGCGCGCTGTCTCTTGCCGCTTCCGTCATCATGGCTCACTCCCCTGTGCAGCAGCCTGGCCTGCCGGGGATGCAGGTGAGAAACCAGCCGACTACTCCTTCCCCTCTCTTTTTTCCACTTAGGCTTGAAATTGCTACCGAGAGGTTCCAAATTAGAAGGGGGTGGAGGGAAGGCTTGTGGGAGATTGCCCCGCACACTTCTCCCCCCCCCACTAGTGATATGCAGGGTTTTCTCCTAGGGGTTGCTAACATTGGGAGGGGGCGGAAGTAGTAGGTGGGGGGGATCAGGGTGGGACAGTGAAATCTGTGTCTGCTGGGGGGCGCAAGAGGATGCATGGGTGTGATGGAGTTAACAGCTATTCAGGCTGTCTCATGAAAAGAAGGAGGGAGAGGACGGTGTGTTTCCCAACGTGCCTTGCTCAAGGAACCATCCCCTTCTTAAATTAAGGGACAGCCGTTCCCCCTTTCGTTGTTTGGATCCTGTTCTCATCTGGGGGCTTAACTCAATATATGGCCCAGCAACTCTATATATGGCCCAGATCCTTTAAAAAGCAACAACCTTATACTGATCCACTATAGTTAAGGAGAATAGATGACCTTCAGGGTGTCCTGTGCTACCCATCTGAGTGAGTGTGGTATGATACATAAGGATCATAAAAATGTTCAAATACATTTTTGGCTGGTTTATGGAAGATTGTGTGTGTGTATCTCTGTCACCACCCCCCTTTGATAAAGAGATGTAAGGGATTTTATCTTTAGTTTCTATTCCTTGTTTTGCTTTTTTGTTAGCAAAATCCAAATATGGTAAGACAGTGAGCCACTGTCACAGCATCCTTGAAGTAAAATTTGTTGTGAAAAATGAGAGTGTTAAATATTTTAAATATTGACTATTCCTTTTATGTTTTAATGAAGGCATTTGTCCTTGATATCATTTTTTGGTACCTGTGACTTTTCCATCTCTGGTTGCGATAACTTAACAGTTGTTCAAAACTTGTTTTGCATTTGTGTTTATGCAGTATAAAACACATTTCTTAGAGAGTGGATGAGAAACAGGAAAGAAACTTTGTAATGTATTTGGATGTTCATCTTTATTTTGTATTCTAAGACATGGGGAGTCTTCTCAAACTCAACAGTGTGGTGATGGGTAACTGGTGCTGAAAGTAGGCCCTGTGGATTGCAGTACCCCAGAAAGTGGTGGTGCGTGTACAGGCCCTCCTCTTCTGGCCTGCTTTATGTACAGACAGGTTGTTGTTGCTGTAGCTTAGCAAAGAGAAGTGGTGGGAGGAGGGCCTGTGATCCACCAGATCAAGGAATAAATGTCGTCTTCTCACCCAAGCTGAAATTTGGAACTAATGTAGACTGCAGCTTTCTGTCCTTCACACATTGCAGTAGATTAGAATGGGTTGGTCGTGTCTTGGCTAGAAAAGGGGGCAAAAGCTGAGCTGTCTGTCCGTGTGCAAGGCTTGACCCACTACAACAGAAAATGGAAGGAGAGGCTGGGTTGAGGGAAAGTGTGTTTCCTGGTTCTTGGCACTGTACTTGAGAACAAGCAGGTGGGGAAAAATGGGTGTATTTTCCTGGAGCGCAGGCGAGACTGCAAACCCATTATTATGAGATAGAGTATTGAGGTGGCATTGTATATCATGCATAAGGGTGTATATGCAAACATATTTCCCAGTACATTGGAGTTTCCAGACCTTGTGAGATACTGGAGCAGAAGCAGAACAGAACAAGCAACCTTCTCAAGATTGAGCTGCTGCCCTCTAGAATAGAGAATGAGTGTGTGAGAGAGTGGTTGTACAGGAAACTCTAGGACTGGTAGTTTGAGTGACAGGTTTGTGACTTTTTAAGTGATGTGCTTTCTCAAAAATCACATGCCCCAGAGTTCCTTAATTCCTGCTCGAATTTATTACGCATGGACAGAAGGAGTCAACAGGGTGCGGCAAATGACTGGCAGCAAGACAGAAGAAATACATCATAATTGTTGGGGACATTGAGATCCCAGGAACAGTGGGGGCCAGTGCCAACCATATAGCATATAGGTCCCAGAACATATTATGAGTAAATTTTTATTACTAATATTTATTACTTGCATTTTTGCCCTCGGCTGCCTCAAAATGACTTACACGGTAAAAATAACAAAGTTATTAAAATCAAATAAAAACCAAAATACTCATCTGACATTTAACAGGAACAAGTCCTACCCATTCCACTTGAAGGATACACACAACAAAGGTAACTGACATATCTAACTTGTTGTTGTTATGTGCCTTCAAGTCGATTACGACTTATGGCGACCCTATGAATCAGCAACCTCCAATTGCATCTGTCATGGACCACCTTGTTCCTTTATGGAATCAATCCATCTCTTGTTCGGCCTTCCTCTTTTTCTATTCCCTTCTGTTTTTCCCAGCATTATGGTCTTTTCCAGTGAATCCTGTCTTCTCATGATGTGTCCAAAGTATGATAACCTCAGTTTCATCATTTTAGCTTCTAGTGATAGTTCTGGTTTAATTTGTTCTAAAACCCAATTATTTGTCTTTTTTGCAGTCTGTGGTACAGTAGGGCCCCGCTTTTCAGCACCCTGCTTTTCGGTGTTCTGCTAATATGGCGGCGCCAGGGGGTGATCAGCTGGAACGCGGAGAGCTCCAGCCGCCACGCTCCAGCTGACAGCACTACAGCGAATCGCTGGAGCATGGTGGCTGGAGCTCCTCATGCTCCAGCTGATTAGCTGGAGCGCGTGATCAGCTGGAGCACGGGGAGCTCATTTGTTACAGCTGATAGCTGTCAGCTGGAGCGTGGCAGATGGAATACAGTAGGGTCCCACTTTCCAGCGGTTTTCACTTTTTGGCGGGGGCCTGGAACGTAACCTGCAGTATGAGTGGGGCCCTACTGTGTGCGCAAAGCTCTCCTCCAACACCACATTTCAAATGAGTTGATTTTTCTCTTATCTGCTTTTTTCACTGTCCAACTTTCACATCCATACATAGAGATCGAGAATACCATGGTCTGAATGATCCTGACTTTAGTGTTCAGTGATGCATCTTTGTATTTGAGGACTTTTTCTAGTTCTCTCACAGCTGCCCTCCCCAGTCCTAGCCTTCTTCTGATTTCTTGACTCTTGTCTCCATTTTGGTTAATGACTGTGCTGAGGTATTGATAATCCTTGACTAGTTCAATGTCCTCATTGTCATCTGTAAAGTTGCATAAATCTTCTGTTGTCATTACTTTAGTCTTTTTGACATTCAGCTGTAGTCCTGCTTTTGTGCTTTCCTCTTTAACTTTCATCAGCATTCGTTTCAAATTGGTACTGGTTTGTGCTAGTAGTATGGTATCGTCTTCATATCTTAAATTATTGATATTTCTCCCTCCAATTTTCACACCTCCTTCATCTTGGTCCAATCCCGCTTTCAGAATGATATGTTCTGCGTATAGATTAAATAAATAGGGTGATAAAATACACCCCTGTCACACACCCTTTTCAATTGGGAACCAGTCGGTTTCTCTATATTCTGTCCTTACAGTAGCCTCTTGTCCAGAGTGTAGGTTGCGCATCAGGACAATCAGATGCTGTGGCACCCCTATTTTTTTTAAAGCATTCCATAATTTTTCATGATCTACACAGTCAAAGGCTTTGCTGTAATCTATAAAGCACAGGGTGATTTCCTTCTGAAATTCCTTGGTCCATTCCATTATCCAACGTATGTTTGCGGTGTGATCTCTGGTGCCTCTTCCCTTTCTGAATCCAGCTTGGACATCTGGCATTTCTCGCTCCATATATGGTAACAGTCTTTGTTGTAGAATCTTGAGCATTACTTTACTTCCATGGGATATTAAGGCAATAGTTTGATAATTACTGCATTCCCTGGGATCCCCTTTCTTTGGAATTGGGATGTATATTGAACCCTTCCAGTCTGTGGGTCACTGTTTAGTTTTCCATATTTCTTGACAAATATTTGGACAGATTCAGTCTCAGTAGCTTGTAGCACCTCTATTGGTATGCCATCTGTTCTTGGTGATTTGTTTCTCCCAAGTATTTTAAGAGCAGCTTTTACCTTGCATTCTAAAATGTCTGATTCTTCATCATACAGTTTCTCCATGAATGATTCTGTCATCCTGGTATCTCTTTTATAGAGTTCTTCAGTATATTGCTTCCATCTTCCTTTTATTTCATCTCAGTCAGTCAGTGTGTTCCCCTTTTGATTATTCAACATCTCTATTCTTGGTTTAAATTTCCCTTTCATTTCTCTAATCTTTTGGAATAGGGCTCTTGTTTTTCCCTTTTTGTTGTCCTATTTTTATTCAATAACTATTGTAATAGTTCTCTTTGTCCCTATGTATTAGTCACTGCATTGTTGCATTTAGGATTCTGACCGTGTTTCTATCTCCTTTTGCTTTCCTTCTCTCTTTAACCATTTTAAGAGTTTCTTCAGTCATTCATTGAGGTCTTTATCTCTTTTTAACGAGAGGTATTGTCTTTTTGCATTTTTCCCTAATAATGTCTCTGACTTCACTCCATAGTTCTTCTGGCTCTCTGTCAACTAAGTTTAAAGCCTCAAATCTGTTCCTCGTTTGATCTTTATATTCTTCTGGGATGTTATTTAAATTGTGTTTTGGTTTTATGATTGCTTTGTTGTTCTTCTTTAGCTTTTCTCTGGTTTTCGATATGACCAGTTCATGATCTGTATCGCAGTCTGCTCCTGGTCTTGTTTTTGCAGAAAGTATGGAACTTCTCCACCTTCTGCTACCAATTATATAATTAATTTGATTCCTATATTGACCATTTGGTGATGTACTGTCATCTTTTCGGTAGCTCAAAAATGTGTTTGCAAGAAACAAATAATTGGCTTCACAGAATTCAATAAGTCTTTCTCCTGCTTCATTTCTGTCTCCTAAGCTCAATTTCCCCACAATTCCTAGTTCTTCTCTGTTCCCTCCTTTTTCATTCCAGTCCCCCATGATTATCAGCACATCTTGTTTTGATGTGTGAGCAATTTCTTCCTGTACTTCTGCATAAAATCTCTCCAATTCCTCTTCTTCTGTGTTTGCCGTTGGAGCATAGACTTGGATGATGGTTATGTTAATAGGTTTCCCGTTTAATCTCATTGATATCACTCGCTCAGACCTTGTGTTGTAGCTCCTAATTGCTTTTGCTACATCATTTCTCACTATTAAAGCAACCCACATATCTAACTACCAACAATTAAAAACCATAAGCAAACAGCGATGGCATGCTTAACCATTGGTATGGGGTTCTTCATGTGGAATGCAGTGTTTGGTTTTCACCAGACATAATGGGGCCCATGTTGCCCAAAAAGTCTATCTTTGATTCATTTGTCCATAGTACATTGTTTGCCCAAAAGTACCTGGACCATCATCAAGAGTTCTGGAACAATGGAAGGAACATGGTGGTGGCAGAGTCATGGTCTGGGGATGCTTTGCTGCATCAGGACCTAGACAACTTGCCATCATTGAAGGAACCATGAATTCTGCTTTGTATGAGAGAATTCTACAGGAGAATGTCAGGCCATCCATCTGTCAGCTGAAGCTGAAGCACAGCTGGGTCATGCAGCAAGACAGTAATCCAAAACACACAAGCAAGTCTACATAAGAATGGTTGAGGAACAAGAAATTTAACGTTTTGGAATGGCCTAGTCAAAGTCCAGACCTAAACCCCATGGAGATGTTGTGGCAGGACCTGAAAGGAGCAGTTCATGCTCGAAAACCCACAAATGTGGGTTAAAGCAGTTCTGCATGGAGGAGTGGGCCAAAAGTCCACCACAGTGCTGCGAGAGACTGATCAGGAACTATAGGAAGTGTTTGGTTGCAGTCATTGCTGCTAAAGGTGACGAGGTTTTGAGTCTAAGGGGGCAATTACTTTTTCACACGGGGGCATTGGGTGTTGCTTAACTTTCTTTAATAAATAAATGAAATAAGTATCAAAATTTTGTGTTATTTGTTCACTCAGGTTGCCTTTTCCCTAATATTAGGTTTGGTTCAAGTTCTGATAATATTCAGTGTCAAAAACATGCAACCATGCAGAAAATCAGACAGGGCAAATACTTTTTCACGGCACTGTATTTATAGGCACTGTCTGCCTATAAATACAAATCAGGAAGTCATAAATGTAAAGGGCTTAAATGCAGTGGACTAAACAGAGCTGAAGGACACTGATCAGTTCTTCAATTTTTCAGAACAGACTATAGATTGTGGAGCGGGGAGGGCTGTATTACAAGTTTGTACTGGACCCAGAGAAATGCTAGTGTACTCCCTGTACTGTTCTTGCCTACCTCTTCATATACAGTTAATTGCAAGGAGGGAAATATCTATCTCGGAAGGCCCCACTATAGAAAAGAGCACAGAGGTTGTAGGATAACAAGCAATTATTCATGACCAGTCTGGGAACCACTTGAGAGCAGTCTGTTGAATATCTGTAGGGTTACTGACATCTTGTGATCAACTGGGTTAAAGGCCACAGAGGATTCAGCAGGATGTAGTTACTCCTTTTGAAATTTGGTGAAGTTCTTGACTGAAACAAGTTAAACAAGAGTCAGGCCACATTCACATTGTACATTTATTCCAGTATTATTCTACTTTAAACAGTCATGGTTTCCCCCCAAAGAATCCCAGGAAGTGTAGTTTGTGAAGGGTGCTGAGAGTTGTTAGGAAAGCCATATTCCCCTTGGAAAAATGGAAGTGGACTACCTTCAAGTTGATTCAGACTTATGGCGACCCTATGAATAGGGTTTTCGTGGTAAGCGGTATTCAGAGGGAGTTTACCATTGCCTTCCTCTGAGGTCTCACTGAGAGGCAGTGACTGGTCCAAGGTTACCCAGTGAGCTTCATGGCTGTGTGGGGATTCGAACCCTGGTCTCCCAGGTCGTAGTCCAACAGCTTAACTACTACACCACACTATTCCCCTTACAGACTGGCAATTCCCAGAGTTCTCTGGGAAGAAGGACTGACTGTTAACCTGCTCAGAGAATTGTATCTCTGTGAGGAAAATAGGGATCTCTTAGCAACTCTCAGCACCCTTTACAAACTACACTTACCAGGATTCTTTGGGGAAAACCATGACTGTTTAAAGTAGAATAAGAGTGGAATAAATGTACAGTGTGAATGTGGCCTCATACTGGTGGGGCTCCAGAAAGTTGCTAGTGTCCAATTATAAAAGATGTAACATTAGAATTTCCTGATTAAACTCAAAGGCTATGTTTACCAGATATGTAAGGTTGTTTTTTTAAAAAAAATCCTGTTTAAATCTACAATATATATATTTTATAATTCATATGATGGCACACCATAATGAAAAGTGATCTAAAAAAGTGATCACTGTACACAATATAATCTAAGCGCATTTTCCCTGAAATTAAGCATCCTGTTTTGAATGGTGAAAGGAAATTATGCCAATCTTAAAATAACAATATTTCCATTAGAACATTCTGATTATATCTATTCCAATACAATTACAGTTTTTGCTGTAACAAGGCTTAATCTCCCTCATAAACAGAAGTTGTACTATGTATCATGTGTCTCTTTCTAACCAATCCCCAGAAAGAGGACCTTCAGAATCCCTCCACTTCATGGCTCTTTCTACCCTTGCTATTACAGTTGGATAACAGTCATGCTCTCTTTTGTGTTTCATCTTTTTATATATACTTCAAGTATTGAATTCACTGGTTTATTGTTTGTTAGCTGCTTGTCTTAACACTAATTTATATTTTTAACTCTCAGTTTCCCTCCAAGGCTGGTAACATTATTGAAACCACCAGTCTTGGATACAAGTCAGCAAAAGTTTCTTGCCCACATAAAATTATCCTAGCCTCACCATATTATTTAGTTTGGGAAAACCAAAAAAGAACCCCAACTTTTGGAAAACTTCTACGCTTAGTTTCCTGTAGGCAGTTCTTATGTGCCACAGGCTAATTATAAGCTTGAATAAAGCATACACAGTAAAGGATTACATTCTTATCAATTTTTATAGCTCTTTCAGTAAATTGTATGAATCCCTGATTCTATATAGCTCTGCTGTAAAACTGATTTTGATTTTAGACTGTACAGTTTTGTGTACAGTTTTGTGTTATTTTTATTGTATTTTTAATGTTCACCGCCCAGAGAGCTGTTGCTAGTCGGGCGGTATATAAGCTTAATTAAATAAATAAATAAAAATAAATAAAATATAAAACTTTATTGCTGTTCATAAAAGAAAACCTGCCTGCCCAGAGAAAGGGCATATGTTGACTTCTTATGGGCATGTTTGTCTTCAGCTCAATTTCTGCTAGCTAGTTTATAGTTAACAGAAAGTTTGTGTTATCCCATATCACATTTGGTATTTATATGTGTTCTCTTATGTAGGTCACTTGTCAAAATGGATGGGAATATGGGAAGCACACACATACTTCCTATTCCTTGCAATGCTGTCTTGTGGTGTCTGGGCGGTTGTTCCCATTCTTGACTGAATGAGCCCTTGGTATATTTAAATAGGATGCAAGATTGGCCCCAGGGCATGGGCTAGAAACTTGTTGAAGGTAATCATATCCAAATTTGACACATTAGGAATATTGGTGTAAACACTAATTGGACATGGGACCTAATATGTGCCATAGCAGTCTCTCTCCCCATGTGGTTTGTGTTTTAAATCTAGCTTCAGTTTTTATCTAGCAGCTGCTACTAGTAGATTTAGAAATAAGAGCTGTCTCCTAGAAAAGAGTGTGGTTTGAGACCATTATTCTGATTTGGACTTCTCCTGTGGTTCAGTAACCATGAATATGTATGTATTCATACCTTGTGTTTAGAGTTGACTAGTAAATGCCACCACCACCACTTTGGGGAGTTGTGGCCAGTCAAATGTTGAAATACTTTATTAGATCCCTCCCCCAAAGAAATAACACTAATTAATGGTTGCCCATTAGCTATCGGGCTAAGTTCAAGGTTCTGGTTTTGGTGTACAAAGCCCTATACAGCTTGGGAGGATACCTGAAAGATTATCTTACCCCTTATACTACCCCTTATATACCCAGTCAGTCTCTGCACTCTGCAGGGAGGGCCTCCTGCAGATACCATCTTATTAGGAGGTCTGTTCCGCACAACATAAGAACAAGACCTTTAGTGTTGTGGCACTTACCCTTTGGAATTCTGTACCCTTAAATATTAGACAGGCACCATCTGTGTTATCTTTTTGGCACCTACTGAAGACTTCCTCTTTCAATAAGCCTTTTAAGCAGAGACCTTATCTCAGTCTGCATCTGTGTTGGAATCACTTTTGAAGATGTTTTTAAAGCTTTTCTAAAAAGATGTTTTTCAAGATGTTTTGTTTTAATGTATTTTAATGTTTTCATGGTGTTTTTGTTGCCCTTGGCTCCTACTGGGAAGAAGAGTGGGATACATATTTTGTGGTGGTTGTTGTTATTGATGATGACGATAGAAGAAACTACAGTCTCTTAGAAGAGCTAGATTTTTGCAGAAGGAGCAATTGTGTTTAATTTCATGGAGGTCACTTCTCAGCATAGCAGTCTGAGCAGGCAGTCGCCTGGGCACTTGTGATGTGTGCCACCTTTTCTTTATACACATACAGGTGTCTGGGTGGGTACATGCGTCACTTTAAAGCTGATGAAATCTTTCAAAAAAGAAGCTAAGGACAAAGTGGTCCTGGGCATCTACAGAATGCCCCTTTTTATGAGGGGATGCTTTTTTGCTTTTAGAACATGATACCTTATGTCTCACTTTCCCCACAGATACTGTTCTGCCTAGAGGTTATTTTGGGTGACATGGCAGCCAATCATTTGTAGCAGAGAAGTTCAGATTCTGCTTGAGGCTTTGTATCTCTACATACATCTTAGACACTCTTTACGAATTATGCAAGCTGTTTCTATGCTTTTATGTTATTAAAAGTTGGAACTGCAAGAAGCTTCATACTATGCATGCACTTGCATTCACAGCACAAAGTTAATAATGTGCACTGCATTACAACTTCAGTTACAATCCATGTGAGCAGTACTGCCCCTAGGCACCGGGAAGTGGGGCAGTTGCCCCGGGCCCCACGCTTGGCGATCTGAATTTGGGCCACCAGAGCACCCCGCCCCATCAATGAGGGGGGCTGAGGTCTGTGTGCCACCGGACCCCTAAACGAGTCCAAGGCGAAGGGGTCGTGCGGATCGCCGCCACCTCCGTGCCTGCAACCCATTCCGGCCCCCTCCAACAGCAGCAGCATGCCACCTTCGCAGCTAGGTGTTAGGCCATCCCCGGCTTGGCTGCACGGCCACCGTGGCCTGCTCCATGGGCCAGCCATGGCAAGGCCGGGCCAAGCAAGCAGCCGAGGCGAGCGTGTGGCCACTTGTGGGCAGGAGCCGTCGGTGCCAGCACTCAAGATGGTGCCTGGCTGGGGCTTTGCAGGAGAGGAGAGGAGGGGCAGCCCTGACGCGCCTCGCCAGTTGTGGCAACGTCAGGCAGTGGCTGGTGATTTGCTAGCCGCACTGCCGAGCCCAGCTAGGGAGGCTGAGAGCGGGCGCTGCAAACTCTCCTGCCGCACCGGCGATGCTGCTCCTCCGCCTGCCACTGCCGCTGCTGCTTCTTTAGCAGCCCGCCACAGTTCCATGGGGCAGAGCTGCCCGGTGAGTCTCACGGGGAGGGGAAGAGCAAGTAGGCAGCCGGGCGACAACAACAAACTCTGTAGCAGGCAAAACTTCAACAGGGAAGTCTTTCCCCATCACCAAGTCGGGAAAAGCCTCATCTGTTGAATTAGATTGCATAATTATTGTGTTCCTTCAAAATGCACCCTTGAAATGTAAAATAAAGCTTCATCAGTTATGCAGATCCCAAAAGTTTTGTTTCATGTTAAAAAGGCAGGCACACAAGTGGCGAAATGGATATGGAACAGATTGACTAGAGGCTTATTCCCTGAAGTGAAGGTAATCATATTTGTATTTAATAGGTTGTTAACCTCATATGTAAATTAAATATTATAATTACATATATTTGTAAATAAAATCTCTCTCTCTCTCTCTCTCTCTCTTATATATATATATATATATATATATATATATATATAATATATATATATAATATAGAGAGAGAAAGAATGTGGGGGCCCCCCAGCTATGCTTTTGCCCCGGGCCCCACACATGTTAAGGTCGGGCCTGCATGTGAGAGGACATTTCAGCCTTTCTATACTTGGTCCTTTCCAGATATTTTGGAAATCCATCATCCCTGAATGTTGATTATGCTAGCTGTGGTTGATGGGAGTTTTTGCTCAAAACATCTGAAGGACACTAGGTTAAGGAAGGATAGTGTATATTATGACAGCACATACAACAGTATTGAAAGCAAAAATAGCTTGGATTAAACTTTCCGGCTTTGAGTCATCCAATTCTGGCAGCCAGTCACATAGGTGAAATTCTGGCTAGCTGGTAACTCTACAGCTATGCCACTGTACTGACTCCTTGTATGTGTTTCATGCTTTCTTTCAGATTCCTGTGCTCATGTTTAGGGATTCCTATAGTTACAGTGTATGGTTATTGGGAGATGGCAGGCCATGCAGCTTAATGGGGAAGGCAGAAAGCAAAATCTCCCTGAGATGGTTCCAGAGCACAGGGTTCCAACTTCAGTATGAGGGATGTGAACATCTGTCATCCCCACAATGGTATGGCTGGGGAGTAAGGGGGTCTTTACTCCTGCCATTGACATTGGATGACACCATGATATAATTGAAAAAGGAAGGATGCCACTTGAACAGAGGTGCTCACTGTGTGGAATATGTGACCACAGTCAAATAATAGATGGTCTCCTGACCAGCAGGCTAACACCAGTTGTATGCATACTATATGAATCCACACGTTATCTGCTGCATTTCCTCTTCCCTGTAGTTATGGGTGTGTATTAAAAGTGTAACTTGGATTAAAGCCATCATATCTGTAGAACAAGAAAAAACGTTGGTAGTTGAAGTTGAAGGCTCAGTAATCCAAAATAACTTGGAGGATGGAATTACGATGGCTAAGGCAGAAAAACCTTTCTTCTTATAGGGCACCCTTTTCTTACCATCATCCTTTTGTTCCTATTTCTGGTCTGCTGGGTATCTTACTTTTTTAAACCAACATACATTTTACTTGCCCAAATTATCTTATTTTTCAGCCCCTCAAATGTAATAGTTGTTTAAATTAAGTGCTTAAATGCAGACAACCTATCTCTTTAACTTTATTATAGTGTATCTTGTGTCTGTTATATGTAATATTACACATACATAAAGTTCTAGTTGGCACATAACTTTTATTTTCATAATGCATTCTTTCCGTTTCTTTAGATTCAGGGCTCTCGCACTTACTTTGAGAGATCACATGGAACTCAATTTTGTGCCTCCAAAGGAAGGGAAGCATTGACATATTAATCAGATTTCAGTTGCAAATAGGTTGAATGTAGAATAATCCTTATTATGCTTGCTTAAAACAATGAGAATGATCTGAAAACTGTCAGTCTTCACTATCTATAGTGAACTGTGATCTACAGTGCAAATAAAGTTATTTTAGGCTGTAACCCTGTATGCCCTGCTTGGGAGTAAGTCCCACTTCTGAGTAGATATGGCTACATGAACTGTGAATTTAAGATATTTTTCTTTTCCATATTTTTGCCAGAATCTGAAAGCAGATCCAGAAGAGCTTTTTACAAAGCTGGAGAAGATTGGCAAAGGTTCATTTGGTGAAGTTTTTAAAGGAATTGACAATCAAACTCAGAAAGTTGTTGCTATAAAAATTATTGATCTTGAAGAAGCTGAAGATGAAATAGAAGACATTCAGCAAGAGATTACAGTGCTGAGTCAGTGTGACAGTCCATATGTTACCAAATATTATGGATCCTATTTAAAGGTAAAAGACTCCATGTTAAAATATTATATTAATATATGCAGGTTTTACAAATCAAGATATTTGTGAAATAATAGCTTTTAGTGGAAAATAGTGTTTTGAATTCTAGATTAAATAACTTGTTTATAGTTTTTACACATTTTGTTGTAAGAGCTACATAATATTTCATATGTTTTCATTTATTTGTGCATTGAACTTGTGTGTTGAATATTGATCAAATAAAAAAGTACTTTTTAAAATAAAAGCAGAACAGTCCGTGTGTGTATGTTAAATATAATATTATACATACACACACCTATTGCTTGTTTTTACACCAGTGTTAGACTTTCCCAAAAGTATCTTTGAAATTGTTGTTTGGAGAGGGTACTGAATGTTAGATATCCTTGGCACCTCTTACAGAATTATATTACGCAGCATACCCTGTATTTTGTGAATTATGTTGGTGAAATGTGATTTGTACAATGAAGATTTTCTGGCCACCTTTGCACTGGAACTCTCTGTGCCCCTCAAAGTGTCATGGCCCAGGACCCTTAGGAAAGCAGCTTGCAGGCTGCAGAGCCTATGTCTGAATTCATGTATTTAATTTACTTGTAGATAGTATTCAGTTATCAAAAGAGAAAATATGTAGACATGGAAGTATTATGTTGCAAATGTTAGTTCAGCTGCAGCACTGGGGAAGACCTGGCCTGGGAGTGAGTACCTGAGCATCTGGGTGCTTGCTTGCTTGCTCCTCTGGGTTGATGTCTCTCGAGACAGCTGAAGTCCCTAGTAAGTAGTGCAAGGACTGGGATCTCCTGCCTGACGCTGACTCCAGAGAGAGGCTGCAGTCAATCTTGCAGCCTCTTGCATCAGCTCCTGGCTGGGTCAGGGGGCATAAAAGCCCAGCTGCCCTTGGGCGGTGGGTGTGCTGCCGGTGGGGTTGCCACCAAAGGGGTGACATCAAAGGGGTTACCCCTTGGGCAGCTTCTTAGGGAGTCCTGAGGGTGAGGGCACTACCCCTTCTATATATTTTTTAACACCAGTCTGGAGGAGATTGGTAGTTGGGAGGTTATATGGCGCATGTGTAGTTCCTGTGCAGGGTGAGACAATAGGAGAAAGTCACCAGATGCCTTCAGAGTGAGAATCTGATACTGGCAGAAGGCTGGCCTTCCCTGGGTGTGAGCTGGGGGGGGGGAGTAGACGTGCCCTGTGTGAAAAATATTGAGTGGGTCTAACTGTTCCCAATTTTCTCAGAGGCCTACTGGGGTAATTGGTTCAAGTAGGTTTTGGTGGTGGGCTCTTGCTGGGTTCATATCAGGTATTTAGGAGGAGTCTTAGTAAGGAGGAACATGGGTGATGCCACCCCAATTTCTGTGATCATGGGTAGAGGGAGGTATAGCCATGGGGAGATGGTAAACTGCCATAGAAGACAAGGGGAAGGCTATGTATGCTTTGTTCCTCACTCCCACTCCTCTCATGGACAGATTCCTTGTTGCTCATCCCAGATTGGTGTAATATAAGACCACATGTATCCATGATTTGATCATGGATGAAGGTGCCGATTTGGTGTGCATTACCGAGACCTGGGTGGGTGAGCTGGGAGGAGTTGATCTGACCGAGCTTTGCCCATCTGGATACTCGGTGCAACACCAGCACAGGCTGCAGGGAAGGGGAGGAGGATTTGCTGTGGTCTACAGAACTTCCATCTCTGTCAGTAGGAAACCACTCTGTCTTGGAACTGGCTATGAGGCCCTGCACCTTGTTGAGCCAAGGAGACAGTAAACTAGGGTTGCTGCTGGTGTACCATCCACCCTGCTGCCCGGCAGCTTCTTTAACCAAGCTGGCAGAGGCTGTCTCGGCTGTGGTATCGGAGGAGCCCAGAATGATAGTCCTGGGTGATTTCAGTGTCCATGATGAGGCTGCCTGTAGTATTGCGGCTAGGGACTTCATGGCTTCCATGACAACCGTGGGGCTGTCTCAAGTTGTCACTGCCCCGACGCATAGGGCAGGGCACACCCTCGACTTGGTTTTTGCTCCAGATGGAGGAAGGGGTGGTGTGGAGATGGGGGGGTAGTTGTGACCCCATTGTCATGGTCAGACCACTTCCTGGTGAAGTTTAGATTTATGGCTCCTATCCTCCCCTGCAGGAGTGATAGACAGATTAAGATGGCCTGCCCCTGGAGACTAATGGAATCCACAGGATTCCTGAATGTCCTGGGAAAGTTCCAGTAGATAGAGCAGGTGCCCTTGTTGAAGCCCTTGTCACGCTGTGGAACAGCAAGGCGTGTTGGGCTCTTGACACAGTTGCCCCCGAATGTCCTCTCCGGCATTGTGGAGCCCGGTTTGCACCCTGGTACACCAGTAAGCTAAGGGCTGGACGACGTCTAGAACGCAAGTGGCGAAAGACGTGCTGTGAGGCTGATTGGGCACAATTAAAACATCATAACCGTGTCTACTGTGTGGCGGTGAGGGCGGCGAAGAAGGCCCACTTCTGTGCCTCCATCACATCCTCAAGTAGCCTTCCCGTGGAGCTTTTTCGTATTGTTGGGTCTATTGACATCAACTCCAGGAAATGGAGTTTTAGACCCTTTGGAGGCCCGCTGCGAGTTGTTTGCAAGGCACTTTAAGGGTAATGTTGCTTGTCTCCATAGCAATCTTGATGCCTCATCCATTTCTTCTGTAGTTCCCAGTGAGGTGTCCAGTGCAACGTCTGCTGCAACTTCTTGGGAATGGCTTCAGTTGATGCAGCCTGATGACGTGGACAAGGTACTTGTGAGGATGAGGCCAGCAACGTGTCCTCTCGTCCCTTGCCCTTCTTGGCTTATTAAAGCTTGCCAGGGGGATTTGACCGAGTGGATCCAGGGTGTGGTCAATGCATCGTTGCAGGAGGGAGTGGTTCCAGCCACCCTGAAAGAGGCAGTGATTTGTCTGCTCCTGAAGAAGCCCACCCCAGACCCATTGGTTTGCCACAAGTACCACCTGGTCACAAGCACCCTCTTTTTAGGAAAGGTGATTGAGAGGTTGTGGCACAGCAATTGCAAGGATGAAATAGATTATTTTGACCCATTCCAGTCTGGGTTCAGGCCTGGATATGGGACTGAATCGACCTTGGTCGCCCTGATGGATGACCTTTATTGGGAGAAGGACGGGGGGAGCGCAATCCTGTTATTCTTACTTGATCTCTCGACAGCTTTTGATACCATTGACCATGGTATCCTTCTGGGCTGACTTAGTGAGATGGGTATTGGAGGCACTGTTTTACAGTGGTTTCTTCCTATCTCCAAGATCGTTTTCAGAGAATAGCATTGGATGATTGTATTTCAGCACCCTGGCAGTTGTGCTGTCGGGTGCTGCAGGGTACCGTCTTGTCCCCCATGCTGTTTAACATCTATATGAAGCCCTTAGGAGTGGTCATCAGGAGATTTGGGGCAAGGTGTCAGCAGTACACTGATGATACCGGGCTCTATTTCTCTGTCACATCTGAATCGGGAGAGGCCATGCAGGCCCTAGACCAGTGCTTGGCCTCTGTGGCGGGCTGGTTGAGGGCCAATAAACTGACTCTCAATCCTAGCAAGATGGAGATGCTGTGGGTTGGTGGTTCCCAAGTTCAGATAATTGGTCAGTTACCTGCTTTGGATGGAGTCGTACTCCCTCTGAAAGAGCAGGTCCGTATTCTGGGGGTGCTCCTGGATCCATCTTTGTCTTTAGAGACCCAGGTGACCTCTGTGGCTAGGAGTGCCTTTCGTCAGCTTTGGATGGTAAGACGGGTGTGGCCATTTCTGGACCGATATAGCCTGACGACTGTTGTCCATGTCCTCTTAACCTCCAGATTGGATTACTGTAATGTGCTGTATGTCGGGCTACCATTGAGGTTGGTCCAGAAGGTGCAGCTGGTGCAAAATGTGGCAGCGTGACTGCTCACTGGAGCAGGTTATCACCAACATGTCACTCCACTACTGAAAGAATTGCACTGGCTACCTATTAGCTACCAGCCTAAGTTCAAGGTTCTAGTTTTGGTGTATAAAGCCCTTTACAACTTGGGACCAGGATACCTGAAAGACCGTCTTATCCCTAATATACCCAGTCGATCACTGCGCTCTGCAGGTGAGGGTCTCCTGCAGATACATCTTATCAGGAGGTCCATTCTGCACAACATAGGAAACGAACCTTTAGTCTAGTGGGGCCTACCCTTTGGAATTCCTTACTCTTAAATATTAGACAGGCACCATCTCTGTTATCTTTTTGGCAGCTACTGAAGACCTTCCTCTTTCAACAAGCCCTTTAAGTAGAGACTTTATCCCAGTCTGCATCTGTATTGGAATTACTTTTTAATATATTTTTAAACCTTTTAAAAAACATTTTTAACATGGTTTTAGTGCTTTTGTTTGCTGCCCTAGGCTCCTACTGGGAGAAAGGGTGGGAAATAAATAAATAAATAGTTCTTAATATTTGTTTCATTAGTTATATACAGACACCAGCACTTCATTACATCTTTCTTGTATTTGATGTATAGAAATTGGTGATCTCTGATTGAAGAAAACCAGAATGGGAAACTTTTTTGGGCAAGGGGTGTTTTTTGTGTTACTAATTATGATTATCCCCAAATGATATAGCCTGGAGATCTATTTACTTCGACGTCTTCATGCAAGTGCAAGTATAATATGGTAGTAAAGTTTCCTAAAGCATATTGCTAGTATGAAAATACAGTGACAATATGGTTGGATGTTTGCTTTCTGTACTATGTCTAACATATTGTTGTAGTTAGATGATGGAACCTCTAACAGGGTGTTGGGTTGATATGTGGGTGCCATGCTGATGAAAGGATTACAACTACGTTCAACAGATAACTGGCCGTTTTTATCCCTCTCTTCATCTATACTTTCCTTAGACTGCCAAGAGGCTTTGCTTGACTCATACATGTTTCTTCTAAAAAGCAGAGCCAGTTCAAAACCAGGAGAAAAAAGGAAATCCTGCTGAAAAGGGATGAACAAGGCTCTTGTATGGGGAGTGAATACAGTAAAATAAACTGTTACCTTGTTCCACGTTTACTGCATTCTTATTCTATCTTTCATTGAACTGAACACCAAAGAGGCTTAGAAAAATACATAGAACTTGAAAGCACAATGGAAAATTCAGTAGCAGATAAAGCAAAAAACAAAATGTTGAGAAACTTAAAACACTTGGAAGGCAGCAGACAGCTGTATATGTAGCATCATCTTTCCTTCCTCTGCAGGGTTTGTGTGGTTTCTCTAGCAGTTCCTATAATAGGTTCTGCTTATATCTCTTTTTCCATTTTAATCTGCTTAATTATCATATGCCACTGTATGTTCTGTATTGGTGAGAATGAAGCATATGCTATAGATAAGAAGTGATGATCCTATTCACTTTTTATCTACTTCTAGTGAGTAAAAGTCAGTGATGTTCTTGATGGAAAAAGAAATAACCAGCAGTATCAAGACCATATTTTTCTAATCTCAAGGATATTTAGGTTTATATTTCACATTATTTCTTGGCTGTGGCAGCTTAGAAATACTTATAATTTTATATTTGTAGAAGGGACCAGAAAAATTTTCTCTCTGAAACATTTCAGAAAGAGGCTACACAGCAATTAGCAATTGGGATATAGATTTTCATGGAAGGAGCACAAACCTCTAGTAGTTCATGGTCCTATAACTCTTGGCTGATTCAGTCCTAGGAGATCTGAACCTGTAGGAAAGGATTGGACTGGGCTTACTCCATAAGTTACCATGAGAGCAATCCACTTGAATGACAGGAAAGGAATCAACATGGAACAAGGTACAAATGAACAGTTGTGAAGCCGAGAACCAGAACATGCCTGAGACAGGATCAGCAGTACCCAGAAACAATTTCCAGGCAGAGAACAATTGACTTGAACAGGCTCCATAGCCATATTATTTATTTATTTATTTATTTATTTATTTAATTTGTATCCTGCCCTTCCTCCCAGCAGGAGCCCAGGGCGGCAAACAAAGTGCTAAAGACACTTTAAAACATCATAAAAACAGATCTTAAAATACATTAAAACAAAACAGTGTTAAAAACATTTTTAAAAAACTTTAAAAAAAGGGTTAAAAACATTATTAAAAAACATATTAAGCAATTCTAACACAGACGCAGACTGGGATAGGTCTCAACCTAAAAGGCTTGTTGAAAGAGGAAAGTCTTCAAAAGGTGCCGAAAAGATAGCCTGCCTAATATTCAAAGGGAGAGAATTTCACAGGGTAGGTGCTGCCACACTAGTGCTGCCACACATACTGATACTCATATGTCTCCTGTTGGCCCTACTACCTGCCAAAGGTGCTACTCTCACTCTGTGGAGTGAATATATTAACGAGTGTTATTTCTTTGTGTGGAACTTTACATTATGGGTTATATCCAAAGATGCTGCGGCACCAGTGCTGTGGCACGAGATTTCTGATTGTGCAATGAGACTTCCCTTTCCTCTCCATTACCCTGCAGCCCCCCATGCATCCTTAAAATCCGCTCCAGATGCAGAGCAGATTTTGGGGTACAGCAGAATTGCAGAAAGTGGCAGTTCTATAGCTTGAGCACAACTCCAGTCACGTTGAATATGATACTTTGATCTTTTGGTAGGTTTGCTGGTGTCTTGGATAGGAGACTGAGGCTTTTGGTGGAGATTGTGGTGGTTGGTGGGTTTCTGGATCGTGGGGGTTCTGACAGCTTGCACATAACATCATGGATCAGTATCCTTGTTGGGGTACATGTCTGGCTCTGCAGCATTACCATGTGGATTCACAGGGCCCCCTTGGATCTCTCTTGTATTTCCTCTTCAGTTGGTGTTCTGGTTGCTGCTCAAGGCCCAGGTTATAAAAGCTGTGCTGTTCTCACAAGGCCTGCTGAGAGTTTTGCTGGAGCTCTTGAAGGCAGAGATAGAAATTTCTTTTCTGTGATAGATGTGCTTGCTGTATATATATGCATGGTTTCCTAGTTCTTCCCTTTCCATGTCAACCATGAAAGTGCTGATTGACGAAAGTAGAAGTTGATCCAGTATAAGAGGAGCATTTGCAGTTCTGGCCTGTAATATACCCCTTTTCCATCCTACATGGCTAGGCAAGACCTGGCTCAGTGTTATCCGTATTAAATGAAGCAACTCCTGCAGGGATTAAGTTGTCTGAGAAATGATATGTTTTCAGCTTTAAATGTAAGAAATGTGGTTGGTGATCAAGACTATCTTATAGAATCATATAAACGCAATGTGTATTGCAGTTATTGTTTGAATTTCAGTTTGTATTATGCTAGATGCTCTACAGTCTGTTCTGAGATTTAGGCCAGGGATTGGCATGAATATAGTACGGATAGAATAGAGGAAGTCGGGTATTGCACAAGCAACCCTAATCAGTCAAAATTCTATTCCTATCACATATCTTTTGGGCAGTAGGGTAGAAGCCAGAGTTCTTTTGGCAGTGAAACTGTGTTTGTGATAACCTACTTATCTACCTCTGTCTCATGCCTTCATGAAATACCTTCTGAGGCTGGTTATACAGCATTCTTGGGCGTTGTGATATTTTGGAAACTTGGTGAGCTTAATTATTTTGAAGTCTCACTTTGGTATGAGCAACTCTTGCAGGAAAGCAGGATCACAGTCCCATCTTGCATGTCTTCAGATAATTACTTTAGGGTATTTATGACATGGAATCTTGTTTTGGCTCAGTGTCTGTCCAGTATAAAAACATTCTTGCTTTTGTCTTCTGAAATAGCTTTTCAACTAGCAACTGGAAGAGACAGAGGTTGGTTCAATGAAAAAGATTGTATTATCTGCTCTGTACTTGTTAATCTTTAGAACCACCTAGATTACAATTATTTGCATCAAACTACTACAGATGTAGGTTGGAAAACAGAGCAGCAACTTGCTGTTTTAGAAATATGAAATATCTATTAGTCTTGCAGCCACATTGTTGGTACAAGTAATAGCTGCTTATTAGGAACTTGTTGTATCATCAGGTTAAATTGGAGGTATTCTATTTGCCTGTAGAAGAGCCTCCTTTGCCACTTAGGTGAGCTGAGGCGAAGGTTCCAATTGCTGTTGTGTGATCCACACAGTGTATCTTCTTTTCCTTCTACATCTTTGATCCATGTATTTGAGTGTATCATCTCCTAGTAGTAGTTCTGACCTTAAGGCTATAAAACCCAGATTGTACATCCGCTGTAGGTCCCACAGTATAGTAATGAAATCCAATGTGCAGGCTACTAGTACATCCCAGTTTGTGATCTATACTTATATATATCTTCACTTATCTGTACTACAGAGTAATTGTTCTTCCTGAGCTGCAGACTTAATAAACCTTCTTAATGCATCAAATTGATACTACTATTTCACCACTAGATGGCCCTGAATTATCAGTATATATTGTGCTAGGAAGGTTTATACCCCCTTCCCCCCAATGTATTGGCTAGTCAATTTTCTTTTAAAAGTCTATATTTGGATGGAGAAAAAAATGTATATTGCTCATTTTACCCATCTTTAAGGTTTAGAGTAAGTAAACATTTTAAAACTTATGAACACGATTAAAATACTAATTAAAAACATTTCAAAATGTCAGTACATCTAAAGCCCTAGCTAAGCTTATTCAAGAGGCTTACATGAGAGTGGGGCAAGGTAGAGAGATAACGGTTTGCAGTATTGAAAATGATCCAGGGAGAGGATGGTTTCCTGGTGGGGGGGAGGGGTTGGTATCTTGGGAAGTGTTCTTACACTTAGGCAAATATTCTATTTCATAACAGTCTGTGTGTAACAGTACAAATATTCAATTTCTGACTAGGGCATCACTCTCAAACTGACAGTTCATACATATAAATTTTCACATCACTGGACATTGTTTCACATCAGGAGGAAGGGCGGGATATAAATCGAATAATAAATAAATAAATATTTTTTGTTACAGCTCATTTGTTAGCATACATTTGAATTGCATCAGTCCTCAGATGAACTTGTTTCAACTTTCTGAAGTGTAGTCTGCATTGCCTGTCAAGGTATGCATTCCCCCGCCCCCCCTTTGCGGTTGACTATTTTGGATAGATGGAAAACCTTTCATGAAAAGGGCAAATGTGCTATGTGCAAAACCAGAATAATTTCTTTGATTGCAGGGATCTTTTGGCCACCTTGCGGTAAGAAAGTGTGTTTAGAAGATAATGTTTGAGTTCACTATATCTCCCCTCAAAGGGATGCAATAGAAGGCAGCTAGCATTCATCATGATACCAAGGGACATCAATGGAGGTAAGCATCTCAGAAATGCTCACTAGCCTCATCAGTTCTGCAATCTGTCTTGGGAATGATCTTCAGCACAACATTTTCATCTCTCAAAGATTTTTGTGGGGAAAATGATAGAAACCCTACAATCCTGCTGCTGCTGCTACTGTGGGACCACCATCTCCACCACCCTTCCCTGAGGGACTTCTGCCTGGCAGGACCAGGCCCCAGGTACCCAGCCAGCCAGGACTGATTCTTGCCACCTGTCCCTCTTTGGAGGGATACATAAGCCGGCTGGCTGAGGTGGCCTGGGAGACCCAGGGCCTGCAGGAGAAAGAAAGCATCGCCCCAAGGGAAGGAGAGGCTGCTGCTGCTGTGCTGCTCCTTTCTTTTGTGTGTGTGTGTGTGTGTGTGTGTGTGTGTTGATGCAATTTGAGATGAATGGGTGCCTGATTATATGAATGTATGTCTGAGTGAGTGTGTATGTTTGTATGCTGTATATATGGCTGTATATATAGCTGTTTTTATACGTTTAATTGTTGTATATTTTAGTTGTATTATGTGCTTCGGAGAGAGTTTTATCCATCAGGCGGGGAGACTTGAGGGGGCCCCAATTGCCGTAGTGACGGGCAAAGGAAGGTATGGCGCTGTGAGAAGGACGTGCCAGGTAAGGGGAACGCGGTCCAGACATGTTGTGGCTGTGCCTTGTTCCGGTCCTTCCCACACCCGCAAGGTCGTTGGTAGTCCTATCAGCCAACTCTCAGATCTCCAGTTGCTGTTATTAAATGCCAGATCGGTATATAATAAAACCTCCCTCGTCCACGATTTGATTGTGGATGAGGCAGCCGATCTGGCATGTATAACCGAGACCTGGGTGGGTGAGCAGGGAGGAGTTGGTCTCTCTCAGCTCTGCCCACCGGGGTACTTGGTTCAGCATCATGGTAGATCTGAGGGTCGGGGAGGTGGGGTTGCTGTCGTCTATAAGAGTTCCATCTCACTCACCAAGCACCATGTTCATTCAGTTACTGGCCTGGAGTGTTTGCACCTTGTGTTGGGCCAGAGGGACAGGCTGGGAATCCTTTTGGTGTACCGCCCACCTTGCTGCCCAATGGCTTCCCTAACTGAGCTGGCGGAAGTGGTCTCGGATATATTGTTGAGGTCCCCCAGACTAATAGTACTGGGGGATTTCAACATTCATGCTGAGACCACTTTGTCTGGCGCGGCTCAGGACTTCATGGCTTCCATGACAGCCATGGGGCTGTCTCAATATGTTAGTGGTCCAACACATGTATCGGGGCACACTCTAGACCTTGTTTTTGCTACTGAGCATGGGGAAAGTGATCTGGATGTGGGGAGTTTTACAACACTCCCTTTGTCATGGACAGACCACTGCTTGCTGAAGTTTAGACTTTCAGTAACCTCTTCCCTCTGCAAGGGTGGGGGACTTATTAAAATGGTCCGCCCCCGGAGACTAATGGATCCTGAAGGTTTTCAAAGGGCTCTGGGGGATTTTCCGGCTGATAGGACTGGCGCTCCTGCTGAAGCCCTGGTCGCTCTGTGGAATACGGAGATGACCCGGGCTGTAAACACGATCGCTCCTGCACGCCCTCTCCTGTGTAGAGCTCATACAGCTCCATGGTATACTCCGGAGCTGAGAGTGATGAAGCAAGATAGGAGGAGGCTTGAGCGGAAATGGAGACGAACTCCCGACGGATACAATTATGCGCTGGTTAGTGCTTCGACTAAGCTCTATGTAGGAGCAGTGAAGGCAGCTAAAAAACATCATTTTGCTGCCACTACTAAATCATCTCTTTGCCACCCAGCGGAGCTCTTTCGAGTTGTCCGGGGGCTTCTCCATTCAAACCCTCCGGACACGGTGGAATCATCGGAGGCCCGCTGTAATCAGTTTGCCGATCACTTCCAGAATAAGATCTCATGTATCCGCCGGGACCTAGACTCTCAAGTTATAGCAGTAGATCCTAGTGAGATGTCCGGAGCACAGTCTTGTCCTGTTTTGTTGGATGAGCTTCAGTTGGTTCAACTCGAGGACGTGGACAGGGTGCTTGGACAGGTACGTGCAACCACTTTGGTACTGGATCCTTGCCCCTCCTGGCTGATAAAAACTAGTAGGAATGGAACAGGTAGCTGGGCCAAGGAAGTGATAAATGCCTCTTTACGAGAGGGAGTGGTCCCGTGCTGTCTGAAAGAGGCAGTGGTGAGACCACTCCTGAAAAAGCCTTCCTTGGACCCAGACAATTTTAACAGCTACAGGCCAGTGGCGAATGTTCCATTCCTGGGCAAGGTCTTGGAACGGGTGGTTGCTGGCCAGCTCCAGGCGCTATTGGATGAAACTGATTATCTAGATCCATTTCAATTGGGTTTTAGGCCCGGTTTTGGCACTGAGACAGCCTTGGTCGCCCTGTACGATGACCTATGTCGGGAAAGAGACAGAGGGAGTGTAACTCTGTTGATTCTCCTTGATCTCTCAGCGGCTTTTGATACCATCGACCATGGTATCCTTCTGGAGAGGCTCGCGGAGTTGGGAGTTGGAGGTACTGCTTGGCAGTGGTTCCGCTCCTACTTGGCGGGTCGTCTCCAGAAGGTAGTGCTTGGGGAACATTGCTCGACACCGCGGGCTCTCCAATATGGGGTCCCGCAGGGGTCAGTTTTGAACCCCCTGCTTTTTAATATCTACATGAAGCCGTTGGGAGAGGTCATCAGGAGTTTTGGAGTGCGTTGTCATCAGTATGCTGATGACACGCAGCTCTACTTCTCCTTTTCATCTTCTTCAGGTGAGGCTGTCGATTTGCTGAACCGTTGCCTGGCCTCGACAATGGACTGGATGAGAGTTAACAAACTGAAGCTCAATCCAGACAAGACTGAGATGCTGTTGGTGGACGGGTTCTCTGATCGGATGGTGGATATATACCCTGTCCTGGACGGGGTTACACTCCCCCTAAAGGACCGGGCTCGTAGTCTGGGAGTCTTTTTAGACTCTTCCCTCTCACTTGAGGCTCAAGTAGCCTCGGTGGTTAGGAATGTGTTTTACCAACTTCGGTTGGTAGCCCAGCTACGTCCCTATTTGAGTAAAGAGGACCTTACATCAGTGGTACATGCTCTGGTAACCTCACGTTTGGATTACTGTAATGCGCTTTACGTAGGGCTACCTTTGAAGACAGTTCGGAAGCTACAACTAGTGCAAAATGCGGTGGCCAGATTGCTGACAAGGACCAAGCGGTCCGAGCATATAACACCTGTTCTGGCCAGCTTGCACTGGTTGCCAATATGTTTCCGGGCTAGATTCAAAGTGTTGGTATTAACCTATAAAGCCTTATACGGTGCGGGACCACGATACCTTGCGGAACGCCTCTTCCGATATGAACCGGCCCGTGCACTACGTTCTGCTACGAAGGCCCTCCTCCGGGTTCCAACTCACAGGGAGGCCCGGAGGGTGATGACAAGATCTAGGGCCTTCTCAGTGGTGGCCCCCGAACTATGGAACAGTCTCCCTGAGGAAGTACGCCTGGCGCTGACTCTGCTCTCCTTCCGGCGCCAGGTCAAAACCTTCCTATTCTCTGAAGCATTTTAAATTACACTGATTTAATTTTAAAAATGTTTATTGTGTTGGATTGTTGCTTGTATTTTAGTATTGTTTTGTTATTTATTGTATTTTTATGCTGTTTTATGTTCACCGCCCGGAGAGCTATTGCTAGTCGGGCGGTATATAAATTTAATAAATAAATAAATAAATAAATCCCTGAGACTGCATCTTCTGATTCCAGGCCTTTTCATGTTAAAGGTAGTACACCTGTACTGATAAGGTTTGTTTAGCCACTCCAAAGAAAGAGGAAACTCTTCATATATTAAATCATTAAAATACCTTATTGTCACTTGGGTTTGAAGAAAAACTAGAGCTTCTGTGTCTGGACTCATCTCTTGAGTGATATGCCTGGTTGATTCGAAGTACCAAAAATGAGAAGGCATAGCTGATTTATGCTCCCTCTGTCTTCACCAATTGTCTTCAGCGGCATTGGACAAGCTGCTTCACTGTAAATTGGCAAGAACAGAATAAATACTCACTTCACTCATTCATCTAGTAAAATGGGCACTTGCCTATAAAAGCTTGTGCTTCTAGTAAATCATTTAGTCTTTAAGGTCCCATTGTCTGTGTTCTTTGCTGCAAGAGACTAATGCTACACTTCTAAAATGCTACACGTCTTTGTTTCTGGTGCTACATACTCTATTGATAAAGGTATTCTTTTAAAAGGTTACAGTGCTACCTGGAGACATGAGATCCACAACTGGAAGATAGTAATCAAGGAGCATATATGTAAATGAGTGACAAAGGTTACTCTGTGAATGTAGAAGTAAAATATTTGGACAACTTAAATTAAGTCTCTCTTTGTGGGTGGCTTCCAAGCATTTTACTTTGTAAAGGCTTTTATAATGTTGTAGGTTACTCATGGACAGCCCTTAAACATCTGTTGTTAGAACTAATACATAAATGGAAAGAAAGGACTTTGTCAGTCATTGTCTAGCGCCCCAACTGGCTGCAAATAATCCTGTGTAAAGGAAGTTTATTGTAAAGAACTGTCCGTAATAAATACCCTTGTCAGAACTAGGTACCGTACAAAGATAACCCACTAACTCCCTCTGCCTCATGGATTGAGTCTACTTAAAAGTAATTCAATCATTTTTTTAGCATGCACTATTGTGACAGGTTTCATATTGGTTCAAGCAACCGGTTCCCATGCTTTCTCATTCTTACAGTTCAAAAATTCTTCCTAATATGACTCTCGGCTCTTTGTGGCTGTAGAGTGTCATCTCTTGTTTTGGAGGAAAAACTCAATCCTGTTTTTACAAAAATCTATTGTTTTCCATTTTTCTTCTCCAACTAAGCAAACTTGTTGCTTCTGTCTTTCCTCTTTCTGTGAGCCATAATCTTCAGGCCTCTAATAATTTTAATTTCTTTCTTTGGATGCTTCCAAGTTTCTTGTCTTAAAGTGATGTGACCAGAATTGAATACAGTACCCTAGCACAGACTTTAGAATATAATGGAGGATTTGCAAGAATCATTGGTCCTGTCTTACTTGTAATAACCTTTTTAATGCAGCACAGTAGGTTTGCTCCTTCTCAAACAGTTTCTTTGGCTCTGAAACTCATGTTCGTGTTCACATATTTTTAATGTCCTAATTGTTCCTTGTGTCATTTGTAGGATAGTGGGCATTTCTCTGAGCTCTTTCCCCACAAGATAATCTTCCAGTTTAGAGAGCAAAGTATTTCTAGAAGAGGGGCAAGAGGCATTATTGTCCTGGAAGTCTAGGTCAAAGACTGAGATCTCAAGAATATATTGAACTATCTAAGAAAGAAACTGTGACTTCATAGGTGGTGAGGTGCCAGTTTCCATTTTTCCTCCTTTCCATTCATTAAAATACTGAAATGGGTTGTTATTAAGCTGAGATGGATAGTTAGTGAAAAGTGTATCAGCTGCAAGTAACATTTCCTCAGTTACCTAATACTGAGTTTGCAGAGAAATAAAAGTCCATAGTAGCTAATCCTGTGATAGTTTTTAAAAAAATGCATGTAATATCTATGTGCATGATAAACATGATACTCTATGTTGGCCATAAATGTTTGTTTATTCAAATTGCCAAGGCGCTGAATATAAAGGAATATTTTCCTCAAACATTTTCATTTAATTGAGCAGCAGTATTGCAAACAAGTACCCTTTGGGCATGAAAGCACATTTAGATGCATGAAAGAGTGCATGTAGCAAATGCTTTCAATTTCTTTCCCCCCCCTTAAATGTACAACCTTACCCCATTCTGCACACTGCCTTTGTAGCTCCTGAGAATATAAGAAACAGCTTTTGATGGGGGTGCAGGACTGCGGTAGCCTTAAAAAGTAAAGACAAAAGCTTTCCTGTGCATGTTGAATGAGCTGTGTACTTTCCTTGGATTGCATCCAATGAGTTTTCAAGAGGCATTTTGCTTCTGTATTTGTAGGGAGTGAGTCACAAGCCTAGTATTAGTAATTTTTTAAACAAATTTATTTATTGGCAGTGAATTGTGCTTGGACACGATTTAAGTGTAGGGTTGCTGATGTTGAGCACTAAGGACTGTGTTGGAAGCACAACCTAAGCCTGAGAGCTACATATTAGGGGCATGTGAAATAATGTGAGTTGTTCCTGTTGTGGTTTGTTTCATTTATGAATTACTTCTAATAAAGCATCTTGAAACAATTTCCCAATACAATAAAACAATTGAGGTTTTTTTTTTACAATCAAATGGTATATAAATCGATAGATGTATAAAAAATTACATATATAAAAGCAGTTTCAACTTCAATACAGATACCTACTGGGATAAAATATTCAACAGACTTGTTGAAAGAGGAAATAGTCTTCATAAACTGATTAGGTTGAACTTACTGGTTTGGTAGCTTAATCCACAATAGTCTCCAGTTGATTTTAGTATCTTGAAATATGCAAAGACCTTGGTCTGTCTTGCTACATGGAATTTATCTTTGTCAAAGTTTTTGTTTCCTTGGAGACCCAGTTGGAGTACATAGACTTCATCGCAGTGTGAGTGTATGGTATGGAGCCAAGATGCAGTCATAGATAGGGTTTGATAATCTCACTTACCCTTCTTATTGTGGGAAGGGGAATCGAGAGTCTAGCAATCAAGAAGAGCCTGAACCTGGAGCTACAGGCAGAGCAAGCCTGCGCCTCCATCTCTGAGCTTGGAGCATCCATTGAGTGCAGAGAGAGAACAAAACAACGTCCTTCAGTTTCGATTTGATGGGGTAGGTGGAGGCCCATCAGCTTGCCTCTATGCCTGAGGGCTCCTCCAAGTTCAAAGATTTATGAAGTACAGAGGTTCTGAGCTGTTGTAGGTGGGTAGGGGCTTGTTTTTGTGGCCCCCATCCCCAAGCTTAGAGCTGGAAAGAATAGATTTTCTTGTGGCGTTGGCTGTGTTTAAGATGTAGCACAAGATCAGAAGCAACACCTTCCCTCTTGGGGGAGGATGGGGTTCATGGCAGCAACCAAATTTGAAATTATTCAACACATGATCACAGAGCTCTACATATTTGCTTGTTGGTAGTGATCATTTATCTTTTTACCCTAGCAACTGCCTGTTCCTGCCAAAGTGAGAGACAGGCGGAGCTTGTTTTTGACCTTTCACTGGTACGTACTTGAAAGCAATTTACTGGTGTAAATTAAGTGTTTTTTATGAAAAACAATTACAGAAATTTGTGCACTACATCTAAAGAAGTGCTGCCCTCAAATGCACCTTTATGGCATTCTTATTGCTGTAATATATATATATATATATATATATATATATATATATATATATATATATATATATATTTAAGTTATTTAAATTATTTGTTTTAATTTATGATTTAAGTCATTACATATTCTTCGCACTGTATCCTCCTGATAATTAGCAATAATGCGGTATGCTTGAAGTAGAGCATACCTAATGTTCACATATATTAAAATACCAAGATTATCTGTCTTGGAGTTGCAAAAAAACATTCTCAACTACCAAACAAGTGCATTTAGAACATTATAGAGTTGGAAGTACAACAGTAGGGACCATTCAGTAGACTTAAGAGTCTATTGGTCTGGCTGATAGCAGACTCTGATTGGCTGAAGGTTCTAGTCTGTTGGGAATTGGCTGTCAGTGAGAAAGACTGTTGAGATTTGACAGTTGGTAGAGTTGGAGGAAAAAGTGGTTCAGAAGGCATTTCCCCCCCGTGTTGGCCTCTTTTGAGGAGAAGCAATCATGACAACTACTTACCTTCAGAAATGATGGCCATAGAAGGAAATTGAGATGATCCCACACGAGATGTGGCATTGGACGAAACCAAGTGTGAATTACATCAAAGTTTGGGTGCACCCTATGTGTTTGTACCAAGTGAAAAGTGCTGGGAGGAAGAGCAATTGAAAGTGTACTGGTGGGGTTCAGCAGCAAATCCAGAGGTTACAGAATCATCCAGCCCAAGACATGCAAGGTGCTAATAAGTTGCAGTGCCTTCTTGAGAGTCCTGGACCAAGCATCTTACAACCCATAAACATTGAAGAAGTTCAACCTGCAGAAATGAACCAAGATGAAGGCTCAGGCTAACCACCAAGGCAGAGGCAGAAATTTCAAGGAGTATACCTGACATGAGTGAGAATGCTGAGCATGCCTAGGAAATGGAGCTCAGAAGTTCAAACAGTCAATAGACAGCATACACCCCGCAGGCTCTCCTACTGAGTAAGAACATGTAAAGAAGCACCTTCTGATAGACTCACAGGAGAAAGGGACTATAGAGCTTCTGTACCACCCATTAGAAGAAGTGGTTGCAGACATGTTAACCAAGCTGCTGTGTAGAAATTGCCATTGCAATCTTCTGAAAGGAATGAAATTCACGAAATGATTCTTCTGTTGGAAGGGGTGTTGGAAATACAACAGCAGGGATCATTCAGTGTGTGACTTAAGGAATTAATTCTGTTACAGGTCTGATTGACTGAAGGTTTTAGTTATTTGCTCTCAGTGAGAAACACTGTTGAGATTTGAACATTGGTAGAGTTGGACGGAAAAGTAGTTATGATTTTTTTCCTGTGTAGGCCTGTAAATAAGACAACCTTCTGTTTTATTTCTCCTCACATTATATACTGTTCTTGTTCAGTTTAATTCAGTAAAGTTGTAAAAGTTTCTTTTCTCTCTCTGGACTCCGTCTGATTTATTCCAGTCACTCTGCTAACATACAGTACCTTTCACACATGCTGATTTGGGGAAGGGGACAAACGTAGGTTTTTTGATTTTCAGCAGTTTGGCAGCCCAAAACATGAACGCACAAGAATGTTGTAATGAAACAATGCATGAGCTGTGAGCTGATCTTTAGTAGATGAGTTAACATGATCAAAACCAGTACAGGATCTTGTACGTAGCATAAAATGAATGTTGATGTTGCTGGAAAGGGGGAGTGGGACTTATTTTGGTGTTAAGCAGCCAAGATGGTGCTTCTGCTACCCAAGCAAGTTCCAAGCTTTTATCCAGATCTCAAAGGAGACTTTGACTTCATTTTGCAATGGGTGGTGGAGGTGCCCACAGCCCAGAGCACCTCTGAATACCTTGGCAATCTATGCCCAGCACCAGCTTTTCTCTCTAGAGCTGGTGGGGAGGCTGTGGTTTCTTTGTGTAGTGATATTGGAGCTGAAGGGAATGGCCAGAGCTCATTTGTGCGATGAGCAACAAAGGTTTATCTTGGTGCACTGCTGTCGTTCATTGCCCAGATCCAGCATTTTCCTCCTGGAGTTGGAGGCAAAGTCTGGAGCTCATTTTTATGGTGGGTGCTGGAGATTCTTTTTGGTGTATCTCTGCCACTCATTGTACAAATGGCCATCTCCAGCTTGGAACTGGAAAGGTGAGCACAGATTTTCCCCATAGCTGAGTGATGTGTCTCTCCCCAGCTTGAAGGAGGAGAGGAGAGTGAAGCTCTGTGCATCACATATCCAGAGGGATATGGATCATTCACCTCAACAAGTGGAGTGAGTGGGATTTTTGATGGCTGGCTTTGTTTATTGAAACTAGAGGTCAACCTGAGGTCCACATTCTGTAATGGACAACTTTCTGGGAGTCCTATAATAGTGGTAGGTGCGATAAGAAGCAAAAAGAGGGCAGGGCCAGAGATTAAGGTAGGTAAAGCAACAGATGTGGCTCTTACCCTGTAGAGGAGGCTACATTCCAGTTATACAAGTTAGAAGTTTCTACAGGTGCCCACAAGCTTAACTCTCTTTGTCTTCTATCCATTATCACAGTCAAAGGATGCATTCCAGTCGGGCAAAAGCACATGAAGAGGGTGCAGAGCAGGGCCAGTGAAGAACGTAGCTTAGTGTGAAGCAGTGTGCCTTGGGTGAATCCCAAGGGTGAGATATAGATGTGGAGGACCACATTCACCTTCTGGTCCTGATGTTCTCCACTTCTGATGATATCCCAGAGATAGATTTTGGCTAGCTACTACAGCCAGTCGCCATTTATGTCTCACTGCCCAATAATATGTGTTCAGCAAAATGCATATGCAAATAAATGGAAATTCCCTATGAGAATAGGAGATCATCGGCTGTAGCTCTGGCCACCTAAACTCATCACATGATACAACAGTACTGTCACACTTTGTAGAACACATGACAAAATTTTGGGGGATGAAAAGTTGTGAGCCGGATTCCCAGCATTTCTTTCATATTTTTCAGAAATGGTTTAATTTTCAGTAACTTTCTTCCAATTATTAGAAAGCGCAAAAGGGAAAAACTCTTCTTAAATGCAGAGAGCTATTGTGTAACTCTGAGAAAATGCTTATTGTAGTCTGATCTGCATTGGAGTATATACTGATTTAAATCAAGCTTATCATTTTACTAATTCACATTTTCTGAACAAAATATGCATACTAATTTGTTGCCATAACAAAAATGTACTACCTAGAACAAAAGCTTTGATCATGGAGTCAAAATATCTTTTGCACTACAGAATTGTTTGTGCTGCGAGTAAGGAGGCAAAGTTAAAGAATGTCTATGTACACATGTAATCAGCAAGATGACTTATCGAAGAATTAAGTGCTTATAGTTAACTGGGCAGAAATGCGTTTTTTAAAGAAAAGTAAATGTCTATTCTGTGTGGAGTCATAATTTGAGAAACTGACATACTGCGGAGTTTGAGTAGAAAGCATAAGATAGGAATATAGGATCACTCAGATGAGCTCAGTAGATAATGCTGGTGAGATACAAAACTATGCTTCCAGGATAGTAGCACCTGTGATACTATGTCACCTGTCATTCCCTTACTCCAGTAGGAAGCTCACAGTAATAAAAAAACAGCACATCTGTTGTTTCAGTCACAGTGTTTGACCTCAAAAGTCAGATTATTTTTTTTTACTATTGTAAGATTTTTAACTTGAAAAAGTGGTCTGTTACTCAGTGGGATGTTTCAGACATAATACGAAACCATAGTTTAGTGTTATAGAAATGAGACTTGCACACTATGTCAGAGGAGTTACGAAGCTTTCTCTTCGTTTTTCATTAATTGGAGCTTCTGTTCTGACAACTAGTTGATCTTAACTATGAAACAAGCCAACTTCAAACATAATTATAGTTTGCTGAAACAAATTAAGATTAATCACAGTTTAGTGTTATGCCCAAATCCTAAACTGTGGTTAATCTAAAATGGAAGCAGAAGCTTCCAATCTCCTCCTTGTAGCTGCACAAGAGGGGAAGATGGGAGGGAGAATGTGTGAGGCTGAGACTTATTGTGGTTCACTGTGCAGTGCTAAACCCATCGCTAATTCTCCTGTTGTCTTTGATGGGCCTGGATTCTGTGTGAGGAATTATAATTTATTCTAGAGACCCAAAATACTCCTGGATTGCACAAGCTATGTTTCAGGGAACCTTGTCAGCCATTGTTGATCTTTGATTTGAGGAACTCCTAGTAAGTTTTTTGGAAACCCGAGGGGTCCTTGGAAAATAGCTTGAAAGCTACTCTACTAGAGTGCATTAGAGATGTAAAAAGCAGAAATTTTCAAGAAATTTTTAATATATGCTGTACTTGTTTATGAAACCTAAACTTACTTTATTATTTTAACAACATGAAATGCATTATTTTTAACTTGACATACAAAATGGTACTGTTTGGCATGTTCATAAAATTTCTAGAGCAATCCTATAGACATTTACTCAGAAGACCCTAAACAAGATACTTGTTTAGTAGAGCTTATTCCCATATAAGCATGTATAGGACTGCAGCCTCAAAAGTATACATTCCTCAGTTTTGTACAAGCAAAATTACAGCGCAGAGAGCTATGTGCATTGTTTGTTTGTATAAACAGTCTTTGCACTCAGGCTTAAAATCTTAAAGACAGAACACAAAAGGAAGAAAAAAGCAAAGTCAAGCAGTAGTTCTTGCTTATAAGTGTAAGATGAAGTATATATAAAAGCTGTGTAAAATGTTGTTAAAAACTCTTAGAATTTTTGTCATGATTTAGATATTATTTTTCTACATTTACAGGATACAAAATTATGGATAATAATGGAGTATCTTGGTGGAGGTTCTGCTCTAGACCTTGTAAGTAAGCGGCTTATATTAAAGTATTGAAAGACAATTCATTGAATTTACAACTGTTTCTGTGGGTATTATAGATGCAGGATGAAGCTCAGTTATGTCTGCCTGCTTGGCACAGCAGGACGTCTGTTTTCTGTTCTTCCTCTGGAAGCTCCCCTGCACCCCAAAAATCTGCTCTGGAGGTCCCCCAACCCTCCGGATCAGATTTTGGCAGTGCAAGGGGGTGTGCCGGGTGGAGGAGAGGAAGGAGAAACCTCGTTGCTGCATTGGATCTTGCCCACAGGAATGTATGTATTTATTGCACTTGTATCCCGCCATCACTTTCATGATCCCCCACAAATTTGTAAACCTCACAGATTCATGGTAACTAACTTTAGTAAGGGAGTAAAATAATATACTTGAGCCATTTAAAAATGGTTCCGCTCCTACTTGGTGGGTTGGCTCCAGAAGGTGGTGCTTGGGGAGCATTGCTCGGCACCCTGGACTCTCCAGTATGGGGTTTCGCAAGGGTCAGTTCTGTCCCCCATGCTGTTCAACATCTACATGAAACCGTTGGGTGCGGTCATCTGGAGCTTTGGAGTGCGCTGCCATCGGTATCCCGATGACATGCAGCTCTATTTCTCCTTTTCCTCTTCTTCAGGTGAGGCTGTCAATGTGCTGAACCAGTGTCTGGCTGCGACAAAGGACTGGATGAGGGCTAATAACTGAGGCTCAATCCAGACAAGACTGAGATGCTGCTAGTGGGGGGTTCTTCTGACCAGATGGTGGATGTTCAACCTGTCCTGGATGGGGTTTCACTCCCCCTGAAGGAGCATGTTCGTAGCTTGGGGGTTCTCCTAGAACCATCTCTGTCACTTGAGGCTCAGGTAGCCTCAGTGGCACGGAGTGCCTTCTACCAACTTCGGTTGGTGGCCCAGCTATGCCCCTATCTGGACAGGGATAACCTGGCTTCAGTTGTCCATGCTCTAGTAACCTCCAAGTTAGATTACTGCAATGCACTCTATGTGGGGCTGCCTTTGAAGACAGTTCGGAAACTGCAGCTTATGCAAAATGCAGTGGCCAGATTGGTAACGGGGACCATACGGTTCAAACATATAAAACCAATTCTGGTCTGCTTGCATTGGCTGCCTGTACATTTCCGAGCTCGATTCAAAGTGCTGGTTTTAACCTATAAATCCTTACACAGCTTGAGACCACAATACCTGATGGAACGCCTCTCCCGACAGGAACCCACCTGTACACTACGCTCAACATGAAAGGCCCTCCTCCGGGTGCCTACTCCGAGGGAAGCTTCGGCTATGGGGTGGTATATAAATGTAATAAATAATAATAATTTATTTTTATTTTATTTATTTAATTTAATTTATATACCGCCCTAAGCCCAAGGGCTCTCTGGGCGGTGTACATAACAATAAAACAATCAGAAAATATATAAATACAATAATACAATGGAATCAAACCAAACAGATGTAAACAAAAATCAAAACAGCAGCAAAATACATCAATAAATATTAATAGTACACATTAAAATGCCTGGGAATATAATAACGACAACAACCACTTATATAGAAAAAATATTCTTTGTCCTTTTGATTTCTGTTGGTATAAGTGCCCCATTCTTAGTCATCCTTCTTGGATAGTGAGTAGGTTTGGAAATTCCTATGTGATAAGAGACATTGTGTACATATGGGCCATGATCCACCCTATCCTTCTAGAGCAGTCCAGTGAATCATTTTCGATTGTGGCCCCCACCCTCTGGAACTTGCTTCCTTTTGACCTTCGACATGCCTCCTCCCTGATGGCTTTTCGCCGAGCCTTAAAAACCTTGTTATTCAGGCAGGCCTATGGGATTTCTGGGGCGGATTAGTTTTTATGGTATATTAATTGAAAGATGGTTTTAGATGAATTGATGTTGATGTTGTGAATTGTTGATTGTATATTGTTTTATTGTTTTATATTGTATTTTGTATTGTTGTACGTCGCCCAGAGTGTCCGTTAATTCGGACAGATGGGCGACTAACAAATAAAATTTTATTATTATTATTATCAAAAACCCTTAAGAGATTCAGTGTTTTACTAGGCAGCTTGAGGGGGGCAGATCCCCTTTCACTTGCATGCCTGATTCTTCTGCTCCCCCCCCTGCCTTCCTGTGAATCTATCCCACTTCCTAAAGGGAAAAGATTATCTTGGGGGTTGGGATGGAATAACAGGAGGTGTTGGCTTTAGTAGCACAGAGGCAATGTCTTGGATAGGAGAAGCCTTGATCCACCTCTTCCGTCTCATGCTTCTATGAAGAGCAAAGGAGATGCTTGCAGGATGATGAGGACTGAACTACAATTCCCATAATGCCAGTGGAAAATGCCAGTGGCTAGGGATGACATTTATTTATTATATTTCTATACCGCCCAATAGCCGAAGCTCTCTGGGCGGTTTACAGCATAAAAACATCCAGTATACAATTAAAAACATATATCAAACACATTGAAACAATATAACAAAATAACTAAACATAGTTAAACACATGGACACGACAGACACAATCCTAAAATGTTAAGTATAAAAACGTATTAAATCAGTTAAAATATGAAGCTGTTTAAGATGTTAATGTTAAAACATCTGGGAATTGTAGTTCAATCCTTATTGCAGACAGATGGATACACTTACAGCATCAAGGTCCTACAAACATCTCCTTTACTTTCCAAAGTAGCGTGTGTTGGAAGGGATGTCCACCTGGACTTCTCCTGTGGAAGGAGTTGCTATATTGCTGTCTGCTTCCCCATCCTGGCCCTGGAATGACAGGTGATGGGTGCACAGGCAGAATTAGACAAATACCTTGCTTGACATGGACTGTGCTGCCTGCCCTAGTTCTGCTTACAGAAATTAAGCATTAGTGTTAGCCTATGCAGGCACTTCCAATTGGTTTTTGTAACACCCCTGCATGTGAATATGCAGGTACAGACAAGCTCAGATGAGATGCTTTTGCAGATTTATGTAGTTGCTTATTTCTCCAGTTCTCTTCTACTCTATGTGACTATCTAATTTTTTAATATGTATTGAATAAGTTTTTAATATGTATTGAATAAGTAAGCTTTCCATATCCCATAAATCTCTAGCAATGTTAGGAAAACTATGAACAAAGGTAGAAGACAATAAGACACAAAATACTCATCTTCAGGTCTTATTTATCTGCTGTATTGATGTGACTATCTTGAAAATAATCTATTGTGTTTCTTCTAGTTAGAACCGGGCTCTCTTGATGAAATCCAGATTGCTACAATATTGAGAGAGATTCTGAAAGGTCTTGATTATTTGCATTCAGAAAAGAAAATTCATAGAGATATTAAAGGTAAAATTTTAGAGCCTTTGTTAATGTTTTAAACACTTTGGGTTGGACCCAGACTAAGTCATGGTTAGCGTAGACCCATTGAAATCAAAGGATTTAAGTTAGTCATTATTTCAGTGGGTCTACTCTAACCATGACTAAGTCTGGATCCAACCCATTGAGCTTAAACATTCAAACTACGCATTTCTTTTAAAAAAATATTTTCTAGCTGCTAATGTGCTGCTGTCTGAACAAGGCGAAGTGAAACTAGCAGACTTTGGTGTAGCTGGACAACTGACTGATACACAAATAAAGAGAAACACCTTTGTGGGTACACCATTTTGGATGGCACCAGAAGTCATAAAGCAGTCAGCATATGATTCCAAGGTAAGATTAATGTAGGACGACGTAAGATTTTCAGGCACAACCATGAACACTTTCTTCTGTTGTCTTTGTTAGGTGAAACAATATTACTCTGCTATGTTGAAATTTACATACGAGGGTTTGGGCAGCTTACCTGAACCACTTTGTATGGTTGCTGTTGCTCATGCCTGTATCTCCTTAGAATTATTGTAATTCCGGAGTTTTGTTTGGTAAGCATATTTAAAAAGTACATTGCTTACATTTAATGTTTATTTTGAGTGCGTATTTTCAATAACTAAAATTCAGATGCCGAGGAAAAGAGTGTGTTTGTTTATAAATGAACAGTTGTAAAATGAAGGATATGTTGCAGTTGGTTTCAATGAAAGACTTCCTTTTACCTCTCTCCTGTTGTAATATTGCTTGTGTGTTACAGGCAGATATCTGGTCACTGGGCATAACAGCCATAGAACTTGCAAAAGGTGAGCCACCACATTCAGAACTGCATCCAATGAAAGTTCTATTCCTGATCCCAAAGAACAATCCACCAACGTTAGAAGGAAACTACAGTAAACCTCTAAAGGAGTTTGTTGAGGCCTGCTTGAACAAGGACCCAAGTTTTGTAAGTGGTTTTGTTTCTCCTCACCACAGGTAGTTGTAGCACATTTTGCGTAACTCAAAGGTGGGAAAATGGAAGGCTGAACTGTGGGTTACATTTGAATGATGTGTGCATTGTATATAATTTTGTTGCAATAACATAATTTTATTCTGACACACCTCTAATTTTTAGAGACCTTTATTCTGAAAGTGTTTGCCATCCTCCTTCCTGTGTTTGTTTTAAGTGAAATTTATATACTACATATATGTTTATTTTGTTTATTTATTATTTATTTAAAGCCGTTTTTACCTTACTCTTCAGCTGAAAAGGCTCCAAGAATGGATTACAAAATGTTAATAAAAACAACAAATGCTCCCTGACTGTGGGCTTAGACATGACAGGAAAAAAAGTTAAACTTAAAAAGTATAATTAATAATAATGTGGTCAGTGTTCTGCTAAGATAAGAGAATTGAGAGGGTTTACAAATCCGTAACAAGCTAAACCGTATTCACTTCATGTGGGTTCTCCTTTGTTTCAATCCACATTTTGTTCCAGTTGCGTGTGGTATTGATGACAAATTAGTACCACTTTCATAAAATCACTTCGCTTTGCTCTGTTATCTAGGTACCAAGTTCTTTGAGGAAAATTGACAAACTACCTATTTAGTTTTTAAAAAGCAATTTCTAATTTTTCTGATCCTTCTATATGTTAGCGGCTCCTTTCATCATGGAAACACTTGGATGGGTTGAAGGGTTACAGCCAATGCATTGCTCACCGTAGTATCTCTTCCTTTCTCCCCTAGTGATCTCGTCTCCTCCTCTTCCTGTTGCCTGCAATGGTTGTTTCTGGAATGTGGAATAGGGAAACCCTTGATTGGCAGCTAAGGATTTAGGTAGCTGTGCTATATATGCATATATTGCGTTGATGAATCCATCCATAAGTATTAATGAATCCATACCTAAAGTCTACTGTGGGCCATGTTTCCACCTATAAATAGTTTAAGTGAAAGCTATAGGTGGAATAAAAAGAATACAGGAGAAATAAACAATTCTTAAAATACCATGCCTGATGTCTGTCTTCAGTAACTATATGTTTAGCCTTTTGGTAGACTTCAGTCTCTTTCTCTCAGTATATCCTTGTAAATAAACTGAAGTGTATTTAGTAAAGAAACTTTTTTTTCTTTAAGAGACCGACAGCAAAGGAACTCCTGAAGCACAAATTTATAATACGAAATGCAAAGAAAACCTCTTATTTGACAGATCTCATTGACAGGCATAAAAGATGGAAGTCTGAGCAGAACCATGACAACTCCAGCTCTGAAGATTCAGATGGGTAAGTGTGAGAGCAGGAGACTACTTCAGATGAGGTGGGCAGGTTCAAAGGATGTATCTTGGATATATTCAAGATTAAACTGGTAAAAAGTAATGCAATTTCAAGAGCATTTATTATCATTCCTTTTTCAATACTTTGGATTAACCAGAAATAACTGTGGAGGAGCTATATCCTGTGATCTGAAGTGTGGGAGGGGGTCATCTACAGAAAGTGTACCCTTAGCCTTCCCTAAATGGTATAGTTGTGTACGACAAGAGAATAGAAAGTGCTGTTTCTAAATACTGAAGCTTGGAGGCCTATAAAAACCTAACTGTCAAGGATAAGCTGTTGAATGTTGTTTTTCTGAAATATTAACACATTCTGCTGCCCTGGAGTGTCCCTATGTTTTATGCTACAACTCAGTGCTGTTCCTGTTTATTTCACGTTAATTAATAAAGCTGGGGTCTAGCAGTTTCGTAGATCCTGAAGGCCCCCGCCCAAACTCTTGAAAGGGCAGGTCACTTGATAGAAGGTTGCTGGGGAGAGTCCATGACCATGAGTGCTTAACAGTCAAGGGTTTACATAGTCCATTAGCCATGTCCTCATTCTGTCTTATCTGAGAAGTGCCTTATGGTCTCACTTCTTGGCCATGATTAGTTCTTCGCTTTCTGGAAGGAGATAGGGAGCAAATCCAGGGGACGCGTTTTGAATGGCAATGGCTGTGCAGTGTGAGGGACAGGAGGGACTATCCTTTTGTATCAATAAATCTTTCCCCTAAGCCTGAGGAGACAAACTAATAGGGGTAGGTGTGTATACGTGTCCACACTTTTTACATCTTATTTCTGCCTGAACAGACAGAAAAATATATTGATAAAATCCCAAATAATGATGGAATAAACTCAACAAACTTGCCTAACTGTTTTTAAAATCTTCAGTTTATATATGGTGCTGAGATGAATAAAAGTAGTGTTGCTTTAAAGTATGCTTGAGTGTGCCAACTGATTTTATTTTATTAACAATAGATGACAGAAACCATTTTGTAATAATTCATAAATATACTTGTGTTAAAGTGAAACAGAAGGCCAAGCCTCAGGTGGCAGTGATTCAGGTGACTGGATATTTACTATCCGAGAGAAAGATCCTAAAAACCTAGAGAATGGTGCTACCCAGCTACACGAGTGGGAAAGACCCAAGGTATTCTTTATATTGCAGATGCTGAAGGACACAAGTAACGGGAAATATTTTAAGTATCATGCTTTACAGCTTTGATTGCCATAACTTGAATTCTTTTCTTCTTTGTGAGATGATGAGCTGTATCCAGTGCTGCATGAGCAGCATTCCACTTGCCCAACAGGACTTCTCCCTTGTTTCCTTCCCTAAAATCCCTTCCAGAGGGTCCCCCAGCCCCATGGAGCAATTTTCAGGGTGTGCAGGGGAGAGGAGGGGGAGGTTGCACAAGTGAAGTTGGCTGTGTGAGCGAAATGACCCTAACACTGGCTACAGCCTTTCATAACTTTATTCACATTCAAAACTTTAAAGTCCAAAGAATAACGTGCAGCCTAACTAAGGACAGGCTTCACAGAAATTCCTATGTAACAAATTGGGGGGGGGGCTTCTGAGCCATGGGCCAAATTTGGCCTCGCATGGTCCTAGTTTGGGCTGGAAGGCCACGTTCTTGAAACCATGCTCGCCTGTCCCACACCTGATGTCAGAAGTGATGTCAGATGTGGGGCAGGTAGAGAGACAGCTGGAAGTGCTAAGCACAGGGCATGCAAAGTGCTTTGCAAGCTCTATGCTCAGCACTTCCGAAGTGCCAAGCATAGGGCTAGCAAAGCCCCTTGGACTGCAGTTTCCAAGCACCCGTCAACAAGCTGGCTGTCATATGTTTGGGAAGAGCTGCACAAGGGACTTAGAAAGATGAGCAGGACTGTCCACCTGTCAAAATTGGGGACAGATAAGGATCTGACCCACCGGCCCAAAAAGGTTCCCCGCCCCTGGACTAAATGGTGGCATTGCAGCATCAGGACTAGTGGGGTGCTGCATACCATAGTACAAATATACATAACTGTACAACATCTCTAATTTAGTTATAATGGGACACACTTTTTGCCCTAGCTTATCCTTTGTGTTTGTAAGTGGCGCAGGTCTACTGCACAACATTTTTACTTGTAATCCTATTGATAATTGGTTGCTACCAAATTAGAGCTGGAATCCAAAGAACTGTGAGACAGCTGCTTTGCAGTCACCATAATGCTTTCGATTCCATCCTCTGGTAGTCCCCTGAGCCCTACAAAAAGTCATTTAGAAGGTTCAAAATAACCCCTGCTTCAGCATCTGACACAATGCGAGGGGCTGGAACTGGAGACAAAAATAATCAAAAGTTCTGCATGCACACTCACTCTGGGAGCCCAGCCTAGTATGGTTTTGCACAAGTAGCTTCATTGTGGCTGAAATGACTTTTAGGATGTTGGGCAGATAAGGTATTCTTAATGCTATCCCTAACGCATACCCTGTCTGCCCCAATCCGTGCCACATAATTGCTTTGTGCAATGCTCCATTTGATGTTGGCAGCAGTAGTCATTGTAGTAGTGCTGCTGATGCATTTTCCTGGGTTGGCATGTGGCACTGCTGCAGCAGTTATTTGCCATCCTCAACAATTGCATTTGTTTCTGCATGAAGCATGTGCACGTGTTCCGCCCTTGTTTTGTTTCTTATTCCCACAAATAGTAACCCCAATCCCTTCCTGAAATTCCATCATATATTTTTCCTGAATTCATTCGATATTATGTAACTGAATGATTTCAGAATCCTAAATATACTTTGCTACATAAAACAATTGATTATTTAAAATACAGAGAGTTCAGATTCTTCAAAACTGAATTTTAGCTTACAGTATTAATTTAAACGTTGCATGACTAGATACTGCAGATGTTTGTATTTGGAATTGCGTTGCATAGAAAAAGAATTACAAGTATTTCAATGTATGTATTTTTACAGAATTCTTTACCTTTTTTTCCCCTCAAAGGAAAATACCATTCAACGGCGTCCTTTATCTCGGTGCTTGTCTACAATTATATCACCTTTATTCACAGAGGTAAATTGTCATTAGATTAATTATTTCCAATCAATGGTTTAAAACAGGCATAGGGACCCTTTTTCAGCATGATGGACACATTGTGGGCAGCTGTTGAGGGGCCTCTTGTCACTGGTGGCTACTTTTCAGCCACACAAAGGCCAGAGATTTCTATACATACACACACCTCCCTCCTGGCAAACGAGACATTGTAACAGTTTAAGGACACATTCCAGCCAGGCAAAAACACTTGAGGGAGGTGAGGGGTGTGGTCTGAGGAGAAGGCATGGGCCTATGGAGAGTCCCAAGGACCAAATAAAGAGTCTTTGTATTTGGTCTCTGGACCTGAGTTTCCTCACCCCTGCTTTAGAAATGATGGAGAAAAAGACAAGCACACAAATGCAATGAATTTTGCTTGTAGAAACACAGATGTCAAATAAGAGGAATGACGATTTTTAATGAGAATTGGTGCAGTCCTAGTGAGGATATTTTGATAACTTCATATTAGAATTGTAAGAATAATTAAATATTTATATAATACTGTTCAAAAGTTCAAAGAGGTTTTTTGTACGTTACCTTGTCCCTACAATACCTCAGAAAGGAAAATCAGTACTATTTCTGTGCAGAAGATGGAATTAAGAGAGAGTATATTAGGTTGAGGCCATCTACCCTGGTTGATAAATTTGAACCCGGACTTGATGAGTCAATATTTTAGCCAATCTTTTTTCACCCCAGCGTGGGTTTAAGGCAAGAGATGACTGGAGTTGTAGTCCAACAATATCTGGAGGACACCATGTTGAGGAAAACTGCACCTGTCAAAGTTCGAATTTCATGTGCTCCAAAGTTGGGACTACACATTGCAGCCTGCTTCATAAAGCAGATATCCATCTTCTGGCCTGAAAGAGTTAGAGGCTGACAAACTGCCATGACTCTGTTCCATAATGGATAATTTAGAATTCCCTTGGTGTGGGACTAAAACCATACTGTAGTGGCTGTCAAGAAAAGCTTCTGGTGTCATTGTCTTGAGGTGATGGTGGAAGTGAGCAGTCATAGTGATGTGTTGAATTCTTCCAGCTAGGAAAATGCAGTGCTGTGATGCAACTGCATTTGTTCCTTTTCTCTCTCCTCCCCATTCCCTTCCTGACATGAAGGTTTACAAAGGGAGAGGGGACACACTGATAGCTGTGTTAGTCATAAAAAGCAGCAGTGGAAGCCCTTCTCCCACCTCTGTTAATAATACCACAAGAGAGAGATCAAGTTTCAAGAAAGGCAGCCACTATAAGGCAGCCTGCATTTCCTCAGTCAACATGCCATGGGGAGAGGGCTAAGAGAAACATTGAGAGGTGTGAGTGGTGCCAGCCCTTCCCATAACACACGTGCATGGCTGCTTTTTCTATATTTGCTGTGTATTTGATTGTGCCGTTTTTATTTTACTGGGTTAAAACAGTTAGCCATGCTGAGTCTTGGGCATAGAGTGGCAAACTCATATTAGTAAACAATAAAAGGATTCGATCCCAATGAAAAGGTAGACTAGCAACTCACTAAACATGTTTGTTGCAATTAGGTCCAATTTATTTGTGCAGTGAATTTACTTTCCTTTTTTGGCACAGCAACCTCCCAGTGTTGGCACAGAAGCCACTTCCTGATGCTTTTGAAAGGAATGTGTAATTCAGGGAGGGACAGCAGGATAGGAAAGGCTGTTGTGCTGAATATAAAGGAAATGGCCCTGCTACATGTGACTGTGTAGCATGCATGCCCCTCTAGATTATGGCTCTTAAATCATGCTTTTATAAACAGTTGCCACATTAAAGCCCTACTCCTGCCTAAAGTTCTTTCAGAGATACATATTTTTCTTAGTTGGGATTTGCTTTATAATATATAATGGTTTAAATTTATTTTGTACATTTCTGTGCAGTCTGTAAATCTAATGTGCAGTCTGTAAATCTAAATTTTAGTGCTTGATTGTTTTTACTCTTATGCTCATTTAGATTGTATATTATATATTTCATATTGTTATTTTTAGCTGAAAGAGAGAAGTCAAGCTTGTGGGGGGAACATGGGATCCATAGAAGAACTGAGAGAGGCTATTTATTTGGCTGAAGAAGCATGTCCAGGCATTTCAGATACCATGGTGACAGAGCTTGTGCAGAGGCTTCAGAGGTAATAGTAAATAACTTTGCATTTGGGCACATAGGAAACTGTTGCACAGATGTGTACATTTGTCATATAACTTCTGTTTGTGAAAGTTCAATTACTTTCATTGGCACTGTGTGGGTAAATTAACCATTTAAAAAAGAAATCCTGGGAAAGGTGTAATCTAACAGATTTTTGTTGCAAGAAGTACTTGCATAGCCGGAAATAGTTATCATCCAATTCAAGACAATTGCTTCAAAGTAAATGTATCAATGGTGTCTCAATAGCCGAAAGAATATTAAAGCTGAATTCTAGCAGAAGGAAGTGTGAATTCTTCTAGCTAAAGATCACTGGTTGGGTGATCTCATGCATATTGTATGATTTATTGTTGCCTGATTTTAGTTAGTGGGGTAACATTTCTATGATCAACAATGTCAGAGTGCACGAGTTGTTAGCAGAACCACTGACTATTTTATATAACTCATTAATTTACCATGTGCTGTCAGATTGGATATAGTGGCAGGAGTGAGACATTTACAAATTCCAGAGCTGAGCAGATGTCTTAGGAGAACAAAGCAAATTTGAAAGATGGTAAAATGACTAGACTATGTGAGAGTTAAAGAAAGCCAACTGGGTACTTCTTAAAGTATCTAAAATGGTGCACAGGTCTAGTTTGCACGTCATGTTAAGCCGGAGTATGACTAAGTATGACTGCATGTTGGCTCCGGGCAAGGAGCTTGTGCCTGCTTTGCTCCTCCCTGGGCTTTTCAGGTCAGTGCGGGATGGCAGCTAACCCAGGATCGTGGTTAAGAAATGTCCCTTCTCAAGCACACGCAGTTCAAAATCCATACAATAATTTGAGATAATGATCATGTGGGAGGTTTGCCTTCACTGATGACTATGTTCAAATGATAGGAAAACTGATGGCTCGTGCATATGAGCATTTATTTATTTATATCCCATCCTTCCTTCCAGTATATTATTTGCCATTATCACATGTCTGTGTGGATAGGCTGCTAATATTCCATGTTCAGGAACTGTTTGGACACTGACATTATGTTTTTTAAAAGCTTGTGTGAACATTATTAAGGATAGATTCTGGGACCCTCTAAGACTGTCTCAAGCCTTAACGCTTATTTAAGTCTTTTGTTCTGTCTTACTTCCATCACAAAATAGTTTGATCACTGTTTTTATTTTCATGACACATTTTTTCCCCACCCAGGTATTCAGTCACTGGAAGAAGCACATCATCCCACTAAAGTATTGTTTCATGATGTTTGCTTGTTCAGTGGGGCTCCTGTAGGCACCTCTTCTAATGCTGGTCTGCTACTGTTGGTCAGTGGTACACTCTCCAGTATATGGACATTCCTGAAGGTGCAGCAACAGAAATGAACAACCTAGCAAGGGCATTGTTTTTCAGCTCTGTATAGTTTTTTAAAAATAATAATGCACATATTCAAAGAAGGTATCTTTTTAAATTTCCGAGATGTATATTTAGAATTGCAGTTAGGAAACAAAAGCTATTGTGAAATCTCAGGTATCTTGCTTTAAGTCATTGGTCTTCAACTAATTGATCCGGATTCAGATCCCTGTGGGCTATGTCTCAATATAATGTGAGTGCACCAGTGGCACTGCCATAATTTTCTTTGTTTTAGGATTTATGTTAACAAAAGGAGAAAGATGGGGAAAAGAAATAAAGAGGGGATTAAGTGGGTATCATATTTGAGATTGGGATTTAAAATGGATTTTGAGTCTGAAAAGTTGAAGACAACTGCTTTAAGTCGATGAATCTGTGAATTGGAAAACGTACCTTTGGCTCTGTGTACAGATTTGTATATAGTCAGGGTTTTTTTTACTGAAACTTGCTCAATGTGCATATAGAATTCCTCTGTACAAATGACCAAGTGCTTCTGTAGATTATGCTAGTGAGGTAAATATTTTGGCAGATCATAACTGATTATTTTGGCTTGTCTTTGTTATAAGAAATATTGGAACTGTATAACAAGAGGTTTGATTTGACCTTGTACTTGTGGGTCGAAAATAATTAAAGCTGTGGTATAAAAATCTGGTTCATACCTCAGATGCAGAGTTTCCTCTACTTTTGTTACACAATGTTCTTCTTTGTATTGCTCTAGAGTTGGATTACTAATCATGGTACGACATTATTTCAATTTTCTTCATCACTTTGTTTGATCTTATGTAATAATTGCTTGTTTTAGTGTCTTTATATCTGTTTAAGATTGTGCCAATCCAAAGTTTGAATACACTTTTATTAATTTTATTTGAAACTTCTTTGTAAAATCTGAACATCTCATACAGCTAAATTAAAGAAAAAATTCTCTTGAAACACCTCCTAGAGAGGCTTGCTTGAGTAATGGCTGTTTGTAAGATGCTGATCTTAAAACTGTTAGAAAATATATTAAATTTACATACACGAAAACTTTTAACTATGATCATTGAGAGATACATTTGATTTAACTTGGTATTCAAGATCCATTGTTGAGGGGGAGAATACTTGAAATTTCATCGAAACTTAAAATAGAAATGGTCACTGCTGCAGTTTTAGATATCTGTATATTTGGTTGTTACATCTTCTTATGGTTCACCTTCTGAATTTAGTGTCTCTTACAATGGGCAGAAATTTGTAGAACGTTCAGTCAACACTTTGTCCGTTGGGAATATCTTTTGCAAACGCTGTATAAATATCTCGTAGGTATTTCATTTGACTTTCTTTTTAAGAAATTTCTGCAAGTGAATGGAATACATCACCATGGAAAAAGTAAAGTGTAAAGATGTGGTTGTCAAGAATTATTAAAAGGGGCTAGTTTTTTCAAACAGAAGAAAATAGGTAATTGACAATGACCTGCATCACAATCCTAGCCATATCTACTCACAAGTAAGTCCTATTGATTTCAGTGGGGCTTACCCCCAGGTAAGGGGTGTGTGTGTGTTAGGATTGCAGTGTTAGTCAGATTGAACATGAAACCTTTATTTTAGTCATCAAAAATATTAATTGCAACTTAATATTAAAGCCCATCTTCATATGGAGAAACTATGCATAATCAAACCTCAAGTGAGAACTTTGTTATTCTCTTGACAAAAAGCTGGAAATGGACTAAGGGTGTATTACGTAAGTAATTTCAGTGGTAGCTGGATGTGAAAGTACACTTGCACAATTTGCAACACTGAATACCATTTTCTCCCTTATTGGTCAGAATCCAGAGAAGTGCAGGCTAAAGTGGGCTGGTGGAAGCTGCCTTACACCCCACCTGGCTGTTCGTATGGCTCCCCGAAAAGGCTTCCCTGAGGGATGGGCACACTGCTGAATGAGGTGGACTGTGACATGGGGCACAGAGGGAAGGGGAGGGATCCTGCAGAACTGAGTGGAGGTAACCTCTGCAAGTGGGACCAGCCTGCCTAAAGTATATGGATGGAGTAGGGGTGGAAAAGAGACAACTTTCAGTCTGGTCAGTGCATGTTTGTGTACAGGAGTTAAGTGGGAGAAGAAGAGGACACCCTGCAGCTAATCTCCACCCACCTGATCCTTTTTTCAGATGCCTGCATGCAGCCTAAGACCTAATGGCATTTTCCAAATGTATTGTTCAAATTCTTTGCTAATGATCTGCTACTTCAGGAATAAGAAACTGAATCCCAATTTTTAGGAGGAATCTCAATTTGAGATTTCTTAAAGGCAGAAAACTCAAGTTTTGAAGATTTAGGTATACCAAGAGAGACCTTTGCCTTAAAATGTTTTGAATTAGTGGTTTTTAATGGTATTTACATAATTATACAAAGATGGCTTTTAACAAATGTTGCTTAGCTGAAGACTGGCTAAAAGATGACTATTTAGCTGATTTGTAGCCCAGTCTTGTGCATATTTACTTAAGTCCCACACTGAGTTCATTTGGATTTGCTCCCAAGTAAACATACATGGGATTTCAGAACAATAATTCTTATTGGTGATACCCAATTTTGGTATCCGCTTATGCAGTAGACTTGTACTTAAATGGAGCTGCCCTATAGCCCTTTGTGCGCTTCCAAAATCTGCTCTGGGGGGCCTGCAGGGGGAAGAGCAGAAGAGAAACTCCAGTTGCCTCTTCTGTCATGACAGTGGATCTTGCCCTAATGTTAAAAAGGAGATTATATATGCAACTTTCCAAAAGTGGAATTGCTGTTCTCTGCTGGTTATGATCAAATTCAGATCTTAATTCCAAGGCATCACTTTAACTTTGTGATTCATTTTACTTGGGCCTTTTAAATTATTGTGTGTGACACATTAAATATTTTGGAATTGTGCTCTTCTAAGGAAATGCAGCATTGAAATGTATGTTCCCTGGGTTTTCTATGTGCATGATGTAGCTTGGCCTTCCTCAACCTAGTGCCCTTCAGATATTTTGGAATGCACCTCCTGTCACCCTCAGCCATTGTGGCCATTGGCTATGCTGTCTGCGGCGAATGGGAGTTGTAGTTCAAAACATCTGAAGGGCATCTGGTTGGGACATGCTGGTGTCATTAATACAGCTTTCCATCCCTTTGCTAGGGGAGAATTCTGTCTTAAATATTATTGCTTACAGATCACTAAACATTTCCACAGGTATTTTAGAAATTTCCCACTTTTTCAAGATTTAGCATAATTACGGTGCTAAGGAAGCTGTACAAATAAACCAAGTCTTTGAAACCAGAAAGCTTCCTATTTGGTGTGTCAGATTACTTTTCGTGTGTTTAGTTAGAAATCTATTTCAGTTGCAGTTACAGTCTTGTAGTTGAGCTAGAAGGTAGATGGCTGTTGTGTTGGTACACAGAACTTCTGATGAAATAGTGAAAATCTATTTTCTTATTAGGTGCTGTGGACTCTGTGGTTCCCCAATAGTTGGCCATTTTGGGAGTTACATCTGGTCTTGTTTTGTTCTAAATCTTCATATAGCATTTTGTATTTTTGGTACCTTGCAGCACTGATATTATTTGTTAACATCTTTAGGATAAATTCAGTGGTTTATTCTTCCAGTCATACCCTGCAATTCTGTATAGCAGATAGTGGAGTTGCACACACATCTCTGCATAGGGAGGGAGGGGCAATGAGTGTCTTGGCTTATCTACATATGGATGATTAACCTGAATACTACTTCTATCACCCGTTTTGAAGAGGAAGGATTATGGCAATTGCATGACTGTAGTGCATGAGCTCCAGAGATCCATACCTCAACTTGTATAACCATTAGCAGAACTATCTGAACTGGCCCTTGTGTTTTCTTCATCAAGGCTTGTTATTGAATTGAAGATGCAAACGCACAGCAAAGTGGAAGAAGGAATGTCTCACGGCATCTTAAAGATAACATTTATTCTCGCGATTTCATTGGCCAGATGACTGAAGTGTTATCAGTTAGCAGAGAATACATGCACACATAGATGTAACCAGTGTGGCCAAAAGGCTGTGAAATATTAGAGATAGCAGGTCTACAGAATAGGCAGGTCTTGTATCTATTAGATACTACAGACTTGCACATGCCTTTCATGTTTCATGACATTTTGGCCCCATTGGTGACAATTTTTTCTTGTTTGCTTATAAGGTGGAGCATGCTATTATGTCTCAAATTATTTTTAATGGAATATTTTAAGTAAACCTTTGAATTGCTTTGGATATAACTCTTAAACACTGTATTTGCTTTATTGAATTTTTCCTCTAATCAAGTATTTCAGTTCAAGTACCTTTGGCTGTTGGAAAACTTTGAAATAATTATACAGCATGCAGAATGAACACCTTTTGCTCTAAATGTTAATTTAAACCTGCTAAAACAGATCCTACTCGATGTAGGGCATCAGAACGTTTTCTGGGAAACCTCATTCAGAAGTCTTTTATAAACACAATTACTTAAGAGCATAGGAAGTTGCTTTTTATCAACTCAGAGGATTCATCTTTCTAGCTCAGTATTGTCTACACCAGGGATGGAGAACCTTTGCCTCTCCTGATGCTGGAACATAACTCAAATCATCTCTGACCTTTTGGCCATGCTGGCTGGGGCTGATGCACTCCAACAAAAACATCAGGATGATAAATGGTTCCTTTTGCCTGATCTACACTTAATGGCAACAGCTCTTCATGGTTTCAGACAGGAATTTTCCCCAGCCCTACCTGGAAATGCCAGGGATTAAACCTGTAATCTTTTGCATGCAAAACATGTTCTCTACCCTGATATAGTCCATGAAAGTTTGTGCCACAATAACTCTATTAAGATGTTGCAATATTGTGTTTGCTGCAATAAGCTAAGACAGCTACCCAGTCTGAACCTGTTGCAATAAAGTGGAGAGATCATTGTGATGTGTTCTTAAGTAAAGGTATGATAAACAGACATTTTCTTTCAATATAAAATTATTTTTATAGTTCTGGTAAGGAAGGCAGGCCTTAACATATCAGACTAACATGCATCAACCAATATATGCTGAGGATATGTTTTGTATAAAGAGCAACCACTTAGTTAAGGAATTTGCAGTAGCTGTATAAGATACCATGCAGTTGCTGCCCTCTTAAGTATGTAGTAGATTCTTTTTACAGATAATTAAAGAATTTCTTGGCTGGATCAGATCAAATTCCGTATAGTCCAACATTTTGCTTTCAGCAGTGGCCAGCCAGCTGTCTTTAGGAAATTCACAAGCACAGCATTATGATAACTAGCAGTTCTCCCAAATGTCTAGTAATTGGATATATATTGTCATTTTAAGCTATTGTGAGAAACTATCCTTTTATCAAGTTGTTTTCTTCTGTAATGCTGTTCTCTATTTATAAGCCTGTATAAAAATAGCTTAAGTCCACACATCAAGCTGTTCCTCAATGCCTTGTATGTTATATGACACAGAAATAAAGAAATGCAACAAGTTTGATGTTTGAGTATGTTTGTGGGTGACATTTTCTAGGCAAACAATTTCCAGAATTTTAAGGAAAGGTCGGAGAGAAGGGCCAGTACTAGTATTCATGAAAGATATCTGCTCAAAGCAGCTTAATTATGTATGTATAAGGAAGCCAGGCAAGAATGTTGACACTTTTATTTCCAGCCCTGCTTAAGGTGTAGGAATTTTAACACTTTTTTCATTACAGTATACAGGTAAATATACATTAATTTGTGCTTGTCTGTTCCCAGATGATTGTTTAATGGAAACTACATATTTAGAGGTTATTATCATATGGAAAATAGGAAAGGCTAGTAGTCCAGAGAAGTAAGAGTTCATACATAGCAAAATCACAAATTACAGTTGGGTTTCCTTGTTTTTGTATTCCCGGGCTATATGTTGTTTGCATTGTATTGATATATGATTTTAATGTTCTTCTAGCGTCCAACTTAAATTGTGTTCAAATAATCAGTTACACTACATGAATAATACTCAGGTGGAGGAAATGCATCCTAATTAAGAGGGGGCTGAGGTTACTTTTCAAAGCAGTACCCAAATAAACACTTGTGCAATATTAAGCCAAGAATGATGACCTGAGTAGAACCTATCTGATGCTGCTGCACAGAGGGCAGTATTACTAGGTGCATCCCCAGCTCACTGCGAGACAACTTCAGTTTCTCAGTCAACGGAGTAACCTGCTTGTGGTACCCTCAGAACCAGCTGGTTGTGATAACTGTTGCTCATAACAAAGTAATTTGACTGGTGATATATGCATCTAAATACTGAGTGGCAGAAAACCTTGTTAAAAGGTACAGTATCCTACCCCACAAACGTCTCAGCTGGCTGCTTAGATATCTGTGTCTGGTGAAAGGGCTTGTTTGCTGATGGTTTCAGGCATTAGAACAGCAATCCTTACAATCATGGAGCAAAACACACACACCCCGCTTCTGGGAAGCTTATACTGCAATCCAAACCCTGGCTGAGGAGAAGAGGTACCAGTACAGCCCTGCCACTCCTGCTGACCAGGGCAGGGGCATTAAATCACTACAGCAGCCTGAAGCTGGCACAGTGATCTGGCATCAGGTCCAGTGCCTTACAGGCAAAGATCCCACCAGCAACAGTTCTGCCTACCCGTTCAGATGGGTAGGGTTGGGTGGACAGTCACCTCTATCCAATTCAACCCCTGCCTCCAACCAAAGGGGGTTTGGACTGCAGCCTTAGTTACCAATTTAGGAACTGCTAGCTGATATTTGGAACAAATTGGGGGAGGGGGATACATCTGCACAAAGCAGAGCTAAGTAATAATAGCAGAAGTGGGAATTCGGTTGCTATGAGCAACATCTTCCCTGTCGGGGTAGCTGATAATTCACTGAAAACATGCTGAACGCATGTCCTCCAGGAGATTAATGACATACACATAGCTTCCACCTAAAAGATGATGTCTTGTTAACCTGAACTGAATCATATAGAATATGATACTATCTTGCAGTATGGGATGTGTTCATGCAGAATTCAGTCGATTTAAGTTACACTAAGTTAGCATACATAGATTGAAAAGTCATAAATAGCAAGATTAAACTTTGTTGTTTTATTATTTCAGAAAGAGATACCATTGGCAATTCATGTACTTTGACATACTGGAATCTTAAAGAGAAAATCCCTTTTTAAGAAAAGCAAACTCTTTAAAGAAGGAAGACGTGACAAGCTACTACCTTAAAACTGCAGGATGGTTTAAGATGTTATGTTTTATTCCCTTTTTCAATAAACAAATTTTAAACCACTCTTACACATTGTAAAAGAGGGCAGTAGTTGTTTAACAAGCCAGCTACCAAAGACAGATGGTGGCAGATAAGTCAAGAATCTAAGGTTGCAATCTTCTATATTGGGTGGGCAATCTGTATCCTCATTCAGTTCAGGCTCTACAAAAGCAATCTGTCTCTCCTCAAGCAGCCCTCTGGGTGGGGAGAAAGAAAGTGGTGTACCAGTGAGAGAAAGCAAGGAGGCTCTGGCCCCACCCTCCACAGGCTTCAGCCCTGGCCAAAGTCAGCGTGTGGTAGATTGCTGCTGAAGGAATGTGACCCTTGACAGGAAAGAGGTAATCCCTGCATGCGCTCGTGTTTGTGCGTGCGCATGTGTGTGTGCGTGTGTGAATGCACTCTCGCCTAGGAATAAGTTCCAATGAGTCCAGCAGGGCTTACTTCAGCACTGACAGCTGTCTCATTCTCTGTGTTGTTTACGGGCTATACCTTTTCCTGTGTTTCCTAAATGACTGTGGTAAATGTGACTGAACCTGGTTTCATATTATAGACAGGTTTAAAATAATTTTCTTGGAACTACCAGCAAACAATGCTGTAGTCTCAAATTCTCTTCAAAATGTTGAGCTTTCTACTCAGGCTACATTTGATCCAAACACCGCAATGTAAATGTTTTAAAGATGCTGTGTCTAATTGCTTTCAAATGTATATACATAAAATGGGAATTGGTTTATAGTACCACTTGTAAATAAAGGTGCAGAAACAATGTCTGAAGGGAAAAAAGCAATTCTTCCAAAACTCAGCTGAATTACATCTGTTCCTGTCTTTACTAAACCACAAATTAGTGCCACAATTCTTGTACTAGACAGCTGTTGACATTGTTAGACCAGCTTCCACATCCCCCTTTTCAACCTTTAATCAATATTCTAAATATTGCACAGGATAATTGTATAAACTGTTCACCTTGCAAGAGTTTTATGTACTGGAACATAATTTGCACCAAGGAAGAGTACTGAGAACTTCCTGACCATATTTGAAGCAAATGCTTTTAGCTTCCACCAGTAAGATAAAACGAGCAAGCTACAGCCTTGGTTGGTAATCTTAATTTTTAGAAGTAAAATGTGTAGAAACACTGAATAATGTATGAAAAGTAACCTCCTTGCATTGAGACGGCTCCTTATGTACACTTATGTTGAAGGCTGTTTATGCAATACATAGGTAACACATTTTTTAAAAAAATTACCAGTCTACTAATTAATCACTTTGAGGGTTTGTCTGAAAGGAAAAGGCATTTTGCTTTACAGGGAAATATTGAATACAAAGTTACTACAAAAATGGTATTATTCCTGGTGCAAATCTTTTGAGGCAAGGAAATGTCTTTTGGCATTTGGCACTCCAAGGACAATATTTTAATACTGGCACAAGCTAAAAAACCACACCAAAGGACAAATACGAGACATGGAACTGTCATTTGGCCGATAATAGTAAATAATCCTGCTGAGGCAATATTACAAAAAGCTGCTCCAAAACAATTTTGTTTTTAAAAAACCCAAATTTATGTTTTACTAAACTTTAAAAGGAAAAAATAAATTCAAATGTCCTCTAGAAAAGCAGCAGTTGCTGGAATGAACATTCTGAAGTTCAGTTGTCAATAAACATGTGATTCTTCATGACTTAAAACACGAATGCGTGAGGCAGGGCTTGTGGCACTTCGGATCACCTCCATCCACCTAAATAAGATAAAAACAAATATATAGCAAGGTACATAGGAGGGATTATTGTCAGTTAGTTTTGCTGTTAAGTTTTTAAGAACACAGAAGAAACTGGTTTCTTCAGAGAAGAAAGGTTATATGTTTGCTGTAACGATTGATGTCTTATAACTAATATGTAAAAGTCTATCTAAAGGAGCGCCTCCAGCATCATCAGCTATGCCACCCAACAAGATCAGCCTCAAAAGACCTTCTCTCCATCCCATCAGTCAAACCAGCCAAACTGGTG